>NC_069113.1:22765000-23965000 GCF_025612915.1 Magallana angulata | reverse complement strand
TTTCTAAAATAAATCATGAGACCATGATTCTTCCGACATTATTAATTGTCAGATCTACGAATCTATAAAGTACATTAATCTTACACGTGGAACCTACAACTTTTAAATTGTGACTCCATCATTTTAACATCTACATTACTACAGCTGTCACACTATCAGAGTGCACAAATTTGTGTAGGAAAACTCCTGTTTTCCAAATCTTTCTAAAAACACCAGTACTCTAAACTATTCTAAACTCAATTGTACATTTTTTAAAAATACAAGTTCACATTGGACATTTGTTCATTTTTAAGGATAAAAAATATAAAAATAAAAGTACAGTAAATAAGAAAATGACCATAATTATCAGTTTGGACAAAAAGGAATTTATGATTATTGAAATATCAAGCAAAATGTGATAGAAGCAGAAATTTGGGACTGATATAACATGTTTTACTCCTGTTTGGTATATGAAATGAACAAAGTACATGCAAAGCAGATCTCTGGAAAAGGCACCAAACTAATCACTCAAGAAGACCTGTAAAATAATAAGTTTACAAGTATTTATTTCATTCTTTTAAACAATGAAAAACAAATGTCCTATCCATATAGGCAATACACTTTGCAGGGCAACTTTTAAATAACCCTATAATTAAATGCATAGAGTATTTGAATGACCTGGAACTTGTTGAAATGTAATTGAATAAAGGTGCTAGCACCTTTGCATGATCAATAGAAATCTGTGATGTAAAAATAATATCAATTTATAAGAAGAAAGTTACCTCTGGATTTTCATCTTCATTTGTAAGCAGTCTCTGTAAATCTTCAGGGACAGCAGGATGGTTGTTTTCCGTGTCCTGAAGGGCATGTGGGTTATAGTTGGGAATCTTGGGTAGATACCAAATTGCCCCTTTCCTTGAATAACTATTTGTATTTCCTTGACTTTGACCCAACAATGAAATGAACTTTTCCCACCATGTATTTTCTGATACGGACATCATCTTTGACCAAATCGACAAGCTCTTCTTAATATTTTGGATATCGATCTTTTCAAATGATGCCAACAACAAAGGTGGTGCAGCTGTTGGCATCATTATGGATCCGTCAACCCTTTGTTTAAAGAAACTGCCGTTCAAAGTCTTCCATGAATGGTCCACATTCTTTCTGTAGTAGATGTGGACATCTCCGGTCATTTCATTGAGTCTATACCTTCTCAAATATAAGTAAGATAAGTTAAGCATATGTTTCTAAATTTTCAAATTTTTAAGGTATCTCACTACACCCACACTTATACTTTTGAAGACACTACGTCACAAGATGGTGATTTAAATATTTTGTTAAACTGTTTACTTCGTTCAATGCGGTTGTATATCGTCTTAGCTCAGTGGCTAAAGTTTTGGACTTCTGAACCGCAGATTGTGAGTTCGAATCCGCCTGGAGCTTTTGTTTAAATATGATTACTGAATTAAATTTTTGAAAATGTAATTTTTCATCCAAAGTTGCACATTTTTTTCCTATTAGACTTAATTACTTCTTATCCATTATGATATCTATCATAATCAAGTAATTTTCTGCTGATTTGAGAAAATATTTCAAGGTGTAGTGAGCCACCTTAAAAACAATATTTCATCCCATTACATTCACCATATCAAATCTAGAATACACAGTAAACAACAGGCAATTTAGGCTCACAAAAGAAGTGGCTAGGACATATGAATATAAACCCATAAAGTGTAACTGTAATATGGTAATGATTGTTAAAGTGATATATCTATAAACAACCCAAAAATTTGATAATATTTATACCGTGTATAAAATTTTAATACTGGTGTGTAATGTTTTACAATGTATTATCATCAATGATGTAAACAAGAGGTAAACAAGGATCTATTCTTTAAACTAACATTTGTTGGAACAATACTTGTTGAATTCATGACCAATCTCACTGCCATTGTAATTATTTTGCTGCTAAATTGTCCCTTGAGATAAAGATAACACTCTGCTTGATCAGAGTTGCTTTATCAGAAATGATTGAGGCAGTCTTCTTAAACTAGAATCATTAATCACTCTCTAGTTTGACAGTTCTAATTTGTTTCTTATCCTTGAATCGCCACTACTTCATAATTAATCTCACAGGACAATTGTAATTTTTTATTCTGGGTGGGTTACTGTAATTCATTTAATTTTACACTGTCGAGTTTGTTAGTTAAAAACAAGTGTTGTTGTTTTATTTTCATATTATAAAAAGTGTGTAATATAGGGTGCAGAAAATTAGCTAAATGTTCTAGTCTTAACAAGACTATTATCCCCCCCCCCCTCTTCAAAGCTCCAAACAAGGCTCATTTTAAATGACCCAGATGTGAGTTGCCTTAACTAAAGCATATATTACACTGTAGATAATCCTTCTATTAAGCAAGTACGTAATTCTGTGATCACATCATTTTGTATAAAATTGCAAAGACTTAACTTTTATCTTAAATTCTTATATGGCCTGACTTTTAGAAAGTAATGGCTAGATTTTAAAATCTGCAAGGGACACTTCTTTTTGAAGTTCTATGAAGATATAATAATTCCTCGTGTTTAATTAGGAATGTACTGTTATTAAGGTATCCCACTCCTCAATGTTTTTGTATCAAGAATTTCTTGAGAAATATATAATTGTAATCTATAGACAAAATATACTTAAAAAAATAGAAAGATAATGAGGGGTCAGTGTTCATCCATTTGAGTTTTTCATTTTAATTTAACCTTTTTGCACCTGAAATGCAATATTAGACTGATTAGGTTTTGTTGTCAGTATTTTTGATTAAGCAAACTTTTTCCTTCAAATATTGTTTTCAATTATGCACAACGGTCCCACTGAATAGAGGATTTACGAAAAAAAAATTGTACGAAGCTGCATTAATTCTTTGTGACCTTTTTGCACTTCAAATAAACAATTTCTCTCTAACAGTTATAATTTGATTTGAAAAAAAAATCTTTTTGAATATCAAGAATTTTATAACATTTATCCAGTTTGCCTAGATATGTACACAGTATCATTTTGACATAATAAAACATGGGGGTCAGTGATGTCAAATTTTAGATATATGGCTTCAAAGGTAAAATTCTAGCAAAATTTGGCTTAAAAATGTTTGTACATGTCAAACAGAACCTATAGAATATGTTACAAACCTATCAAATATTAAAAATGTGAATAATGAATTAAGTATTATAAAAAGAAATGTGCTCCGGTATATTGAAAATTCATGAAGCTGCTTGTTTCTGTCATTTTCATCAAAAAACCTTCCGCATGAAAAAAGTACTTCCGAAAACTTGTTTGTTTCTTGAATTCAAATGGATTTTCTTTATGAATGTTGTGTAATTATGAAATAATAATCTTTCTGTAATTATCAAATAAATAAATAAAATCATATTTATTTAAAATATAATGATCATCTGCGCAATGAAATCAAAACGTAAGGAGTGAGATACCTTAAAAGATGAAGCTCTGTGACATGGAAATTAAAGATATCATGATAAAATTTCAGAATTATGAACAAAATCTCTGTTTAACTTAAAAATCATTATAATGCATGTATCTATTTAGCAACTTTGTACAAATAATAACAATTAGACCCTACAATTCAATGAATATACACCTAATTGTCAAATGAATACACTTATCATCTAACAGTTAATTTGAGAGATTCACTTAGTCCTCACAATCCCATTCTTACCAGTACTACGTACTGTATAATACAATTCCATAGGTCTGCATGATAATTTATCCCATAGGATGATTTCCTACATAATGAGCTTGTTAACTCAATTTTACACATTATCAATTTCAATACACATGCTTTATCTAAATCAAGGCTCAGACAATTAAGTGTTCCCTTGGCAAATGCACATAAACATATGAACACACTTAAGGTCAGACGACACGTTCCTCGAGAATCTTTTTTGTATCTCCTCGTAATAAAGAGTCCAAATAAAAAATATTACTTTTATAATTATTTTAAAAATGATTAAAATTTAATTGGATGTGGTTATGTGTCTAGATGGCCGAGTGGTTAGAACAGTAGCCTCTCACTGCCAGAAGCGTATAAGTTCTAGAAGTCGTGTGTTCAAAGCCCCGCCCTAGTCAAGATAGAGTTCCAATATAGTGAATTTTGGTGTGCTGTATAAGTATTTATTTTTACATCAGCAATTCAAGTGTATTTTCAAGAAGATCATATAGGAAATTGCATACTCTAGTATTTTGCAGAAATGCCTGGTAAGGTACCCTAATTTTTTGCAAGAAAGCTTGTCAGAGTAGTAGTAAACCATCAACAAATTCATGAAAAAAAGTTATATAAAATTAAGGAACGTGTCGTCTGACCTTAAGTTCATGTGTGGACAATGACAGACAGTGTGATTCCTGTATACCAACCCAACAATCTTCATTTGTTGGGGTATTATAAATAAAGAACATTTTTTATGAGCACCAGATCATTCACCCAGTATGACTATAATATATATAGAATAGAGACAGACAGATTGCTACACCATAAATGTCTCATTTCAAGTAGGATGGATAAAAATATTTCCATGTATCCAGTACAACTTGAACAATTTAACATACCTGAATGTATTTGTCCTTGTGTGGTATTTAACTCCTTTTAAGCATGGAGATAACCATCCAGATATGTCAAAACAGCCTCTCAGTTCTTCTGCACTGTAGAGTATGTCACTCATCTCTGGGAGTGTGGCAGCATCTTTGTGCCTGAGATTATCAGCAATGACACTGAACATCTGATCAATATCTTCATGGGTATGCCCAACATGAAGAAAGGAAAGCTGCACCTGAAATAGGAAGATTTTGCATGAAACAAATAAAAAAAAAGAGTACCGTCATTCTAAAATTAAAGGCCCCACAAACTTCTTGCAATTATGATACACTGCCTTATCAAATCTGATAATTTTTTTCAGTACGTATCATAACTAGAGGTGCAGCGATACAGCAAAACATCAATTATAATGATCGCGTGTCCATGATACATGTATCGTATTGTCACGTGTATCTTGATACACATTATGATCGAGTAATTTTTATTGACTTACTAAAAAATTACATGGTATGGATAATATGAAGAGATTAGGAAATTTTGTTCTAATCAATTGAATTTTTTTTTATCTCTATACAGATTGTTGATTGGTTTTGTCAGTTGACACATTTTCTTTATGCAATACTATTTCTTATAGAGGTTGCTGGCAACATAGATATCAGTTTTTTTTATTGTTGACAACTGTATCGTGGTGCATAATGTATCGCGTTAAGATATTGTGATAAGTATTATATTGTGAGGTAGCTGGTGATACCGACATGCACCCTTAATTGTAATGTTATTTTCCATATCAGTTCTGTTTTCCAGTTTAAATATAACTTTACAAATATCTAGGAGAGAGTCAGCAATATCATATAAATCAAATATATATTTACCTCATAAAAAATCCGACGCCTGACTAAAAGCTCTAAGAAAGACAGCACAAACTTGTTCTTGTTTTCTCTGAAACAGTTGTCTGCTTGTAGATACAGAACGGGTGGCAATGATTTTCCCTGTGAATTAAGAATACATGTATACTTTGTAGTAATTCTTTATAACTAAAGTAAAGATAATTGTAATGATTGATTATGGTTTCTACCTTTGAGTGATTCCAAAGTACTTTCATCAAAACGTTCAATGTGAGATTGGAATCATGCTTGTACTGGTGTAGGTCTGTAAACAGATATTTTTTATTCAAACCGTGGCTTAAAACTCCAGTAACGTGTACATTTAGTTGCTTTGTTGCTGCAAATGCCTGAAATAGATGTGAGAAACATGTTGATTTATTAATTGCTTGAGAATTTTTCATCACAATTATAAAAATGATATTTTAAACCATCAAAAATGGTTAAAAATGCATGTTTTAACATTACATGAGTTAATTTTTGAAAGAGTACCTTGCTTGGTCTTCCCTTAAAATGGGGAATGTTTGTCTTGGATTGGTCCATCCCATCTATAATGAGGCTTATATATCTATCTGGTCTTCGTCTGCTAACAGTTTTTCTTCGGTAATATGCAGATTTTTCTTTCCTATAATATAATAATTATTTTTTGTTATGTGTAATACAATTACATGTAGTATGAAATATGAAATACATGTAATATGAATTCATTGCAAATGGCTCAGTGGTCACACTGGTATGCGATAAGCTACTGCCAGCTAGTAATGCAAAGATGGCTGGTTCAAGGCCCACTTTTGTCACTTGATGTTATGTGTTTTGTTTTTACATGTTTTAGACAAGGTACTATCTAAGTCCATCTTGCCACGTTATAGTTAACAGCTTAATTATTCTGGGGATTAATCTGCAATTGACTGATGTTTGGTCAGAACTGGGGTGGGATGGGGTTGGGGGTCAAATACTGATATTCACTTAGCACCATGGAAACTGTAAAAAAAAAAAAGCAATGGCTGGGCACGGCCTGTGTCTTAATGGCTTGGAAAAAAAATTAACCTGATATGGTTGATTTTTAGTGATTAAAGCTGAATAAGAAGTTGACACATACATTTGTCTGTGAAGATGTTCTTGCTTCTTGATAAAAATGTCCCTTTTTTTCTCTGGGTTAAGCTGTTTGTGAAGTTCTCTGTCAAGCTTGTCACATGTAGTACATCTTGTGAACAAGTTGCTCTGAAATGCATTTATATCCATTAACAAGTACTGGTTGAATAATAAGATTTTGAATTGTGAATCTGTTCTTCTGTCAAATGATAAAAATAAATACTACTAAATCAAAATTGCTAATAGGAGGTCTCAATGGTCATGACTATAGTTTTATACTGTTTGATCAATTTTAGAAGAGTTTTATAGTAAAATATAGTAAAATAGGTAAAACTTTTGTTTTGTTTTTTAATTACATATGTACTAATAAAAAGTTTATAGCTAAATAAATTAAAATGAAAATTTGACCATCTAGCATCCTTAAATTTGACTGTAAATTTGGGAGAGAAAATGGTATCAGCTCACCTGTTTAATTTTTACATGTGAAAAGTGATCCTTCCAAATGTTTAAAAATGTTTGATAAGATACTCTGTCTCTGCTTTCTTCTTCAGTTTCCACTTCATATCTTGAATAAACTTCATTTTTCCTTAAACCAAAGGGAAGCCAAATTTCTTGAATATGTGGAGGATTTTCTCCTCTCATTGCAATGTATTCCCCAAACCAGTTAATGGCATGAAGTCTTTTTTCTGATGTTAATTTTCTGACCGAAGAGAGTGGTCCTTCGTCTCTGGTCATCCAAGTTTTTCTTTCCTTGTAGTATATTGATTTTTTGATCCCATGTGCAATCAACCAACTTTTCAGGCATACCCCATGACCATGGAGAATGAAATGAAATTTTCCTTCTTTTACACTTTGGAAGTCTTCAAACTTTTTCTGGAACCACCTTGGTCTTTCTTTAGCATTTAAACACCATAATGTGGAATGGCAATTTTCAATTAAATCCCTTGTAAAAAAGCTTTGCCTAGTACATTTCTTCGGGCAATCACATTGTTCTGAAAATGCCTTTTTTATAGTGCTTCTGGAGATCTTTTTCTTTTGAAGTTTAGTTTTTGATAACGATGCAACTGAAATTATAAAAAGAATTTGATTTCTTAATAGAATTGAGTACTTATATAGTAGTTATAAATATGGGTAAATATGCTATGATATGATAAATAGTTTTGACTAAAAATCTTGTGTGCCACAATGCTTGTCAGATGTCTCTCTAATGGCAGTTTTTTGTAACATTCATAGCTTTCAATTTTTTTCCCCTATAAATTCCTGATTCAACTTTGACTGGCCCCAATATCCATATTGTTGAATCTACAAAGTTTTAATAAACCTTGTATGCTTCAACTTATCTGACCCACTTATAATGTTTATGAGAAGAATTTTCAATAAATGATTGATAATACCGGTATGTCACTTATATAATATTGACAGTTTTTTATTGATATAATCTCTCTATATGATTTCTCATCTTTTCATTAAAATAAACTTAAGGCAATCTCAATCACTCCCCAATGTGACTGTGTCAAGAATTTCTTGACAATTATTCCATTGAAAAAATGATTAATGAAATTTAATTAGACCTCTTTGCACATAAAATTTTATTTCAGACCATGTAGTTGATATTTGTAGCCAGTATTTTTAACTTCAAATATTTACAGATACCAATTGATTTGCATATTTTGTAATGTATTGTATAATGATGTCTGCAGCTGGATAATCTTGCTTTGCTGTCATCAAAGACTCTAAAACCCAAACAGTGTGACCACATTAGAGCTCGTCAGGTGCTTTGTCAGCATCAAAGAAATGCTGAAATCTACTCTTAGACTAGTTTCTGTATGCTTCCACATTTATAGATTGCAGGTTGGAAATAAGCACTTTCCTCACTAAGTGCCCATATTTCAGATACCGTATAAGACTTTTAAAAAACCAGTGGGTGGGGAGGGGGTGCCCCCCATCCTGTTTTGGAAATACAGAGAGAGAGAGAGAGAGAGAGAGAGAGAGAGAGAGAGAGATCGATATTTAATGTTCATTGAAAAAAAGTGCAACCCGGGTTCGCTACCCATTTTAGTTATCTGAAAAATGAAAATCTGTAATAAATATTGAAAAACTCATTCTGTGATATTAAAAATTTCAGCGAAGACTTAACAAAATGTAATTGAGTATTCCTGCAAATTCCGTACAGAACAAACGAGTAATTTCTTAGAAATCGACAAAAACCCGGTTTTCTTAACATAAAATGAGATAGAACAACATTACCCCCCCCCCCCCCCCGGTTTCTAAAATACAATAAACATACCAAATGAAAGCAAAACATCTCAGCTTAATCAAAATTGCTGCTAGAATTCTATGCTCTTCTCAATTATTATAAATAGCTATTCATCCGGCTCTCATAAAACCTTCCCAACTTTCATAAAGTTTGCACGGAAAACGGTATGTTGCATATATATTCAAAACAACACACAACATAGGATTCTAGCAACACTTTTCAAGTTAAGCATTGATCAAACAAACGATACGTATAAAATTTCAAGTTCAATATATAAGGGGTGGTGTTCTTCTAGCGGATTTTTATATCGTAAACAACGACAGAGGAAAACCTGGCCGAGAAATAAAAGCAAATTTACATACCTTTTAGCGAATGATTGATAAAACTAAGATCTCTCCAAGTATTCTTACGTTCAATTCTCAATAAATCCAACCACAATACTTTATTAGAGTTCTTAGATTAGTACTGTTATATTTTGAATATGTTTACAATGCTTTCCGATCAAATTCACACGATATTCAACTTTTAGTCATGACGTCATCAATGTGTAAATCTACATAATACAGAATAATTTCTAAAAATAATTGTCCTCAGCATTTTTTATTTGTTTTTGGTCTATGTTTCGTCCTGCTTAGATATTTGAATATGTACATAATGACTAAGATTTGTATATAATTTCACAGAGTTACATGTAACTCAGATTCCATATACTTCCTTAACACCCCTGCGCAGCCAATGAGCACGGCCACCAGAGGGCCCTTTACATTAACTTACGACTTATAACCAAATTAGTGAATGCTAATTAATCACAAACTAATCAATGTTTTATTCTCATGGCTGTAGAGTATTATAATGGACATCAGAGTAGTTGTATAAATAAAGTTCTTTCTAAGTTTTGTATATTTGTCCTTTATATATCATTTCATTTATTATAACTTTGTCGTAAGTTCTTTTGTAAAACGCAGCCCATCACCTGTCTGTATATCGTGCATATCAGACAGGTAGCCAGTCTATCATTCTCGTTATCATTTTTACTCTCCCCCTCCCAGGGTTTCTCAGCCATAAATCACCCACCATAGTACTCCCTGGCTATCTAAGTGAAAATAAACAATTAAACCAATGATCCCCCTATTCCAAGACATCAGACTCTGACCCGGCCACCAGCTGCACAGATGGGTGACATATTAATTAAGTGCCAGCTCGACATCTGATAAACATAAACATAAAATAACCAGTCTATCACAATATGTTATTTTTGTCTTTGGTGTACAATAATCATTTGCCCCCATTTTTTTTCACACCCGGCATTATCCTCGTTTTCATCGGGTGAATTTGAATGCAATTTCAAAACAATTTTAAAATTACTTTGTTAATTAAAAAGAGTCTATTCAGTATAACACATTCCTTATTGAGCTGTATGAATTCAAGATGGGTGTTTTTAAGCGTTTGAAATTTTAGAAGGGCGAAAAAACATGGGGTAAAAATCATAAATCCTGTATACATATACCATATGTTAAAGTAATGTAAACTATAATTGAATTAAATAAATTAAGTCAATTAAATTAAGGATAAATCTAACATACCTTTTTGCTTCCTTGGAGTACTGGTCATTAAAGGCTCAATGAAATGTAAATTTCCAAATGGTTCCGATTCGGTGGAACATCCACTTGTTTGTAAATCAGATGATATAAGCGATAGTTCTTTACTAATCTCACTTGATTCTTCAAACAAATCTTCTTCGCGTAAATCAAATGCTTGAACAGTAGGCGGTGTATCATCACAGAAAGAAAATACATCATGGTTGGAACCAGAAATATCACCAGAATCTTCAAATCTGGACAGTTCTATGGAACGCCTGGACTGTCTTATTATGGCAAAAATAAATTCGTTATCTGCTTACATCGTTATGTGGTGTGCTTTTATCATTACGTGATGTGCTTAAATCATTATACGGTGTGCTTATATTATTATGTGGTGTGTTTTTATCGTTATGTAGTGTGCTTCTATCATTATGTAGTGTGCTTATATCATTATGCGTTGTGCTTTAATCATTATGCAGTGTGCTTTTATTATTATGCAGTGTGCATATATTATTACGTGTTGTGCTTTTATCGTAATGTAGTGTATTTATATCATTATGTAGTGTGCTTATTCCTTTATGTGGTGTGCTATTGTCATATTTTGGTGTGACTATATCATCATGTGGTGTGCTTACATGTATGTCATTTTGTGGTGCACTTTCGTCATTGTGGGGTGTACATTTGGCATTATTTGCTGTGCTTTGATTATTACATATAGTGCATCTATTTTTGCGTATATGATGTACGTTTTGCATTATTTGAAAATAAAGATTAGTAGTCTTTGGAAATTAGACATGGAAACTATTCTAGAAAAACTCGGATTGGGCTCTTTAACAAGAAAGTTTCAAGAAGAAAAGGTAACACCTGATATTGTATCAAAACTCTCAAAAGTTGAAATGCAAATTTTAGGAGTTGCTGATAGATCAGCCATGATGAAATTGAGAGTGGCTTGTATTCACCATGGAAGCAATCTTTTGATACAAAGAAATTCTGGGTACTTGATACCAGAAGATGTGTTGGACTTTTTGCTGGAATCTAAGTTCAAAATCATTGAAATTTCTCAAATGTTAAATGTGTCAGAGAGCACAATTTACAGAAGGATGAGACGATGCAATCTTTCTGTATCAAAATATAACGATATATTAGATCATGAGCTGGATCAAATAGTTTCTGAAATTGCTACAGAGTTCCCGAAATGTGGAGAAACAATGGTCAGAGAAATTCTTCGGCAAAAAGGTGTCCAGGTGAGAGAAATTCCTCTTTTTTCAATATTTAAATTTGCAAATATGCTTTTTGATATGAATCTAACACTGAAAAAAAAGTTCACTATTTTATATTTACATTTTGCAAATGTTTCCTTACACGAACCAATGACATTTTAACATGATTTCGCTACCTTCAAAGCCCGAATGAATCAACAAAGAAAGCTTTTGTATTAAACAAAATCCACTTATATATATATTAATGTTTACATTTTCAACTGTCTTTGTCTGTGATAACATTACGAATCAATTTTGAACCCCAAAACCCAATAACTTCACAAAACATGAGTGACACAAATGGGCGTGTCTTATAGCATAATCGAAAAACGGTATTGTAATACATAGCATGTGCTACATAAAAAATAGTGGTTTTAAAATAATGTTGTTTTAAAGTGTACAAATTGGAAATAATATAAATATAAGTAATACGGAATCATTCTTTGAATATTATGAGGTGATAATTTCGGTCGGAGCGTAGTCAAATCCATCATAAAGCCCTGGGCTTTATTGGATTTGACCACGCCCCGACCGAAATTATCACCTCATAATACTCAAAGAATGATTCCTTATTCCTTGAATAATTGTACGACATGATCTGGAACAGCTGTACATACCAATTCTTTTAATCTTCGAATTCTGTTTCATATCATGTTAAACAATTGGATGTTTTTAAAACAGGTAACAAGAGCAAGACTGCGAGAGAGCTTACATAGAACAAATGGGGATAACATAAAAAGCAGGATAAAAGGAAGATTACAAAGAAGAGTTTACAATGTCGAAGGTGTCAATCATCTTTGGCATATAGATACAAACCACAAATTGATCAGATGGAATTTCATAATCGTTGGTGGTATCGATGGCTTCAGTAGGTTTGTCACATTCCTTAACTGTACAGACAACAATAAGTCTGAAACAATTTTCAGTTGTTTCCAAAGTGCTATTCGAAGCTATGGCTTGCCTTTAAGAGTTCGCTCTGATAAAGGACTTGAGAACAAAGCTGTCGCTGAATATATGGTCAGATCTCGAGGACCAAACAGAGGAAGCATGATAACTGGAAAAAGTGTCCACAACCAAAGAATTGAGAGGCTGTGGAGGGATGTGTATGAAGGAGTTCTCTGCTACTACTATGAACTTTTTTACTATATGGAAGACGTACAACTGCTTGATATTTTGAATGACATACATATGTTTTGTTTACATTATGTGTATCTGAAAAAGATAGACGAAAAGCTTCAAATATGGAAAGAAGCATGGGCTAATCATAGATTACGCACTGTTAAGACCTCGCCATTGCATTTGTTTGCAGCCGGCATTATCAATAATCCAATTGATGTTTTAGATTTAGATTGGGAACAGTATGGTATTGAAGATAATACTGATGTTCAATATCTTCACAATGTTAATCCCAGGCCTGTGTTTGATCCGCCTTCATATGCAGTAACAAATGACACTCTACAAGAATTGCAACAACATTGTCCATTTAATTGGCATTCTGCTAACTATGGAATTGATATTTTCCAAAAGGCTGTGGAAATTGTCGAAAGAAACAACAGCTTAACAATATGATATACAATGTAAATTCACTTGCCACTGTCTGCAAGACTAGTGTATCTTTTTTCCTAATCTGCTTGGCCCATTGACTAAGAATGACCAGATTTTTATCATGACAAAAAAGGGCTATTTAGTTACCATTCATGACTCTACTACAATGACTCTTCATGATGGTCAATAAAATTAGTAAGATGAACAAAGATTTGAGATTTGTTTTTATTATACTGCTTTTTGATAGAAAAAAATGTCATTCCTTCTTGGTTTGAAAAAATAAACATAGGTAATCAAACTTTACATAGCTCACCGAGATGAAGGGTCACCTTTATGAGATCGCCTTTATTATATCATACGAAAATGTATAATGTCATCATACAATATGATATTTTATTATGTGATACTCTTCTGTATCACGTATATTGTATCAGATGATTTTTATTGTTTGGTATCAAACGATAGAATTTAAAATACATTGCATTATATTATATACTTGTAAAATATCAAACAATCTGATACAATCATATAATAACAGATCATATTATACAATTTCATAATGATAAAATACAAAACTGAATCATATTATACCAAAAAGTTATGTTATATGATAAAATATTCATAATATGATTAAATACCATTGTGTGTGCACACACACACACACATATATATATATATATATATATATATATATATATATATATATATATATATATATATATATATATATATATATATATATATATAAAAGAGAGAAATAAACAGCAATTTAAAATGTTCACCGGATACGAAGTTGGTTGGTCACGTGATCAAATCCTGTGAAGCCTGACATATTCTAATATGATATTTTAAGTCTATAAAGTATTTAAGTAGGTTAAGATGTACCATCCATGCAAGTTTGGTGAAGGTAGGACAAGTAATGACTTAGATATAGGAGCTGCACCAAAAACATTAAACAACGTAGTCAGGTGTGTAGCATAAGCTCCCCCCAACACCCCCCCCCCCACACTTCGTCTTGGTGAGCTAAAAATCAGAAATGTACAGGAAACAATTTGACAAACATGTCATCAGTACAAAACTTTAAGATATTTAACTTTTTGCTGATATTCCTTTAACAAAATATACATTTACCACACAAACTTTCATTTAAGTCAATGTTTAGAAATCCTGATAAAGTTTCTATTCAAAACAAGAAGTTCATGAGCAAACTTATGAGACAGTTCATACAAATCTTAAAGTATATCTATTCAAAACAAGAATTCCAAGAACCAACTTTAACATGACACAGTCCAAGGACCAACTTAACATGACACAGTCCAATGACATACTTAACATGACACAGTCCAAGGACCAACTTAACATGACAAGAGTTCATACAAATATTAAAGTTTCTATTTGAAACAAAAAGTCAGAGGACCAACTTTATCATGACAGAGTTCAAAACAGATATTAAAGTATCTATTCAAAACAAGAAGTCCAAGGACAAACTTAACATTACACAGTCCAAGGACCAACTTAACATGACAAGAGTTCATACAAATAGTAAAGTTTCTATTTGAAACAAAAAGTCCGAGGACCAACTTTATCATGACAGAGTTCATACAAATATTTAAGTTTCTATTCAAAACAAGAAGTCTAAGAACCAATTTTAACATGACACAGTCCAAGGACAAACTTTAACATGACACAGTTCATACAAATATTAATGTTTTTATTAAAATTAAAACTGTAAAAATGGGCTTGGGGTGGGGTTCAAGAATCTGAGGAATCTCAACTTATCTATACCTTAGCGGCAGGGATCAAAATTGCAAAATTTTGGTAATTTTAAAGAGACCTGCATGCCTTTAATAATCAAGCTTTTATAATATTCAGTTTCATTTTTTATGTGGAAGGCTATAAAACAAGTAATCTTTGAAAATGAACAAGATATCCGTGAACCAATGCTCACTAGTAATACCCCCGATCTGATGTGTATATGCAAAAAAAGAAAAGTCAACATTTAACAGAAAGTTGACTTATGATAAAAAACTAATTCACTCCATATGGCATGCCTAAACAAACTTGAATGTCTTAATATTTCACGTATCTGCGATGAATACCGGAAGTTGCTGAGAAATCTTTGACAAAAATAAAATTTACCGGTGGGCTAAACGTATACACAAAGTCATCATTTAACAGGAAATTGATGTCCAATTGGTACAAAAATGAATTCCATCATATAACATGCCTTATCAAAGCCTGTGTTAAGGTTAAGCATCTGCAATGAAAAGTTGCTGTGTAATCTTTGAGGAAAATTTGTTTGAAAATTTTGGCTTAAAATAAAAAATGTTGTCATTTAACAGGAAGTTGATGTAAGATTGGTACAAAACTAGATCCCAACATATGGCATGCCTAAACAAATAGTGCGTTAAAATTTCAAGCCCCTGCAATGAATAGTTGCTGAGAAAAATGCAACCGAAATTTCTGTTATAGACAGACTGAAGGACAAACAGACAGACAGACACACAAGGGTAAAACAGTATACCCCCTCCCCTACAGAGAGTGTGTATAAAAAGTTGCCATGGACAGGCGGACAACATTGCGTGGTCTGAAAAGCTCACTTAATCATTGTAAACCAAAGTACGAATTGCAAAACGCAAAGTCAAAAAAGTTGAACAGTGCATCTTCTGTTGGCTCCTCATTTACAGGTATGGTTAATTGCATTTTGTTGATGCATGTATTTCCTGTTGGCAGGAATGATTGTCTTTCGACAAATTCCATTGTTGGCTGAATCTGGTAACCAAGTGGTGGTTCCTCTTCTGATCCAGTGCAAAACCGAAGAATTTTTGCAAGAGTAACATCCCCACGTCTACCACCTAAAAAACAAGAACATGGGTTTTGTTATTTACAAAATTCTAATAAAATGAAATTTCTTTCCTACTGGAAAGCAGTTAAATAACTGTTAATAACTGCACCATACAACAATAACTAGTATGATAAAGATAACACCATACAGTGCTAATGACTACAGACGCAAGACAACTTTAGATGAGAAAAGCTGCTTTAAGGCTACAGCTCAGTAGAGCAAAACAAAGTAGATATTATTGAAATAGTGAACATCTCAAATGGTCCCACTCAAATACATAATGTAATAGAGAAAAGGATGATAAGACTTGAAGAGAATTTTGATTTTTTTCTATAAATCCCTATGTAAAATACAAACCCCCATTGTGGCCCCACCCTACCCCTGGGGGTCACAATTTGAACAAACTTGAATCTACACTTGGGTACATGATGATGCTTCCATACAAGTTTCAGCTTTTTTGCATATAATTCTGCCATGACCTTAACCTTAGACCTAGAAACATGGTTTAAGGTAATTGCACATCCTCTACCCAAAGGCTTTCTGTGGATGAAGTATAAGTAAGATTTGGCCAAGGGGAGAGATGATATGCTCCCAACAAGAGATCTCTGATGGATGGAAGGGCGAAGTGATCACTGTAGGGTGCCTACAGACCTGGGACCTAATAACTTACCTTAAAGGCAGTTGAAGTTCAACATTAAAGAGATCACAAGCTTGTCTTTTAAAAAGACTGGTAAGCTAGTGCTGTAGCCATAATAAAACACAAAAGAAGACTTCTAAACCATTGGTTTAATTTTTTGAATCGATTAAATATTAGTAGGAATGCACTGTAGTTGTGTTTTGGGTGGGGTGGTGAATTTTGGGTGGTATGCTGTCCCATGTTCAGATATAACACAGACAGCTAGTAAACATCATTTATTCACTAGGAATAAACTGTAGATACTACAATATAAACAAAATCACTTATTACACAATTGCATGAACTTGTCATTACATAATATAGGTTGGGGAGACCGTTACACATCTGTAAAAAGGTCTATCTATTTAACTCTATTCATTTTCTTGTCACAATATATATAAACCCGTAAGCATGAAAGTAAACAAGTATGCACTGAACTTCATATAAATTAACTGACATTAAATCTAGTAAAGGCTCAAATACATATCGTAGATATGAAAAACATGTTTGTTTACTGCACGAAGTACACATAGCCCATTCAAATAGTAAAATATACCTTAATGGAATTTATACAAGTCAAAGTGCATAAGAAAGAAATATACCGTTCATAACTCTATATGTTATATAAAAAATACAAAAAATACATACACTGTGGGGTCTCTATATCACCAAAAACCTGATGGAACGTGGTTCCGACAATTTGTGCATCGCGCTCGTGGAGCGGAGGTCCTAATATAAACTCTGAACCGGTTATGTATATATAAATCCGGATTATAACTGAACATAATAAACAATTCCGGAATGATTCCAGAACACTCCCCACCTAATATTGTCACAATATTACCCTTTATATCAAAAATTGTAACAATTTAAGACAAGACAAATAATACAATTTACATAGAAAATATATGTGATCAATTTTCAGCCAAAATCAAATGGTGCAGTGACCAGGATAACATCACCATAAAATGTGAAAATGAATGATTGTCATAACATTGATCATTTTATGCCTATTCAATTGTTCTTCACAATGTCATATTAACACTGAATATGAGAGTACGGTAAATGTTCAACAATAAACATCTATTCAATGAGGCGAATTAGTTCACTGATAGGTCTCATATAAGTACATGGTTTCCCATTCACAATAAGGCGTACGCAGACTTTTCGCACAAGTTCATCAGCACTTTGGATAACTTCCTCCACAAGTCCCACAGGCCACTGGCATCGCGCTATATCTTTATCTCTAACGATCACAACATCCCCAGGTTTAAGGTTTGGTGTTTCAGTGGTCCATTTACGGCGAGACTGTAAGGTATGAAGATATTGATCATTCCACTGCTTCCAGAAGAAATCGGAAAGTACTTGTACTTGTTTCCACTGTTCTTTATACAGGTCACGAATGCTAACATTCACACAGGTAGAGAAATGTCCGGATATTTTCTGATTCAATAGTATTGCAGGGCTCAACACAAAAGGCATATCTGGATCGCTTGATATCATAGTAATCGGTCTAGAGTTCATGATTGCCGTGACTTCGGCCATCAATGTACTAAGAACCTCATGAGTGAGATTCTTTCCCTTTGGTCCTAATAGTAGAGCATCTAAGATACGTCGTGTTACCCCTATCATCCTTTCCCACACTCCTCCCATGTGGGAAGAGTGAGGGGCGTTAAAAATCCACTTTATCTTTGACTGGTCTAAGAAGTGCTTTACTGGACCTTGTATCACATCTATGTTAAGATCTCCGGTAGCTCCAATGAAATTTGTCCCACGGTCAGATCGCAGTTCACAAACGTTTCCACGGAGGGCAATAAATCTTCGTAATGCATTGATGAATGATGAGCTTGACATGGATTCCACCAGCTCGATATGAACAGCTCTTGTCGTCAGACACGTAAACATAATAGCCCATCGCTTGCTTTCAGCAACACCTCCTCTGGTTTTACGTGTCACAATCGACCAGGGGCCAAAGGTATCCACACCTACAGCACTAAACGGAGGTCCTGGAGTTACTCTAGATGATGGTAAATCTGCCATTTTCTGAGACATCAAGTTTCCACGTAATCTTTTACACACAACACACTTATGAATCACTGATGAAATCAGTTTCCTTGCACCGATCACCCAGTAGCCGTTATTCCTTATGACACCCTCTGTAATGTGCCTTCCCTGATGAGCACCTGTTTTTTCATGGAAATGTAGCACAATCAATTTTGCAACATGTGATTTCCTAGGAAGGATAATTGGGTTCTTTTGCTCCATTGGAAGTACACTAAGGTTTAATCTGCCTCCTATTCTCATAATACCGTCCTGATCCAAATATGGGCATAGATTCCTTATTGAGCTGTCTCGAGGTAATGGTTTCTGGTCTTGTAAACACAAGAGTTCTTCTAAGAAAAATGTTTTCTGTGTTTCTTTCACAACAAATAGTTCACTTTCTTGTTTTATGGTTAAAGAATCGAATGTCATATGCTTCCATTTTCTAGCAGCTGTTTTTAGCACTGTAACTGCAGATATTAGGGAATTCCATGTAGAAAATCTCTCAAAACGATTTGTGAGGTCTGCGGTCTTCAACACTAACTTGTTTGCATTTATGCGGATTTCTTTATCTTCATGAGGGTTCACGAGTGGAAAGTATTCTTTTACAAGGTCTTTGCTGATATGCAGAAATTCAGGTCCTTTAAGCCACTTACAGCTCAAGTCTTCGGCTGTACTTAATTCCCGTGTTCCTACATCAGCTGGGTTTTCCTCAGATTTTACATAATTCCACTGGGAAGGGCTAGATGATCGTAAAATGCGTTCCACACGATTGGCCACGTAGTTGTAAAAACGTTTGGTATGATTACTGATGTAACCTAGCACAATCTTGCTGTCGGAATAGAACCATGTGTTGAGAAATGTAATGTTTAAATGTCTCTTAACAGTTTCTGCTATTTCAACTGCCATAAGAGCAGCGCAAAGTTCTAATCTTGGCATTGAATGTCCATGTAAAGGTGCCAATTTCACTTTGCCAAACACAAATGATACTTCACTCCTTATCTCATCTGGAACTTTGATGTATGACACTGCTGACACTGCTTGTTCGGAGGCATCACAAAATACATAAAGCTCTACATGGTCACAAAGGCTCAAAGATTTTGTGATATACATTCGAGGAATGGAAATGTTCTGAAGTGATGAAATGGATCTTTTCCAAGATTCCCATCGATGTACATATGAACTATCGACATCGTCATCCCAATCACATTTTGTCGTAATTTCGCGAAGGATGATTTTTCCACAAATAACGAGTGGTCCAATGAATCCCATAGGATCATATATGCTGTGCAACATAGACAGGTAGCCACGTCTAGTGTTTGGTTTCTCTGGGAAGTTGACATCAAACAGGAAACTATCAGTTGACAAATCCCATAATAGACCCAGACTATGGTGTACAGGAAGAAGGTCTTTCTCTAAATCCAGTTGTTTGATTTCTTTACTCAGGTCTTCTTTGGAGAAAGCTAACATCACTTCTTTATTGTTTGATGCAACTTTGTGGAGATTGATGTTACCATTGGTTTTCAACGCAGTCCGAGTTCTTTTCAATAGGTCGATCGCTTGCGAAGCATTTGGAACAGATGTTAAGGCGTCATCTACATAGAAGTTGTTGTTCACAAAGTCCTTGATATCTTGCTCGGAATTCTCCACACTTTTGCGTAATCCAAAGGTAGCCACAGCCGGCGATGGACAATTTCCAAAAACATGTGCACGCATGCGATATTCCACAAGATGCTTACTTGGATCATTGTTCTGGTACCACATGAAGCGTAAATAATCCCTGTGGTCTTCCCGTACAAGAAATGAGTAAAACATCTGTTCAATATCTGCTGATATTGCAATGGAATCTTTTCGGAAACGCAGCAGAACACCAACTAAGTTGTTAGTCAAATTGGGTCCTGTAAGTAGAACACTGTTGAGTGATGTTCCTTTGTACGTTGCAGATGAGTCAAAGACTCCACGTATTTGGTCTAGTTTCTTAGGATGGTAAACTCCGAATAATGGGAGATACCACTCTTCTTGTCCAACTTTAAGTTCTGGGGCAATTTCTGCAGCGCCACTCTGAATAACTTTTTCCATGAATGTAAAAAAGTGCTGTCTTTTCTCATAGTTTTTATAAAGACTGCTATCTAAAACCATAGCTCTCTTGAGGGCCATAACTTTGTTATTTGGTATTGCTAGCTTATCCCTCTTGAACGGCAGAGGAGCTGTCCAGTTTCCTTCTTCTAGTTTCATTTCATTTTCCATAATATGAATAAACTCACGATCTTCGACCGAGAGGCCAATTTCCTCATCATCTTTGTGTTTTCTGAATATATCTAGCTCCCCATCTACTGACTGGATGTGAATTTGAAGGTCTTTGTCACATGGTTGAAATATTGTAGGTCGACCGTTTGGTAAAATGTTAGTTTTGAAACTTGTTACACTGAGATCCCTCACACTGACTTCAGGTAGGTGTTTACCATTCAAACAGACGTCACCAATGATGACCCAACCAAAACATGTCTTCTGAGCAAATGGATGGTTTTTTGGTCCTGTTATCTGCTGATAAACATAATGTGCGTCTGTTAAATCTCTTCCAATAAGAAGTCCAATTTGATGATTTGGATCATATTTCGGAATTTCCGAAGCAATAGAACGAAGGTGCGGATAATGATATGCGATCTCTGGTGTAGGAATTTCTGTGACGTCTTGTGGAATACTTCGACATTCAATGAGGGTTGGTAGTTTCAACACTGTCGATGAGTCAAGAGACTGTACAATAAATCCATGAGCTTGACGACCAAGAGTTTGTCCTTGTCCAGAACATGACATTAAATTATACATTAATTCGTTTCCTTTCACACCAAGAGAGTCCATTAACTCTGTAGTTGCTAATGTTCTATTACAATGTCCATCTAACATTGCATACACAGTCACAGATAATTCTGGGTGATTTTCTGGGTATACTTGGACTAACACTGTTTTTGCACAAGAGCGTCCATGGAAACCATCACATATAGAAGTACACTTTGAATCAACAATGAATGGTTCACTCTCCCCACCTTGAACCGATTGAGGAATATCTTGATTTCTAGGCTTTATATGCATAGCAGTCACATGATTGCCGCTGCCACATTCTTTACACTTAATGTAAGCTCGGCAGTGTTTTTTATTATGAAATTTTGTACGTAAACAACGGAAACAGAGTTTATTTTCTGCTACATATCTGCGACGTTCTTCCATAGGTTTTCTCATGAAGAGTTGACATTCATCAAGATTATGCGAAATTGCATGTGGATGTAAAGAACACATTTCTTTTCTGATATTTTCTTTTTCTTCCTGTACTTCAGTTTTTCTTGACATTACTGTTGCTGGTCTCCTGGTGAATCTTTGTTTATCCATTCCTACAGGTGATGAAGATTCAAATGAAAAGCTTGGGTCATTCAAAGATATGCTAAGTTCATGAATGAATTTTACAAACTCCTGGAAAGGTGGATATGGAACAATGTTTTGAATCTTATATTTAACAGCACGATCCCTCCATTTGTTTTGTAAGTTTTCAGGCAGCTTGCACACGATTGGATTGACACCAATTGGGGTATCATAATACGACAAAAGCATGGCATATCTATCATTGTTTTTATGACACTCTATTTCTGCCAATAGATCTGCAAGGTTATATAACTGTGTTTTGTCCTTTGGTAAGGTAATCACTGGAAATTTCTGTACTTGAATGCGCAGTTTTGATTCTATCAATTCGGGGGATCCATAACGTTCATCCAATCTCTCCCATATCTTCTGAAGAGCTATTTTCGCATCATCTGGGTTCGCTCTTCTTATACTGGTTACTTGAACTGTAGATTCAGGTCCGAGCCATCGTAACAGCAAGTCTATTTCTTCTAAATCACTTAAGGTGGCTTCAGATACAATAGTCTTGAATGTCCCTTTCCATACGTTGTATGAGGAAGGGTCATCATCATATCTTCTAAGTCGTTGTGAAACTAAGTCTTTTTTCAATAAATAACAGTTAATAGTATCACTAGTCACCGCACTGTCAATAACACTAGACGAAATAGGTTGATATTGATGCCGCGGTGTAAACGTAGAATCCAAGTGCGGTTGTGCTATAGGAGGCGGTCTGTATGACTGTGAAGTTGGTGTAAACCTAGGTTGCATAACCTGAGGAGGGAACCTAGGTGGTAACGGTTGAGGTGTATACCTCGGCTGCATCAATTGTGGCATGTATGCCTGTCCAGGATATTGCATAGGTCTCGGAGGATACATAGCCATCACAGGTTGAGAAATTGAATGCTGCGGCGTTGAAGTCGACGACTGTGCGAAGTGCGGCACTGCTGGAGCAGGAACTTGTCTTGGTAGTTGCTGGTTTACAATATGCTTAGATGCTTGTCCAATATACCTGTCTTGTTCTTCTTTCTGTGATTCAGGTTTTACTTGTTTCGGACCCAAAGTTATTTTTTCTACATACTCTCTGGATTTATCGACACTGTTTATCCTCGGTAACCCCAAATCACATACATGTCCTTCATCTTCCATCATTTCAAATTTTACCTTCGACTCTGCAAGCTCCAGTTCTCCCTGACACTTCAATAATTCTAACTCATTTTCTAAATCTTCTTGTGCTTGTTTGTATTTAGCAACATTCAAGTTTTCTTCAATGATCAGTTTGGACTTTTGACGCTTTAATTCAATAGCTCTCTCTGTTATTTTCAACTTTGTTTTAGCTTCTTCTAATTTCTGAAGAGATTTAATGCTTAATCTACTTGACGTTGACTCTTCATCTGTTTTCTTCCTTGTTTGTGAAGGTTTCAATTTTTGTAAACACTGAATAACATTGTCATGAAATGGAGTAAAACACTTGTTCATCAAATCTAGTTCTTTGAAACTTTCTTCATTGTTCTGTCTATTCAAATATTCACAACACTCATGGTATGTATTCTCATAATTTTTCAAATTAGCTTCAATCCTATCACACACTTTAACAAGAACTGCTGAATCGGATGTTGAAGTGGATTCAAGAATGTCAGAATTAATTCTTTTTTCTAATTTAGCCAACTTGCTTTTCTGCTTGTTGAGATTTTCTAAATATAGTTCATGTCCTTTCTGTGTTTTCTCATGTAAACGACCTGAAGTTCTTGGATCTTTCTCCTCCATTTCCATGTTTCCTTGATCATCCAAGTGTCCTTGCTGATCCTTCTCCCTTTCATGTGTAGACATCTTAGGATTGGTGAAGGCTGAGTACCAGTTATCTACTATGCTGTCCCATGTTCAGATATAACACAGACAGCTAGTAAACATCATTTATTCACTAGGAATAAACTGTAGATACTACAATATAAACAAAATCACTTATTACACAATTGCATGAACTTGTCATTACATAATATAGGTTGGGGAGACCGTTACACATCTGTAAAAAGGTCTATCTATTTAACTCTATTCATTTTCTTGTCACAATATATATAAACCCGTAAGCATGAAAGTAAACAAGTATGCACTGAACTTCATATAAATTAACTGACATTAAATCTAGTAAAGGCTCAAATACATATCGTAGATATGAAAAACATGTTTGTTTACTGCACGAAGTACACATAGCCCATTCAAATAGTAAAATATACCTTAATGGAATTTATACAAGTCAAAGTGCATAAGAAAGAAATATACCGTTCATAACTCTATATGTTATATAAAAAATACAAAAAATACATACACTGTGGGGTCTCTATATCACCAAAAACCTGATGGAACGTGGTTCCGACAATTTGTGCATCACGCTCGTGGAGCGGAGGTCCTAATATAAACTCTGAACCGGTTATGTATATATAAATCCGGATTATAACTGAACATAATAAACAATTCCGGAATGATTCCAGAACAGGTGGGGTGGTGAATTTAGAGTGGGTTTGACATCGGCAATGGGATAACTCATTAACTGTGCTTTAATCATTCTGTATTTACTGAAAATACTTCCAATTTTCTGATAAAAAAAAATACGGGATCAGTAGAACCACTGGTACTGTTTTGGAGCAATCGTATATTCTCAGGCCTTTCAGACAAGCTCGGAAAAAATATCCGATGTTGTTTTCCAAGATTGAAGGTTGTTAAAAAAAGCTGTTTTTTTTAAAATTGTTTAATGCATTATAAGACCTAAGATACTGTTACTTTTTGGCATTTACATCAAAATACAAAATTTCAGAACATATGTAGATGATAAAAACGAAATTGACATGGTACAGTTTATCTACAGTAGTATTCCCACAATGCCCTACCTTGAAGTCGAGCATGCGTATTCCAGTAAAAGTTGCTAGCGCTCGAGAGCGACATGTATATATATGTTATATTCATGGTTTTACTAATACATGTATATTAACTGCAAACAGTTGCTTGTTTTTAACATTCTGACTGTATAGCGAACTACGTAGAAACGCTTAATAGGCGGTAACTCCAAAAAAGTTTCAACATAATGTTTTGACTGACCCTTGTCCAATCGGATCGTAGAAGGCGGAGTTGAGAGAGAGAGAAGGAGAGAGAGAGAGAGAGAATGTGTTTAATGGGTAAATAAGAAAAGTTAGAAGTTCTGGAGTTAACACCTATTAAACGCTTCCATGTAGTTCACTGTAAATGAGTGCAAACACCGGTAGTAAATCAAACAAGGGCAAATATTTCCCCCTATACAATATACATGTACCAGTAATACATGTACTCCTACGGTACATCAAATATCTTGTATTTGTACTTACTTGCAGCCTCTCTCAAATATTTCACATATTTTGCATAAATTTTGCTTTCTTTTTGTCTTCTATTACTTCCTTCTGGAGAAAACTGTGGTTTAATTGTGCTTGTAAGCAGCTTTAATGTAATGTTCTGTCGATCCCGAGGTGTAAAAAGATGGATAAATGTTGGAAGATGACAAGCCAGCTGTTAAAAACAAGTGGAAGTGTAATGACAAACTGACCATTCAAAATAGCAAATACTTCTTAATGCTGAACACTGCTCATGAACAGGCACTTTCACACAGGTATATAAACTCTTCAATTTTGTTATAGCCGATTGCAAACCTGAAACTTGTGGCCGACGTGTAGTATTCATTTCATGGTCTTTGGGTTTTATGCAATTTCTTCTCATTTTATATGCGTATTCTGTTTGCAATAATGCATTGACCTGTTTATTTGATGCTGGTATTCTCTTGGCTTTAAAAAAGTGTGTAAAATTTCACCACGACCGATTAACACAGCACAGGTGAGACTTCTACAGTGAAATTTCTAAAAACTGTTAAGAGGTGTGCAGCTCATATAGGGGTTGTAGGGAAGCGGTGATGATGGAAAAATATGGCAAACAGTGCCTTTTTACGAGCGGTGTTCAGCTTTAAGAATCCTCGCTACCCGTGGCTTCTACTTTTTATGACAGGACACCACAAAATGCGAATTTGACCCTTTGTGAAACTGTGTTATATAATTGCCAATTTTGTTATCCATCTCTATAGCACAATGGTTGCAGCTGCAAACTACTGCATGTTTTGTGTTTGAATACTGTAGGAAAATTTTTCCATGAATTTACTGAAATTTAGTGATAAATTTTTAAAGTTGGTTTTTCTCCCAAAATTAAAATGGCTTTCTGTCATTTTTGAGTCAAACACATGCTAGAAATCTATATTTTTAAGTAATTTAGGAGTTCAGTCAATCTGTGCAGAACTTTTCCCAAGGGTGTGGAGGACCCTTAAAAAACACTAGTTACTAATACATGTATATATAATTTTAACTTTTATGAGATCTTGAGCTGTGGCCATTTTCGAGTGAAAAATATTGTCCTTTAGAAGAAGAGCTCTTTAAAAAGATGTAAAAAAGTACCAGGTATTAAACAGTATTCACATTTTAATTTAAACAAGATATCTGTGAGCCAATGCTCACTAGTGATACCCCGCTCTGATGTGAATATGCAAAATAAGCAAAGTCGACATTTTACAGAAAGTTGGCATAGATCTGCGATAAATAGTTGCTGAGATAAATGCGACAGAAAGTTTTGTTATGGACGGACAGACAGAAGGACAGACAGACACACAAGGGTAAAACAGTATACCCCCTTCTCCTATGGAGCGGGGGTATAAATATATGGAATTTTATTTTCTTTCTAAGTTTATAGGCAAAAAGATAATGTGTGTGTGTGTGTGTGTGTGTGTGGACCAGGAGACATTTGGCTATATTTTGGAATAAAGGTCCATAAAATCATATGTTGATGAAATCCTAACAAACAATAAACTATTATCATCTTGCACTAAAATTAATACATCTAGTATCGTTTCCTCATTAAGCACAGCTCTTTCGTTATTCATTTATAACTGCCAAAATTACAGTTAGGCCTAACAAAAAAAAATAGTTTGTTTCCTCTTTCATGCTGAAAAAAAGTAGGGTCGGTCAGTCGGAATTTTTTTTTATTTTTTCAATTTTTTTTTTCCTTTAATATTAGAGTATCCATAAATGCCGGTTAGATACACTGACACTGCTGAATGGTATAAAATGAGAAATACTTTTAATATCATTTTTGACTATTAAGCTGGTCTTAAGAAAACACAAAAATGATATTTGCCGACGATGAGAGCATTATAAAAATCTACAACACATATGGAAACATACAGCCATTTTGAAACAAAATGTTTGAGTTACACTGATTTGAGAAGAGTAACTGCTTCAAGCGTTTTTGTGACCAAAATTTTGAGTAATTTTTTTCCAAATCGGATAAAAACGAAAATAAACGATTTTCCATCAAAAATCCTTCAAAAAAGTTTTGAGTCCGGGGGTAAAAGCTAGGGTCGGTCGGGAAAGCGGAAACAAACAATTTTTTTTCTTAGGCCTTACTGGTAAACACAATGAGATTATATCATTAGGGACGAGTGGTTTTGATTGTCAATCAATGTTACCTCATATAAACATAATGCATCCAGTCCTCTTCGTAAATCATGCACAAATGCCCTTGGTGAAGAATTGTTAAACACCTCCTCAACTAAACTGGCTGATAGCACTCTTGGCAAAGGTCCACTTTGGAGCATACTTAAAGCTTGAAAAAATGCAAACATACATCTTTTCACATTTCCAATCGACTGTCAAGCTGATTACAAGTTCAAAACAATTCACTATTGTTAAATATATATAAATGTATACTTCATATGATATAGCGAAAAAATTTGCCCCTGTTTAGTACTTTTGCCTCTTTCGCCCATGTAAAAAGTAAAATTAAGACTGCATGGGCAATTCAAATGTCTCAACTTTATTTTATATACATGTATCTCCTTCAAATAACAATGTTAACTGTTCTTAGGTGAATTCAAAACGGGCGAAACTGAATGCAAGTATATGTAAAGAAGGACAAAAATAAACATGGGGCAAAAATAATTCAGTATATGCTTTTTCTATGCACAAATTCAGAAATTTTTGTCTGCTATCATACATACCCCTCACTTTAGTCAACACATGTAATCTCTTACCCAATATCTTTCCAACTATTTCATAATTGTCTGAGTATTCCCGAACAGGATCAAAGTAATGTTCTTGTATCTGCCTCAATACCAATGTAAAAAATTCTCTGCGAGGCCCACCAAGGTCAACAGCATTCTGTAAACAAGATATATATGCATGTGGTTTTTTTTATACATCTATGCTTAATTGTACACTACTGTAAAACTGGTAAAACGGTACGAATGTACCTAAATTCTAGAATAATGTTAATTTTACATATCATATGAAGGATTTCTATTTTCTATGAAGTATATTAATATTTTACAGTTGGGACCATAAGTTTTGTAAGCTATAAGTACATCTATTTGTAAAATTGCATCTAGACATTTATTAAAATCATGCACAGTGTAAAGGGGATTTGAAAACATTCAAATAAGCATAGGTAACATTATTGTGAAATATTAAATAGAGATAGAAGAGTCATTAAAATCCCCAGTAACAAAATAATAATTATCTTACTTCTTCATAAAATTGGACTTCCAATGTATTTCTGAGATCAACAATCTCTTTTATTTCAACAAATGCTGTCTCTAACAGGTTCTCTCTGTCCACCAAAATAAAATTGGTCGCTCCTTCTATTGTTCCACTTTCAGATTCTAGTTCCAGTTTTCTGCCTTTAATAATTTTATCTTGCGCAATTTTCAAAATTTCAATAGGATCCTCAATCTTTTTTTCTGAGCAAAATTTAATTATATTTGAAATAGTTTCATATTTCCATGAATCCGAATTTCCTGTTGATCCCACCAAGTCTGCATTAGGTTCCTGTATGTATGATTCTGTCCTAGCTTCCGTTCTCGACGTTTCCGCTGAGTTTTCTGCTGTTGATGCAATTGAACTGGATGGAATAACTGGTGGCTCTAAAACTGGTACTGTCTCATTGGATCTAGGTACTGGGATTGCAGAATTAGTTAATTGATCAGTATTATTTGTAGCTGTAAGGGCAGCATTATAAATGTCAAATTCAGGATCAGGGAGATCATCTGAATAATATTGAGATTCATGGGGCGAGGAGCACTCTATCACAATATTCATAATCTGATCTGAACAGAGTTCCTTTTCTCGCACACAAGTGTAAACATGGTCTCTGAGTTCATCTATTGGTATTATTTGTTCACAGTGACAACATTTTTCTGTAATGGTAGCAGAAGCTTCTGTTAACAAAGAATTGTCGGCCTCAAGAGACAATGCACGTTGTATGGGTCTGATGTAAAGTTTACTTTGACATCCCACAAAGGACTTCATAACTTCTGGGGTTCTTCTACAAGAAATAACTTCTAGGTTTCTACAATTACTTATACATCTCATTATTTCAAACCCACCACAGTCACTCAGCTTACTGAACCCATCCTCACCAATCAATTTCTGCTGAAATAGCTCCTCTGTATCATCTGCATTAAATTGGATCTTTTTGGAGCCAAGTCCCGCTTTAACTAGTGCAAGTTTTTCCTCTCTTGTTGGGACTTTCATCGCATCTGTTTCACTCAGACAAATAAATTCACAGGTCCATGTTCTTCTTTTCTTCTGCTTTTTAATTCTTCCTGATGTAGATGTACCCCTCACTGGTCTGAATAAAGCTCGTATTTCATGCTGGTTATGCTGATTGTTCTGAGATGGAAGTGATACTGTAAAAAGTGAAACATTGTTGTACAAAACAATTGAGATACTTTTTATTACATGTGTATATTAACCACATGTAGGGATTGGAACCCCAACCCCCCGCCGTCCCATTGATGATGAAGTGACCTTAACCCCATGCAGATCAGATGCATGAGTGGTAACATGTTGAATTTTTCACATAAATGACATACATGTATCTCAATGATCAATTTAAAATCGCTTTGTATACAGAACAATCAATATGTACCGGTAATGCTTATATTTATTGTTTAAAACTTTAAATCACACGTACTATAATAGTTTTATTAAGATTAAACACAGTTGAAACAATATATTTAAACCTATGTTTGTAAAAACTACAAGAGCAAAACCCTTTATTTTTAACCAAAAGTAAAATATACCCACTCTTCTAAATTTGTGAAATTTTAAGAAAATCTATCATCTGGTTCTTTTTATGGGCCATCTAAAAATACAGGTAAATTGAATAGGTCTGTATTAAAATAAAATTATCTAAATTGTACATACTACTGTGACATGCAGTCTGCCATAGTTGTGTAAATGAAATTAAACTTCTTTGTTGTTGTTTAGTGTCAATTATCGCGAATTTAAATGATTTTTAATCCAATGCCATTTATACTTTCAATTTGATAGAAAGGTTGATTTCCGGTGTGATCGTTTTTTGCCAAGTCATTCTTCAGTTTGGTTAAAAGAATATATTAATTTCAAGTCTGTGAGTATTGTAAAAACCAGGTACGTAGCATCGGGAGGGGGGTGCCACTTTGGTTTTTCTGAAATTTACATACAAAAAAATGAATTAATATAGAGTTGCCCCCCCCCCCCTTTTTATGGGACCATGTAAAAAATTGAATTGAAAATAAGGAAATAAACAGTGAAATTAAAGTTAAGGTATACTTTGCTTGTCAAGATTTTTTGGATGAGTCTGCCCCCCCTCTTTCCAAAACAATGCTATATGCCTGTAAAACAGCTTAATTTTAATTAAATAGTTATTGAAATAAACCAGGGCACAGTCATGTATGAATTTTTTCTTCCTCATCATGTGCAAGTCAACCTCCCATCCGAAAAACCCAAGCTGTAGCAGGGCAAGACCCATATTACAAAAGTTATGTCCATCTTTGGGGGTGGGGTGGGGCATGGGTTTCTAAATGTAGACTTGTAATTTAGAGGAATAAAATAGATTTAAAGAAATTTCAAAGGACGCCAAAATATTTGGTAGCACAAAGAAGGGAAATAATCGGAAAGATTGCCCCCCCCCCCCCCCTTTGACCTTTTCGTTTGTCCAGCAAAGGGAAACAACTCAATCCACTTTCTATTTCTCAAAACATTTTCTACAATAAAATGTGTGAAAACCCGCAAGGTTTTTGGTCAAGCAATTGGTAAACATTAATCTATAGGTTAATATGTATGCTTCAATCTTCATTAATTAATTATAACTTTAAATCAAATTAATTCGTCTTCTAGACACGAGCACGTGAGCATACTTACTGCGTCTAAGCTCTTCCCTAAAACGAATCCTATCGCCGATCGTGGCGATTCCAAGCCTCGATAGATCTACATCGCTTAAACTTTTGCAAATATCAACGTTGTTTACATTTGCCTCCGCAAAGTTATTTGCTAAATTTGGGAGATCAATGTTTTTTAAAATTAGTTTAATGTCGTCCATTTTTCCAAATGACCCGGATAGTGTGACGTCATCACATCATCATAACGAAGTTTGCACACCACATAATGATGTTTGTACATAACAAAAGGATGTTTGTACATGACGTAATGAATAAAAAAGTACATCGCGTAAAGAAAAAAGCATATCGCATAATGATCTTTAAAAGTACATTCGGTAAAGACGGAACCACATCACATACTTAGAAAAGCACATGCCATAATGATATATGCACATGCCATAATGAAAACTGCACATCACATAAGGATGAATGCACATCACATACTGTCAAATTCACATTACATAATGCCAAATGCACATCACATAATACCAAATGCACACGCCATAATAATGAATGCACATCACATAATAGAAGGAGTACACCACATAATGATAAGAGCACACCACATAATGATACAAGGACATCACATAACGATTAAAGCACGCTACATAATAATATAAGCACATAACAAATTTATTTTTGCCATGATAAGACAGTCCAGGCGTTCCATACAGTTCCCTCAGTGATTCCGTTAAACGATCAGTTTTAACACTGTGATCCAATGATGATTCATATTCCTGAGATTCAATTATAGAATGCTCAGAAAAAGTTATATCATTCATTTCAACATTTTGTTTGGTTTCAACTTGATATCACCGACCATGTCACCAAGAATGAGCTAAAGTCTTCTGCAGTCAGTGAAGAATATTGTCAATCAGAGATCTACTGATAAGACTTGGGGCGTGCAATTGGTATGTGAAATTTTGACCAGCCTAGTGTGAATGTCTGTATCACATCATCCATAACTCTCAGTGAAGAAGCAATATGTGGTCAATTTCAAAGTCAGAAAATGCAGTATTTATGAAACAAAAAGGCAACATAGTTGGAAAAGTATGGGATATTGCAGCTGCCAACAATAAAGGATGCATCAAGGTATAATGAAAATACATTTCTTAAAACTCAAAAATATAGTCTTTTTTATAGTTTATACTAATTTTGTTATAGAATATTTTCTGAAGATAATGCAAGTGAATCCATTCTGATTAAGATTGATAAAATTTTATAAAACGTATAAAAACAAAATTCAGATACAATGAATAAGCCAGCTTATTTATTTTCATTTTATTTAGATAATGATGAATGGCCTTGACAAAATAATGCGCCTTGAAGATTTTCATGAAAAGGACAACCAATATTCCTGCCTTTTTACTGGATATCTAAGCAGCAGAAATTCATTTGTAGAAAGATGGAGAAGTTTGAAAAAATCAGGTAAGCTTACAAATAAAATATTGATCATTGAAAGAATAATATATTGTTACAGTTTCGAAATTGACTCTTAATGCAGGGACTGTATTAAGGCAGTAAATGAGATATCATATTTTTGATGTAATATCCCATGAAGATGTATTATAAACTAAAAAATGTCAAAATTTAGCTGTGAGATGTAAATCAAAAATAGTGTAAAAGTGGTTGCCCTTGCTGGTGGTTGAGTATTTCTTTTCAATAAGTGTTGTAATCAAATAGACGGGTTGGTGATTAAAATACAACACTATAAAAGTTTTGATTAGTGACGGTCAGACCGGTTCAAATTTCAGCGCCAGATAGCTCAGTTGGTAGAGCACCTGACTAGAGGTTCAGGGGGCCCGGGTTCGAAACCAAGTCTGGTCCGTCATTAATTCTCCCATCCCGTTAAATTTGGTGCCGTGACCAACTCCTGGAACTGACAGGTGAACTCCTGCTAGGGGAAGAGCCTGGGGTGATCTTTGGGGACGAAGATCATTTAAGGGGGGAGGAATGTGACAATCAGACCGGTTCGAATCCCAGTGCCAGATAGCTCAGTTGGTAGAGCACCTGACTAGAGGTTCAGGGGGCCCGGGTTCGAAACCAAGTCTGGTCCGTCATTAATTCTCCCATCCCGTTAAATTTGGTGCCGTGACCAACTCCTGGAACTGACAGGTGAACTCCTGCTAGGGGAAGAGCCTGGGGTGATCTTTGGGGACGAAGATCATTTAAGGGGGGAGGAATGTGACAATCAGACCGGTTCGAATCCCAGTGCCAGATAGCTCAGTTGGTAGAGCACCTGACTAGAGGTTCAGGGGGCCTGGGTTCGAAACCAGGTCTGGTCCGTCATTATTTCTCCCATTCCGTTACAGATTTATTACAGTAACATACGAGTGGGTTTTAAACCTACCACATTAATAGTGTTCATTTCCTTTATGTGTAAATAACCACTTTTACATTAATTAAGTTCTGGTACTTGCTATAACCTCTAGTGCATAAGCTCCTAGGTTACTGATTTTGTTGATTGTAGATTAAACTGGGTTGATATGTCTTGTCTGATCTTTTCGTAATAGTTTCACAATTATGAGTCATTGTTTCAATGAATTTAGCTTAATAGTTTAAATTCATATGTGAATTGTTAAAAACAAACAAAGTTTAGGAATTTAATACACCATACATAACAAAATTACATGTATTACTAGATGGTATTTAACTTTGAGTAGCTGCATAGACAATGGCCAACACATATCCAGTATTTTCTGTTATATACATGGTTCTATCATCACGGTGCCTATAAAGTTCACCATAGCTCACAGTGCAGGCTCGTGTAAGTCATTGTTAAATATAAAAAAAATCATTATTTATGTTCTGTTTTAATTTTTGTTAGAAAAAAGATTAGGTAAGCAAATATAGGGCATTAATATCATTATGAACTGATTTACATTATGAGAAAAAAACATTTCAATTTAACAGCTATCTAAGAATCAATAGCTAATTTTAAAGTACAAATTTCCTAAAATTACTCTACGACATGTATTTCCTAATCCTGTTCTACAGATATACACTTACTAGTGTTTTACATCTACAAGTTAGGGAACTAATTTTGGAATTTTATGTATTCATGTATATAATAAAGTAAATGCGTTTATGAATGTGTAATCCTGTTCTTTTCAATATATTAACAAGAAGTCAGCCAAAAAAAAATCTACCACCATCCACCCCCCCCCCCCCCCCAAAATGAAAATCAACTAAAAAGGGAAAATGCATAATGGAATTATACTAATAACTGTAAACAAAGATGAAGACATGTACATGTGAAACAAACTGCATGTGACATGCAGGACCTGACTGATGAACATGCACCACTAGTACTATAACTTATAATCACAGCCTATTAATGTAACTTAAGAAATTGGTACCTTTTTTATTAAATTTGAGAGAAAATGAAAAAAAATTCTCTATTGATCTGGTCATATACCGTAGTTCACAAGGCATAAACAAGTTTATTTCAGATAATAGATTAACTCGAATTTTATCCATCAACACATTTCTTTCCCTTTGAAAGTCATTTGATTAATTACAGACAATGCTCTAATTTACAAATAGGATGAGGGGTTATCTTTGCTTTTGAAATTAAATGTGGGGATTTGATAGCTTGAATCAAAACGGTTAGAACATTAATTTGATAAAACAGAGATTGAACCAACTCTCAATCACTGGAATCCATTCATATATCATCCTTGCTTTACACTTGCTTGACATTGTAAAATTATTGTTTCTTTATCGCCTGCAGAGCAGTGGCTCAGAGGAGTCCTGGCCTATTCAGAGATCATGCTTTGATAGCTATCTTGATAAAGGTCCCAATGGGGTTCTTACAATAGTTTTGAGTTAACATTTAATTCTCAATAGTTTGATTTGGTAGCGAGGGGAAAGTTTGCAATTACTCTCTTCATTTACACATTTGCATCAAAATTCATTAGCATGCAAATTCCTTCACCCCCCCCCCCCCCCTTTTGACGAAAAACCCATGCATGATTTCATTGAATATTACCTAAGTTAAATATTGCCTCTTGCAATCATTTATGGAGCATTTACCACTTTAAAATTTCTTATAATCTCTGATACAAAATAAGTGAGGTGAAGAGAATAAAAATTGATTTTTTTAGTTCATTTAATGATAAATTGAAGGTCAATACATTTATATTTAAAGGAGGTGTTTACATTAAACAAAAAGTTATCTTTTCATTGGTCTTTAAAATAAACAATTTAAAGGGATAGTGCATACCATTTTACCATGAAGAAAATTGCTCAATTTTTTTTCATACGGTAATTACTTTTTTTAAAATTTTTTCATAATTGATCAAATATAGGTCTGTTAAAAGTGCAAATAAAATTACAAGTTTTATTAAAAGATCATGAAATGTTGCTTAAATAAAACGCTTTCCAATTTGTTAGAGATTATAATATTTTAAAGAGTTATTGTTTAAGTATTAAAATCAAATAATCAGAAATGAACCACATGCACAAAAAAGAATACTTTAGTTCAACATTTACAATGTAACTAATATCAACTGAGCAATTTGACTTTTTGTTCTTTCAACATTCAAACTGCAATATTAATTAGGTACATATTTTTGCATTTTTTATAATAGATTATTTGTCAATAGGTATATATACATTAAAACTTTTCTTCTCTTTCAGAGCAAACCAAATCACCACCAACATTAAGAAGAACTTACTCTAAGATTAAACCATTTGAATTCAAAGGTATTGGATTTCATTGTTGTATACTGGGTACATGACATGCAATTTCATATGACTTTGATATTGATGCCAATGTTAAATAAGTTGAGTGTTGAGGATAACATTTTAATGCACATTTTATTCTAATGATAACTTGGGTCATGTAAACATGTTGCACATTACAGATGAAGAATATGTAGTTGCAGGTATATTTTCAGTACTATGATGACATTTTCCACTCTCTTAATGTCCGTCTAAATAACTTGCTTTTTTATTAACTAGAGGATGCAGTTTGTGATGAGTTGACTAATTTGACAACACAGAAAAAAGTAAATAAGGAAGTTTACAGACCATCTACTTCAGGTGTGTCTGCATGCTTTTATATATATAACTGTACCTAGCAATACTTTAAAATTTACACAGTAAAGCTAAATTTAATGAAATATATGAAAAAGTATGGATTAAATTATCAATCATCTTTATTTAATTTTAATTAAGAATGCTCCGAAATGGGTGATGCTTCACCTTTATCAGCTGAACCAGTAGGGGTCTATGATGATGACATGAGTGGTATGACAGAAAATGAGAGTAACATGTCAAAGAAAAGTCGTACTGATATTCCTAAGGAAGCTCTTGTGGAAACCATTCAGAAAAAACTTAAAGGTAATGAACAGTCCAATTTCCATCAATGTTATAATTTATCCAGTTTATCTTGAATCACTGTGAAGTGTGAATTAAGACTAGAATTAGACAAATTAATACATATTAAAAATACATTTCATGTTTTAGGGATGTTATTTGCATTTTGATTTTAAAATAAGAAATAAAAATTGAAGGTTGATTATTTTTGGGGTAAAAAAATAAAAAATGGAATGAATTTTTTTGGTAAGGTTACATGGTTCTCCCTGTATCTAAATTGAGACAGCCTTCCTTTGGCAATCTGCTGAGAGAACCGGATATAAAACATGTCAAAGAACTGGAGAGGGAATTTTCAGAACGGCCAGGCAACTACTTTCAGTTGATGGTTGTGAATGTTTGTGGCGAAATGAAGGAGGACAATTTTGAGTCCTGTACGCTTGAGGTGATTGGAGGCAATCACTCTAGAGAGGCACTACAGAACATTATATCCACAACAGCTGATCCAACTCCCTTTGAAAAAAGAATGTGTATTGTGTACACAAATTTAAATCCTGATGAGGCCAAATATGTAGCCAATCAGCACAACCAGGTTAGAAAGCTTGGAACAGACCTTGATCTGGTAGACAGAGCAAGCTGCTTCAGATATTCTTTGTTCGAAAAAGCTGGATATACCCATGTCCAAGATACAACAACGAAAGCAACCCCTACAGGCAGAGATATGATAACAGAATGGAAGGAGGGGTTGCAGCTTGCTATGGGATCTGTCAGTGTGAGTATCCTTCAAATACATCTGATGTTAAAAAAAAGAAAGACGTAATATCATGTTTTAATTAGGAGTAAATAAATGCATTAAGGGAGCTATCCAATGTGTTTTCAAATCATTTTTGACTGAGGATCAATTATCAACATTCTTTTTATAGAGAAAAACTCTAAACAACAGATTCAGACTCGAAATGAGATTTGCCCAACTTTCTAGTGAGGTCTGGATCAAATTTCTAGACTTTGTAAACAAACTTAAAATGGAAATAAAGAAAGACAAGATTAGCGGAAGACTGTTGAAGCCACTAGATGGAGTACAAGAGAAAAGTCTGCTGAAATTCTTAAAGAATTATAACAGTGGGAAAATCAATTTCAAGCAACTCGTCTCTCTCTGCACTGAGTTCAAATGGTAAGTACAATTATTTGTGTTGACAATAATATTTAAGAAATTTACAAAATGTGATTTTTTTTTAATTCATTTATTTTTCTAAAAAAAAATTTTCATAAGTTGTTTCTTTTTACTTGTTCACAGCAGTGATTCCAACAAAAAAGAATGTGAACTAGGAACATCTGAAGTAGAGGTATTCACAAAAATTATATATTTATAAATCTGATTGGTGAATTGATAACTTCAATTTTTATCATAGTGAAGTCATATTATGTAAAAAGTAAATAATTGTTGCAAAAAAAAATGAAAAACAAAAACAAACTAGGACTCTTACAGATTTGGTATATCTAAGAAATGATTTCAGGCAATTGCCGAGCCATCGGAAGATAAAGCAGATAAAGAAGATGCCATAGATTACAGCATACTTATTGAAGCCTTAAAGGTAACAAAAATCAATGTGAAAACTAATAAAATACCTGTTCTAAAACATTCCATTTTAAGAGAAAAGTTAGTAAAAAAAAATTTAGTAAACGTAATAAATTATACAAAAAGGCAATGAAAAAAGTTCAATTAAGTAATCTGAGGCTACGAAGTGTCATTACAATTTCAACATAACAACAATGTAAAGATTCTACCATTTTCATTGCAGGAAACAGCAGATAGAGAGAAGAGGAGCAATGATGACCTCAAGTTGAAGAATGCAGAACTAAAAGAAGCATTAGAGGCATCAAATAGGGAGAAAAATGAAATCAAACAAGATCTAGCACAAAGATTTCAGGTTGAAAAGAATATGCGGAATGAAATATGTCAGTTAAAGGTGAGGTTTCCTTGATCATTTTCATTACAAATGCCAAATTATAAATTAATTAAGTGAATTACATGTATCAAGACTAATGGCAATATTTTCCACTTTAATTTCTATACAGGAAAAACTAAATCAAGTGACAAAGGAATGTCGAATTATGAGGGAAAAGCAAGACAAGCTGATAAAAAGGAAAATAACAACATGCACAGGTAAGACAACTTTTCTGGTATGTTTGTCATTATTTAAGAACTTAAATAGGATTCTTATATTACAAATTAAACATTGCATGTCCAATTTAGTTTGTAAGATTTTCCCAAATCACCTACTAGTACTGGTTTTATTAAGAAATTATTTTTTGAGTCTCTAATGTAAGATAATTCAATAATGATAACATGCTATTTTGATGACAAAAGAGTGAATGAAGACAGTTTTGTTTTCCTTGAATATCGAAATCAGACTGAACTGGTACACCATAGAAATGATTGCAATTACCCGGTGCTGTACTTAAAATTTTTCAGGTTTTGTGTACTCTCACTCTCAACTTATGAAGTTCAAATTTCACTCAATTTAATACTAAGAAAGACTGATGTTTGTGTATTGGGTAACTGTCTTTGTTCATCTTTTCATTGATAGGAATCCTTAGTCTATGACTTAATGAACAATATGTGCCAAGTACAAAGAATATGATAAATCAAAAAATGCAAACTACCCATAATTATTTTAGTACATTAAGCAATAATTATACCCTTACAAACAGCAAAGAGTGGAGGTGAGGTTATATTGGAATCACCTCGTCCATCTGTCTGTCCATCTAAATTAAAACTTACTGCATGGAACAATTTAGAACTCACAATCCAAAATATTTGTTTGATAAATTCTGCATTTTCTTGAGAGTTAGAAGAATCATCAAAGACAAGTGCAGCCAAAATCATTTGTCTCATGAGGGCCATTGTCAGAGCTAATGTAAGATGGATCGTGTTGAGGAAAAATTGATAATCTGTAAAATAGACTGACTGGTTCATGGGTTTTACTGTTTTATAGAAAACCAAATTTTTTGTCATTTTAATGAAATAAAATATTTATATACATGTACATTTTTCTTAAATAATATAAGCTGTTTAAACTTAGTTAAGTCAAATAAATATAATTATGAAGTGACCCTATAATGGGCATTCATGCAAATGAAATTCAAAATCATTGATGTGATTCTATAGTGTTTTAGCAATTTTCAAATTCATTATTTATATTTAAATGACAGAGTTATGAAAATTCTGACAATGTATTCATGTCAACAAGCTAATCAACTAAAATCAGTCATATGGGATGAATCATCAGCAGCTACATCAGAGACATATAGTTAAATCATAGAAAAATGTCAGGTTTTTTTTTTCAAAGACAGTATAATTGTATCAGTCAAGACTTAGATAACTGAGATAAGAAACATTTTTGCAAGGATATTTTCATTCTTGAAAAGGGGGGGGGGGGGTAATTTTCAATATGGTGCATTAACAGTGAAGTTTTGAAGTTGACATTTTTGATTTTCTTTTCTTTTATTTATGTGTCGCAATAAAACCTTCATGTCTTCATTATTAAATGACTCAAATTAGGGAAATTCATTCACATTTGCTCCCATTTGAAATCTAAGTCTCAACTGGGGGGGGGGGGGGGGGGTGCAGGACAGTTATAGTTACTTTAGTTGCTCAAATTTTAGTTTATTGCTGAGTTGGCCATTACATATTTTCAGATATCTAGTTGTAATTTCAATTTTCAAAAAATTTACAATAGAATAATTATAAATGTATATTGGACCATAGTCATGCAAAAGCCTAATTAGATGTTCATGTAATAAGTGTTTCCAAATACCAGTCTGAAAGCTGAACACCACTCATAAATACATATATTTACATTCCACATAGTTTTTGCTTGTAAAGTGCGTTAAAAGCTACAGCAGTTATAACACTGTAAAAAACACACGGTACTCAAAAGTTAAAGGCAAAGCAAGATGTAAAATTGCCCACACAGGTGAGACCTCTACAACGAAATACTTTGAAATGTTCAGCAATCTGGGCCATTATAAAGGGGTTGTAGGATTAGCATTGATAAGACAAATGTGGCGGACAGTGCCTGTTTAGCTCACCTGAGTTGAAAGCTCAAGTGAGCTATTCTGATCACATTTTGTCTGTCGTCCGTCTGTCTGTAAACTTTTCATATTTTCAACATCTTCTCAAAGACAACTGTGCCAATTTCAACCAAAATTGACACAAAGCATCCTTAGCCTAAGGGGATTCAAGGTTGTGAAAATTAAGGACCATGCCCTTTTGCAAAGGGAGATATTTTCGAGAAATTTTCGAGAAATTTTCAAAAAACTTCTTCTCACGAACCATAAGACCAGGAAAGCTTAAACTTGTGTGAATGCATCCTCAGGTACTGTGGATTCAAAGTTGTGAAAATCATGAACCCCTGGGGTAGGGTGGGGCCACAATGGGGGGGGGGGGGAGGGGGGTCAAAATTTACATACAAAAATATAAAGTAAATCTTTAAAAATCCTCTTAAAAACTAATCAGCCAGGAAAGCTGAAACGTGTGTGGAACTATCCTCAGGTGGTTGAGATTTAAAGTTGTGAAAATAATGATCCCCGGGGGTTGGGTGGGGCCACATTGGTGGGGGGGGTGTTATAGTTTTACATTGGAACATATAGAGTAAATCTTTAAAAATCTTCTCAAAAACTAATCAGCCAGGAAAGCTGAAACTTGTGTGGAACCATCCTCGGGTAGTGTAGATTCAAAGTTGTGAAAATAATGACACCCCTGGGAGTAGGGTGGGGCCACAATGGATGGGGGGGGGGGGGGGTAGTCAAAGCTTTACATAGGAATATGTAGAGTAAATCTTTAAAAATCTTCTTCTCAGAAACTAATCAGCCAGATGATTCTTTATAATTGTTAAGACTTTGGCCACAGGACAATTCTTCCGCCTCAAAAGAAGGTTCAGAGTTTGATGTAGGTTTGAATCCCAATTATAAACAATTGTTAAGGATCTTTTTGAGAACTGCAATACTCAACATGTGGTATGACTATAAAATCACCCTGTTAGAAAAGGGACTAATGATTATAAACATAAGAATATCCAGGGGGGAAATGGATTTTATTTATACAGGATCTACATGTATTATTGTACATTGTCCAGATAGTTTGTATTATGACTCCATTAAGCTGATTTTTTCATACCTATTTTTTCTCAGGTGAGCAATGTGGCCCATGGGCCTCTTGTTATGAGTGGTATTCAGCTTTAATATACATTTTATCTATTACACTAATTGTAAAATTTTAACAACAATAGATGCCACAGAGGAACTAGAAGCCCCAGTTACCAAAAAAACATCAGTTGATGATTGGGACCTTAAGGAGGGACAGGAGGGTTTGACCATTGGCCTTGTTGTGGCCATCAAACCAATCAGACAGAGGGACTTGAAAAATGGAGAACCATGGTTGGGCATCATCAATGATGTATCGAAGAACAACATCAAAGTCTCGTGGCTAATGGGCAACTATGAAACGTATTGGATTCCGAATCCAGAATTTCAAGGATGTTCTCCAGACAGCGTACCAAGAAACAGGGTAGCCTGTAGCTTCAAGTACATTAGTGACAAAATCTTGCCAGACCACATTGTAGATAAGCTAAAAACTGTATTTAAAATTTAAGATCCCTGAAACTCATCCAAAAGTATGTCACTTTGTATACTTTTTCTAACATTATTGGTACAAAAAATGAACCAAATCAGTTCACAAAGAAAAAGTTGAACATTCAGGCACTTAATACATTTTTCACTTGAGAATTTAAAAATTTTGATTTTTCATCATTATATGTGCATGATGTGTTTTAATGAATACCTTTCTGTTAGTAATCATTATATGGAGATTATTTTGTTTAATTCAAGAGAGAGCAATTTTCTTTACAGCTTGCTTCCATTAATGGTGATTGTTTTTGAAGTTTATTATATTAAACTAATATGCTCAATCTATATTGCCAGGTGTTGATGTAATTTAATGAAAGAACAACTTCTATGCATGTACTTGCGAATGACATTTGTAAATATACGTACTGTAGCGATGTATATGTAGGTCAATTTAAATTAAATGTTTATTATTAGAAACTGAGTTAGCAAAGTGCACCCTTTTATAAGAATTTTTTCTTGCGTTTTTTCCTGATAGTTGTTAAATTACCGTATGTGCTGAACTTGCATAAAGAGTACCGGGTATATAAATAATCAAAGTACTGAAAGTACTGAATAGCGCTAACCTAGCTTGGTTCTAAGAAAATTTACTGTGTGCAAGCGTAGGCGGAAATGAGCCTTATTGAAATTTTGGTTTATGTTTAATGAATATCAATTTAAAGTATCGAAGGCCAGATTTCTTTAAATATATGGTACTTTCTGAAGATGATGTGAATTAAAGCTGAACACGACTTGTATATGGATACTTGCCTGAAAAAAGATATGTTAAAATCACAAATTATACCTTTTGAACAGTAATTTATCACAGTTTTTGACATTTTCTTGCAAAGAATCGATTTTATTTTTCTATATATTAGCTTCTGAATACGCACTATATTTTTTCATCACTGCGTAGCATCCCGTGCTGATGTACGTAAGCCCCGCAAACCAATCGTATCTACTCGGCCATTTCCGTCACCCAGAAAACTGGTTCCCTATACCTCTTACCAGTTTAAATGATGTATATTTCTGCTCATAGAGGGCAGTTATTCCTTGCACCGGAAATAGAAGTCTAATGACAATAAAGCGCTGAGCTATGCTTAGCGCTTTAAAAATGGTTCATGGTTAAGAACATTGAAATAATAGTACAACAAATGAAAAAACAGATCTGGTATTGTTTCTTAAATCCTGAATAAGCTGTAGTATTAGTGAAGCTACAAAAGAAAATTAAAATTGTGAGCGACTTCTTCATTTACAAGTATCTGTTGAGAAGATGTAAACAATATTAGAGAGAGAGAGAGAGAGAGAGAGAGAGAGAGAGAGAGAGAGAGAGAGAGAAGAAGAGAGACTCCTCAAAACCGAATATGCAACAGATGTAATATTTGTAACATATGGAGAGGAACGTTCCTCTAACATGGTAGCACTATTTAAGTGAGAAGATAAATTGAGAGAGGAACGTTCCTCTAACATAGTAGCACTCTTTCAGTGAGTTAATAAATTGAAAGAGGAACGTTCCTCTAACATGGTAGCACTATTTCAGTGAGAAAATAAATTGAGAGAGGAACGTTCCTCTAACATAGTAGCACTCTTTCAGTGAGTTAATAAATTGAAAGAGGAACGTTCCTCTAACATGGTAGCACTATTTCAGTGAGAAAATAAATTGAAAGAGGAACGTTCCTCTAACATAGTAGCACTCTTTCGGTGAGTTAATAAATTGAAAGAGGAACGTTCCTCTAACATGGTAGCAATATTTCAGTGAGAAAATAAATTGAAAGAGGAACGTTCCTCTAACATTGTAGCACTCTGTCAGTGAGTTTATAAATTGAAAGAGGAACGTTCCTCTAACATAGTAGCACTCTTTCAGTGAGTTTATAAATTGAAAGAGGAACGTTCCTCTAACATAGTAGCACTCTTTAAGTGAGAAAATAAATTGAAAGAGGAACGTTCCTCTAACATAGTAGCTCTCTTTAAGTGAGAAAATAAATTGAGAGAGGAACGTTCCTCTAACATAGTAGCACTCTTTAAGTGAGGAAATAAATTGAGAGAGGAACGTTCCTCTAATGTGGTAGCTGTCTTGTCCATTTACTTATCAAAAACAGAGAAATCAGGTTAAATTGAAGCAGAAAACTAAATATGACTTATTATTCAGGCTCATTTTCCAATTTTGAGTCAATTTTGGCTTCAGATTCAAAAAATGGGGTCAAAAAAAAGGAATTTTGATTTTCCTTTTTTGATTTGGATTGTGTTAAACAGTGATAAAATGCATTTAGGCTTTTTGAAATATTTCCTTTTATGCTTCTAAATATCTCATTTGTCATTTTAAAAAAAATGTATGAGTTTACTATGACGGTCAACTCTTTACGTCGATTCCTATTGTGACGTCAGCAAACCCGTGAGATAAACAATTCCTTTTATATTCCCATATCGAGGTTCCCTACCCTGAGGGCTGAAGCAAAGTTCTACCTCTGACTCTGTAAATTAAGAAAATGGTGAAGTGGTCTTCACTTAATTTTGAGATTCGGAGCCCTATCTATTATAATACACTTTTCATGAAAAGGGGATTTTAAAAACATCGGGCTAAGAAACATCGAAGGCCCCAACCTTGAGGACGGCAATTGTTAGGGTCATCTACAGGTGGTCAACCACTGCCATCGAGAAAAAATCGTGATGTGGTCTGTAGTATTGGAGTTCATGATTCAGAAATGATACTTACATTATTCAGAAAATGTTGATGTAGCATTCCACCTTAAATTCTATAAATTAAATACATTACTGCAGTATATACTAAAACCAATAATTTTTGGTATTTTTGATCTATTTTGTAGGTATTTAAACAATAAGCGTCATAAACAGATCCAGATTTTTTGTTGTTGATTTTTTTTTTTTTTTTGGGGGGGGGGGGGGGGGGTCCTAGGCCTATTTTCATTTATTTTACTATGTAAATTTAACAAGCTTCAATCATATATTCCGAGGAGTGGTGGGGTGTCAAGACGCCGACTCCCTTCTCTAGATCTGCACATGAAGATTATTTACATCTAAATAAAAATTATCAGCCCGGTTTCAACAATGAATAAAAGAATAACTAAGAATCGCTTTTTATGTAAGATATGATTACAAACTAGTCATTAAGATATTGTCACGTCATACGTAATTTATACAAAAAATCTTAAAATGTTAAGACCCTTTTCCTGAGTAAACAGCTATTTATGAGTCCAACTTTTGTTATTACGTCCAAATGTAGGGATAATAGATGGGCCGAAATAATGTGAATAGAATAATAAAAAAATTGATTGAATGTATTTTTTAATAATTACTTTTTTTTTGTTTTTTATAATTCATTCTTTGGCAAGGAAAAAATAGCGGGTAAAATTAAACGGTTAGTCAGGTCAGGCATAATTATATATGTCACATACAAGTTGATTTTCTCTGTAGTTTCCAATCAACCCCCCCCCCCCCCCCCCCCCCCACACACACACACACACACAAAATTGACATTCTTCACTCAAAAAAAATTCACAAGTTCCTTGTGGAAATGAGCCTGGTTCCCGAGGCCTTCCGATTGTGCAAGCACAGAAGGGCCCGGCCCTTCTGTGCTTGCACAATCGGAAGGCTGTGCTTGCACAATCGGAAGGCCTCGGGAACCAGGCTAGGCCAGATAGCGCGATTTGCGTGTTGGGACCGTTGATAAACCGAAAGTTGATATTTTGCACGATTATTATTTTGTTCGAGAGTGATTTTCTTTTACTTTGGAAGTCATGTTCCTAATGTGAGGTAATACTTTAACCTTGACTGGTTATTCAGACAAATTTATGTAAAATGAAAGTTGTGATGATAATGATGGATGGCACTGGCATTCAGACATTCAACTGTTCAAGCATACTTGTGTGATATCAAATTTAAGAATTGTATACATAAATATGGTGTTTAAAAAATATAAAGGCCTCTTTTTGACAATAGTTAAAGATTGATTATAACGATTTTATTAGCAAAGTTTTTAACATGACCTGATGTGTACATGTATGCACCTGATTGCGCATGTATAAGTAGTAACCTTTGTCCCACTGACACCGTGCTATATATCTTGTAAAAGGTATCTGGCGTGTTCTATGTAAAGTACAAGTATAGACAGATATGATCCTGTGAACGGAATTTTCAATATAATTATGTTAGGAATCATGGACCCATGAATGACATAGCATCAATACAACAAACGTAATTTGTAAACAGTCTGTGACATATTAAGACATACAATGTTCAATTCAGTGTAATGCAGCAGCAGGTATCCCAGCAAAGTACAGTAATAAACGGGAATTATCTCCCTTACACCATAAATTGCATATCATTAACGCTATATCAAATTTAAAATAATACCCGGCCTTTCTTGGCTTGCTTTATCGAAGATTTATACCATACATTACCATAATAATTGAGATTAAATGTTACATGTAAGCTATAAGATATTTTGCTGGCAGCAAAAACATTTTATCAAAAATATATCCCAAAAAACACATTAAATTAATAATACATGTAGATTATTTATTTGATAGTTTTTGTCTCTTATTTATGAATTTTTTCATTCAGAAAAAAAATATTTCATTGAATAATCAAATAATCTATCCGTATTTCGGGCCACCATAATGCTTATAGCATTTAACGAGTATTCAACAAATATTTAATAGTATACAATGTTTAGTTACCAATCTGCCGAAAATATCATGGCGGCGCTGTAAGATAATTCATGTTACAGTGAAACCTCAATCAAGTCGGTCGACACACGATATAGTGTTTGGACTTTTTTGTAGACATTGCATGAACTATAAATAAATTTAGATGAGTTTGGGAAGTATCAATATCGAAGGTTTGATTCCAAATGATGATGGTCTTAAAATTCAAAAATATACACAGTGAACAATGAAAAAAGAGAAGTAAAGGATCAACAAAAATATAAAGAAATACTCATTTATCGAACAGCTATTAGATACGTCATGCCATATTAGTAACATGTACATAAAAGGGTAAATTTCAGATGAAGGAATAAGTGTCAGCCAACATACACAAAAGCCAATTAAAGAGTTACTGTACTATCCATCTCTGATCGTGCCTCAGCTGAAATTAATAAAAAAAGCACTGCAGAATTTAGAAAGTTAAACAAAGGTGTCGTACACGCACATCGCCACAGTAAATGTATACATTTATTACAAAAAGTCAGAAAAATTAAATTTCACATAATCTCTTCAGTTACAAAATGGAAGACATTTTGTAAATTTTGTATTTACTGCCACCCGGTACTTCAAAATTTACAACCTGACAGAATCGTACACCGTAAAGATTATTTGCTAATCATGGCCCAACATACAGAGGACGAAATATTAATGTGGCATTGCATTTAATGATAAAATATTTGTCATATTTAAAAATTTAAAACAACTCATTTAAGAAGATATTTATAGATCTATCAAATAATGAATTGTTGTGTTGAGCCACATTCAGTGCTATTGAGGATCTAAAAGTATGTTACTGTGTGGAAGGCATTTTTTTTCATGTCTAATGTACATGTACATGTACATCAACAACTCAAAATTACCATTTTAATAATAAGATAAGAATGCATGTAGATTTTGAATAAATGAAAATGTACGTGGCGGAAATATTTTTGCCATTTAATAATAGACTTCAAGAGACTGTGCATTGGAAAATTGCTACTCCTTGTCGTTTAAATGTGTAACAGATATATATGTATATTAATATTTGTTATGATTGGAATGGTCTTTGGATTCCTAAACGGTAGCTGATAAAAGTCCTTAAGTCATGTATTTAATTATCAGCCCAGGTAATGACTCATTTGTAAAATTAAACTATGTATGATATAGATTGTGATTTCTGAAAAAAATTTTCACAGGGTCCACAAAGTCGCCCATGATGGCATCTAGAGATGAGGCCCAGCATGTGGTGGAATGTGACCTGTGTCAGCAACCAGTCTCGTTTTTCTGCAGACGATGCGGGGTCAATCTCTGTGACCCCTGTGTCCTCATACATCTGCGCGTAAAATCCAAGAACGGCCATGACATTGTAGATTACACCAGCAAGGATGATGACGACACATGCCACTGTGATTCCCATCCCCAAAACGATTGTTCTGCATACTGCAAAACTTGCGAAACTCCAATATGCATGCTTTGCGTTACTATTAAACACAAATCGCACGAAATATCCGAGCTGTCCGATAAAATTGAGGAACTTTTGAAAGTGATTGCTACGGAAAATGATAGGCTTCAGTCATCCAAACATGAATTAGAGACAATTTTGGAACATACGACGAAGCTGTTGTCCTCGATATCATTGATTTATCAACTGAGGAAAGATGAAGTTACAGCGCGGGGAGAAGAGTGGCACAAAGAGATCGAGAAGATCGTGAAGAAACTTCACCAGGAACTGGATGACATGCAAAAGGAACACGAGGATGTTCTACAGAAACAAAAGGAAAAATTTGAAGAAATGGTTTGGAAAGTGAATAAAATAAATGGAAAAACAGTAAAATTACAGAAATCAAAGAACGTCACAGAAATGCAGAGTTTTGTAGCAGTGATTCAGAAACAAGAGAGTTTAAGTGAGGTATCCCAGTATTCGTTTCCGAAATTATATGAATATAAAATAGATGAATATTTGGAAAATAAATTAAAAGAAAATGAGTTATCGGGTAGAATTATATCAGAGATACCAACAGTTACTTCTGTTATAGACACTGGGTTCCCTGCTGATGAAAAGTATAAAGGTCGTCTGTATGACATGGCCGTTACCGACGACAACAAAGTGTGGATGGGAGGACAGAGCAGAGAACTGAAGTTGTTTGATCTCCAGGGACACCTCCACCACACCGTCAGCATTACTGACCGAGGCATGTACTTATGTATGTACAACCAACAAGTAGTGTACACAGGAACTGAAGACGTGAAAATGATATCGGACACCGACACTGTGGTGACGATGTTCACTACCGGGGACTGGAAGCCATACGGCGTCACAAGCGCGGCGTCCGGTGATCTACTGGTCTGTCTCCGTAAACACGATCAGAACAAAGTCGTCCGATACAGCAGTACCGGTACCGTTCTCCAGGAAATCCAGTACGACTCGCAGTGTCAACCTCTGTACAAATCGGCCTATTACATCGCTGAGAATGTCAACGGGGACATCATTGTAACTGACTGGGAGAAAAACGCAGTCATTGCTGTCGATAGATTGGGCATATTCCGGTACTCGTACTCAGGGAAGGACACTAAATACGTTTGTTCAGTCGCCACCGATTCTGTCGGTCACGTCATCGTTACAGGTGGTTTTGGTAACAAGATTTCCATGCTGAACAAAGGCGGACGATTCCTGAGGTACATCATTCCTGAAGGAGGAATAAAACAACCAGGCGGCGTGTGTATCCTTGGTCACGGTGAGATGATGGTGGGAGAGAGTCTGACCGGAATTGCTAAAATAATCAAATACGTAGAAGAATGAGGATTCATCAGTTTTAATCAATGTCAAAATAGAAATGTGATGGTTATTTATGAACAAATAGAGAAAAATCATTTATTGTTTCAAAGTGGCTCTGAAGTAAACCATGATATAATAAACTGACTGAAGTACCTACTGTCTGAACGTGGTAAATCTATTAAATTGTATTGTGTGATTCAATATTCCTATTTCTATGTTACCTTTTTTTTTTATTTTCTTCATACACATTTTGTTTACAATAACCCAATCTGAGTAAGTCAAATTCCGGTTTTATTAAGATCTTTCGCTTCCGAGCGGAAGAGCTTACTATTATTCTGAAAATTTTTCAAATTACTTACTTTTTCTTCTAGACGCCAACCTTGATCCTTAATATTTCGCTGGTTTTCTACCTGATAATAAAATTGTTAAAAGATGTATTTAAAAAATTGTGGGCCTTTCTGAGACCTTTCATTCAGTATACAAAAAAGGACTGGTTCCTATAATTAGGGGGCTAGAGGCTTAAATCAAAAGTTTTTTGTCAATAACTTGTAAAGGAATAAAAATTTCTAATGCATTATTGGGGCAAAATTGTAAAAAAAATTAATTTCAATTCCATCCGCAGTATTGAATTTGATGTTTGTGTAAAATATAGACAGTATTTGCATACTTTATTTTTGCCAGTTCGGTCTATTTTCGTGATGGTGTGCACGTTAAGAAGTTATGAAATGGCTTCTTGTTATGCACTAATTGATGCATGCAACGCGTATAGATAATTCATTTTTTAATTTTTTAATTCCCATCTATTTTTTTTATTGTAAATATTGTTTTTATTGATATGTAAATTTTTATTTAATAAATATGAAGCTCTTTGCATTTATTTTAGTTGCTTCTTTCAAAACTCTGCCCTTCTCTGTATTTAGATGCATTCCGAGACTCGGGTAAACCGCTAGCTGTATACTAGTATAGGCCGTCGCCAAGACGACAATGCATGTGTTTGTAGAGCTGGCTGTACACATGTTTAACGCCCCACTGTTACGAAGACATCTTGAATTGATTCACTACTTGGATATGTGTTAATTAAATGGTTCTAATGCATGGTAATTAAACTCAATTTTTCTACAATACACGGCCGTCATATAAAGCATAATGTATATTAATGACATGACAAATGTACGCTGGCAATTTAAACAAGCACGGAATTGATACCGATAGAACGCTTTCTTTTAAAGCATTACAAAAAAAAATGAATTACTCTAAAGATAATATCATCATTGTTGAGATGGTTTCAAAAAGGGAACTTAATATTCGACTATAATAGTATCTGAACTCAGAGCCGCTAATTATCAGGGATATTAAATATGAATTGCCCCGCATTTGAATTTGGCGTTTTTTAAAAATAATTTTCAAAAATCTACAAACGGAAATATCAAACAGCCTTCATCAGCAATTAATTGAACAAATTGTGATTTATAAATGTACTCGAAATCTTCCGTGGAATAAATTTACATGGAACAAATGTTGTTTAATGTTTATCAAATACGCTGTCGCCTTAGCTGTCGAAGAAAATTAACAAACTGTTTACGGATAGATTGAGAAAACTTTCAGACCTCCTTTGTTGTTTTACAAATTCTATAAAATGTAGACTCATTGAATGAATTCTTTACCATTTTCCGTTTGGGGTATTTGAATCACATAAGAGAACGTGGAACTTTCCTTACTCTCGCGGGTTATGCCGAGCATACTTTCTTAGCTACACTGAGATTGAGTAACTTAGTACTCATTTGTTGAGCACTCACATCGTTTCGTCGAGAACTCATTTGTTGAGTACGCATTGAATTAGGTTTACTGATAAGTTAAGTACGCATTCCTTTGTGTTGGTTGATATTCATTTGTTGAGTGCTGATTGATACTCATTAGTTGAGTATAGTTTTTAATTATTTTAATTGTTCATAAGTGAGTTAGAATTTTAGTTTTGTAGTTTTTATAATTTTCATATTGTAAGTGATGTTTTAAAGTGATTTTTGATACTCAAACGAATCAGGAAATAATTGATCAAATCTTGTACATATACAGGCGGAATTATTATTTTTGCGTTGTTAAATTGTTCTTAGAAGTTCGTAATTAAGTTCTTTTATTAATATCTCAAACTCAGTTTAGTATCCCGCAAAACTCAGTGTTAAGGTAAACACGTTACTCTTTATTTAAAAACTTGCATGACTAAACAAAGTATTTCATCGGAAGCATGTATTACAGCTGCGTATATGTAGCTCTCGGTCTTATAAAAAAGTTTAGAGTGACTACCATCCGAAATTTTCCAATCTAGGGGCTACAGACAGCTAACACCTTTAAAAATACATTTTAGAATTTGCCGCTGTTCATAAATTTATTAAAAAACGCGCAGATTCAAGTGGTGATAAGTCGTTTGAAATGGGATTTATGACGTTCATGTTTATTGTTTTCATTAATATTATTTAATTTTTTCAAGCTTGTCGGTGAAATGAAAACAGTTTTCATTATATATGTTATATGACATAAAAATAACAATATTCAAGGCCTTTCTGTCAATTTTCAAGCAATTAAAGGACTCTCCTAATAAGAAAATAAACGTAAAGTAAACTACATACACGGTACATGTACGGCCCAGTGTTTTCACATATAAAGTTTTGTTTCGCTTTGTTGTGTTCTCCTTGACAATACTGACACAAACTATGTCAAATAATAAACAAATGTCTGACCAACCACTGTCATTTTCAGTATCTGTAGAAGAAGAAATCAATCCACACAAAAGATTGAGAGAGGACAGTAGTCTCGTTCTCCCTAGTGATCTAAGTAAGTTATTTATGCGATATCCTCGGCTCGCTGTCCTCTGATGAAAATTCAATGAAACAAGCATTATGATAGCCTTGATGCTTCAGAAAGATAACTTTAAAACAGCTCTCGCTCGTATATTGGTCCCAGAGATTGCTGGTCTACGTTTGAAGATTCAGGAACTCTCAACTAGAAATGGAGCAATACTCCAGAAGAAATTATTTAAAAATTTCCGGAATTCCCGAAGAAAAAAATGAAAACACCGATATACGCTTGTGCTGAATTTATTTAACAACATTATGTTCAAACAAATGCAGGACAAAATAGCACTGAGAGCATCTCCCGATCTCATCGAGTAGGAAAACCAATCTCTGGTCACGGTCCACGTGATAATATTGTCAAATTCGTCAGTTATCGAGAGTGGGGGAGAGAGAGAGAGAGAGAGAGAGAGAGAGAGAGAGAGAGAGAGAGAGAGAGAGAGAGAGAGCACAGGGGACGAAGCTGATGTAAATCACACGTGTGCTACGTGTACGAACGATGAAATGTAGGATAGCCGCATTGAAGCTTGTTACCCTACCCTAGTTGAAAATTTTAATATCGTTTATGTATTCCTATATTTTAATTATTTTATTTAGAATTAGAAAATTTGAAACTAAGAATCTCTCCCTCTCTCTCTCTCCTAACTTAAATTAAACATTATATAACCGTTATATATAAGAGACAATATGACATTTATATGTAGGTAAGAACATGTACGGCAGACGTTAATTTAATTAAAACAGTTGATATCGCTAGAATACAGGTTTTCAGATCCTTGATTAATGAATTTAGATATTGAATCTCGAATTTTACTAGTATTTTACTGTTTATTTCGATCGGAAGTACGTCACAACATGAGTGTTCAATACCACCTTGGAAAAACTTAACGTACATTAAAGGGTGCACAAGCCTTTATTATGGGCAGATGTACAAAGAAATGGAACTTATAAACCTCGGAAAAAAATAAATAAACAGGAAACTGAAAATCATAGGAATTCAATCTAGGTCTAAGGGGCACAACGCTTTCAAAAATTGCTCAATCGTACCACAAACCGAAATTGACCTAGATATCCGTATGGTAAATCTTAATACCAAGTATTATATCTATCACCTGGGAAAATAAGGTGTTTCTATATACTCAGTATCCGGCGACAATAAAACTAAAATGCTTTAGATGTTAAAAAGCACTTTATTTGAACTTTAGGTCGGTATGGGTGATTTCTGGGAATCCAAAAAACTGCACCCGAACAATCCGAAACCCAATTCCTCTCTCTCGACAATGGTGTATAACACAATACCGGTATAAATAAGAATTGAAAACAATATAAATAATCACTTAAGCACGAGTGACATATGTCATAGAGTAAAACTTCAATATGAGTGAGTCAATTAAATTAAAGGTAAGGTGTAAGACTTAATAAAATAATAATTAAGCAATTATAACTGGAGTGAATTATTGTCTTGAACAAAAGGAAAGGTACATTTATGAATAGATAACAGTAACTCAAATTCCACTCCATGATATATCTTTCAATAAGTGTAACCTCTTCGAAGAGAGTGAATGGAAAATGTTGATGGACAGACCGACCGACAGGTTGATAGCAGCAAAGCAATATACACTGAATTGGAAGTATGGAAAACGGTAGAGATACTGACAAACGGCAATAAAGACTATAGCCCCCCCCCCCCCCGTCTATATTACCAACCTGATCGACTAAGTTCCCCCTACTTTTTAGTAAAGTAAGACATAACCATGACCAAAACTGATTCTGTCCTTTTGTATAAAGTTGCAATCTTTGCTGTTTTACTTGCATGTAATTTCATATTGGATTGGCAAACATGCTTCCTTATATGAACTTATGGAATAGCGAAAACTTTGAATCCTGTGAACTTTTTAATTACGCCACAATAATTACGCTTTTATAAAATGACGCTTGATAAAAAATGATTAAGAGAAAAAACCAATGAGATTTCGTTTTCAAAACAATTCGAATTTTCTCGGTAACTAAAGGTCAATCGTGTCTCATTTCTTGAAAAGAACGTAATTAAAAACGTTTGTTGATTTTTTTTTAATTGTACAGCGACTTGTTGATTGAATAATCAGACAAATCAACCGATTAATTTAAAAGGACAAACGCTTGATTTTTCGGTGATATTATTAATGGACTACAGAGCCTCAAACATCACTGTAACGTATAGCATGGCAAAACAGTATACAACAGTCAACATGATAATAACAAGAGTGTTGTGTTGTGCAAATGAATGCTGGACAACTCGCCCTCAAGATATCTCGCCCTCAAGACAACTCGCCACCAGCTCTAGACAACTCGCCCCCAAATTAGGACAACTCGCCCTCAGTCAAAACAACTCGCCCCAAATGATATATTTAATACATAACGTTAATAAGTCGTCACTTTGAAGAATCAAAATTATACGTGTACATGTCACTCTAATTATTTACAGTGTGGTTTTCATAATAGTTTTAACTAATTATCATTATCACACGAATAATATAACGCGATTGTTTGATCGCTGATTTCATCATTACGTTGGTCATAATTAAGTTATTTTAAAACTTAAAATAATGTGCTCAATCTATAATAAATTGCTCCGATTTCTACTCTCATAATTGTTTAAGTACGTTTAAATGTATTTGCCTGAGTTTATATCGGGAAAGAGAATTTATAAATAATAAAAGAAAACATATTTTTTTAAATCAGAATACATACAACCTTTGCAGTGGCGTAGCTACCTTTCAATTTACTGTAGGTAAAAGGTAGGGGGTCTGGGGGCCCAGGGGGCGAAGCCCCCGGAAGCTCCTGGATTTTATGTTATTTGAATGACAAAACAGCCTAAAAAATATGACATTTTTTAAGTATTATGATTCCAATAAATATGAACAAAAGTTGCTGAATTCCGAGACAAACATTATTTACCTGGTACTCTTCGAATATTTTCTTTAAAATTTCAAGACCACCGATGCTCTTGGATTTTAGGTTTTAGCTTTTAGATTTACAGGCTTTTGATGATGAGATATTGTCTCAAAATGGTACAATTTTACATACTGTATGTGTAAGGGAAATGTTGAGTTTTAAAAGAATGTGTAATTATATTTGAAACACTGATACCCCAGCGGAAACCAACTGCATATGACTAAAGATAATAGGCGTTTTGAAACAGGTCTAATATTCAAACCGTAACATACTTACCTAAATGACAAATTTTTGATCAAGTTTATCACAATGTATTGTGACTTTGTCAAAATTTTAATCACCCGACCGCCGACTTTAAATTACATGTAAGTATAGACTGACAGAATACAATTACGGACAAACACTCAAAACTTGATGTGTTTTCAGATTTAAACTTGAAAGGAGTTAAAAGTTGTTCATCTCATTTTAATAAGTTTATTGTAGATCATTCTTTAAGCCAATAACATGAAAGTCAAAGGTATAGCTCGTCCATATTAATTTATGATTCAAACGAACTTCGAATTAATTTTAATGTAAAGTATGGAATGACGGTATGTTCCGAAATCGTAGTAATTGTATGGTTTACGATGAGAACCGAATACTAAATATGCAGATTATAATTCAGTGGAGTCTCAATACGATTTGTTTACGTGCAAATAATAGGAAACTCAAATCATAAGACCTATGCTTTGCAAAATTTTGTGTATTCATTTGCGTTTTTGCGTAAAGGACGCTACGCCACTGCTTTGCTGATTATAGATGCATTTGAATAAAACTGTTCAAGTAAAACTGTGATTGAAAGTTTTCAAAGTCTGTTAAATTCAAAATTAAAATCTATCAAAAATTGAAATAAAACCTAAAGAACATTAATTGCGTGGTGGTATAAAAGGGAAAAAAAAATTTCGTTATAGATTTTGTCGTTATAAACAAAAATACTGGGAGCAAGTTGTCTTTATTTTGGGGGCGAGCTGTCTTGAGTGGTGGCGAGTTGTCCTAAATTGGGGGCGATTTGTCTTCTGTTTTACTGGGGTTGACTTGTCTTGGGGGCGAGTTGTCCTTATTCCGTGCAAATGCCATGCCTAAAAAGTAGTCAGGGGATTGATAAACAGTGCACTCGCCCCCGGCTTTGTAATCTTTGATTACACATGCATGTTTAAAACACAGTTTGCACCAGCTACCAATAGTTGATATTCAAGGGGGAAACAATTATTTGTGGATTATATTTTTTCTCCAACATTCTATACATGTAGGTCTCGGACCATGATATGATAAAAAATATAAATACATTTGCAAATGAAACAACGAAGATAAATTAATTTAAAATATTTAAGCTGAACAAATGGAATTTTTGTGCAATGACCGATTTCTTTCATCATCATGGCCTCCATTAGTTTTAGTTCAGCGGAACCCGAAAATTTTCTTAATGCGACTCTTGAGTATGGGCTTAGTCTCTCTCTGTTAAAAAAATACAAATACGTGTAATAAAAATGCAACTAAAATAAATGCAATCAAAATAATAGATATATTATTTCAAAAACTAAGATTGATATTAACCTTCAGCAGTGGTTGGGTTGGTCTACGTAGGAAAGGCTGCCACACGGTCCATCTTTCATTTCATAAATGACTCTGGGTGCAATCTCGAGCTTTAAGGAGGAAGAATCACTTGATGAGTACCTACTAGTACTTTTTGTCAAATGTACAGTATAACAAAGTCGAAACACAGCACCAGGGACGAAAGATATTGATTCGTTATAAACGTAATTTGTTATGTCTAATGAATTTACAAACTAACTTTTCTGTATGCGTGATTTCGTTGTAGGCGACCTCGGCGTAACCAAGTTTTACTGTTTATAGTAAATATTGTGAAAACGATTTCTTGAAAATTTAAACTAGATTATTGCGATGATTTAACATATTTAAAGTATCAATGTATCTGTTTTAACATATACTGTATATATGTATGTAATATAGACTTTTACCTTTGGGACGGTCTTGAATGTTTCTACACCGGTCAGGAATAACTTCCTTGGAATAAAGTGCGTATCTTTTTCGTCAGCTCTCTCACGATGATAGCTCTGGAATAAAAAATAACCAACATATTTTGTTTCTTATACATGTAAATGCAAGACAGAAGAAATAAAATGATTTCCTTTACCATTTCCTGTACAAAATAAAACCTCTTTATATACTTACGAGAATGTTTTCTATAAAGAAAAAGAATGAAATTAATCAAGAAGTTCAAGTTTCAATGATATTGTTTGGTTGATAGTAAGACTTACCATCAGTTCTTCCATGAAGATTTTTTAGAACTAAATGGCAGTCTTGAAGTTCCTTCTAAAAAAAAATTTGTAAATTTAATGAATTTATTCTACTAAAATGTATAGACATAGTGATATGTTAGATACCGTTTTTAATGCACAATAAGGACATTTTTGATAAATAATCGTACCATCATTTTCCCCGCCATTTGTGGACATCTTCTAGTCCTTATATTATTCTAAAATAAAAGATAAGGTATCAGCTTTAAATTTACCAATATAAGTTTATGATTTTTATCAATCAAGGTCCTCAGGGACATGTTTAAACATACATTTAAAAAAAAAGTACCTGAACATTTAGACTATGAAATCCTTTTCTGTTTACAAAGTCAGCTTCATTTGCAGTCGGTGTGGAAATTCTTATTTGTTCTTATCAACACAACCTAGAACTTAAGGAAATCCTAAGAAAAAAGAAATGTTTATATTATAAACCTGGTGTAGTGATCCAGGTTAAGATTCGAGATTTGTTTCCATAAATATATTGCAAGATGTATTTCAATATGTTGTAAGATTCTCAATGCTACAGATGTATATCTATAAAGACGCTGACCCAACCCCAGCATTAACCCACCAACTTGCCCCCCCCCCCCCCCCCCCCCAAAAAAAAACCCCAACAAAAACAAACAAACAAATAGAATACTAAGACCCCAGCGGGATAGATATAGAAAAAACCATAAACTTTGAAAAAGATATTCCCTCTTATATACTACATGTAAGTACAAAATTTTATTTGAATACTATGGCATCCATTTGTAATATCTGCATTGACCTAGCACCCCCTCCACCACATATAGACTCAAATGAATTTATTTATTTCGCAAATTCACTTTAAAGTGTAAAATCTAGTTTATTTAAAAATGAAGTGAATAATTGCTGTGAAAAGATGAACAAGGTACTTTAATCTTACACATGTCCATACATATTTCGAAAAGGGGTTGGGGGGTGGGGTGTTTGAGAGTGGGTTGTTTTATGATGTTCAGTCATTTTATCACAGGGTGGTAGTGGTATGAGTACTCTGATTTTAGTGTGTTGGACATACATGTAATAATTTGTAAACCAATTGACAATGAACATCCTTGATAATCACACTGACAAGTGCAACAGACTTTTAGTATTTTATATTGTAATACACCTCTCTTGGATCCACCACCCATTATTCGGTAACTGCCCTTTGCGGAACTCTTTTGAGTGAAAAAACCCAAAAAGTCAATCATCTTTGGAGATGTGTGAATTATGTTCGATGTCTGTACAAGCTTTAATCAGAAACATTTATGTCTTAGCTTTTAAAAACACCATTTATTACCGAATGTTAAGAGGTTGAACTCTCAGAATTGTTTACTTTTACAATGTTTATTGTGCTTTTAAAGCAGAATCGGCAACTTTCACTTTACGGCGCATACAACTCTAAACAGTGTGTACGATGATTACCTGCAATTCGGCGGAATCCTTCCCTGACCTTACTGGCCATGTCACCCACCGGATATTTAATCTTGTGTGTGAACACCTCAATAATTGCCCTTTCCACAGATTTTACTACTCTTCCTGCAGAGGATTCTGACACATTCAAACAGTCCCCAACAAGTCGCAGGTGTGCCCCGGTGGCAACGAATCGTAGGAAAAGGAGCACCTGGATAAGCGGGGGAATGGGCCGATTCCTGGCAGTGCCTGTCTCTAGGATGTTGTTGACTCCATCCACGATAAACAGAATGGTTTCTGTAGAAAATCTGTATCTTTGATAACACTTCTTTCTCATCAAGACTTTCCAGAGGATTACTTAGGTCTCGAAAAACATGAGGTCGCCTCACTGGAACCGCGTTCTGTCTTCTGCGACGCCGACGTCTGACAATGGCAGCCATTTTGTTTGCTTGAGAAAATTCTTAAGTCTACTTTTTTGTATACTCAAATATTTGAGAATAAAACAGAATTTGAGAATTTTTATTTTGCTCAACTTTTTTATGGCGGCGGCTGAGTCTGAGAATTGGGGAGTTGAGAATATTCTCAGACTTGAGAACATTCTCAGACTTAAGAATGTTTTATGGCGGCGGACCCATGGCCAGTGCTTAATGGTTTCAAAAGGAAAAAATGGTCTCCCATTTCAAATCACCTAAATCATAATTCAGAAGACGGCTCCAACTTGTTTTGCATAATGGTTCGATTGAATTTTCTTTAAGAATTTTGTGTAGATCTCTAGAATGTTTTTGCACTTAGCAGTGAACATATTTTTTGAGTAATACATAGCGTACACACTTTTGAAAGAGGAACCAGATTTTTATTTTTTAGCCATTCTCTTATAGCTGCATCAGCCCATTGTATTAATGAAAATTTACATCAATGCCATATATCAAACTAAAGTGATGCAGATTCATTAAGGAAACTACTTCTCTCAAAACACCATTAATAGAAACAATGATTTTCTTAAACAATTTTTTTTAAAATTATAAACGCGTAGAATTCACAATCTAAATCTTTCAGCTGTGAATCAGAAGGGTTAGGAAGTGATGCAAAAAATGTGATTTAAGGTTGGCAGTAAAAATGTTTTTTAAAAGATATATGCCCTTTATTCTTTTATCCGAATTTTTTTTGTTTATTAGATATTTATATTATGCATTTATTCACATCAAATTTTAAACTATGCAGTGCGTTGCTTGCAACCAAAACAGATTTTCCACCTTTTCGTAAAAAATACAAAAAAATTCGTATAAAAATTTAAAGGCATATATCTTTCTTTTTACAACGCAATCTTCCTTCAAAAATGGTACTCGAACGATAAATAAAATAAAATTTTGGTGTAGCATTCCACCTTAACTGTATTCCACCTGTATCTCAAACGACCGAGTATTTAGCGACGAGCGCACTAGGCTCCGTTCGTCATCGAAAGCAAAATTTTTGTCTTGCTTAGATGGCCGAGGGGTTAGCGCAGTGGCCGCTCACTTCTAGGAAAGTGGGTTCCATAGTATGTAAGTTCAAGCTCCAACCGGGGCGGAGGTGTGGTTTAAATAAAGTGATCCCCCTCCAAAATAGTTCCCAGTCGAAAGTTACTAGTAGTCGAGTTGACAGATCGATAGTTGTAAAATTATTTAAACGTTTATCCTCTCTACCTGGACATCAGCTACCCTATATACATGTACATGTTATTTATCAACCCATCAACCTATTGAAAACCGAACCACCAATTGGCCGGACGGACGAACTGTAATCACTTCAACTCGATAACCTCCCGATTTGATGTGTGAACTTGTATTGATATATAAATAATAATAATAATAATTTGTAGTGATAATTGATAATCGTAGAAGTAATGTTTAATATTTAAAGTTGTTTTAATACATATTTATATCAAATTTAAGAATAAACTGATACTAGTATACTGATTGTCATGTTAAGGGAACTATTTGTGTTTGATGGTGAATTTGACAATAAGCAACCATAATATCAACCTCCTAATTCACCCAAAATTCATTTTAGAGAAAATTGGATGCAGTTAGAGCAATTTGGAATTCCCATCGAATGGAATTCGTCCAATCATAAACGAAAATGTACCACAAAGACGACCTACTGTTATGTTCTAAATGCCAGAGTTAATTTCATGAAGACTGTTTACAAGAGAGATTATTAATATATTGTTAATATTTGCACGTCAGAGTGTGTTTTAGAGGAAGATCTACATGTGATCCAGAAATGTTTGAACTGCTGCTAATATACTCTCCCAAAAAAGAAACGCAACTTGTAGTATCATTTTTGCAAAAGAAATTTTTGTAGAAAAAATAACTGAAAGCAAGTTTTGTAATGACTTAGGTTTCCATATTACCAGGGATGAATTTAAATGGAAAAATTTAGATGTGCGATCAGCCGTAACTGTTGCGAAATTAAAAATAGGAACATTGTTCGAATGGTGTTTCAACAAAGTGGAAAGCGCTTTGCACCCCCAATTTTTGTTAATTTTTATGTGTGATGTGTGTTAACCAAAAAAAAAGACTATCGCATGAATTAAATGTTTGCCCTTGTTCGCTGTAGGACGATTTTACGTATGCCTAGATTAGACATTATTTCGCGCAATATCGCAATAGGGAGTTTCGAAGCTGGGGAGTCACAATATGTTGTTGCTCAACATTATAATGTCCACAGGAGTACAATCGCTTGTCTCTGGCAGAGATATTTACAGATTGGGACGTCAAATGATAGGCCGCGAACTGGTTGATAGCGTATTACAACTGCGCAACAGGATCGCTATATATGTATTCTCCATCTAAGCAACAGGATAGTTACAGCAACTCAAACCGCTTCAAGCCGACTGGCCTTCGCAGAATATCCGCACAAACAGTGGGCAATCGCCTGCGAGAAGTTGGACTGCGAGCCAGACGACCTTTTTTTGGTCCCATCTTGGGGAGACAACATCGGCGTGCACGGGTCGGATGGTGCAACACAGTTAGGAACTGGGCTCTAAGGAATTAGAGAAGAATCTGGTTTAGTGATGAAAGTAGATTTATGCTACAGTACCGATATGGCAGAGTCCGTGTTTACAGGCGAAAAAATTAACGTTTTGCAAACAACTGTGTGGTAGAAGTTTACAGATTCGATGGGGCCAGTTTTATGATGTGGGCGCTATTTCTTACAATCAACGGACGCCACTGGTTCTTGTTCCTGGCAATTTAACGGTGCAAAGGTATCGCGACAAGATCCTCCAGCCTCACCTTCTTCCAGTCATCAACACACAGAGAGAGGTTTTTCAACAAGACAACGCCAGACCGCACACAGCACGTGCTACTGTCGACTTTCTTGCTGACCACAACGTCACTGTGTTACCCTGGCCATCCAGGCCCTGGGGCCATAAAATTAAGATTAGCTCACTTTTGATCTCAGTCTCACTTTTACAAAAGGAACATATTGTGGAAAAGTGAGACTGGGGTCATAAGTGAGCTCGTCTAAGTTTTATGGCCCCAGGGCGAGATCCCCGGATTTGAATCCTATTGAGCACCTCTGGGATCAGTTGGATAAACGTGTGCGCATGCGTCAACAAGCCCCGAAAACTCTTCTGCAATCACAGCGGGCACTACACGAGGAATGGTAAAGAATACCCCAGATCCAAATTCAACGTTTGATTCAATCAATGCGGAGACGAGTTACAACAGTTTTGCAAGCAAACGGTGGCCACACAAGATACTTATGTATTTGTGCAAATAAACATTCGTAAAACCTTTTGTTTTGAATTTTGTCGTTTAGATGATTACAACTAACACAACGGCTATCATTATGCTAATTATTAAACGGTTCACGCAATGTATTAAGTATTTAAAATTTATTTTTTCACCTGACAAAAGCTTGTAAAATAATACATGTTGCGTTTCTTTTTTGGGAGAGTATATATATGACGGAAAACAATTTAGCTCCACCGTGCGTGAAGAACTTGGATTGTATGAAAAACTAAGGACGTAGGTCCTTACTGATTTACATCCTAACTTGTAAGCAGAGAAGTTAGAACTTTTGTCTTAACATGTCTACTTTTGAAGACTATATGTTTGTGCATGTTTCTGATTCTTCTGATTATAAATAATATGTAAACGAAAACTGTTTATTACGTATTAAGATCAACAAATTGGTATAAATAATACATCAACAATCAGTTGGTATGTGAGAAAACAAGTACACAACTTCTAATAGAAGGTCACTCTCGAAAGTTATCAATACAGCGTATGCAATATGGACGGTTCAGTGTCATTTCATTTGACAAAAAATAATTAAAACAACCTGACATCTAAACCAATTATGCATCGAAGTGTAGATTTGTGAAATTAACACAGCGAAACAACATATTTATATTTAAAAGACACTATCAGACTCAAATAAAAAGATGGAATCATTGTTTTGAGCTTGTTGTCATTCAACTCGATATTATTAGGTCAAATACTAATTATTTGCTTAAGAAACATCAAATACTAAAACTAGCGCAACAAATAATTTGAATTTAAACAACAGTCATCAAATAATGACGTATGCATAAAACGATAAGGATAAAAACATGTATGCTTAAAACGAAATTTGAAATTCGCAATAACGCTGCTGACTTCTTTAAGTTTTGCTTAAAACTTCTAGAACATATTGTTTGAATGTTTTTGATTATTCTTATCATGTTATGGAAAGACTTTCTGATTGTCATGTTATGGAAAGACTTTCTGATTAGACAAAGTCCATTTGCCAGTATCTATTCCTTAGAAGTGACTAAAAATCAGATTTGAATAAGACGTATGGATCCTGGGAATAGCTTTGAGAAATTTCTAAAACGCATCCGCATGTGTGAGACGGATTGGCAACGCACATATTATAATTACTGGATACTGGATGGCTTTCTTCACATCGTATTTTTCCAATGCATTATATATTTCATTCCTGTCAACAGCTTCAAAATCTTTAAGGGCGATCTCTATCACACTTCTGTCCACTGCTGAAACAAATTTGAGAAAGGAATCAATTAGATCCGACTCAGTGCAAGCACCGAAAATTGCTTGCTGCATGAAAAATAGGAAATAGTTTTATGGGAAATACTTTCTCCTGATAGAAACCTATTCTGATTACGAATGCAACTGACTTCCACTGTACATCTGTCATATCGTGCCTTAGTACGGGTATTTTGTACGTATTTCCCTCTGTGTATTGTAAATAAAAAGTGTCACAAAATTCAGTAAGAGAATCCCGCATCACCCCTCCGTTATCTTCAGCGGCATCTGGGGTACCATCTTCTTTCAGCATGTTTCTTTCGAAGACTGTTGAACCATGCGACGGAATATTTTCCTGGGAGAAGAAATCTATCAAATCAAGAGTCACTCGTATTCTGTGAACCGTAATTTTACACACCACTGGTAGGGTTTCGTCTAGTTCGATACTTTTTGCTGAATTTGACCAAACTGAATGACATCCGAACTGTCGGATTCGTGATCAATCGACGCTCCTCTTAAAAAGGCAGTCACACTTGAATCGACTGAACTAGAGTCAGGCAAAAAAGACAGATCATGACATTTTTTAATAAAAGACCGTGACACAGAATTAAATTCTTTTTCAAAACTCACCAAGAGGAGCAGACCAGGTATTTTTCCTTCTTCTGTATATTGTATAATAGCATATATAAGTCTTAAATTTTAGCTATATTTCCCCCTCGTATAAATCCTGTTTGGTCATCTTGGGATATCTTATCCAAACATTTTTAATTTTATTAGCAATTGAACCGGATGCAATTTAATAAACAGTATTTAAAAGTGAGATTGGTCTCCATTTTTTTTTTTTAGAGACGTTTGGGTTTGTCACTCTTTGGCAATCATGTAATTATTCCATGTCTTTGAGTTATACTTAACATGTTATGTTCATATGCATAGTTATTAATTAATTGATCTAATAACAAAAATATCTATATTTTTCAAAAATACTTAAAAAAAACTCTTATGTGAAATTATCAGAACCTGGTGATTTATTTGATTTCATTTTATAAAGCGTTTCTGCTGCTTCCTTCACAGATATATAACCTTCTAGCGATCCTTACTCTTCATAAGAGAGCTTCTTCATATTTTGATAATCAAGATCCTCATGAAGGTCATATTCTTCAAGGGAAATGTTTACATTTCTTTACAAATTTTCAAAGTATTGTTTCGCTGTTTTCAGGATATCCGATTGTTTACAAATAAAATCAACATTATCAAATTTTATACGAGGTATTTCTTTTAATAAACCAATTTTCTTGATTATAAGTAACAAAAATAATGTGCAGGTTTTTCACCCTCTTCCACCCATCTTGCCCTTGACTTTATAAAAACACCAGCCATTTTTTGTTCTCTAAAATCTTCCAATTCCCTTTTTCTTTCATCAAGGGTTTCTAAACTGGGCAAAAACTAATTTTTTGGACAGGGATGGGGTCAATTACAATGGAAAGTAATTAATTAAATTACAAATACCATTTCAAGAGATTTCAAATGTAATTAATTAGATAACAATTACTTTGCAGATGTAATTAATTAAATTACGAATTACATATTGAAATCCATAAAAATTTAATAAAGCTATGATTTATCTGCAACACATAAACATTTAAGGAGGTACGTCTATAATGTGAATAAAATTTCGTCATAAATCAAAATACTTTCACTGTGAACTTGATAACTACTTTGATAAGTAGCAATTTTTGGAGACAAAAAAACATAAATTTGGTTTATTGTTTATTTCAAAACGCAAGTACCGGTAGTCACATTATGGAGGTGTCCCATACCACCTTAATATTCCATAAACATTTGAAAGTCATAGCCCCTAACCTACACCTATTATGTCAACTAAATTAAGTATTTCCTGCGTGCAAAACTATTAAATGAAAATGTTCTCCTTTGCATTTTTTATACACTATTTTTTCTTTATAAATACAATGCCAAAGTACAGGTTAATCTCAGGTAGAGGGCAGACTATAATTGTTACCAAAACACAATTCACATCTGTTGTTATGTACCTAATTATTAAATGTTTGCAATAAGGGAACACATCCTGTGGACATGTTAGGCATCAAAAACTTAAAACCCATTTGAAGCCATGCATAATGCTCTACGTATTTTAGGTTATCAATTACAAAGCATGACTTGATAGTTTATATAATTTCGATAACACTGATTTTGTTTGTAAATTGAACAGTGATGTTTTAATCTAACTCAATGATAATTGTCACATTAATTTTTCTAATAAGAAGAAAAATAAGTATTTTTTAAGAAAAAAGAGATCAAGCAAATCATCAAATACATGTACTTAATTAAATAATGGAAACTTATGATTAAATATTGAATCACTGAAAAAATTCATTCTAAAAAATATTAAGTATTATATATTATGATAGTTCAATGCTTTTTAGCTACTCTTCCTAACTTGATCTTGTACCATTTATAGTGTGGGGAACAATGGGTAGTGGACAGCTTCATATTTATATGTACACCAGTGTGTAATTGAAAGTAATTGAAAAGTAATTGTAATTACATGCCTTTTTTAAAAAGTAATTAATTAAATTACCATTACATGTAATTAAAAATTTAGCCAATTACACATTACTTTCAATTGCATCAAAATTTGTAATTAATTACACTTAATTACCATTACAAATTACCATTACCCCATCCCTGTTTCTGGATGATCTTGACCCTATATTACTTATGTAGCCATAGGAGATGAACTCGCATAAGGAGACAAGAGTTATGTCACATGTGACGAAGGAGGCGTTTTAAGCGGCGATGAGAGCAAAACAGGTACATGTATATACATGTATTGGCTTTCATTAAAAGGATTGCTCCTCAATTTGTTTCTGGTTTTTTTCCTTAGATTTATAAAAAAAGAATTAAAATTATATAATAATCATGTATATTTAGTAGCAGACAATGAAATCGCACCAGATGAGAGTGCTAGCGTCACCGTAAGTCAAGAACGTGGCATAATAAGTGATGGCAGTTGTGGAAACAATAATGAAATGGGGTCTAATGGCGGGGCAATACCGGTGAAGGGAATTCCGACGGTTAAATGGTCCAAACAGAAAATACAAAACGCCATACCCGAAATCCATCCTGAAAATATCGGTGTGACCCCAAAGAAGAAAAACATCACCCTCAATGTCAGTGAGAAGGTAATGCAACACTCTAACAGTCACAATGATGACAAAGGCTAGTCAAAAGATTTGATTACTTCTTGGCACAAAAATAGTATACACCAAATATTCATTGTGAGAGTAAACTATAGCTAATAAAGATCTTAAATTTGTCTAGATATAAACTGATTTATGATATCAAGCTAGCCAAATACCGTTGTCATGTAGTATTTTGATACTGCAAAATGCTGAATCAAGGTTCAAAATATTATGCAATATTCTGAACCTATGTTCATAGATAAAATATTTTGAAACACCCTCTCCAATAACAAATAAATTTAGGATGGTGCCTCAATATAGGCCCCGGGATTCAATTTTAATGTGTGGGGGTGTCAATGTTACGCGGGATTTAAAATATTGTATGAATCCGGTATTACACCGATAAAGTTCATACATTTTAGTAAATGTCTCGAAGAAGGTTTTGTTCAATTGTCTCCACTTTCTTAATATATGTATATTCACTTAATAAACTATCAAAAGGACTCAAAGAAGAAAGAGTCCCCCGAAAACCCAACACCGACTATGATCCACTGATGACTACAAGATTCTGCTTTAACTCTCTAAAACTTAAGATAAAAACGAAAGCCCGAAACTATCTCTCATGGAAGAGAGCATTGAGTGATATAGAGGGCAAAAAGATATCGTAAAAATCGATCACAACATTTTTTTTAAAGTTAAAAAAATATATTTTCAAATGGTTTCATAAACTAAATTTCTTCGTTGTCTTCCTTTCATAATTTGGTAGTCTAGTTGTGTTTAAATTTAATTTGTTTTCGTATTTTTAAATTTTTTTTTTTACAGAAGTTCACTCCTAAAAGAAGCGATCAACACAGATCCCCTTTCAGACATCAGCAAACTGTTGGCAGGATCGCAGTATGATTCAGATTCAGACGATGTCAGATATGGTGTACATCGAACTTATTTTGATCTACTAGTATTGCCACCAGATGAAGACCCGGTAAGTTTAGAATTTTCAAGAAATTATAAATGTTTAAAAATATATATACCACCACCATGTGTCATATTAACTTTTTATAAGGTACTTAGCAAACAAGTGAACAGTTTCAAAATAGTGTATGACTCCAGTATTACACCTATATAGCTCGTATGTTTTAGTCATTGTCTCAAAGAGCTTTTCTTCACTTGTCTCCAAGAAAAAAAAGATCATGTTGATAAAATCCCCCGAAAACTCAACATCGACTATGATCCAATGATGACCTCAAGAGTCTACTTTGACTCTAAAAATGAAAATGATACAAATAAGGAGCAAGAAGCTACCTCTCCTGGGAAAGAGCTCTTAAAGGATATAGAGAACAGACTTCAAAAGGATATCGTAAGTATCAATCACAACGGTCATTTTTTATAGTTTAAATATATCTTTTTAAATAGTTTAATCAATTAAATTCCATTATTGTCTTAAATTTATAGTTTAGTTGTCTAGTTTTGGGTTTTTTGTTGATTTTTTTTTTAGTTTTTTTTTTAAAAGAAGTTCACATCTAAAAGAGGCGATCAACACAGGTCTTCTTTCCGACACCAGCAAACTGTTGACAGGATCGCAGTATGTTTACATTAATTTTATACTACCTGGATTAACATCTTAATTTGTTGATCTAATTTATTTGAATAGGGATTAATAGCGCCTTTACCATTTTTTTCGCCTACACCTGTGTTTGTTTGTCTGGTAACAGGAAACCAGAGAGAGGCATTTGGATTCAGATGATATCCGATATGGCGTCCATAGAACTCTGATTTACCGCCACCATATGATATGAAGACCTGATTTGCATAAAATATATTCCCCATTATGTGTTAACTTAACATTTTATACGGTACTTAGCAGTCAAGAGCACATTTCTGTCTCAAGATAAGAAGTCGACATATATTGATTTGAGATAGAGTTAGAATTACTGTATACAGGATCATTGTCACCGTGTTATTTTCGCCTTTATAAATTGCAAACAGTTTCAGGGTTTTTTTTTTGCCCAGACACAGTTGTATTTAAAGGGAGATACTATAGGAAGTTTAAAATGGACCAGTCTTAAATTCGCCAACCGATAAAGTGGGCGAAAATAAAACAGGAGTGAATATTTCCCGCTATACAGTATCATGTCATTCCAGCAAAAAGTTCTCAGATATTTATAAGACAAAACTTGTTCTTATACTGAGTCATGTGACCAACCAGCTAGGTAGCACATACAGTTCATTTTCTCGTGCTCATCCTGTGGCACATACATGTAGGATCCATTGCCATGTGCTTATATTAAAGCAAACAACTAAATCGATATCTTGTGCACATCCTAGAGCACATAGAATACATATCCCTGTGCTCATCTTGGAGCACACAGCAAGGTACATATCATTGTGCTCAGCCTATAGTACTTTGGTTACATCTCTTTGGGCTTTTTGTGCTTACCCTGTTAATGTGTAGAAGTTGAAGGGACTCCTATAAAACTGGACCTGCACAAATAAGTTTAAATCAGAGCCACCGTTGGATGTATGTCCTTCTTCGTCCGTTTTCTGTCATTTAGACTGGTCCCTGGCCCAGTTTTCTTAACACAAGGTAATTTTTTTGGAAGTCATTATTTCTTTGGTTGTCCTGTTAGCACCAGATGTTGAACCTAGTCCATTCAATAAGAACTGTCACATTTCATGTCTAGTTTCGCTTAAAGCTGCACAGATTTATTTGGTACAGATTGGACTCCAAACAAATATATATACCGTAATCTTTATTAATGTTGGTTTGATAGGTTTAATATTTGTGCGTTTATAATGATTTTCAAATTCTGTTAAGGAGAACACGACAATACAAGAACATGTGTATTCTGTTTTGGTCATGGATTTATTTGCCTATATGACTGAGGTAGGATATCAATGGTAAATGCCCTAGATGTGTGTAACTATATAAATTTGTTTAAACAGTTGTTTACATTATTTCCCAAAATTTTCATTTCAGGTGTCGAGGGGATTAAAATAACGTCATAAAATCAACAGGATGGAACGCACGGGACAGCTGCATGTGTGATATATTATGAAAACAATAATTACTTTTTTGCGGATTCTTTCATAAATAGTGATTCATTTATAATATTAGCGCATTTTGTTGACAAAAACACTAGAATTCAAACAGCCATGGAGAGTTCAGCCACAAAGAAAAGCTAACCAAATCATTTTTTCATATTTAGAAGAATGGAAGATTCACTACCAAAACGACAAAAATTTCACAAGCTGGAAGATCTTTAACACTGAGTCTATGATGATTATAAAGATTCACCGGAATTTACTTTAACTTACGAGGGGGCATTTTCCCAAGCTTTGTTAATAGAATATTTTGACAGCCGACAAAAATTGTAAACTCTGACGTAATCTAAAAACTATGACGTATTTATGGGAAGAAATTCCGAACCCGATGTACTTTCTATAAATAACACGATACAAAAATAGCCGCGACGAATTTACAACATCAAAGGCATTTTGACGCCAGCGACGAATACTTTTGTCCAATGACTGTACATGTACATTTCAAACCCATTAGGATGTACGTTGCAGTAACATCATTGTTATTGTTTATACCTGTAGAAAGTTTCTACAGGTACATTAATGTCAACCGGATAATGCTGTACTCAACTCTGCATACTAAATGACAGATATCCAAAGAGAAATCATCACAGAACAAAGTTGTTTTAATATAAATGGTGTGAATATATGGTATATAAATGGTAGCCTATATAACGTTCACAGTGATATACAAGCAGGGTGAATTAACCATGCATCGGACACATACCTTGGATCGGACAACTTTGGTTATAGGCTACATGTAAATATACAAATAAATGTGCATACACTAATGTGTTGTTTTGTATATTCCTGAGTTAGAACTAATGAACTTTATCATTAATCAAGAATTTGACAGTCACATTGTCAAAGAAATAGCAGTATAGGCATCGTTAAATGACGTCAAATACGTCATCATTGAAAATGTAGTTATGAAGATTTTACACTATAACATAAAAAAGCATTATTAGAATGTGCATTTGATTGTGAATTAGTAAAAATGCACTCTCTGCGGAAAATAATTTTAAAAAGTAAGTTTTAAAACAAAATTAGATTAAAATAAGTCTAAAAAATTCGAACAATTAATGGCATTTTTGCTCCATATGTTCATTTCACAATTCACAATTAACCTTGCATCGGGCAGCCGGTTTTCAGTGCATGATTTCTTCGATTAATAAGAGGAGTATGTGCGCATTCCTTGTGATATACTCTAAATGTGTTTAAAAACTAATTGATACAAACATTTTCCTCAGACCACTTAAAATACGAGTTTTACGTACACAGCCTTTTTAGTCCAAAGTTCCTGTAGGAGCTGGCACGATAAAGAACCCCTCTTGAATAATATTCCTTTAAACAGAAACACCAGTCTAAATTCCTATATATGTAGATTTGATGATTTACATTAAAAGAAATCTGAATAGCAATTGAATGAATTGATATTTCCGAACCTTTGTATTTTATCATTAAAACCAGAAAATGTTGTTATTTTTAATCTCGATTGCATAGCTGTCCGATTCTTGGTAAATATTGACCGATCCATGTTGATATATTTCAACACTTCATTAATTTGCTTGATTTTCTACATTTTTAACAATTTCACAATTATTTCTCTAATGATTAAACAAGGGGAGAATCTGTAACTTTTGAAAAAAGTTTTATTTGTATTTGAACGATATTTGATGCATGAACAAAGAGAAAAAGCCAAAGGTGTCCGATGCATGGTGAAATCGGTTGTTGCTAAAACGCGAAACGGAAAACGGAACAGAAAGCTGAACGGAACGGAAAATCTTTTCTCATGTTATTTACTTGATAGATTTGTTAATCATGCTAAAACGATATATTTAATTTAACGAGGCCGGGTCTAATTTTTTCTGCCCTAGATTTTTTAATGAAATTTTTTACATGAATTTCTACTGATATAATTATTATTTTAAGATGAAAAAATCAGACATTTACCACACCGTTTGTTCAAGGGGTCATTTCAAAGTTTGATAATTTTTAACATAGGACCCTATGGGATTTTGCTTCAAATGTTTCAATTTTGCACATTTTTTACATTTTTTTTTAAACTTCTGCCCTAGGGATTTCTTTTTCTGTTCTACATATTAAAGTTATTGCTTAAAGGCATCAAATGGGCAAATAAAAAAACCTTTTACCTCCTGGTTTGTTCCAAGGGTCATACCAAAGTTGTTTTTTGTATGCCCAATTTCCCAGTTTGCCAGATAATGGCTAATTTTTATTTGACAAATACGGAAATGGTGATCTTTATAGTATTATTAAAACATTCAGACACATCGAAGTAATAAATAAATATATAACAACACATATTAAGGGTCATTAAAATAAAATACATGGTTACAGTCATGAAATATATGAATTAAGCTACATTTAGGCGGGTTAAAATAACGTGACAGAGGGCTAAGGCTTGCTGAACCCTCTTCACGTTTTCGAACCGAGCCCAAATATAGCTTATACTTCGAGACATTTATGTTTATTCCACAATATAATATCAATTTTACGCATCAAACGATCTTTTTTCAACAAATTTTGCTGAATATCTGCAGTTGAAACAATCACGCCATGGCGTCAACAGAGCAAAAAGATGACGTCACAATACAAATGAAACGCTGCGCGAAAGCGTGCGTACTCGTTCTGTACTCGGCCTCGTTAATTTTTTTTTAAAGTTAAGCAATTTTAGATTATTTATTCAAGAATAATTATTTCCTCAAAATTAACAGTACATGCATTGACCACTATATTCTGTCCCAAAATATCCTCGATTCACATTTTGCTGAATAACTCGATACTTATATAAAAAAATGAAAATAAAGAAGTTTACAGAGTTTTTCATTTCAACAGACACGGTTTATAGCGTTGAAAAATTGTGCAAGGTATTCTAAGTGACTCCCAAATGGAGAAAATATGTCAACATTTCCCATTATATATCTGCGTAAGAAATCTGTTTTCGATCCTGTGAATTTTTCCGATTATAAAATGATAATGATTTCTCGGATATTTCCCGTTTCATCATTTTCAATTGCATCTTTTACAGGTATGTGTATTTTTTTTCTAAATCTAATATTTTGGGATCAACAGACTATAGTCCCAATTTATAAACGGAAAATCGAACCCGGCAACATCTAGAGCTCTCTATTCTGATCTAGTTGCAAGAGTAAACAACTGCCAAGTAATGCAAACGTAAACAAAAGTGCATTGCTAAAAATACTAGTTTCACGAAGTACCGGGTATTTTAATGTTTAATATATCTTAATTTTTCTTTTCTTAATGATACTGTATCGTCGGTATGATTTAAGATCGTATAGAAAACCGAAAATTCAAGGTTGAAGTAAGATATACATCATATTTGAAATATAAAAATATTCATAAAACACATAAAACGCTTTCACCAACTGCATTACGCTGATATGCCACTAATACCATATAAGAAAAATTAGTAAAAAGTTATAGCTAATTTACTCGTTTGATATTTCACAATTCGTATTCATTTGATTTTTTACCGTTTCCTCTCTCAACTAAAGCCAATTGAATGCAATGCTTTATTTGATTGACATTTTTAAGAATACCAATAGGACAGCATCATTCATTAGATATAAATAAATGATAAAAGGTAAATCGTTACCCTTTTAAAGCTATAAACGATATATGATATTTTCCGTCCCGTTCCGTTCCGTTTTCCGTTCCGCGTTATAGCAACAACCTGGTGAAATCTCCCTAATTCAATAAACTTTCCTTTTTTATGACAGGTTTACCATATGATAGTGCCAAAGTCAGTGGTGTTTTTTCTGTCCAATTCCAGGATTTGAATGAAGACCCAATTTCTCCCTCTGATGTGAGGAAAGTGTTTTCGTAAAGGATGGAAGAAGTACATACACGGTATTATTGTTTTATGAACAACAACAGCATCAAGACTTTGATCACCTGGATGACTGAAAACCAAAGCTCTCACCTGCAGGCATGTACAGAATTAAACAGACAAACTTAAGCTTTCATGATTTCGCAAATTCAATTTTTACAGTATATAGTTTGAAGTTCAGTATGTGAATTATATGCACTCAGATTATATGGGATAAAATGATACGGAACTCGTCAATTTTAATGCCCCCCTTCGAAGAAGGGAGGGCATATTGCTTTGCTGCTGTTCGTCGGATGGTCTGTCGGTCGGTCCACCAACAGTTTCCGTTCATTTTCTTCGCAGAGGATGAACATATTGAAATGAAATTTGGTATACATGTTTATCATGATAATATCTAGGTCAAGTTTGATATTGGGTTCGATCAAGCAATTTTCGACAGAGTTATGGCCCTTGGACGTAGAAAAATTCTAGTTTTTTGCAGTCTCCGCTCATTTTCTTCGCAGAGGATGAACAAATATATTGAAATGAAATTTGGTATACAGGTTTATCATGATAATATCTAGGTCAAGTTCGATATTGGGTATGATCGAGCAATTTTCGACAGAGTTATGGCCCTTGGACATAGGTAAATTCTAGTTTTTTGCAGTTTCTGCTCATTTTCTTTGCAGAGGATGAACATATATAATTATTGAAATGAAATTTGGTATACAAGTTTATCATGATAATATCTAGGTCAAGTTTGATTTTGGGTATGATAGAGCAATTTTCGACGTAGAAAATTCTAGTTTTTTGCAGTTTCCGCTCATTTTCGTCGCAGAGGATGAACATATTGAAATGAAATTTGGTATACAGGTTTATCATGATAATATCTAGGTCAAGTTCGATATTGGGTATGATCGAGCAATTTTCGACAGAGTTATGGCCCTTGGACGTAGGAAAATACTAGTTTTTTGCAGTTTCTGCTCATTTTCTTCGCAGAGGATGAACATATATATTAAATGAAATTTGGTATACAGGTTTATCATGATAATATCTAGGTCAAGTTTGATTTTGGATATGATAGAGCAATTTTCGACAGAGTTATGCCCCTTGGACTTAGAAAAATTCCAAATATTTGCTGTTTACGTTCATTTTTTTGTGAATGTTCCCAAGGGAGGGGGGCATAAGTGTTTAACAAACATCCCTTGTTTAGGTTGTGTTAACCCTTTCGCTGCCAACGTAAAAGTTTGAATTGCCAAATATGTAACGTCACAGGTATTTTTAAAAGAGTTATGACGTTACTTGCGGGTTTAATTTCGCGTTCGATGCGTAAAACGCAGAAGCTACGCAAGATGGATATTCTATGGAAAAGTCACCTGAAATATGTCTTGTATTCTCCCATTTCATCATTTTATTACACAAAATATAATTAAAACTTTAATTTGTAAGTTGATATTGAACTTCTACAGAGTGTAGTAAAGATGTGGATTTACAAGTTCTTTTCACCAGATTAATTAAACCCCTTTTTGTGCATTAACAAATAAATGTACATTATGGAAGGGATTGCAATTTTTGTTGCAATTATGTTGCAATTTTTCCGATTTATATTCTAAATCGTTTAGTGCACCTATAAAAGAAAAAAAAACATGGGTAAAGCTTACCGATATTTTATAACATATTAACATCATGCCAATCATCTTAGTCAATGATTTTATAATATACCAAATATACTCTTGCTTTGTGTCTAGCATGAAGCTTTATAACTCAATATTAAAAATGAAAATTCGCTAATAAAGGGTGGACAAGCACCACCCTTCTTGATCAAACTTATTTACAAATCAGCATGCTAAAAATTAGAACAAATTAACTTTTAACGTGAAAATTGCGCATCAAATACATATGTAAATTCCCAGAAATTGTGTTCACTAAAGAATGTTCTATTTTGCATTCAAAAAATGCTTTAAAATAAATTTCAATCAATTGCTCTACACTATTCCTCCACACACAAATGCTGGTTTAAACAGACAAAGTGAAGGCCTTTCAAACATCTCGTGCACTGAGTTCTGGATCGCCGCCTTTGCCCTGTTGCTCTATCAGAGCATACGACGCAGTCCTTTTCTTGTCTGCCTAATAAATAGAAAAATGATAAAATATGATAAATGAAATATAATAAATATTTTTCACATTGTCAGTCATTATATTCTTTTCCTTATTGTATTCTTTTTTTTATTTCAAATACTGATTCTTTAAACGCACAGTCTGTTGGCAATCATCTTGGATTTGCTCTCTCTCTCTCTCTCTCTCTCTCTCTCTCTCTCTCTCTCTCTCTCTCTCTCTCTCATCTGACTTGTTAATTTTTTATGTCGGAAAATCTATACGTGTATATGTGGTATGAAGAGTGAATAATATTAAGATAAAAATACATGTACAAAAAACACCGCTACATGGATCGAGGGGACCAATATCTATTTTTAAGCGCATGCGCTAGCGCTTATTAGGGATGCACCAAATCTCATGATCTTTTTATAAGCGCCACCTAGTGATCATGCTGAGCGACGCTCGAATTCTTAAAATAGCAAGATAATGTTATCCTTAAGTTTCTATCAAGATGCAAGGGTTTGCAAAAGAACGTCGAGTTGTGGGTTTACTTAATCGAGATCAGAACTCAACAAATGGCAAACTTTTACAATATAAGTAAAGTCTTGGGTGCATTGGCGATTACACAACTAAACATGCCATGCGACATTCCATGCTGCGCTATTATTAGATGCATGTTGGGTGACCGCTGTGCGATGTAAACAAAGGATGGCCAGTGGTTCGGATCTCGGAGTGTCAAAGCATGCGATCAGAAATATATATTCACTTGTCTTGTTGCTATACCAAAAGTTACATAGAAAAGAATTTAAGACCCTCAAAGGACGACAAATTTATGAACGTGATATTTTAAAAAATATTTGTTGTGTAACTTTGATCTTTTGATTCATGTCGTGTTTTTTTCGTGTAATTTGTCGATTTTAAATTCAATGACATTTAGTCATATTTTACGGTCTCAATTGGTGAAAAGGTACGGTTAGTCTTGTTTTCACTCACTTAGCAAGTGTATTCAAAACTTGCCGTACACTGTATATATCAACAAGGTTAGCATTTAAACAAGAGGCCCATGGGCCACATCGCTCACCTGAACAGCAGTTCCTTGTAACATTACATTTCGTAGCATAATATGCTTTTTCTATTTTAAACATTGAACCCCTTTCTGGGGACCCAGTTATGGTCCGAGGTTTATGGTTGGCTTGAACAACATAAACAGTAACATAGGAATGAAAATGTGTAGCACTGCGGTAGGACCGCACGTACACAACCTGAAAAACTGAACGTAGCAGAGTTCCACTTCAAGAGAAATAACTCTCAGACTGTACAGAACATCAAGAAAGATAACTCTTGGTTCCACTACATTAGAGTTTACACAATTTGAGGATCCTTGCATAATAATCTCACAAACTGTAGCATTATAGTTCTCGAGAAAAACTTTTTAAAAACATTTTCAATATATCTTTCTATGTTAAACTTTGAACCCCTCTTGGGGCCACAGTATTAGTTCAGGGCTAAAGTTTTAATTATTTGGAATCTACATTATTTAAGGATGCTTGCATAGTTATCTCACAAGCTGAAGCATTATAGTTCCCTAGAAAAAGATTTTTCAACATTTTCCCTCTATATTTCTATGCTAAACTTTGAACACCTCTTGGGGCCCCAGTATTAGATTGAGGTCACAGCTTTTATAATTTCGAATCTACACTATTTGAGGGTGCTTACGTAGTTATCTGACAAACTGATGCATTGTAGTTCTCGAAAAGAAGATTTTTAAACATTTTCCATATATACCGGTACTTCTACATTTAACTTCAAACCCATCTTGGGTCCCTAGTATTAGTCCAGGGGTCACTATTTTAAAACTGTCGAACCTTCATTATCCAAGGTTGTATGCATGATAGTAATCTCACAAATTGAGGCATTGTAGTTCTCGAGAAGAAGATATTTTAACGTTACCTTTATATTTCTATAATAAACTTTGACCCCATCTTGGGGCCCCAGTGTTGGTCCGGGGGTCACGATTTTACCAATTAGGAATCTACATGAGCGAAGGCATAGAAATTCCACAAACTAAAACATTGTAGTTCTTGAGAAGAAAATTTTTAAACTTTTCCTTTATGTTTTTTAAAATGTTTAAATTTTGAACCCCTCTTGGTGCCCATCAATTGTCCGGGAGTTACAATTTTTTGAATCTACATTATTTAAGGATGTACATGTATGCATAGTAATATCCCAAACAGTTGCACTATAGTTCTTGAGAAGAAGATTTTAAAACATTTTCCTATATATGTTAAAATCTAAACCCCTACTGGGGCCCCACTTTTTGTTCAGGGGTCACGATTTTTACAATCTTCACTATAAATACAACCGTTTGTGCATGTATTGGCATTTTTGGTGAAGTGGTTTTTGAGAACAAAATTTTTAAACATTTTTCATATGTAGTTCTATGTTAAACTTTGAACCCCGCCTGGGGCTGCAGTTTTGATTTGAGGGTCACGATTGTTACAATTTAGAATCTTCATTATACATACAAGCTTTTGTGTAAATATTGGCATTTCTGGTGCAGTGGTTCTTGAGAAGAAGATTTTTTAAACATTTTCCTAAGGTATATCTATGTTAAACTTTGAACCCCGCCTGAGGCCCCAGTTTTGGTCCGAGGGTCACGATTGTTACAATTTAGAATCTTCATTATAAACAAGCTTTTGTGTAAATATTGGCATTTCTGGTGCAGTGGTTCTTGAGAAGAAGATTTTTAAAACATTTTCCTAAGGTATATCTATGTTAAATTTGACCCCCGCCTGGGGCCCCAGTTTTGATTTGAGGGTCACGATTTTTACAATTTAGAATTTTCACTAAGTATACAAGCTTATGTGTAAATATTGGCATTTCTGGTGCAGTGGTTCTTGAGAAGAAGATTTTTTAAAAATTTTCCTATGTATTTCTATGTTAAACTTTGAACCCCGCCTGGGGCCCCAGTTTTGGTCCGAGGGTCACGATTTTCACAATATAGAATCTTCACTATATTTACAAGTTTTTGTGTAAATATTGGCATTTCTGTTGCAGTGGTTCTTGAGAAGAAGATTTTTAAAACATTTTCCTATGTATTTCTATGTTAAACTTTGAACCCCGCCTGGGGCCCCAGTTTTGGTCCGAGGGTCACGATTTTTACAATTTAGAATCTTCACTATATATACAAGCTTTTGTATAAATATTGGCATTTCTGGTGCAATGGTTCTTGAGAAGAAGATTTTTAAAGACATGCACCCTATACTTATACTTACTGTTTTGCAATTATCTCCCTTTTGAAAAGGGCTGTGCCCTTTATTTTTACAATTTATAACCCCCTTTCCATAAGGATGCTTTGTACCAAATTTGGTTAAATTTGGCCCAGTGGTTTTTGAGAAGAAGTTGAAAATGTGAAAAGTTTACAGACGGACGGACAGACAGACAGACGGACGGACGGACGACGGACAACGGGTGATCAGAAAAGCTCACTTGAACCTTCGGTTCAGGTGAGCTAAAAAGGAAATAAAGTCAGCCAGCGGAATATTAATTTTAGATCAAAATTGAATAAACAACCTATAAAATACAAGATATATAATGACCAGAACAATAATATTCTGCGGGTGTACATTAAGTTTGCACGCTTTACTTTTATAACTGTAGGGTAGGAGCGGGCGTGCAGCGGTACAATGTATGACTTCACACCAACTTTAGTTATTTATAATTATATAGACTTTTAAAATTGCAAAGATCGCTCTCTGAATTTTACACCACATATACTCTCAAATTCGAGAAATGTATATATGCAGACTCCGGAACCAAGGGACAGTCAGTTTCATAACTTCGAATTTCTTAAACGAGGACTGTCTAATTCATTCCCAGAATTCCAATGTACAAAAGCGCAATCGAATTTTCATCCCAACTTAGTTGTAAGTGGGCTGACTAATCAGTTAATATACATTACAAACTCCTCTCTTCAAATTGATTGAAATGGTATGGTCAGGATCTCATACATATGATGCATTTTCATGAAACTGTTTTTTCTTTTACTTTCTGTATAGTTATGACTTTAAAATATTAACAATGGTTTGAAAAAAGTAGCATTGAGGCTGGCTTAGCGCGTTTCAGTACTTTGAGTACTTTGATTATAAAAATCAGATTGAGGGGGAAAGATTTTCTCATATCCCAGACCACATTTCTACCTTAAGTTTTGTTTTAACCAAAGAAATATCATGAATGCGGGCCAGTTTTTGAAATTCAACTTCGGTTTCTAACATTTACATTGGAGGCAGATGTAAAAAAAAAGTTTTATTAGATCAACATACAAATGACTAAAGAAGAATAAATTGTGGTTTATTAACCTTGAATGTGTTGGATAGTAACGTCCCGTCTCCTTTGTCTCACGCCTCTGACGGGCTGGCGTGACGGCTGTGATGCTCTCCTCCATCTCTGTTGTGTTGCCCTGTTCATATAAATGTCGTGGGACTGGATCCTACCAAACTGATGCCTGTGGATCTCTCTCCTGCTTCCATCGTCATAAATTTCCCCCACATCTGGGATGTGTTGGATAGTAACGACCCGTCTCCTTTGCCTCACGCCTCTGACGGGCTGGCGTGACGGCTGTGATGCTTTCCTCCATCTCCGTTGTGTTGCCCTGTTCTTATAAATGTCGTGGGACTGGATCCTACCAAACTGATGCCTGTGGATCTCTCTCCAGCTTCCATCGTCATAAATTTCCCCCACTATCTCGAGTCTAATCCTTGTTCCGGGCAGCAAAGGATAAACGTTGCTTTCTTCGCTCATGTTGAGTGATTAATGCAGACGATCGATTTCAGAGAATGCGTAGGTATTTAACTGGATTTTTGGACAGGTCCCATTCCATGTATGAATGTACTTTAGATTCATCATTTGTATATTCACGGATAACAGGGTTAAAATGTTCCATAAGTTACAAGTAAACAAACCCACAGGTTAGATAGGGTCAAAATCTCCATTGTTTCGTTTAAATATCTCCCCATTCCCCATTCCATCCATTTCATGCGATATACATCCTCAATTTTACACAAAACAACTTATTTGTTTGGATTGCCGAAGGAAAATACATTTAAGTCTTAAGTAATTAAACCTAACCAAATTTCAAGACTGTGTGTGTATGGTGTGTAAATGTGTGTATACGTATCTGTCAAATGATAGTCTGGTAAGTGGTTACTTGCTTAATTTTAATCTTTCATTTACGTTTTGTTTCTTCACAATTTTCCTAGAATACCACATTCGAGTAAAATTACAATAACAACAGTGAACTGTTACGGGCTAGCAACTTTTAACAAACGTCAAGATGTTTTAAAAGCAATACTCTATTATTTGTTTGCAGGACACTCATTTTATACATGAAAATGAACCATTCATTGAATCCCAGTGGGGATACAAAGGCGGGCGGGCGGCTGCCAAAAGGGTACCCTCATTGTACGGATAACTCCTCCTACAGTTCTCCAGAGGTGTGCATATTGCTAGGATTTAGATTTCCAATAATTAATGAAAAAATACCTGCTTTTGAACTTAGTCATTTTTTGGCAAAATATTGCATATAGGGTATCCTTTCACCTTATCCATTTCACTGGATACAGGTTGACATGGATTATGGATACAGTTCACATAAAAGAAAACCCGGTTTGCTGTCACATTGACAGCTTTTCACTTGTTTTGTGAATGTTCCCAAGGGAGGGGGCATAAGTGTTTAACAAACATCTCTTGTTTAGGTTGTGTTAACCCTTTCGCTGCCAACGTAAAAGTTTGAATTGCCAAATATGTAACGTCACAGGTATGACGTTTTCAAAGAGTTATGACGTTACTTGCGGGTTTAATTTCGCGTTCGATGCGTAAAACGCAGAAGCTACGCAAGATGGATATTCTATGGAAAAGTCACCTGAAATATGTCTTGTATTCTCCCATTTCATCATTTTATTACACAAAATATAATTAAAACTTTAATTTGTAAGTTGATATTGAACTTCTACAGAGTGTAGTAAAGATGTGGATTTACAAGTTCTTTTCACCAGATTAATTAAACCCCTTTTTGTGCATTAACAAATAAATGTACATTATGGAAGGGATTGCAATTTTTGTTGCAATTATGTTGCAATTTTTCCGATTTATATTCTAAATCGTTTAGTGCACCTATAAAAGAAAAAAAACATGGGTAAAACTTACCGATATTTTATAACATACTGTAAACGTGGAAATTTTGACGATGTGTTAATTTTGACTATGTTGGCGATTTTTATTTTCTCGTCAAAATTTCCACTCGCCAAACTTCACATCATATATATAGCGTATTAATACCAGAATTTTTTATCGGCATTATCCCGTTAGGACTAGATATATACAAAGTTAATGATTCATTTATGTAAATAGCTATAAAAACACGTAATTAGCATTGAAAAACCCCATAAAATCTAAACAAGCATGTGTTAAATGCAATTATCACTCAATCGTCCCAACATTCTATAATAACTTTGTGTGCGTAATTATCATGCCGTGTTTGACCTACTTTATTACCTCAGACAATATCGTATAGTGAATAAAAACAAAATACAAAGAACAATTCTATTCCATCAAATCTGTACAGTATTTTTTTTCAATCAAAGTAAAATTTTATTAATACCAACGCTTGTAAAAAAAAGTTCGCAAGAAAGATAACTCTAACCTGGCATTATAAGAAATCAAAGATAGATAACTCTTACTCTTATTCAAAAATTCGTCAAAATTAAAACTCGCCAATTGTCTCTTACTAAAATATCGTCAAATTTTGAACTCGTCAATATAACCACGTTTACAGTATTAACATCATGCCAATCATCTTAGTCAATGATTTTATAATATACCAAATATACTCTTGCTTTGTGTCTAGCATGAAGCTTTATAACTCAATATTAAAAATGAAAATTCGCTAATAAAGGGTGGACAAGCACCACCCTTCTTGATCAAACTTATTTACAAATCAGCATGCTAAAAATTAGAACAAATTAACTTTTAACGTGAAAATTGCGCATCAAATACATATGTAAATTCCCAGAAATTGTGTTCACTAAAGAATGTTCTATTTTGCATTCAAAAAATGCTTTAAAATAAATTTCAATCAATTGCTCTACACTATTCCTCCACACACAAATGCTGGTTTAAACAGACAAAGTGAAGGCCTTTCAAACATCTCGTGCACTGAGTTCTGGATCGCCGCCTTTGCCCTGTTGCTCTATCAGAGCATACGACGCAGTCCTTTTCTTGTCTGCCTAATAAATAAAAAAATGATAAAATATGATAAATGAAATATAATAAATATTTTTCACATTGTCAGTCATTATATTCTTTTCCTTATTGTATTCTTTTTTTTATTTCAAATACTGATTCTTTAAACGCACAGTCTGTTGGCAATCATCTTGGATTTGCTCTCTCTCTCTCTCTCTCTCTCTCTCTCTCTCTCTCTCTCTCTCTCTCTCATCTGACTTGTTAATTTTTTATGTCGGAAAATCTATACGTGTATATGTGGTATGAAGAGTGAATGATATTAAGATGTACAAAAAACACCGCTACATGGATCGAGGGGACCAATATCTATTTTTAAGCGCATGCGCTAGCGCTTATTAGGGATGCACCAAATCTCATTATCTTTTTATAAGCGCCACCTAGTGATCATGCTGAGCGACGCTCGAATTCTTAAAATAGCAAGATAATGTTATCCTTAAGTTTCTATCAAGATGCAAGGGTTTGCAAAAGAACGTCGAGTTGTGGGTTTACTTAATCGAGATCAGAACTCAACAAATGGCAAACTTTTACAATATCAGTAAAGTCTTGGATGCATTGGCGATTACACAACTAAACATGCCATGCGACATTCCATGCTGCGCTATTATTAGATGCATGTTGGGTGACCGCTGTGCGATGTAAACAAAGGATGGCCAGTGGTTCGGATCTCGGAGTGTCAAAGCTTCGAACTCCTCCTACAGTTCTCCAGATAGGAAGTTGTTCTTTTGCAGATCAATTATACATATATCAGAGGTGTGCATATTTCTAGGATTTTGATTTCCGATAATTTATCGAAAAAATACCAGCTTTTGAACTTAGTCATTTTTTGGCAAAATATTGCATATAGGGTACCCTCATTGTACGGATAACTCCTCCTACAGTTCTCCAGGTAGGAAGTTGTTCTTTTGCAGATCAATTGTACATATATCAGAGGTGTGCATATTGCTAGGATTTTGATTTCCGATAATTTATCGAAAAAATACCAGCTTTTGAACTTAGTCATTTTTTGGCAAAATATTTCATATAGGGTACCCTCATTGTACGGATAACTCCTCCTACAGTTCTCCAGATAGGAAGTTGTTCTTTTGCATATCAATTGTACATATATCAGAGGTATGCATATTGCTAGGATTTTGATTTCCGATAATTTATCGAAAAAATACCAGCTTTTGAACTTGGTCATTTTTTGGCAAAATAATGCATATAGGGTACCCTCATTGTACGGATAGCTCCTCCTACAGTTCTCCAGATAGGAAGCTGTTCTTTTGCAGATCAATTGTACATATATCAGAGATGTGCACATTGCTAGGATTTTGATTTCCGATAATTTATCGAAAAAATACCAGCTTTTGAACTAGGTCATTTTTTGGCAAAATATTGCATATAGGGTACCCTCATTGTACGGATAACTCCTCCTACAGTTCTCCAGATAGGAAGTTGTTCTTTTGCAGATCAATTGTACATATATCAGAGGTGTGCATATTGCTAGGATTTTGATTTCCAATAATTTATCGAAAAAATACCAGCTTTTGAACTTGGTCATTTTTTGGCAAAATATTGCATATAGGGTACCCTCATTGTACGGATAACTCCTCCTACAGTTCTCCAGATAGGAAGTTGTTCTTTTGCAGATCAATTGTACATATATCAGAGGTGTGCATATTGCTAGGAATTTGATTTCCAATAATTTATCGAAAAAATACCAGCTTTTGAACTTGGTCATTTTTTGGCAAAATATTGCATATAGGGTACCCTCATTGTACGGATAACTCCTCCTACAGTTCTCCAGATAGGAAGTTGTTCTTTTGCAGATCAATTGTACATATATCAGACGTGTGCATATTGCTAGGATTTTGATTTCCGATAATTTATCGAACAAATACCAGCTTTTGAACTCAAATCCTAAGAGAAAAAAAGGACACAGATGGTAACATACTTGCATTGGATCTAATCATTGAAGAAAACAAGGTAAAACTTATAAATATATATTGGCCTAATATGGACACCATTTGTTTTATGAAAATATATAAGAGATATTTTTTTTTAGAATTTGACAATGATTATTTCATATTGTGTGGTGATTTTAATCTAACTCTAAATCCTTCGCTTGATACTTGTAATTACACTGGAATTAATAACCCTAAGGCTCGTAGTAAAGTCTTAGAAATTATGGAAGATTTGCAACTTATCGATTATTATATAGTTCTCAATTCAGATAAAAAAAAGTTTACGCATGGCGCAAGAAAAATCCTTTAAAACAAAGTCGTCTTGATGTTTTCTGATTTCTGATAGTCTTTCAAATTTAGTTGAAAACTGTTCTATTAAACCGGGTTACAGGTCTGATCACTCCGTTGTTTTGCTTGAGATAAAATTTAATCCCCTCACCAAAGGGTGTGGGCTTTGGAAGTTTAACAATTCTCTTTTGTCAGATAAAGAATATGTAATAAAAGTTAAAGAAACTATTAGGTCAGCTAGTAGGCAATATCTAGATAATATAGAGAGTTGTGATTTTCAATGTAAAAGTGGTATTGATTAAAGTCTTTTTTTTTTTTTAGGTATAAATGATGGAAATAAGGGGAGGTGACTATTTATTTCTTATTCAACATATAGAAATAAGGTCAGAAACAACACAGAAAAAAAATCTTGTTCAGGAGATAGAATATATGGAATCAGATTCTACTGTTGATATTAATATTTTGGATGAAAAGAGTGCTCTTGAAAAACTACGCAAGGAAAAGTTGCTCGGACATATGATAAGGTCTCGTGCCCATTGGATGGAGGAAGGCGAAAAACCTTCAAAATATTTTTGCAATTTGGAATCTAGAAATTATATCAAGAAAAAAATAAAATTGAAACTGAGGGTATTAGAAAGGTATATGAACAAGGAAAATTAATAGATTATGTAAAGAAGTACTTTGAAAATTTATATGCAATTGTGGACACAAATTTAGTAAGGATTGATTTACATAATATTATTTTTAATACGCACGATCGCAAATGTCTGTTCCGTCACGGTTTTAACGTTTACTTCGTCAGATTAAAATCTCGCATTACCTAATAAATGCGAGATTTTGTGCATATTTTTTTTACTAGTTTCTAAGGGCAAGCAGAAGACGTATATAACTCGATGATACTGTCGTTTTACGATGGTTCACTATCACTGTGTGTGTTGGAGTAGGCTGTAAAAATGACTCGCAGAAGAAAGGTAGACTTCATAAATACCCAAATATGATTGACAAAAACGGTAATGCGGTTGAGCTTTTACCACTGCCGTCAGCTGTAAAGTATCCAAAACAGAGAAAACCTTGGATAAACTCAGTCAGGCGTGCTGATTTTAATCCCGGTTCTCAAGAATACTGGCAAAGCATTTGTTCAAAACACTTTGTTGATCATGAACCCACGAAAGAATACCCAGTTCCCACTCTCTTTTCCTACAACAACTACAAAATAAAACAACAAAGGACAACTAAAAATAGCAACGTGCCGTAACGAAATCAAGACCAGTCTGTTAACAGGTATAAAATATGAATAATTTATTTTATCACCGAAAACATAGTTTGAAAAGTATATACCGGTAATATATATAGATTTGTTCAAAACAAAATTGAAAAAAAAATCTGACAATATAATTACTGAAATTGGCACAGGAATGTGTATTTTTATTAAAAAAAAATTATCAAAAGGTGATAGAAGCAATAACTTCAAAAGACAGACTATAGCTCTCTTAATGCATGTCAATCTTTTCAAAAAATCAATATTATTCAGATGTATAAACTAAGAAATAGCACCAGGGTCCAAAGACATATGCACAGATATTATTCTACTATTCTGGGTATACATGTCATGTGTTTATTCAATCATGAAATTATAATCTGTAGAACCGTTTACAGTCAATTTTATTCAAAATAGATACATAGGCTACACATGTGCATTCTCCCGAGTTTATCACTCCATCAACATCGAACAAAATCCAGATGTCATATGGGGGAGCATATTGTCTTTCTTTGGTGTACACTTAGCCCGAACATAACGAAACTTATCATCAAGGGCTACCATCTCCACCTGGCTGATGTTTCCATTAGTGTGTATATATAATCTGTAGCTATTGTCATTCTTGTATGACTTTAGGCGATCGTTCGTCCACATACAATTACATTTCAGATAAAATTGAACACCATAACTCTCAATATTCGGGAGACATAATAAGTCATCTTTCCAGCTAAAATTGCTGCGCATAGGATGGGGGTAATCTTTTCCTTCAACCGTGCGTCGTAAGGTTTGACAGCTCACTTCATCTACATAATGATTTGTTTTTGTTGGTATACTTTGTAATTTAGCCTCCCGTGCGATGTCTTAAAGTTCATTCTTTTTGTAACCAGTAGTTTTCACCCCTTTCTGACAAAAAATGCTTAAACTGGGGAAGAGACATCGATGACAAATCAAGCGACGCCATGGTTGTTTACATTGGAGAAGATGCCCAAGGCCGATGAACTTTTTCAGCCTCCTTTTTAGGAGAGTTACACACACGTAGTATTTGCGATCTTGCGTATTACAATTCACCTTAGTTAGAAAATGAGTTGTCAAATGGTCTAGAAGATTTTTTTTTTTTTATAAAAAGAGGTATCAAATGTCATAAAACATATGAAGAACAACAAATCTCCTGGAAGTGATGGGTACACTGCTGAATTCTTTAATTTTTTGGGGGAAAGATATAAAAAAATTTGTTGTGCAGGGTTTGACATTAAGTTTTTGAATTACTAGACCAGTCGGGCTACCTCAGCAATTTTTTACTAGCCCTGACCCTTTTACCACTAGCCCTGACCGATTTTAACAAAATAGACTAAAAGTAACAACAAACACCAAATATTAAAGACTTCTCTGTTTAATTGTATCAGTATATCTTACCAATATAATAAAAAAATATTTTTAAACTCATTTTCAATTTTCAAATTTTAAACTACTTTTATTTCTGTTTGAATATGAATTTCAATTCACAATCACTTTGTTTATCCTTAATGCATGTTTGTAGCCAAGGTAATGGTAAATCATTCAAATTCTGGTCTCCTTGCACGTCCACCACCATCCACCACCATGCCACCATAAATTGAGTACCCTTGCTGCATTATAGTCCATGGGTTCAGGGCCTTGGATGGATACTGCCATTAGAAAATTCAACATGTCTGGGGTGAGCCTTGAACGCCAATCCGATTTTATTCTGGCCATAGCAGAAAAGCCACGCTCACAGATAGCAGAAGACACAGGGATGCAAAGAACAATCTCTGCCAATACTAAGATATTTTTCAGGGTTTCCTTTTGATTGGGATTTGTGAACAGTCTGTGGTAGAAATCCTGGACGCTTGTGTTGTTGCCATCTCTTTTCATTCTAACCTTGAGAGCTGGCCACTCAGTCTGCTTTAGATGGTCTATGTCACATTCAAACCTGTTTAACACATCCGCAAAAAACTCACAGAGAGCTTCTAGTTGGTCTTCACCATACATAGCTACTTCAGCTTCAGTGACAGGCAAGTTTGCAGGGTAAAATATCTGCATGTCCCTCAAAAGATGATTTGTGTCTAAGTCACCTTGTATCCTTTTGTTGATATGATTCAAGACAGACTCAATAAGTATGTTTTGTTTTCTTTTGAACTGATCTGCATTCAATGTAGGTGGCTTTAGTTTGACATCTCGAAATTTATACTCATCATTTTCATGTGCAACACCTTCAAGAAACTTATTCAGGCTTTTACCAGGCCTTTGTTGTAATGCAACAAGCTGGAGATAGGTTGTTTCTAGGGCCTCACTAGCATCAGGCAAGCAACAACCATCTTTTTGAAACTATAGGGAAAGTTTACTAAGAACTGCAAGTACGTTTTTCAGGAAATGCATATAGAAGAGAAGATCGTACTCTTTTAGATGTTTCAATATTAGTTTAGCTCGACTTTGCACATCAACGGTGCCGATTTTCCTCTCCACTGTATTTTCAAAGTGAGTAATAAATACATTGTATTGTCTCAACAAAACATCCAGACAACCACTTAAATGGGGCATCCATCTTGTGCCTTGCAAGTTCACCGGCTTTATCATCTTTTGCTCCATTGCCTCTGATACTAACTTTAGTTCCCTTAAAGCATTTGGACTATAATGATAATGTTTGTGTAGATTAAGGAGAACAGATTTCAAATCAGAGAAAATCCTATTATCTCTCTCTTTAATAGCATCAAGTGCCTCTAGCTCTAACCGATGACAAACATAATGCATTTCCACTAAATTATACTCCATGAAAAGTGTACAAAAATTATTTACAATGTTTTTAATGAAAATGTGGTTGTTCCAATTGCTGTAACCAAATGGAAAACAGATCTAACGGATTATAATGTTGAAGATCTTACTGTATATTACATTTTTAAGATTTGTTTTAAAACTACCAAAGATTCCTCTGTACAATGGCTTCAATTTAGAATTTTACACAAAATTCTTCCAGTTGGATACTACCCTAAAAAATCAATATTAAAACTACTGACAGATGTGGGTTTTGTAAAAATAATGTTGAAACAATAATACATGTTTTTATTTCCTGTGAGAAAATACATACCCTGTGGGGTGAACTTAGTTTATACATTTATAGAAAGACCTTTGAAAGAATTGGATTTAATATGTCTAATAGTATACTTGGTCATTAATTTTATAATTCTGTATATGAAACAATATATTTTTTGTTGTCTTATGTCAAATAAGATTCCATGCTTGATTGGTTTCCTTTGTCACTTAAAACTATAATACAATATTGAAAGATATGCTGCAATACAACCTTGTAAATTACAATATTTTGTAAGCTTATGGGATAGTTGGAAAGGTATCTTTGCTGCTGATATCTAATTTATTTCATTATTATGGATATTTTTTCTATTTCTTTTTTTTTTTTGTACTTAATTTTTTTTCCCATGTAGGCAAGTAACCACAAAATAATACAATTTGGTGTTCAGTCATAAATGTGTATGAGTGTGTGTATGATTAAATGTCTGTTTTGCATGTTTGTTTCTTTAAAAAATAAATAAATTAAAAAATAAATAAATTCAAGGCAGGTTGAGGTCTTACTGTATATCGGGAAATATTCGCCCCCGTTTTATTCTTCCCCATTTCGGCCCCGTTATCTGAGCAAAGGAATTCCAGTGTCTCAAATTGTCTCTCTTTAAACACAAATGTGTCTGAGTGAATTCAAGATTGGGTATACTGTATCCAAGTGAAGAATAGCGAAAATTACACAGGGCAGAGATTACCCTGTATATACTAGATATAAATTGTGACTCCATACGCACATGTAAATGTAATTTAGTGTCTGTCAGATAGGGATATCGATCCTACATAGGGCAGTCTGAGGCGGAGTGTGTATAGGCCAAGTTACAGTCCTTCAATAAGGTTTATAAGATTGGGATGAATAACATCAGAGTATACATGCACCTCTATAATAACAGATTAACTTTTGCAATGTCAATAAAATCATTGTACAAATGATAACATTAGACAAGTTACCCAAAGGCATTACTAATTTTGATCTTTTGCAGTTAGAAATATTGGTGGCCTCTAAAAATACTTGCTCACTTTTGAAATTTTTTTGGATGTGAATAAAATTTATGTAAATGTATAATATGGTGTGAAAAACTTGGTCATGAACATGTAAAAGAAGAAAACGCAGTGCAATTAACAACAACAGTATCAAGACTGTGCTCACCTGAATGACTGGGCACCAAAGCTCTCACATCCTGCAGCCATGTACAGAGATGAAATGGACCAACTGCATGTTTTTTCTGTCTCTGTAAATATGTATTTAATTATTGTTATACTTTCATGTTAAATACTGAAATCTGATTGGTTAAGACGCAGTTCATAATCCGTTCTATTACCCTCAGCGTTAGCAACACACTTAGCAACGGGTAACATTATATAAATAGTGCCTATTTGGGAGGGTAACAGTTGAAATTTACACCCCGAGAAAACCATCTGTAGAATTCACGTTATTCCTATATAAAAGCAGTGAAATTTTCTTTAAAATTAAGACATTCAGTATAACAAAATAAATAGTGCCAGTTGAAATTGAACTGTTACCCTCCCAAACAGGCACTATTTATATAATGGTATTTAATGTTCAATGGTATACATTGTCTTTTTAAATACCAGTATGGGGTATGATCGTCAACATTCAGTTGTTTGAACACAATCTGCAAACGACAATTCCATACCAATCACAATTAAGAATCTACCTTTTGGAAGTGATAAACTAACATTTCAAAATTACTTACTATTATTTGATAAAATTCATTTTTACATAAAAAGTACAAACAGATTTAAGTAAATGTATAGGTAAAAATGTACACATTGTATAAAAATGTATCAAAATGGGTACCACTGACTTTCCTTACACTCCTTTCTTTTCATTTTTTTATTGCTTATTTGTTCTCCCCCTCTCCCTCCCCCTCCCACCCCATCCCCACAAACTTTCCATTTTTTTTCTACTCTGTTATTAATATTTGTTTTGTTTTTATTACATGTTTTTTCTTTTCTTTCTCATTTTTTTCTCTACACTACATATACTTTTATATATTTTCAACCTTAGCAATTAACCATTATTTTTCTATTTTTTTAATTTTCATTTTCCTATCATAAGCTATTTGTTTTCTTTATTTTTTTGCACTGTATCTCCTTCCAATGCTATTTATAATATTAATCTATTATACAAAATTCCATTGCAATATATATGTATATATATATATATATATCGCATATAAAATTATATAATTACTCATATTATACCTTGACTACAGGAGAGAACATAAATAGGCATTGTGCCTGCTGTTCAATCCATTTCAATGTATTTATATACTTGAATGAAATACTTCTTAAATTAAATTAATCACATTCTGCACTTGTAGATAGCTAATTGCTATGTTGCTAAGTTATCATGAATTTGCAAAATCAATTTTCACAGTATTTAATTAGAAGTTTAGTATGTTAATTATATGCACTCAAAGTAAATGGGATAAAATGATATGGAACTTGGTCAATTTTAAATTGCTTTAAACGTGTACGATTACTATTTAGTTAAGATTTTCATTTTTTTTCTTCTGATTCTTGATTAGTTTTGTATTGTAAAACATATGCATATAATTGTTATGCATGGTTTCTTCTCCTGTGTTAATTAATGCATTGAATATTATTAATGCCAGATAATGCCTGGAATGAAAACATTGTGCTGTGGTTTCATTGAAATATTTATTTGGCAGTATTTGGCGACTTAGGGAAACTCATAGTAAGAAGAAAAACTTAAGTAGCTTCAAGGACATTTGGCCCTATCAATGCGTTATCAGATATATTAATGTCCATGAATATTTGATTTTATGAATGAAAAATACAACCGAAAATCAATGGAAATTAGGGCTTTAACAAATGATGATATCACCGTATGATTAATTTTAAGGAGCTTTTAAGTATGTACAACTGAATGGACGGGTCTAATTTAAAAGGGAGAAATTAAGAATAATTGAAAATTTCGTTAAGATGTGAAAATGCTTTAAAATCAACCAATGCAATTAATCGATCGGAACGATGGTAACCTGTTACAAATTTCGCAACTGGTTTATCCCTTTCAAAAAAATCGGACAAAATTTCAGAAAAATGCAACAAGTTATCCGATCCATATTAGAACCTATTTTTTTTAACCTTGAATATCCATCATGTATTAAACGCCTCATTTGATTGGCTAAACAAATCCATATATATCGTAAAACATAAATGCATACGTCACAGTGCGACGCGCGTGCGAAACGTATTAATCTGCTTGACGTTACGTTTAAATTTTGTACGAATTAACATCTTTAAACTAAATAGCGGGCCTTATTTTCTGATTGTAGTAATAGAAAATTAAATTATAAGGAATGAATTTATTTTTTTACCTATGTTGTACGAGTATCACATAATTTAGAACAGTTTACGCTTTTTTAGAAACCGCTCCAAGAATTGGTTTTCATAAATTAAAAACAAAGAGGAGCAACTCTTCAATAACAGGGAAAGGTCATTGATCAGATAACATTCTACTTACATATTGAAATTTAAACATGAAAATAATTTTTAAGTACAATATAGGGCTATATATATACCTCTCCCTCTCTCTTTCCCCTCTCCACTCTCACTATCCCAACTCTTTCTCACCCTCTCCCTTCCCTCACCCACCCCAATCTCTCTCTTTCTCTCACACAAACCCTCCCTACTCTCTCTCTCTCTTACATCCTCCACTCTCTCTCTCTCTCTCTCTCTCTCCACTCTCTCTTTCTCACACCCTCCCCACTCTCTTTCTCACACTCTCACCGTTCTCTCTCTCTCACACACACCCTCCCCAAAATCCGACCTTACAATTTTTGCCCAAATCCCCCCAAACCTAACATTGGGATCTCCCTACAGTGGAGTGTAAAATGAAATAGTCATTGTTATAATTTTCTATGCTATTAAGTTATTTTTCAAAATATTACAAATATTTGTGCTGCTATATAAAGTTTAACAGGAGACCTTCTTGTTACTTAAAGATACTGAAATAAATTCTAACTGGTAAGTTAAGATAATTTCTCATGCGATATAATGTAAAACTAGCGCTTATGAATACACTTTGAAGACGAAAATTTGCAGCACTTAACGGTATCTAAAAAGAAAATGTATAATTCAAATTTGAATAAAATTTAACAGTATGATTGTTAAGACCCTGTAATTGAAATATATCAAAATAAAGAAAATTTAACCATTGGTTTTAGATTGATTAAGGTTAAAGTATGTTTCACGTGGGTTGAAATTGATAAAAATCCTAGATGACGTCATCATATTTGACCTTTGACCTGTTGATATGACCTTGAAATTTGTATGACATAAAGCCTAAAAACTTATGGTGGTTGTTTTCAAATTTGAGGTCTTTACTTTGAAAAGAACACAAGTTATGCATTTTTAAATGATATAAGGCAAAATTGTACAAAAATCATATGAACACCATCCAAATGTATGTTTCAAAATTATCCAAATATGTTGTACTGTATCTCAATTTTTTGGGGACTTGATTAATTGATGATGTGGGATCGGCGCCTGGACACCCCAATCCCTCCTCTTGATGATTAAAGCTTCTTAAATTTACATTGTAAAATTACTAAAAATAGGCTAATTACCCCCCCCCCCCCCCCCAAATTTTTTCACAGAGGTAGAACTTTACTTTTTGCAGAATACCCTGAAAATTCAATCCCTCAGGGTAGGAAACCTCGATAGGTTTCCACGCCGGATGTTTAAAATCCATTTATAATGAACAGTGTACTACAGTAGGGTATCTAACTTAAAACCAAGAGATGACCACAACATCATTTTTTACAGTGGTAGGGTTTTGATAAAAGTAGATAATCCTGAAAGTGACCCATATGTTTTTTTTTACAGCGGTAGTGGTTTACCACTTGTAGATCACCCTAGAAATCTAAACACTCAAATATGAATAATAAATTTGAATTCCGACCTTGAGCACAATAGTAATATGATTAAAGTCTCTAACTCTACAATTTTTCCCGGAATGACTGACCGTTGGTCAGTCTAAATGCTACAATATCAACGTCATGACGTATTTGACGTAACAAAACCTATGACGCAACAATCGTTGTTATAAACAGTGAAAACTAGGCAGAGGGAAAAGAGCGACTGCAAGGCATGTTGTCAATGTTTGTTGAAAAATAAGGATATTTCTCTGAGTTTATTCAAATTAGCTTACTAACGTGTCCTTCTCTTGTAGATTATCAAAATGGAGATGTGTATCGGAGAAGACAATTTGCGTCAACAGGTAAATCGCTTTGATGTAGATGTAATGGCCTTTGTACATACTCATACAATCATGCAATACATTTTAGGAGATATTTTGTGATGGTCATGATTGTTTCAAACCTTTAAATTGGTGATAACGAATAATAAATGTGCATGTACATTAACATATTCTTGCAAAACATGCATGTATAACTGTACATGTACATGTAGCAACGAATATCTGAGTAAATATAACAGTATTATATTACACTGAAAAACTATTAAAACCATTGTTTTGTTTTATTTCTTTCACAGAAAGAAAGAATGGATAAACTGTCAGAGTTGAAGAGGAAACTGAGAGCCTATCAATATCTGGTATGTTTCATGTGCTATGTGATTTTAGCAATTAACCTAACATAGATTATGATTTGTTGGATCGTGTCTTTTTTGTTTTTTTTAAATTCACGTTATTAAATGGATTGATACATGATACCAAGCCGCCGAAATTTTTTTTCTGTATTTCTTTTTTATCTTCTATATTTTTTGAAAATTCAATCTTAAGGAGAACCTTCGCAATGAAGTCCTTGCTGACAGCCTGTTCAGAACAGAGGAGAAGATGGAGAGACAACAAGAGGTGTTCTTATCATTTGGAGAGATTTTAATGTGAAAATTATCATATCAAAATACATTTTTATAGGATGAAATATCATAATATTTAATTGACTTCTCTTCTCCTGTAATGATGCTTTAGCACAGGATCTTTCATTAGACGTATTATTATTACAGGAGCCGGTAGTAAGCGAGAGCCGACGAGTCATCATCTTCGCAAAGATCGAAGCACAGATACTGGTAAATTTATCAATGATTGATTTAGTACAACATTTATAATACATGAATTACCGTGCAAATTATGCGCGCACGAAAGTCATGTTTTTGTCCTCTGGTATAATTTAATTCATGTAACTCATTAAAAATTTGATTACAGAAAAGAATTATTCCAAGCGACAGAAATGCCGTAATGGCTGTTAAATGGATGGTATGTTGATTTAACTTGCATGTATTTGTATTTTTATTTAATAATTGACTGATTATTTATATAACTGATTCCCTAATTGATTATTGTTTCATGTCCTTTCTTTCGTTCTAGAACTAATTATAGAACACAATTGTCGTGTTTTGAATTCATGATACCATAATAATTCAATGCTTCTATATAGAAAATCATCAATGAGCACCACCAGAAAATAGCTAATGTCCATACAGAGCTGTCGGTGAGTCCAATAACACATTTATTTTATATATTTTCCGGGGTTTTTTAAATTCAATTACGCAGTGTCTAGTATTTCACTGTCAACGCCAAAAATTGTTTGAAAGTAAAAAGAAATAATTCTTCCAGAGAAAAATCCAGCAACACAATAGCGATTCCTTTGAAAAAATCTCAAGAGACCTAGAGGTATAGTAGATGATTTCAAGCGCTAGACCTTAATCCATGTACATGTACATGTACTACGTTATGATATCCTAAATTTCCCTGATTGATTTATATAAATTATCAGTAAAGATTCCTAAATAAATCCACCATTTTCAAACAAATTTTCGTGTTTTAACTATGCAGATTTTTGATGATACTAACACGTGCAAACACATCCAAATGCACTGGCACACGCACTCACACATGCGAACACTAACGCACACACGCATTAGATTACACACATTGGATTGGCATATTCGATTGAAAAACAAGACTTCAGGTTGTATAAAACATTTTTTAATGGTTTTTTTTTGCTATTTCATTAGAATTTTTTTTTATTTCTTAAAGGATAAGAATCAACCTAACACCCTTTCAAAAAAGAAAGAGGAGAAACAATTTGAGGTACAGCTTTGTTGTTATTTATCAATCTCCATTTGAATATGTTGGTGTTTAAAGTCCTTGAGCGAAAATATGACTTAACAAACAAGTTAAACTATATAAGTTACAATATGTATACTGTTTTGATGTCGTGTTTGTAGCCAATGACAGACAAACGGATGATCTTGATCCACAAGATTCAGCTGGATTTGTTGGTAGGTAAAAGAAATCAAGATACAAGTAATTGCAATTTGCATCGATATCGGTTGTGGCTAAAAAAAATGTTCATTGGGTTTTATGATGAATTATTTTACATCATTTATTCTATTCCTGTTGCAGAGAACAATGCTACCAAGTGACGGAACTTCAAAAATGGCTGTAAAATACATGGTATGGATAAAAGTTAACCATTTATTATTTATTTATTTTTTTTTATAAATTTATTCCGCGATGTCTTAAATTTCTCTAAAAAGAGAACGCTTTTATTTTTTGATATGACTTCATTTTAAAAACCATACATTTCGTTTTCAGAGAATGATCCGAGATAACCACGTGATGATGTTGACCACACAAAAGGAACTGCTCGTAAGTCAGAAAACTGATTTTAATTAGCATAACGGTACATGTAATATATCCATATGATGAAAGCAACTTATTCTTTTGGTGACATATTGATAGCAGTTTACTCTTGTATTTCTCCTTAAATCGGTTTTCTAATTCGTAAAATTGAATTTATTTATTCAATAAGGTCTGATTTTTGGTTGTTTTTTTTTATTTAGAAAAAAGTGAAGGAAAGAGACGACAATTGTTTCGCGGACTCCTTAAGAAAACTAGAGGTACTAGTATTTATAATTATGTGTTTATTTGCCAGTCAATTCTATAAAAAAAACATTTCTTCTTATAATGTAAAACGCGTTGAAACAAATTCAAAATTAAGTCTAAAAGTTGTCATAATGATTACAAATTTAAAATTGCGAAATTATTTACCAAATTGGTTTTATTATTATTTGCAGAACCTTAACAAAAACAAATGGAACGCCACATTAGATGCCTGGGTAAGTATCTTAATAACAAACGTGATGTAAAAGTATGATATGCATATCTTTATATTTTAAAAAAAATGAAATCTGTCGCTCTTTTTTACAGGACAAGGAGAAGAGAAATCAGATTCTATTCTCCATTCTTGTAGACCAAGTGGTAAGAAATACATTATGAACAGAATCATCAAATTTTAAACAAAAACTAAACATCTTAACTGACAGATATCTTGTTTAAGATTACATGCATTGATATTCTGATACATTACCTTTTTTTTTTTTTTTTTTTAGAGGAAAATGAGGACAAGAAGATGCCCACAAATGGCAGGGAAAATGATGGTAAGATTATTTATCAAAAAAATATCCTATTGTGCAGTAAAAAGGTATCGAACACATATTCCTATCTTCGAGCATTTTAATAGAATATATTCATGGTTTTATTTGTGGCTGTTTTCAGAAAAAACTTCAAGACCGCCACTTAGATCTGAAAAATCTTCAGGAGGAACTGATGGTAGTCTTTCTTTCAACCATAGAATTTATTGAACTTTACTTCATTTACGAGATTTTATGAAACCTACATCTCTCATTCCTTTTCTATGTAGAAAATATCCTCGTATGTAATGTTTTGTTTTGTTTTTTTGCAGAAAAGTGTAAATGAAAGAGAAAAAAATCGTTAAGCAAAGAAAGCCATTGAGGAAGAGTTGTTGGTAAGTGAAAAAAAAACGACATAAAATATGAGAATGTGAAAATACATTCTTATGATTTACATAATGAATTTATGCATCAATAAATTTCTATTTTTAAGATGGAAATAAACAGGAAAGAGGAAATGACAACAAGACGAAAAATGGTCCATAAGGAATTGATGGTATGAAATCACACTAAGGAAGTTATTAAACATAATTGACTTGATATTTTTGTCTGTTTTTAGAAGAAATGTGAAAATCTTGCATATTTTTAAAACTACTGCATTTTTAGAGCTACCACTTTGAGAGAACTGTCGAAGAAGATACGCTCTTTATTCCTCGGAAGTTATTCTTGACCGGTGTAGAAACCTTCAAGACCGTCCCAAAGGTACAAGTCTATATTACATATACAGTATAGTTGACAATATAAACCATGTACAGTAAAACATGGTTACTGCAAGCACGCCTATAATAAAATCACACATGCAGCGAAGTTAGTAAAATGAATCAATGTCACTCATCGCTGGTGTTTCGTTAAATCTTTGTTTTACTGTAGGGTTAAAAAATACTGTAAACCAATTTTTATTCGCGGCGACTTTATTTCGCGATTAACTGTATTGTTTTAAAAACTATAGACAAAGGATTGGTTCGCGGCGAGAAATATTCGCGACCATAAGGCTCTCGCTAACCTTGCAAAAATTTCTCGCACGCGAATTAAAGTTGGTTTACAGTAGTACTAGTGTGTATTCATGAATACAGTTAACGAATCAAAGTACTGAAGAACTGACGGGAGTTGATTTTATCAATGTTTATTTATTTTAAAATCAATGATATGTTATTTTGCATGACAAGTACATGTACTTTCTAATTTGAATTACGCACATTTTTATAATATGAATTTTTGGACTTTTTCGACAAGAATGTCGAGAAATCCCCATAAAAATCATGTCAAATAATATTTAAAGATAAAATTAACTCAATCAAACTATGTATCAGTAATAGAAATATTTCTCGAAAATTGTATTGATCCAATCAATACTGAACTCTAGTCTCGTTCAACCAAACGTTCGGCTGACACCGTAAATTTCCGACAAGGATTTACGGAGACAGCCGAGAGTCGAGTTGAACGAGACTATATTGAACTCTGGCGTAGGAATACATACGACTTCAAAAAATATTTAAATTGTTCGTACCATTTAAAATCTGACTATTTTCAAGGTATTCATAAATAAGTATCCTTGAAAAACAATGCTTTAGCATGCATTATATCGAATTTATCAATTATTTTCAAGAACTAATTCTTGTCAGCAGCAATGATTTGTGCTGAGGTCCAAACACTGTTTCACTTTCGGTTTGTCTGAGTAACTGCATAGGAGAGTTGATTAAAATCAGCTCCCAAAAAGCTAGCGTGACTGTACTAGTATGTTCTCATCAATTGATCATTCCTCTTTTAAGCTCGATGATGCACCTAGAGATGTGAATGAGAGAAAAGATGGACCGTCAGCCAGTTTTTCCTACGAAGATCAACCCCAGCCACAGTCACAGCCGAAGGTTAATATCAATTTGAGTTAAGAAAAACTCTTTTTAAGTTATCTTAAATGCATACAATTGAATTGCATTTTTTAAAATTTTTTTATACATTTTGTTTTTTTAACAGACAGAGACAAAGGCAAAACTAACATTGAAGAGCCGTATCAAGAGGATTTTCGGGTTCCGTTAACCATGCAAACGAAAACCCATTTATTAAGCTTAATAAAGTATTGAAAAATAAAAATTTATAGTTCCATTTGCAAATGCGTTTATATTATTATCAGATCCTGGTCTTTGTAACCATTAGATACTCATTGTAACAAAATTAAACATAATCCACGCTTATTTTCACTCTCTAATACTTATCTAGACAGCACATGCAAAATTATTGTGTTTAAAATTATCTGGTACCGGTAAATCCTTAGTGCAAACTATCGATGGTTATTATATTAGGGATGTCAATTTCACTCGGTTGGCTTAGTCAATTGTGAGCGTTTTATTATTTAAATTTACATCTTTTTTTTAACAAATCAATAAAAGGTAAGTAAAATTTAATGAATGACTATTTTCTATTACTTACTTATTAATCAATTATCATTTATGTTGCATGCCACAAAACTTGGAAAGGGAAACATTTTATAGAATAAGCGGTAAATCAGTGGCGGAGTAAAGGAGGTCGCACCCGGCGTCCCCCCCCCCCCCCCCCCCACAGCCCTGAAAAAATTGTCCAAATAAAGTTAAATCATACTCCTTCTGGCAAAGAAAATGTACAACTTGCGAGTCTTAATTATCTGTTTTTTTTTAACTTGGGGGATTTCTCTACATTAGACTGTTTCAATGGTGCAATATGAAGAAAACGCGTGTGTTCAATGATGTAACTAAAAAAACCCTGGAAAAAACATTTTGGTTACGCTGTCCTTGGGTTCAAATATGACCAGTCACCCATATACCCACCTTTAAGTAATTGTTTATACTAACAAGTGTTTTAACGACTCTTCCATTGTTATTATAATATAAGCTGGTATATACAGTTACATGTATCTTTTATTAAAACTTCATTAATTTACATTGTCCCATTGAACTTGGTTTTTAAACTGATTAATTTACAGTCATTCGAAAGAAAAAAAATAAAAGGATATGTTTCTTGGATTTCTACAAGACAGAGGAATTTGATGACTGTAGGTCTTAAATCTACAAACCTTTAAAAATTGTAAATAATTTTATTACTTTAAGTATACCGGTAATCACGAGAAGAAATATCTCAAACGTCTATTTAAAGACTTCCTTTTTACCCTACAAAATCTCTAGAATCCTGGAGCTTCCGGGGCCGGCTTTGCCCCCTGGGTCACCAGCAGGACTTAGCCCTGGACCATCTGGAGGCCACAAAGCGGCCTCTCCAGACTCCCTGTCTTATACTGACGTCCCCTCTAACTTCACATCCTGGATCTACCCCTGGAACTAAATATTTTTAAGAGGAGTTGGTGTTGGTGTGTGTAAGTGTGGGGGGGGGGGGCGGCGAATCCTACTTCCTATGGTTTATCTATACGATTGTTGTTGTTTTTTTTTATTTTCATGAAACAGTTACTGTCTGCATGTGGAAAATATTGGCTTATAAATCGCCTTTCCTCTGTAGTGTCAAAAACGCTGTGAAATTTAGAGTAATTTTGGACAAGGTTCATTTCTTTTTATCTCGAAATATCGATAATAAAAACCTATTTTGAAAGTTAACAAAAAGCAATCTTACTTGGAAATATAGAAAGTAATTAAGAATCAGCAGTAAGTAATTAAAACGCAGGTTAAAGGGCATTAGATGTAAACATAAAGATAATATTTCGAATTTTTAAGTTTTGTATTGGCAATAATTTTAAAATTATGACATACATATTTGGCTTCCTAGGTGACCATATACTACATGTAGCTGCAAAGATCTAGATGTGTTCTTTGTCTAATATAGGCCGCAACTTCTTTTTAATTTTACTGCGGGAAGGTAGAGTATCCATTCCGAACCATCTACCAGTAATTGATTTTTATTTTCCAAATATTAAAGAAATTTTACCATGGAACATCACCTACCTAACGATCTTTATTATTTATTTCGAATTAAAACATCGAGAGCATAGACATGTCTAAGTATACGTAAGGTGAAATGCATTGTTTGGTTTAACATTTGATTATAAACCCTCGAATATAAGGATGGTGGGTCCCGGTGACCCCATAGTCTTAAGTATTATATTAGTATCTTTCTACAAATAAAATTTGGTGTTATGACATCAAATTTTATTCTTATATATATTCTGCTTGAGAATTCGGGTAATTTACAGTTAATTAAAAGCTTGTTTATGTAAAAAAAAGAAAAAGAAAAAAAAGATAACACTTAAATTAATCATAACCCGCAAGATAAAAGCTAGAATTTATGAGAGAGAGAGAGAGAGAAAGAGAGAGAGATTTGAAGGGGATTATTGTTATTCTATGCAATCGATTGAAAATACATGTACATGTACTACTTAAAATAGCTTCTTCGCATTTTCATGTGAGAGATTTTTCTCTATATAGCTTAGCTGTGGGAATATTCATCTCTTAAATTGTTTAATTTTATTAGCAAGTAACTATTTAGATAATTCATATAGCTATTCCTTTTTTATCTAAAGTAACCAAATATCTATGTCAAATGCATCAAAATTAACACATGTATTTCGAACTTTAAAGATGAATAGGAAAAGGCTTGCTCAAAAATATCAATGGACGTTACTTAAGATTAAAAATGACACAGTATGTATATATAAATTCTAAACACACATTTTCAAGCCTTGACTAAGTGAGAAAAACTTGAACCATAAATAAAACCCCACAAAAAGGGTTACAGCAACTTTAGTACACAGTTTCCTTGAACACGTTGTTTCGGTTTAACGTGGTCCTCAAATTGAAAATTTCAAAAATATTTCAATTAGTGAATTTTCTTAAACTCTCGTGCACATTCCCAAAAATATTAAAATGAGAAACTTTACGTGTGTCCTTGGCTTTTGGCATATGTTCATTGATGCAATTCCAACACCCACCCCCACCCCACCCCTTCAAGATATTAGATGTTTTTTTCTCACAAGAATTTTTAAAGGCAAATATAGTACTAAGTATGTTGCAATTAAATTGGAATACCCATATAATTTCCTTAGTGTATACTATATGAGTGTAAAAATAAACGGATTTCTCAGTATTTTTGTGATTTTCCCAAGTATATGTTTCTATTTTTGAATTAAACTCTTCCCTGTTTTCCCTAATACAGGAACTGCTCACTAAATATCTTAAGAGATATCCACTTGGGGGCAGTGACTTTCCAGTTTTATATTGGCGTCGTTTCTGACCTTTTCCTGGCATGTGAAATATCAAAATCGTATAAAAGCCAGGAAAACTTTAGATATATCGAACTAAATTCTATGTTGAAATACTCTCTTCATATCCGTGTAAATTCTTACTTCTTTCTTTTATATTCATATCGTTCCTTACAACATAATTATACTTAATCATCACATGCATGAATCACTATCTGAGTCTCATGAGAGAGAGAGAGAGAGAGAGAGAGAGAGAGAGATATTTGACATAAACACAATTTGTTGATAATTTTCCCAATTACACTGGATTTATCGTCTCTGTTGCTCAAAAATTCATAAGTTATAGATGCAGACACATCTCCATGCTTGCAGATGGAGAAGGTAATATGTACATGTAAATAATGTGTTACATTTTGTTAATAAATAATTAATCTGAATACATGTACAGTTTGCCTACATGCCAGGACTATTTCCATGAATTACCGTTCTCTGTCTTTCTTCAGAGACGTAAAATTTCGTCGATCGGCTTTTGGAGCATACTCCAAATAGTACTCAGCGGAGAACGTACTCCAAAACTTTTATAACCTCGGTTTTTAAAGTCGTACTCAGTGCAGCACATACTCGGAGTACGGAGTATGAGTATGAATACGAGTATGAAAAAAGTTTTATAACCTCGGGGCCGGGCTTTTTATGGCTGATGCAATGCAAAACCCTCGTAGACTTTTAGTCTGGTACCCGCCCCCAGTGAAAACGCAGTGGCGGGTACCAGACTAGTAGACTTTCTACTTTGTGTTGTGTATTGAAACCTGAAGCTATGGTGGCATATCTCTGCCCCTTGTATGCAAGTTATTTTTCCATCAAATATGTCGACATGCAAGATAAATATGTTGACATGCAAGATAATTATGTCAACATGCAACATAACTATGTTGACATGCAAGAAAATTGCAATTAGATAAGAATTATACAAAATCTCAAGAATTCTCAAATATCACCCACTTGTGACATCCAAGATGCTAGATGCTACCTTTTTATGTCGACATGCAACTTATTTATGTTAACATGCAAGATAAATATGCTGACATGCAACTTATTTATGTCAACATGCAACTTATTTATGTCAACATGCAACTTACTTATGTTGACATGTGAGATGAATATGTTGACATGCAACTTAGTTATGTTAACATGCGAGATAAATATGTTGACATGCAACCTATAAGTTGTATGTCAACATAACTTAGTCGCATGTTAACATAACTAAGTTGCATGTCGACATAAATAAGTTGCATGTCGACATAAAGAAGTTGCATGTTAACATAACTAAGTTGCATGTCGACATAAATAAGTTGCATGTCGACATAAAGAAGTTGCATGTTAACATAAATAAGTTGCATGTTGACATCAATAGGTAGCGTATCTAGCATCTTCAATGTCACATGTTGGCGATATTTGAGATTTTTTATAAATCTTATTTGATTGCAGTTTTCTTGCATGTCAACATAGTTATGTTGCATGTTGACATAACTATCTTGCATGTCAACATATTTATCTTGCATGTCCACATAATTAAAAGAAAAATAACTTGCACACAAGGGGCAGAGATATGCCACCATATGAAGCAGTAGAGGGGGTGTTTCAAAACAGATAATCTGGACGTTTTTCATATTAGTGGATGAATGTAGTTTGAGCACAAAGGTATTTATGATTATCGAAATAACTTGTGAAAAGTGGTGGAAGAAAAACTGTAGTATCATCAATTGGATACATTACTTATTAAAAATCGACTTGGAAAAAATTGTCCGATCGGGTTCGGTATTTTTGTACTACTCATAAATGTATAAACTTTCAGAATTAAAATTACAAATTTCTCCATTAAATGAATTTAATGATTACATTAAAATTATTTATCACTTATGGTTCATAATATATACCTTGCAATGTACGTGTTACAGGGTTCCGTCTTCTATACCGCATGCATATTTACTGTCAAAATTCGACAAACTTGAAGACTTTACATTTGTCAATTTGTAACATGTCAGCCGTGATATTTCAGAAAACGGAAATACAAATGCAGAGATTACAGATGGAAAGTGTGTATTATAGTAGCTGGTTACATGTAAATAACAAACAGTATTTTACAGCTGCAATAAAGCATCTGTAGGGAAAATTAGATTGAAGGTCAACTCCAAAGTGTTTATTCCTGAGTTTTTAGGTCTTTTCGATCAAAATTACACTCATTCATACTTAGGCTCACACATCAACACGATTGCATATTCAGATTTACAAGTTTGCATGTCTCAGTCTGGATTTTTGAACACGATTACCCTCCATACATAACTTCTATGAAAAGGCCAATCGCATCTTCTCGGGCATTTCCGGAAGGCCCGAGAGCTGCGATTGATTAAAAGGCCAGGATAGCGCGATTTGCGTGTTAGGACCGTTGATAAACCGAAAGTTGATATTTTGCACGATTATTATTTTGTTCGAGAGTGATTTTCTTTTATTTTGGAAGTTATGTTCCTAATGTGAGGTAATACTTTAACCTTGACTGGTATATTCAGACAAATTTATGTAAAATGAAAGTTGTGATGATAATATATAAATAGTGCCTGTTTGGGAGGGTAACAGTTGAAATTGACACCCCGAGAAAACCATTGTCAACCGACGCGAAGCGTCGGTTGACAATGGTTTTCTCGGGGTGTCAATTTCAACTGTTATCCTCCCAAACAGGCACTATTTATTTTGTTATACTGAATGTCTTTTTTAAAAAAATTTAAAATTTTTTTACTGCTTTTATATAGGAATAACGTGAATTCTACAGCAAACCGTACGTGCATAATTTTCGCGCATGTAACATTATATAAATAGTGCCTGTTTGGGAGGGTAACAGTTGAAATTGACACCCCGAGAAAACCATTGTCAACCGATGCGAAGCGGAGGTTGACAATGGTTTTCGAGGGGTGTCAATTTCAACTGTTATCCTCCCAAACAGGCACTATTTATTTTGTTATACTGAATGTCTTTTTTTAAAAATTTTAAAATTTTTTTACTGCTTTTATATAGGAATAACGTGAATTCTACAGCAAACCGTACGTGCATAATTTTCGCGCATGTAACATTATATAAATAGTGCCTGTTTGGGAGGGTAACAGTTGAAATTGACACCCCGAGAAAACCATTGTCAACCGATGCGAAGCGGAGGTTGACAATGGTTTTCGAGGGGTGTCAATTTCAACTGTTATCCTCCCAAACAGGCACTATTTATTTTGTGATACTGAATGTCTTTTTTAAAATTTTTAAGAAAATGTTACTGCTTTTATATAGGAATAACGTGAATTCTACAGCGAACCGTACGCGCATAATTTTCGCGCATGTAACATTTTTTATGTTACCCGTTGTCAAGTGCGTTGCTAACGCTGAGGGTAATAGTAAATATTATTAACTGCGTCTTAACCAATCAGATTTCAGTATTTAACATGAAAGTATAACAATTTTTAATGTTACCCGTTGCCAAGTGCGTTGCTAACGCTGAGGGTAATAGTAAATATTATTAACTGCGTCTTAACCAATCAGATTTCAGTATTTAACATGAAAGTATAACAATGATCCATGGCACATGCATTCAGACATTCAACTGTTCAAGCATACTTGTGTGATATCAAATTTAATAATTGTATACATAAATATGATGTTTAAAAAATATAAAGGCCTCTTTTTGACAATAGTTCAAGATTGATTATAACGATTTTATTAGCAAAGTTTTTAACATGACCTGACGTGTATGCACCTGATTGCGCATGTATAAGTTGTAACCTTTGTCCCACTGACACCGTGCTATATATCTTGTTAAAGGTATCTGGCGTGTTCTATGTAAAGTACAAGTACAGACATATATGATCCTGTGAACGGAGTTTTCAATATAATTATGTTAGGAATCACGGACCCATGAATGACATAGTATCAAAACAACAAACGTAATTTGTAAACAGTCTGTGACATATTAAGACATACAATGTTCAATTCAATGTAATGCAGGTATCCTAGCAAAGTAAAGTAATAAACCGGAATTATCTCCCTTACATCATAAATTGCATATCATAAACGCTGTATTAAATATCTCTTTGAAAATATAAAATAATCCGGCCTTTCTTGACTTGCTTTATTAAAGACTTATACCACGCATTAATTGGGATTAAATGTTAAGCTTTAAGATATTTTGCTGACAGCAAAAACATTTTATGAAAAACACATCCCAAAGACATATCAAATAAATAGTAGTCTTCATAGATTATTTATTTGATAGTTTTTGTCTCTTATTTTGGATTTTTTTCATTGAGAATAAATTGTTTCATTGAATAATCAAATAGTCTATCCGTATTTCGGGCCACCTTAAATACTTATAGTATTTAAGTATTCAACAAGTATTTAACAAGTATACAATGGTTTGTTACCAATCTGCCGAAAATATCATATGGCGGCGCTGTAGGATAATTTATGTTACAGTAAAACCTCAATCAAGTCGGTCGACACACGGTATAGGTTTTACACTTTTTTGTAGACTTTGCATGAACTAAAATTTAATTTAAATGAGTTTGAGATGTATTAATACGGTTTGATTTCAACTGATCGATGATGGTCTTACAATTCAAAATCATACATAGTGAACAATGAAAAAAGAGACGTAAAGGATCAACACAAATATAAAGAAATTATTCAATTATCGAACAGCTATTAGATAAGTCATGCCATATTAGTAACATGTACATAAAATGTTTATAGGAGTAAGGAATAAGTGTTAGCCAACATACACAAAAGTCAATTTAAGAGTTACTGTACTATCCATCTTTGATCGTGCCTCAGCTGATATTGATAAAAAAGCTCTGCGGAATTTAGAAATTTAAACAAAGTTGTCGAAAAGCTTAACATAATGTCTGAAGAAGTACAGGCACGTCGCTACAGTAAATGTACCCAATTATTACAAAAAGTCCGAAAAAATAAATTTCACAGAATCTCTTCTGTTACAAAATGGTAGAATCGTACACCGTCAAGATTATTTGAGAAATAAAGTACGAGTTTTCGTTAATGTTGCAGAATAACCTCCAAGGTAGAGAAATGTTGTTTTGAAATATAAAAGCCTAGGCGTTAGCCGATGCTTTTATATTTCAAACAACATTTCGGGACCCAGGAGGTTATCCCGCAACATTCACGATAACAAGAACTACTAACATCCCAGTATTTCTACAGAACCCAATGGTTTTTTTAGTAATGTTAACATGTGTATCGATCAAAGGAATCACATGCAGACGACAGAATTTTTCTTTGGATTTTTAACACTCTTTACTTATTTATAAAATATCTTCGAATCATGTTCCTAATATTTTAAGGGCAATTTAATACGATTATTACTACTACACATTATATATTTTATGTAAAAACACGCAGTAAAAATGTGCTAGGGAGGTCCTAGGAACAGCCGCATTGATCTCTTAAAAATAAACATTTGAGGCAATACACATCGTTTTGACTGGAACTAACACGTGAAATTGACTAAGTTTTAAAAATTTTTACGGTTTGAAGTTGTACTTTCAAGGTTAGTGCGAGACATATAGGTATTTCTGATTTGATAATTAACTGATGACGTTCGTGGTATATTGGAGAATAATGTCCGCGGCATCTCTTTGATCTCGGCATTAACTGTAGTAGAAATGTGTAAAAGATACATGTATATTAATATTTGTTATGAATGCAATGGTCTTTGGATTCCTAAACGATAGTTGATAAAAGTCCTTAAGTCATGTATATAATTATCAGCCCAGGTAATGACTCATTTGTAAAATTAAACTATATATGACCCGCAGCACTGTTAAAGCTATCAGCGGATTTAAACGTTCATAAAACGATACATCTATTATTACAAAATACTTATGTAAAGTAGATTTCATTGAAGCAGCAACACCTTTTAATAGACTCAATAACATCCAAATGATCGAAATGATCTGTTACGTGTGTGCCCTTGTAAAAAGCGGATTTAGATAGGCTTCCCGGTGTCAAACACTCGAACTTGCACATTAAACACTCTAGAAAAGAAATAATACACGCTCTAAAAATAATTACATGCCGAATCAGAACAGGAATAGTAGATAGGATTTAATGGAATAATAATTGTTTTGTGATTAATATGCTCCGTTTATTTATAAAATGTATTTTCTCATTTTAAAAAAATTGATTGATCCGCCTCTCTCTACACATAATGTGCGTCAAAATTAACAAGTAACTCGATCAGTCTGTTGTTTATATTTATCGTTGTTGGACTTATTTGACTACTAAGTCCCATGCATAGGTAATTTTTAATGTAGTGTAATGTTCTCGTACCAATAACAATCGGAAATTACTTTAGTTATTAGCATTTTTGATGACTTCTTGTTTTGTGTGATGTCATAGTTAACATTTCCCGTACTTTCTGGTCGGTGCGACCGCAAATTAAACCTTAAGGAAGGAGTCTTTTCTGGTTTTCGACTTGTCAAACGTAAATTTGATTAATTGTTCATTAAATCAAGATGAAAGGAAATTAAAAAAGTATATTTTTCTTTCTTTTTTACTATCACACAACTTGGCATATAAAAATTTAATCAATGTTTAGAATGGAACAAGGACTATATTTTGGGCTTAATATTGGCGTAGGAAAATATCACATGTTGCGCAATTCAGAATTGCTGCAGATTATATACATATAATGAGTCTGTTTTAGCATTTTAAAAACAATAACAAAAATGTTGGTTTTTTTTTCTAATGTGAACTAATAATATGATACTTGGGTTTCAGAATATGTTTTTGAAATATGATTTGCCTATCAAATAACATTTTTATAAGCTTTTTAAATCGCCCATTCTATACATTGATTTTTGTGAAAAAATCACTAAAATCAGTTTTTCTCTCTTATGAAACGGTCAATATATTAGCTTTTCTGTCAATTTATATCTTTATATAAAGTCTTCATAATACATAAATAAAAATAATCAAAATTTCTTCAAAATTTAAGAAAATTAGAGGAAATGCGGGCTAAGGAATATCAATTTTAGTATAAATATTTATTCCAATTTAGTAGTATAAGCTGATAGACACTCTCATGGTCTATGATTTCATTGAAGATTTGAATCTTCAAATCTTAAACAAATGTCTACAGAACTATAAAGAGCTACACTTATTTTTATCACTCTTTACGTTTAGGAAAAAGGTAGTGACCTTGACCTGACCTTTATCCGAAAACAAAAAGGTCAAATTTAATTAAACTGATAGAACCATTAAGTAATATGATCCGTTTGACTGTGTCAAAATTTCATGCATTTCTTATTATAAGAAGTATGTTTGATAATGAAAAGACTCCTTCCTTAACAGTGCTGCATATAGATTATGATTTCTGAAAACAATTTTCACAGGGTCCACTAAGTCTTCCGTGATGGCATCAAGAGATGAGGCCCAGCATGTGGTGGAATGTGACCTGTGTCAGCAACCAGTCTCGTTTTTCTGCAGACGATGCGGGGTCAATCTCTGTGACCCCTGTGTCCTCATACATCTGCGCGTGAAATCTAAGAACGGCCATGATATTGTAGATTACACCAGCAAGGATGATGACGACACATGCCACTGTGATTCCCATCCCCAAAACGATTGTTCTGCATACTGCAAAACTTGCGAAACTCCAATATGCATGCTTTGCGTTACTATTAAACACAAATCGCACGAAATATCCGAGCTGTCCGATAAAATCGAGGAACTTTTAAAAGTGATTGCTACGGAAAATGATCGACTTCAGTCATTCAAACATGAATTAGAGAGAATTTTGGAACATACGACGAAGCTGTTGTCTTCGATATCCTCGATTTATCAACTGAGGAAAGACGAAGTTACAGCGCGGGGAGAAGAGTGGCACAAACAGATTGAGGAGATCGTGAAAAAACTTCACCAGGAACTGGATGGCATGCAAAAGGAGCACGAAACTGTACTACAGAAACAAAAGGAAAAATTTGAAGAAATGGTTTGGAAAGTGAATGAAATAAATGGAAAAACAAGAAATTTACAGAAATCAAAGAATGTCAAAGAAATGCAGAGTTTTGTACCAGTGATTCAGAAACAGGAGAGTTTAAGTGATGTCTCCAAGTATTCGTTTCCGAAATTATATGAATATAAAATAGATGAATATTTGGAAAATAAATTAAAAGAAAATGAGTTATCGGGTAGAATACTATCAGAGATACCAACAGTTTCTACTGTTATAGACACTGGGTTCCCTGCTGATGAAACGAAAAACCGTTTGTTTGACATGGCCGTTACCGACGATAACAAAGTGTGGATGGGAGGAGCGAGCAGTGAACTGAAGTTGTTTGATCTCCAGGGAAACCTCCACCATACCGTCAGCATTACTACCTACGGCATTTACTTATGTATGTACAACAAACAAGTAATGTACACTGGAACTAAAGCCGTGAAAATGATATCAGACACCGACACTGTGGTGACGATGTTCACTACCGGGGACTGGGAGCCATACGGCGTCACTAGCGCCACGTCCGGTGATCTACTGGTCTGTCTCCGTAAAGACGATCAGAACAAAGTCGTCCGATACAGCAGTACCGGTACCGTGCTCCAGGAAATCCAGTACGACTCGCAGTGTCAACCTCTGTATAAAGAGGTGGCATACATCTCTGAGAATGTCAACGGGGACATCATTGTAACTGACTGGAATAAAAACGCAGTCATTGCTGTCGATAGATTGGGCATATTCCGGTACTCGTACTCAGGGAAGGACACTAAATTCGACGTTTGTTCAGTCGCCACCGATTCTGTCGGTTATGTCGTCGTTACAGATTATAAGGGTGACAAGATTCACATTTTGAACAGAGACGGGCGATTCCTGAGGTACATCATTCCTGAAGGAGGAATAAATAAACCGCACGCCGTGTGTATCCTTGGTCACGGTGAGATGATGGTGGGAGAGTGTCTGACCGGAATTGCCAAGAAAATCAAATACCTAGAAGAATGAGGATTCATCAGTTTTAATCAATGTCAAAATAGAAATGTGTTGGTTACTTATGAACAAATAGAGACAAATCGTTTATTGTTTTAAAGTGGCTCTGAAATAAACCACGATATAATCACCTGACTGAAGTACCTACTGTCTGTACGCGGTAAATCTATTAGATTGTATTGTGTGATTTAATATTTCTAATTCTATGTTACCTTTTTATTTTCTGCATAGACATCTTGCTTACAATAACTTAATCTGAGTCAGTAAAAGTCAACATTTATTAAGGTCTTCCGCTTCCGAGCGCTGTTGCCTTAGCAATCGAAGAAAATTAACAAACTGTTTGCGGATAGATTGGGAAATTAACAAACTTTCAGACCTGCAAATATGTAGTTTTACAAAGTCTATAAAATGTACACCCACTGAGTTAATTCTTTACCATCATCCGTTTGGGGTATTTGAATCACGCGTGTACGCTATCCATATAAATAGCCATATAGATAAACACTGTGTACATACAAAGCAATGCAATGCTATGGCTATTAAATTCGAATAATGTATGTGGCGAGGGCCGGACTGATACTGGTTCTGTTTGTTCTACAAATAGCGAATGTAAGACGAAGTATAGAGATGTTATTTTATAAACAAGTACGAATAGCTTTCTTAAAAGTTTGCATGACTAAACAAAGTATTTCATCGGAAGGCTGTATTACAGCTGCATATACAATGTATGTAGCTCTCTGTCTGATAAAAAAAAATTCAGATTGACTACCATCCGAAATTTTCCATACAGGGGGCTACAGACTTGCAGATAATATTACCTTTAAAAATACATTTTAGAATTTGCCGCTGTTCATAAATTCATTAAAGAGACGCGCAGATTCAAGTGGTAATAAGTCGTTTGATATGGGATTGATGACGTCCATTTTTATTGTTTTCATTAATAATTATTATTTAATTTTTTCAAGCTTGTCGGTGAAATGAAAACAGTTTAACATGTTATATGACATAAAAATAACAATATTCAAGGCCTTTCCATCATTTTCAAGCAATTACTGGACTTTCAAAATAAGAAAATAAACGCAAAGTAAACTGCATACACGGTACATGTATGGCCCAGTGTTTTTACATTGTATGATGTTGTCTCTCAAAAATTTCCATTTTTGACTCGTCCACTATAACGGTGCGTAAAAAAATTATGAATGAGACATTCTGGCGCGAAGTCCTGTTTACCCTTTCGTAATGGTGAAATTTCAGTTAGTTAGAATGGATTCTTCCGTGGGGGTCGAGGTGGGTATAAAACCAATTTAATCGTTCAAAGTACTACTATATACATGTATCTGATCAAATGTTTTAGAAACGGTTTAAAAATCCAAGACACAGTCGTTTTTAATCGGTTGACGTGTGAGCATATATATCTAATGACGTCATCGTGTAGGTGAGAGAGGTGTTTGAACTCCGACCTCTGCTAAAAAATATTCTGTTTTGAGTGATATCTAGTGATTTCTACGAAGAATATGTGACCAATTTTTGTTATAAGTTTCATATACAGCATACAAGCATTCTATATTGTGAAAGTCCTATTTACTTTCTGTGAACCTTGTGTAATTGTCCACTCGGCACGACCCAGGATGTCGGCCATTGTGAACTCCATCTCACCATATAAAGTTTTGTTTTGCTTTGTTGTGCTCTCCTTGACAATACTGACACAAACTATGTCAAATAATAAACAAATGTCTTACAAACCACTGTCATCTGCAGTATCTGTAGAAGAAGAAATAAATTCACACAAAAGATTGAGAGAGGACAGTAGTCTCGTTCTCGCTAGTGATCTTAATTAAGTTCAGCGATATCCTCGGCTCGCTGTCCTCTGATGAGAATTCAATAAAGCAAGCATAGCCTTGATTTTTCAGAAAGATAACTTTAGAACAGTTTTCGCTCGTATATTGGTCACAGAGATTGCCGGTCTACGTTCGAAGATTCAAGATCTCTCAACTAGAAATGGAGTAATACTCCAGAAGAAATTGTTAAAAAATTTCCGGTATTCCCAAAGAAAAAAATGAAAACACCGATACGCTTGTGCTGAATGTATTTAACAACATTATGTTCAAACAAAAGCAAGACAAAATAGCACTCAGAGCATCTCCCGATCTTCTCGAGGAAGAAAATCAATCTTTGGTCGCAGTCCACGTGATAATATTGTCAAATTCGTCAGTTATCGAGAGTGGGGAGAGAGAGATTAGAGAGGACAAGAGAAAGAGAGAAAGAGAGAGAGAGAGAGAGAAAGAGAGAGTGGGGTGGGTGAGAGAGAGATTGGAGAGAGAGAGAGGGAGAGAGAGAGAGAGCGCAGGGATGTAAATCACATGTGCGCTACGTGTACTAACGATGAAATGTAGGATAGCCGCATTTAAGCTTGTTACCCAACCCTAGTTGAAAATTTTAAAACAGGTAGACAGCAGCAAAGCAATATACACTAAATTGGAAGTATGGAAAACGGTAGAGATACTGACAAACGGCAATAAAAACTATAGCCCCCCACCTTCCCCGTCTACATTACCAACCAGGCCCCGAGGTTATAAAACTTTCTTGAGTACGATCTCGTACTCCAAATCGTACTCCGTGCTCCAAATCGTACTCCTACTCAAGATATCGAGGTTATAAAACTTTTTCATACTCCTACTCGTACTCCGGCTGAGTACAAAAATGCGATTTTCTGAGTAAGCTTTGAAGCTTTCTCAAAGTCGTACTCAAGACATTTAATCTAAATAAAATGCAGTGCAAACACATAATATTGTTCATATTGTAACATTGCTGTATTATACGCTCTAATTTAGTCATATTTACATGTATATGAATTAAAATGGAAAGTTTTTACCATTTTTTTATTGACATATCTAGATATAAAGGAGGTAAATTTAAGAGTAAGGGCGAACTGCAACCAAGATTATCAAAATAACTTTTAGATAGTTTGCTTCATTAATTAATGTACATATACATGTATAACTACGTACAAAATACTACCGTTGAATAGCTCGACTTTTAAAGAATTCTGTTTTTTGTCAAATACAACCCATACACCCCATCATTTAAAACAAAGAAATCAATGTACATGTATCGTTATTAATCAATTTCAATCAGATGTACTTGCTGGTTCCATTTTTTGATTATAGTGAAAATGTAGGTTAGTTCTAAACATTACAAAGGATGGGGGATGCATAAAAGTCTAACGCTTTCTATCACTTACTTATTAATCAATTATCATTTATGTTGCATGCCACAAAACTTGGAAAGGGAAACATTTTATAGAATAAGCGGTTAATCAGTGGCGGAGTAAAGGAAGTCGCACCCGGCGCCCCCCCCCCTCCCACAGCCCTAAAAAAATTGTCCAAATAAAGTTAAATTATACTCCTTCTGGCAAAGAAAATGTACAACTTGCGAGTCTTAATTATCTTTTTTTTTAACTTGGGGGATTTCTCTACATTAGACTGTTTCAATGGTGCAATATGAAGAAAACGCGTGTGTTCAATGGTGTAACTATAAAACCCAGGAAAAAACATTTTGGTTACGCTGTCCTTGGGTTCAAATATGACCAGTCACCCATATACCCACCTTTAAGTAATTGGTTATACTAACTAGTGTTTTAACGACTCTTCCATTGTTATTATAATATAAGCTGGTATATATAGTTATCTTTTATTAAAACTTCATTTATTTACATTGTCCCATTGAACTTGATTTTTAAACTGATTAATTTACAGTCATTCGAAAGAAAAAAAATAAAAGGATATGTTTCTTGGATTTCTACAAGACAGAGGAATTTGATGACTGTAGGTCTTAAATCTACAAACCTTTAAAAATTGTAAATAATTTTATTACTTTAAGTATACCGGTAATCACGAAAAGAAATCTCTCAAACGTCTATTTAAAGACTTCCTTTTTACCCTACAAAATCTCTAGAATCCTAGAGCTTCTGGTACCGGCTTTGCCCCCTGGGTCACCAACAGGACTTTGCCCTGGACCATCTGGAGGCCACAAAGCGGCCTCTCCAGACTCCCTGTCTTATACTGACGCCCCCTCTAACTTCACATTCTGGATCTACCCCTGGAACTAAATATTTTTAAGAGGAGTTGGTGTTGGTGTGTGTGAGTGGGGGGGGGGGGCGAATCCTACTTCCTGTGGTTTATCTATACGATTGTTGTTGTTTTTTTAAATTAATTTTTCAATAAAACAGTTACTGTCTGCATGTGGAAAATATTGGCTTATAAATCGCCTTTCCTCTGTAGTGTCAAAAACGATGTGAAAAGAGTAATTTTGAACAAGGTTCATTTCTTTTTATCTCGAAATATCGATAATAAAAACCTATTTTGAAAGTTAACAAAAAGCAATCTTACTTGGAAATAAAGAAAGTAATCAAGAATCAGCAGTAAGTAATTAAAACGCAGGTTAAAGGGCGTTAGATGTAAACATAAAGATAATATTTCGAATTTTTAAGTTTTGTATTGGCAATATTTTTAAAAATATGACGTACATATTTGGCTTCCTAGGTGACCATACATACTACATGTAGCTGCAGAGATCTAGATGTGTTCTTTGTCTAATATAGGCTGCAACTTCTTTTTAATTTTACTGCGGGAAGGTAGAGTATCCATTCCGAACCATCTACCAGTATTTGATTTTTATTTTCCAAATATTAAAGAAATCTTACCATGGAACATCACCAACCTTACGATCTTTATTATTTATTTCGAATTAAAACATCGAGAGCATAGACATGTCTAAGTATACGTAAGGTGAAATGCATTGTTTGGTTTAACATTTGATTATAAACGCTCGAATATAAGGATGGTGGGTCCCGGTGACCCCATAGTCTTAAGTATTATATTAGTATCTTTCTACAAATAAAATTTGGTGTTATGACATCAAATTTTATTCCTAAATACACTGTTATGGAAAAACATTAAGTATGATCAATGTATATATTTTGCTTGAGAATTCGGGTAATTTACAGTTAATTAAAAGCTTGTTTATGTAAAAAAAAAAAGATAACACTTATATTAATCATAATCCGCATGATCGAAGCTAGAATTTATGAGAGAGAGAGAGAGAGAGAGAGAGAGAGAGAGAGAGAGAGAGAGAGAGAGAGATTTGAAGGGGATTATTGTTATGCTATGCTATCGATTGAAAATACATGTACTACTTAAAATAGCTTCTTCGCATTTTCATGTGAGAGATTTTTCTCTATATAGCTTAGCTGTGGGAATATTCATCTCTTAAATTGTTTAATTTTATTAGCAAGTAACTATTTAGATAATTCATATAGCTATTCCTTTTTTATCTAAAGTAACCAAATATCTATGTCAAATGCAACCAAATATCTATGTCAAATGCATCAAAATTAACACATGTATTTCGAATTTTAAAGATGAATAGGAAAAGGCTCGCTCAAAAATATCAATGGACGTTACTTAAGATTAAAAATGACACAGTATGTATGTATAAATTCTAAACACACATGTTCAAGTTTTGACTAAGTGAGAAAAACTTGAACCATCAATAAAACCTCACAAAAAAGGGTACAGCAACTTTAGTACACAGTTTCCTTGAACACGTTGTTTCAGTTTAACGTGGTCCTCAAATTGGAAATTTCAAAAATATTTCAATTAGTGAATTTTCTTAAACTCTCGTGCACATTCCCAAAAATATAAAAGTGAGAAACTTAATTTTACGTGTGTCCTTGGCTTTTGGCATATGTTCATTGATGCAATCCCAACACCCACCCCTACCCCACCCCATCAAGATATTAGATGTTTTTTTCTCACAAGAATTTTAAAAGGCAAATATAGTACTAAGTATGTTGCAATTAAATTGGAATACCCATATAATTTCTGTAGTGTATACTATATGAGTGTGAAAATAAACGGATTTCTCAGTATTTTTGTGATTTTCCCAAGTATATGTTTCTATTTTTGAATTAAACTCTTCCCTGTTTTCCCTAATACAGTATACGAGTATGAAAAAAGGTTTTTAACCTCGGGGCCTGATCGACTAAGCTCCCCCTATTTTTTAGTAAAGTAAGACATAACCATGACCAATCTGCGCAATCTTTGCTGTTTCTATGTTTATTGTTTTCATTAATATTTTTTTAATTTTTTGTAGCTTGTCGGTGAAATGAAAACAGTTTTACATGTTATATAACATAAAAGTAACAATATTCAAGGCCTTTCCGTCATTTTCAAGCAATTAAAGGACTCTCAAAATAAGAAAATTAACGGAAAGTAAACTGCATACACGGTATGGCCCAGTGGTTTTACATTGTATGATGTGTCTCTCAAAAGTTTCCATTTTTGACTCGTCCACTATAACGGTGCGTAAAAAGTTTATGAATGAGACATTCTGGCGCGAAGTCCTGTTTACCCTTTCGTATTGATGAAATTTCCGTTGGTTAGAATGGATTCTTCCGTGGGGGTCGGGATGGGTATAAAAACCAATTTACTCGTTCAAAGTACTACTATGTACATGTATCAGATCAAATGTTTTAGAAACGGTTTAAAAATCCAGGATATAGTCATTTTTAATCGGTTGACGTGTGAGCATGTATATCTAATGACGTCATCATGTAGGTGAGAGAGGTGTTTGAGCTCCGACCTCTGATAAAAAATATTCTGTTTTGAGTGATATCTAGTGATTTATACGAAGAATATGTGACCAATCGTTGTTGTTAGTTTCATATACAGCATACTAGCATTCTATATTGTGAAATTCCTATTTACTTTCTGTGAATCTTGTGTAACTGTCCACTCGGCACGACCCAGGGTGTCGGCCATTGTGAACTCCATCTCACCATATAAAGTTTTGTTTTGCTTTGTTGTGTTCTCCTTGACAATACTGACACTAACTATGTCAAATAATAAACAAATGTCTTACAAACCACTGTCATCTGCAGTATCCGTAGAAGAAGAAATAAATTCACACAAAAGATTGAGAGAGGACAGTAGTCTCGTTCTCCCTAGTGATCTAAGTACATATGTAAGTTAAGCGATATCCTCGGCTCACTGTCCTCTGCATGCTCTGATGAGAATTCAAAAAACCAAGCAAAGCCTTGATACTTCAAACAGATAACTTTAAAACAGCTCTCGCTCGTATATTGGTCTACGTTCGAAAATTCAGGAACTATAAACTAGAAATGGAGCAATACTCCAGAGGAAATTTTTAAAAAATTTCCGGAATTCCCAAAGAAAAAAAATGAAAACACCGATTCGCTTCTGCTGAATGTATTTAACAACATTATGTTCAAACAAAAGCAAGACAAAATAGCAATGAGAGCATCTCCCGATCTCATCGAGTAGGAAAACCAATCTCTGGTCGCGGTCCACGTGATAATATTGTCAAATTCGTCAGTTATCGTGAGTGGGGAGAGAGAGAGAGTGGGGAAGACGAGAGAGAGAGCGAGAGAGAGAAAGAGAGAGAGTGGGGTGGGTGAGAGAAAATTATGGAGAGAGAGAGAGAGAGAGGTGGGTGAGAGAGATTAGAGAGAGAGAGAGGGTGGGGTGAGTGCGAGAGATTAGAGAAAGAGAGAGAGAGAGAGAGAGCACAGGGGACGAAGCTGATGTAAATCACACGTGCACTACGTGTACCAACGATGAAAAGTAGGATGGCCGCATTAAAGTATGTTACCCTACCCTAGTTGAACATTCTTAATATCGTTTATGTATTCCTCTATTTTAATTATTATATTTAGAATTAGAAAATTTGAAATCTCTCCCTCTATTTCTCTTAACTTAAATTAAACATTTTATTACTGTTATAAATGAGACAATCTGACATTTATATGTAGGTAAGAACATGTACGACAGACGTTAATTTAATTAAAACAGTTGATATCGCTAGCATACAGGTTTTCAGATCCTTGATTAGTGAATTTAGATATTAAATCTCGAATTTTACTAGTATTTTACTGTTTATGTCGATCGGAAGTACGTCACAATATGAGTGTTCAATACCACCTTGGAAAAACTTAAACGTACATTATAGCGTGCACAAACCTTTATTATGGGCAGTAAAGATGTACAAGGAAATGGAACTTATGAACCTCTGAAAAAAATAAATAAACGGAAACTGAAAATTATAGGAATTCAATCAAGGTCTAAGGGGCACAACGTTGTCAAAACTTGCTCAATCGTACCACAAACCAAACTTGACCTAGATATTTGTATGGTAAATCTTAATACCAAGTATTATATTTTTCAATAAGTGTAACCTCTTCGAAGAGAGTGAACGGAAAATGTTGATGGACAGACCGACCGACAGGTTGATAGCAGCAAAGCAATATACACTGAATTGGAATAATGGAAAACGGTAAAAATACTGACAAACGGCAATAAAGACTATAGCCCCCCCCCCCCCCCAAGTCTATATTACCAACCTGATCGACTAAGCTCCCCCTACTTTTTGGTAAAGTAAGACATAACCATGACCAAAACTGATTCTGTCGTTTTGTATAAAGTTGCAATCTTTGCTGTTTTACTTGCATGTAATTTCATATTACATTGGCAAACGTGCTTCCTTATATGAACCTATGGAATAGCGAAAGCGTTTTATCCTGTGAACTTTTTAATAACGTCACAATAATTACGCTTTTTTAAAATGACGCTTGATAAAAAATGTACAAGAGAAAAAACCAATGAGATTTCGTTTTCTCGGTAAGGTCAATCGTGTCTCATTTCTTGAAAAGAACGTAAAACGTTTGTGATTTTTTTTAATTGTACAGCGACTTGTTGATTGATTAATCCGACAAATCAACCGATTAATTGAAAAGGACAAACGCTTGCTTTTCCGGTGATTTGTTTTTAGGGATTACAGAACTTCAAACATCACAGTAACTGTTAGCAAGGCACCACAGTATACAACAGTCAGCATAATAATAACAAGAGTGTTGTGTTGTACAAATGCCATGCCTCAAAAATTGTCAGGGTTTGATATATAGTGCACTTGCCTCCAGCTTTGTAATCTTTGATTACACATGTATGTTTGAATCACAATTTGCCCCAGCTACCCAAATAGTTGATCTTCAAGGGGGAAACAAGTTATTTGTGGATTATATTTTATTTTTCAACATTCTATAGGTCCTGGACAATGATATGAAAAATAATATAAACGCATTTACAAATAAAACAATGAAGATTAATTCATTAAAAATATTAAAACTTAACAAATGGAATTTTTATGCAAGGACCGAATGCTTTCATCATCATGGCCTCCATTAGTTTTAGTTCATCGGAACCCGAAAATTTTCTTAATGCGACTTTTGGATGTGGGCTTTGTGGTCTCTCTCTGTTAAAAAAAAATCACAAATACATGTAATAACAATGCAACTAAAATAAATGCAATCAAAATAATTTTAAATATATTATTTCAAAAACTAATATTGATATTAACCTTCAGCAGTGGTTGGGGTTGATCTCCGTAGGAAAGGCTGCCTGACGGTCCATCTTTCATTTCATAAGTGACTCTGGGTGCAATCTCGAGCCTTAAAGAGGAAGAATCACTTGATGAGTACACACTAGTACTTTTTATTAAATGTACAGTATAACAAGGTCGTAACACAGCACCAGGGACGATTTCCTGGAAATTTTAACTAGCTTATTGCGATTATTTAACATATTTGAAGTATCAATGTATCTGTTTAAACATATAATGTATACAATAACGCTTATAACGAAGTAATATCGCCTATCCCTGGGACTTCGTTAGAGCCGTGTATGTATGTAATACAGACTTGTACCTTTGGGACGGTCTTGAACGTTTCTACACTGTTCAGGAATAACTTCCTTGGAATAAAGTGCGTATCTTTTTCGACAGCTCTCTCACGACGATAGCTCTGGACTAAAAAAAACCAACACATTTATTTTTTTTACACCTGAATGCAAGACTGAAGATTTCAAGTAAATAAAATGCCGCGACATTAAAATTATGTAAGATTTTCAAGTTTCTTCTACAAACAGTCAAAATACCAAGTCAGTTATGTTTTTTAATATACAAAGTATGACAACTTACCATCAATTCAGTTTGGAGCATTTTTAGTCTTCTCTTCATTTCTTCTTTCCTTTTTATTTCCATCTAAATATAAGGATCAAATAATATATGAAGTCTATATGTAAATTCGATTAGATCGAATTTTCCCGTACCCATAAGTATTTTTCACTTACAAGCAACTCTTCTTCAATGATTTTCTTGATTTGGTGCATCTTTGTTCTTTCCTTTACCATTTCCTGTAAAAAAAAAAATAAAACCTCTTTGAATACCTGAGAGAATGTTTTCTATAAAGAAAAAGAAATGAAATCCAGAAATTCAAGTTTCAATGATATTGTTTGGTTGATAGTAAGACTTCCATGAAGATTTTTTAGAACTAAATGGCGGTCTTGAAGTTCCTTCTAAAAACAAAAATAAAATTGTGAATTTAATGATTTATTCTACTAAAATGTATAGACATAGTGATATGTAAGATACCCTTTTTAATGCACAATAAGGGAATTTTTGATAAATAATCGTACCATCATTTCCCTGCCATTTGCGGACATCTTCTAGTCCTTATATTTCTCAAAAATAAAAGGTAAAAGGTATGGTATCAGAATATCATTACATGCAATTTTAAACAACATAAATATTAGTTATAAAGTTTAGAATATTAGTTATAAAGTTTAGATAATTTCTTAAAATATTAAGTGTTTCTTACCACTTGGTAAACTAGAACTGAGAACACAATCTGATTTCTCTTCTCTTTGTCCTGTAAATAATGAACGACGAACGTCATTTCTTTATTTCTTAACATAAAGACAATGTAAAATCATACATATTACGTATGTGATTGACATAGTTACCCAGGCATCTAATGTGGCGTTCCATTTGATTTGGTTATCGTTCTCCAAAATAATAATTAAGAACAACTTGTTGAATAATTTCCCAACTTTATAAATTTTTTGATGACATGCACATGTATACCGTTATGCTAAATCAGTTTTCTGACTCACGAGCAGTTCCACTTGCATGACATCATAATATGGTATTTCTGAGCTTACCGATAGTTCTTAATGGACACTTTCCATTTTCTGATTGTTTTCGCTGATAATGTTCTAAGAATAAAAAAGAGACACGGAATTACATAGGTATCATAAATTCAAAGTACATGTACGACAATTATGTTCTATAGTAATTTAAAGAACGAAAGAAAGGAAATGAAACAATAATCAATCAAGCAATCAATCATTTATTAATTGAATCAGCAAATCAAATAATTAAACATACCATTCATTAACAGCCATCACGGGACTTTTGTAGCTTGGAAGAATTCTTTTCTGTAAAATGTTTTAGAATAAGTTACCTATAAAATTATACCAGAGAACAGGACAAATTCACTCTCAACCGCGCAGACTTTTGTAATACTTTGAAGTAAATCGATACTTAATAAATTTACCAGTAGTTCTGCTTCGATCTTTGCCATGATCATTGTCCGTTGATCACCACCCCCTGTGATAAATTACGTGAAATGAGAGATCCCGTGTTTAGGCATCATTACAGGACGAGGCAATTGATTTACATGTCAATATTACATGACATTTCATCCCACAAAAATACATTAAAAAAACAACTTTTACAATCAACATCTTAATAAATAATAATACCTCTTGTTGTCTCTCCATCTTTTTCTCTGTCATATATAAGTTGTCGACAAGAACTCCATTGCGAAGGTTCTCCTTAATATTGAAAAATAGTAAACATTTTTTAAAATTTAAGCATTTCAGACGTGTTTTCGGACCATAGAAAAAAAAATGATCGGCGGCTTTGTATGAAGTATCAATTCATTTATTTGAATCTAATTAAGGCAACCAAAAAATAAAAAAGAGGTAATTAAATATATTCTATGTTTGATTAAAAACATGTAGTACATGTAACATACGAGATATTGATACACTCTTAGTTTCCTCTTGATCTCTGACAGTTTATCCATTCTTTCTCTCTGTTAAAGAATTAAAAAAAAATCTAATCGTTTTCTTATGTAATATAAATTGTAAAATTTATGCAGATTTTCACTGCTACTTGTATTTGTTTTGCAAGAACATATTGATATACATTATTTTCCCATTATTACCAATTTAAAAGCTTTTAAAAAATCCTGACCATTACAAAATATCTCCTAAAATTTATTGCGTGAATAAGTATGCACAAAGGCCAGTACATGTACATATATATACATCAAAGCAACAAAACCATTAGATTTACCTGTTGACGCAAATTGTCATCTTCGATACAGATCTCCATTTTGATAATCTACAAGAGAAGGACAAGTTAGTGAGCTAATTTGAATAAACGTAGAGAAATATTCTTTGTTTTCAACAAGCATTAATAACATGCCTTGCAATCACTCCTTTCCCTCTTCCTAGTTTTCACTGTTTATAACAATGATTGTTACGTCATGGGTTTTGTTGCGTCAAATACGTCATGACGTCGATGTAATGTTTCTTGCAGCATTTAGAAAAATTAACGGTCGGTCATTCCGGGAAAAAAATTAGAGTTTGAGGAACTTGATTATGTTACATTATTTCACAGTACCAGGTAATAATTGATATTGATATGTATATTTAGATTTTTAGATAATTACATCACATTTTTTGTATCATATCCTGTATTAGCCTGAGTTTGTTGTACATGTATACAAGCCCGGGAGCCGTAAGGCCCAAGAATGTAAGCATTAAAATACGAGTTAAATCCACCCCCCCCCCCTGCACACACGAACACTTTATGGGGACCCCCTCCCCCCCCCCCCCCCCGTTCCAGTTTCCAGTTTTACAATAATTTATCTACAAATCTATATGTGGCATGCTTGCCTTTATTAAGATCTATCTGAATAAGCCGCATGAAACTGGTGGTAAGCACTTTACCACTGCGTTTTGTCTAAAAGCGAAACTGAATGCAATTCACGGAAGGCTTGGGGGGTGGGGGGGGGGGTGGTTGGTTGGTTGGTTACTTAGCGGAAATTGAAAATACCTTGTGAATACCTTGTGAAATTACACTATACGGTAGTGAACTTCGAAACAAGCGTGTTAAAAGCTCGGGTTGCTTTGCCATAAAATATTATTGTTTAAATTAATGAGATTCATAAAACTTTGCAAGCACGTGCTTACAGTGCTTCAATGTAGCTACGCCACTGAATTGACAGTTGGTATTGAAAAAAATGCTAGATATTTTCAGCAACTAGCATGTCAATTGAAGTTTGATTTAAAAGTTATAGGATTTGAAAAATCTAATTTAAAAAAAAGGAATGAAAATGATGGTTCACAAGGCTGCGCGTTATGTACAGTAAATGGTATGGAAAAAATGTACTTGACACACAACTTCAAAATCATTTCGGATTACCTCTTTTGTTTCCTACCTAAAAATTATAGTGACATAACCTCTATTAAAAGGCCAATCGAATCTTCTCGGGTATTTCCGGAAGGCCCGAGAGCTGCAATTGATTAAAAGGCCAGGATAGCGGGATTGGTTTGTTAGGACTATTGATAAACCGAAAGTTGATTTTTTGCACATTAATTATTTTGTTCGAGAGTGATTTTCTTTTACTTTGGAAGTTATGTTCCTAATGTGAGGTAATACTTTTACCTTGACTGGTATATTCAGACAAATTTATGTAAAATGAAAGTTGTGATGATAATGATCCATGGCACATGCATTCAGACACTCAACTTGTGTGATATCAAATTTAATAATTGTATACATAAATATGGTGTTTAAAAAATATAAAGGCCTCTTTTTGACAATAGTTCAAGATTGATTATAACGATTTTATTAGCAAAGTTTTTAACATGACCTGACGTGTATGCACCTGATTGCGCATGTATAAGTTGTAACCTTTGTCCCACTGACACCGTGCTATATATCTTGTTAAAGGTATCTGGCGTGTTCTATGTTAAGTACAAGTACAGACAGATATGATCATGTGAACGGAATTTTCAATATAATTATGTTAGGAATCATGGACCCGTGAATGACATAGCATCAATACAACAAACGTAATCTATAAACAGTCTGTGACATATTAAGACATACAATGTTCAATTCAGTGTAATGCTGCAGCAGGTATCCTAGCTAAGTACAGTAATAAACGGGAATTATCTCCCTTACACCATAAATTGCATATCATTAACGCTATATTAAATATAAAATAATCCGGCCTTTCTTGGCTTGCTTTATCGAAGATTTATACCATACATTACCATAATAATTGAGATTAAATGTTACATGTAAGCTATACAGTAAGATATTTTGCTGACAGCAAAAACATTTTATCACAAATACATCCCGAAAACCATATCAAATAAATAATAGATTATTTATTTGATAGTTCTGTGTCTTATTTTAGAATTTTGTCATTCAGAAAAAATTATTTCATTTAATCATCAAATGATCTATCCGTATTTCGGGCCACCTTAAATGCTTATAGCATTTAACAAGTATTCAACAAATATTTAACAAGTATAATACAATGTTTAGTTACCAATCTGCCGAAAATATCATATGGCGGCGCTGTAGGATAATTCATGTTACAGTGAAACCTCAATCAAGTCGGTCGACACACGATATGGTTTTTAGACTTTTTTGTAGACTTTGCATGAACTAAAATTTTAATTTAGATGAGTTTGGGAGGTATCAATACCGAAGGTTTGATTCCAACTGATGATGGTCTTACAATTCAAAATCATACATAGTGAACAATGAAAAAAAGAGAAGTAAAGGATCAACAAAAATATAAAGAAAGTATTCATTTATCGAACAACTATTAGATGAGCCATGCCGTATTAGTAATAATGTACATAAAAGGGTTAATTTCAGATGAAGGAATAAGTGTCAGTCAACAGACACAAACGTCAATTAAAGAGTTACTGTACTATCCAACTCTGATATTAATTTTAAAAAAGCACTGCGGAATTTAAACAGGAAGTTAAACAAAGTTGTCGAAAATCTTAACTTAATGTCTGGAGAAGTACAGGCACATCGCTACAGTAAATGTATACATTTATTACAAAAAGTCCGAAAAATTAAATTTCACATAATCTCTTCAGTTACAAAATGGAAGAATCGTACACCGTCAAGATTATTTGCTAATCATGGCCCCACATGCAGAGGACAAAATATTCATGACAGCTACTTGTGCCATTGCATTTAATAATGAAATATTTGTCATATTTAAAAAATTAAAACAATTATCAGACCCACCATGACATTCATTTAATCTCTCATTATTAAAAGAAGGTATTTATAGATCTATCAAATAATGAATTGTTGTGTTGAGCCACATTCAGTGCTATTGAGGATCTTAAAGTATGTTACTTTGTGGAAGGTATTCCTTTTCATGTCTAATGCAATTGAGCAACTCAAAATTACCATTTTGATAATACGATTAGAATGCATGTAGATTTTGAATAAATGAAAATGTACGTGACGGATATATTTTTGTTGTCCTTTAATAGCAGACTTCAAGAGACTGCGCATTAGAAAATTGCCAGTCCTCGTCGTTTTAATTTGTAATAGATAAATTAATATTTGTAATGAATGCAATGGTCTTTGGATTCCTAAACGATAGGTGATAAAAGTCCTCAAGTCATGTATTCAATTATCAGCCCAGGTAATGACTCATTTGTAAAATTAAACTATGTTAGATTATGATTTCTGAAAACAATTTTCACAGGGTCCTTAATTTCTTCCATGATGGCATCTAGAGATGAAGCTCAACATGTTGTGGAATGTGATCTGTGTCAGCAACCAGTCTCGTTTTTCTGCAGACGATGCGGAGTCAATCTCTGTGACCCCTGTGTCCTCATACATCTGCGCGTGAAATCTAAGAACGGCCATGACATTGTAGATTACACCAGCAAGGATGATGACGACACGTGCCACTGTGATTCCCATCCCCAAAACGATTGTTCTGCATACTGCAAAACTTGCGAAACTCCAATATGCATCCTTTGCGTTACTATTAAACACAAATCGCACGAAATATCCGAGCTGTCCGATAAAATTGAAGAACTTTTGAAAGTGATTGCTACGGAAAATGATCGACTTCAGTCATTCAAACATGAATTGGAGAGAATTTTGGAACATACGACGAAACTGTTGTCCTCGATATCCTCGATTTATAAACTGAGGAAAGATGAAGTTACAGCACGGGGAGAAGAGTGGCACAAACAGATCGAGGAGACCGTGACGAAACTTCACCAGGAACTGGATGACATGCAAAAGGAACACGAGGCTGTACTACAGAAACAAAAGGAAAAGTTTGAAGAAATGGTTTGGAAAGTGAATAAAATAAATGGAAAAACAAGAAAATTACAGAAATTAAAGAACGTCACAGAAATGCAGACTTTTGTACCAGTGATTCAGAAACAGGAGAATTAAGTGAGGTCTCCCAGTATTCGTTTCCGATATTATATCAATATAAAATAGATGAATATTTGGAAAATAAGTTAAAAGAAAATGAGTTATCGGGTACAATTATATCAGAGATACCAACAGTTACTTCTGTTATAGACATTGGGTTCCCTGCTAATAAAAAGTATAATACTTGTCTGTATGACATGGCCGTTACCGACGATAACAAAGTGTGGATGGGAGGAGCTAGTAAAGAACTGAAGTTGTTTGATCTCCAGGGACACCTCCACCACACCGTCAGGATTACTACCACAGGCTGTTACTTATGTATGTACAACAAACAAGTAGTGTACACTGATAGAATAGATAACACTGTGAGAATGATATCTGACACCGACACTGTGGTGACGATGTTCACTACCGGGGACTGGGAGCCATGTGGTGTCACAAGCGCCGCGTCCGGTGATCTACTGGTCTGTCTCCTTACAGACGATCAGTCCAAAGTCGTCCGATACAGCAGTACCGGTACCGTGCTCCAGGAAATTCAGTACGACTCGCAGTGTCACCCTCTGTATAAAGACGCGACTTACATCATTGAGAATATCAACGGGGACATCATTGTAACTGACTGGAATAAAAACGCAGTCATTGCTGTCGATAGATTGGGCATATTCCGGTACTCGTACTCAGGGGAGGACACTAAATTCGACGTTTGTTCAGTCGCCACCGATTCTGTCGGTCATGTCATCGTTACAGACTATAAAGGTGACAAGATTCACTTACTGGACAGAGACGGGCGATTCCTGAGGTACATCATTCCTGAAGGAGGAATAGATAAACCAGGCGGCCTGTGTATCATTGGTGACGGTGAGATGATAGTGGGAGAGTGTAAGACCGGAATAGCCAAGAAAATCAAATACCTAGAAGAATGAGGATTCATCAGTTTTAATCACTGTCAAAATAGAAATGTGTTGGATACTTATGAACAAATAGAGACAAATCGTTTATTGTTTTAAAGTGGCTCTGAAATAAACCACGATATAATCACCTGACTGAAATACCTACTGTCTGTACGCGGTAAATCTATTAGATTGTATTGTGTGATTTAATATTTCTAATTCTATGTTACCTTTTTATTTTCTGCATAGACATCTTGCTTACAATAACCCAATCTGAGTCAGTAAAAGTCAACATTTATTAAGGTCTTCCGCTTCCGAGCGCTGTTGCCTTAGCAGTCGAAGAAAATTAACAAACTGTTTGCGGATAGATTGGGAAATTAACAAACTTTCAGACCTGCAAATATGTAGTTTTACAAAGTCTATAAAATGTAGACCCACTGAATTAATTCTTTACCATCATCCGTTTGGGGTATTTGAATCACGCGTGTACGCTATCCATATAAATAGCCATATAGATAAACACTGTGTACATACAAAGCAATGCAATGCTATGGCTATTAAATTCGAATAATGTATGTGGCGAGGGCCGGACTGATACTGGTTCTGTTTGTTCTACAAATAGCGAATGTAAGACGAAGTATAGAGATGTTATTTTATAAACAAGTACGAATAGCTTTCTTAAAAGTTTGCATGACTAAACAAAGTATTTCATCGGAAGGCTGTATTACAGCTGCATATACAATGTATGTAGCTCTCGGTCTGATAAAAAAAAATTCAGATTGACTACCATCCGAAATTTTCCATACAGGGGGCTACAGACTTGCAGATAATATTACCTTTAAAAATACATTTTAGAATTTGCCGCTGTTCATAAATTCATTAAAGAGACGCGCAGATTCAAGTGGTAATAAGTCGTTTGATATGGGATTGATGACGTCCATTTTTATTGTTTTCATTAATAATTATTATTTAATTTTTTCAAGCTTGTCGGTGAAATGAAAACAGTTTAACATGTTATATGACATAAAAATAACAATATTCAAGGCCTTTCCATCATTTTCAAGCAATTACTGGACTTTCAAAATAAGAAAATAAACGCAAAGTAAACTGCATACACGGTACATGTATGGCCCAGTGTTTTTACATTATATGTTGTTGTCTCTCAAAAATTTCCATTTTTGACTCGTCCACTATAACGGTGCGTAAAAAAATTATGAATGAGACATTCTGGCGCGAAGTCCTGTTTACCCTTTCGTAATGGTGAAATTTCAGTTGGTTAGAATGGATTCTTCCGTGGGGGTCGAGGTGGGTATAAAACCAATATAATCGTTCAAAGTACTACTATATACATGTATCTGATCAAATGTTTTAGAGACGGTTTAAAAATCCAAGACACAGTCATTTTTAATCGGTTGACGTGTGAGCATATATATCTAATGACGTCATCATGTAGGTGAGAGAGGTGTTTGAACTCCGACCTCTGCTAAAAAATATTCTGTTTTGAGTGATATCTAGTGATTTCTACGAAGAATATGTGACCAATTGTTGTTATAAGTTTCATATACAGCATACAAGCATTCTATATTGTGAAAGTCCTATTTACTTTCTGTGAACCTTGTGTAATTGTCCACTCGGCACGACCCAGGATGTCGGCCATTGTGAACTCCATCTCACCATATAAAGTTTTGTTTTGCTTTGTTGTGCTCTCCTTGACAATACTGACACAAACTATGTCAAATAGTAAACAAATGGCTGACCAACCACTGTCATCTGCAGTATCTGTAGAAGAAGAAATCAATCCACACAAAAGATTGAGAGAGGACAGTAGTCTCGTTCTCGCTAGTGATCTTAATTAAGTTCAGCGATATCCTCGGCTCGCTGTCCTCTGATGAGAATTCAATAAAGCAAGCATAGCCTTGATTTTTCAGAAAGATAACTTTAGAACAGTTTTCGCTCGTATATTGGTCACAGAGATTGCCGGTCTACGTTCGAAGATTCAAGATCTCTCAACTAGAAATGGAGTAATACTCCAGAAGAAAAATTTCCGGTATTCCCAAAGAAAAAAATGAAAACACCGATACGCTTGTGCTGAATGTATTTAACAACATTATGTTCAAACAAAAGCAAGACAAAATAGCACTCAGAGCATCTCCCGATCTTCTCGAGGAAGAAAATCAATCTTTGGTCGCAGTCCACGTGATAATATTGTCAAATTCGTCAGTTATTGAGAGTGGGGAGAGAGAGATTAGAGAGGACAAGAGAAAGAGAAAGAGAGAAAGAGAGAGAAAGAGAGAGTGGGGTGGGTGAGAGAGAGATTGGAGAGAGAGAGAGAGGGAGAGAGAGAGCGCAGGGATGTAAATCACACGTGCGCTACGTGTACTAACGATGAAATGTAGGATAGCCGCATTTAAGCTTATTACCCAACCCTAGTTGAAAATTTTAAAACAGGTAGACAGCAGCAAAGCAATATACACTAAATTGGAAGTATGGAAAACGGTAGAGATACTGACAAACGGCAATAAAAACTATAGCCCCCCCCCCTTCCCCGTCTACATTACCAACCTGATCGACTAAGCTCCCCCTATTTTTTAGTAAAGTAAGACATAATTAGGTTTATCAAATATGGATAAACCCTGTTATTTCATGCAGTTAAGCATATTGTTTGGGGCAAGAACTATAACTCTAGTAATGTTAATTCAAGGGCAATAACTCTACACTTCCTGGTCTTGGAGCGTGCGCGTTAAGCTCTTCCTTTTATATTCAACTGTTCCCTGAGTTGGTCACAAAAAATCAACCAGAGAAATAATCAAGTTTTATCGTTTTAATCGGCGAGTTTTATTACTTTATACCGGCATATTATTACAATATCATGCTGAGGGTAAGGAACCAAAGGGCATCTAAGGCGAGAAGCCCATACGCAGCCGTGCCAAATGGAACAAATACAGAACTTTGCCTCGAGTAGTGTATTGGCACGAGGTCGTCGCGGAAATCGTCGAGGAGGTCAAGTGAGACAGCCCGTTCCTCCGACACAAGCGACTCCTCCAACACCTGCGGCTCCGACGACACCAGCGACACAGGCGTCAACTGAAGCAGGCCAGGGAATGTCACGGAGCGGGATGATTCCTCACAACATGCCGCCCATAGTTAACCCCACCCCTGACGCACCAAGTGCGTTGTCGTCACATGTTCCCATGAATCAAGGTACAGAATATTATTTGGAAAATAATATTGACATGCCAAACCCTTTTAACAGTGTTACTTCTATACTGGGATCCCATGTATAAAGTAAGACATAACCATGACCAAAACTGATTCTGTCGTTTTGTATAAAGTTGCAATCTGCGCAATCTGTGCTGTTTCTATGTTTATTGTTTTCATTAATATTTTTTAATTTTTTGTAGCTTGTCGGTGAAATGAAAACAGTTTTACATGTTATATAACATAAAAGTAACAATATTCAAGGCCTTTCCGTCATTTTCAAGCAATTAAAGGACTCTCAAAATAAGAAAATTAACGGAAAGTAAACTGCATACACGGTATGGCCCAGTAGTTTTACATTGTATGATGTGTCTCTCAAAAGTTTCCATTTTTGACTCGTCCACTATAACGGTGCGTAAAAAGTTTATGAATGAGGCATTCTGGCGCGAAGTCCTGTTTACCCTTTCGTATTGATGAAATTTCCGTTGGTTAGAATGGATTCTTCCGTGGGGGTCGGGATGGGTATAAAAACCAATTTAATCGTTCAAAGTACTACTATGTACATGTATCAGATCAAATGTTTTAGAAACGGTTTAAAAATCCAGGATATAGTCATTTTTAATCGGTTGACGTGTGAGCATGTATATCTAATGACGTCATCATGTAGGTGAGAGAGGTGTTTGAGCTCCGACCTCTGCTAAAAAATATTCTGTTTTGAGTGATATCTAGTGATTTATACGAAGAATATGTGATCAATCGTTGTTGTTAGTTTCATATACAGCATACTAGCATTCTATATTGTGAAATTCCTATTTACTTTCTGTGAATCTTGTGTAACTGTCCACTCGGCACGACCCAGGGTGTCGGCCATTGTGAACTCCATCTCACCATATAAAGTTTTGTTTTGCTTTGTTGTGTTCTCCTTGACAATACTGACATAAACTATGTCAAATAATAAACAAATGTCTTACAAACCACTGTCATCTGCAGTATCCGTAGAAGAAGAAATAAATTCACACAAAAGATTGAGAGAGGACAGTAGTCTCGTTCTCCCTAGTGATCTAAGTACATATGTAAGTTAAGCGATATCCTCGGCTCACTGTCCTCTGCATGCTCTGATGAGAATTCAAAAAAGCAAGCAAAGCCTTGATACTTCAAACAGATAACTTTAAAACAGCTCTCGCTCGTATATTGGTCTACGTTCGAAAATTCAGGAACTATAAACTAGAAATGGAGCAATACTCCAGAGGAAATTTTTAAAAAATTTCCGGAATTCCCAGAGAAAAAAAATGAAAACACCGATTCGCTTCTGCTGAATGTATTTCACAACATTATGTTCAAACAAAAGCAAGACAAAATAGCAATGAGAGCATCTCCCGATCTCATCGAGTAGGAAAACCAATCTCTGGTCGCGGTCCACGTGATAATATTGTCAAATACGTCAGTTATCGAGAGTGGGGAGAGAGAGAGAGTGGGGAAGACGAGAGAGAGAGAGCGAGAGAGAGAAAGAGAGAGAGTGGGGTGGGTGAGAGAAAATTATGGAGAGAGAGAGAGAGCGAGAGAGAGAGAGATAGGTGGGTGAGAGAGATTAGAGAGAGAGAGAGGGTGGGGTGAGTGCGAGAGATTAGAGAGAGAGAGAGAGAGCACAGGGGACGAAGCTGATGTAAATCACACGTGCACTACGTGTACCAACGTTGAAAAGTAGGATGGCCGCATTAAAGTATGTTACCCTACCCTAGTTGAACATTCTTAATATCGTTTATGTATTCCTCTATTTTAATTATTATATTTAGAATTAGAAAATTTGAAATCTCTCCCTCTATCTCTCTTAACTTAAATTAAACATTTTATTACTGTTATAAATGAGACAATATGACATTTATATGTAGGTAAGAACATGTACGACAGACGTTAATTTAATTAAAACACTTGATATCGCTAGCATACAGGTTTTCAGATCCTTGATTAGTGAATTTAGATATTAAATCTCGAATTTTACTAGTATTTTACTGTTTATGTCGATCGGAAGTACGTCACAATATGAGTGTTCAATACCACCTTGGAAAAACTTAAACGTACATTATAGGGTGCACAAACCTTTATTATGGGCAGTAAAGATGTACAAAGAAATGGAACTTATGAACCTCTGAAAAAAATAAATAAACGGAAACTGAAAATTATAGGAATTCAATCAAGGTCTAAGGGGCAAAACGTTGTCAAAACTTGCTCAATCGTACCACAAACCAAACTTGACCTAGATATTTGTATGGTAAATCTTAATACCAAGTATTATATTTTTCAATAAGTGTAACCTCTTCGAAGAGAGTGAACGGAAAATGCTGATGGACAGACCGACCGACAGGTTAATAGCAGCAAAGCAATATACACTGAATTGGAATAATGGAAAACGGTAAAAATACTGACAAACGGCAATAAAGACTATAGCCCCCCCCCCCTCCCCCAAGTCTATATTACCAACCTGATCGACTAAGCTCCCCCTACTTTTTGGTAAAGTTAGACATAACCATGACCAAAACTGATTCTGTCGTTTAGTATAAAGTTGCAATCTTTGCTGTTTTACTTGCATGTAATTTCATATTACATTGGCAAACGTGCTTCCTTATATGAACCTATGGAATAGCGAAAACGTTGAATCCTGTGAACTTTTTAATAACGTCACAATAATTACGCTTTTTTAAAATGACGCTTGATAAAAAATGTACAAGAGAAAAAACCAATGAGATTTTTTTTTTCGGTAAGGTCAATCGTGTCTCATTTCTTGAAAAGAACGTAAAACGTTTGTGATTTTTTTAAATTGTACAGCGACTTGTTGATTGATTAATCCGACAAATCAACCGATTAATTTAAAAGGACAAACGCTTGCCTTTCCGGTGATTTGTTTTTAGGGATTACAGAACTTCAAACATCACAGTAACTGTTAGCAAGGCATAACTGTTAGCAAGGCACAACAGTATACAACAGTCAGCATAATAATAACAAGAGTGTTGTGTTGTACAAATGCCATGCCTCAAAAATTTTCAGGGTTTGATATATAGTGCACATGCCTCCAGCTTTGTAATCCTTGATTACACATGTATGTTTGAATCACAATTTGCCCCAGCTACCCAAATAGTTTATCTTCAAGGGGGAAACAAGTTATTTGTGGATTATATTTTATTTTTCAACATTCTATAGGTCCTGGACAATGATATGAAAAATAAAATAAACGCATTTACAAATAAAACAATGAAGATTTATTCATGAAAAAAATATTAAAACTTAACAAATGGAATTTTTATGCAAGGACCGAATGCTTTCATCATCATGGCCTCCATTAGTTTTAGTTCATCGGAACCCGAAAATTTTCTTAATGTGACTTTTGGATGTGGGCTTTGTGGTCTCTCTGTGTTAAAAAAAATTTACAAATACATGTAATAACAATGCAACTAAAATAAATGCAATCAAAATAATTTTAAATATATTATTTCAAAAACTAATATTGATATTAACCTTCAGCAGTGGTTGGGGTTGATCTCCGTAGGAAAGGCTGCCTGACGGTCCATCTTTCATTTCATAAGTGACTCTGGGTGTAATCTCGAACCTTAAAGAGGAAGAATCACTTGATGAGTACACACAAGTACTTTTTATTAAATGTACAGTATAACAAGGTCGTAACACAGCACCAGGGACGATTTCTTGGAAATTTTAACTAGCTTATTGCAATGATTTAACATATTTGAAGTATCAATGTATCTGTTTAAACATATAATGTATACAATAACGCTTATAACGCAGTAATATCGCCTATCTTTGGGACTTCGTTATAACCGTGTATGTATGTAATACAGACTTGTACCTTTGGGACGGTCTTGAACGTTTCTACACTGTTCAGGAATAACTTCCTTGGAATAAAGTGCGTATCTTCTTCGACAGCTCTCTCACGATGATAGCTCTGGACTAAAAAAAAACCAACACATTTATTTTTTTACACGTGAATGCAAGACTGAAGATTTCAAGTAAATAAAATGCCGCGACATTAAAATTATGTAAGATTTTCAAGTTTCTTCTACAGACAGTCAAAATACCAAGTCAGTTATGTTTTTAATATACAAAGTATGACAACTTACCATCAATTCAGTTTGGAGCATTTTTAGTCTTCTCCTTATTTCTTCTTTCCTTTTTGTTTCCATCTAAATATAAGGATCAAATAATATATGAAGTCTATATGTAAATTCAATTAGATCAAATATTCCCGTACCCATAAGTATTTTTCACTTACAAGCAACTCTTCTTCAACGATTTTCTTGATTTGGCGCATCTTTGTTTTTTCCTTTACCCTTTCCTGCAAAAAAAATGCACTTTGAATATTTACGAGATTGTTTTCTATAACGAAATGAAATGAATCAAGAAGTTACAGTTTCAATGATATTGATTGGTTGACAGTAAGACTCACCATCAGTTCTTCTTAAAGATTTTTTTAGAACTAAATGGCGGTCTTGAAGTTCCTTCTAAAAACAAAACTAAAATTGTGAATTTAATGAATTTATTCTACTAAAATTTATAGACATAGTGATATGTTGGATACCGTTTTTAATGCACAAAAGGGGAATTTTTGATAGATAATCGTACCATCATTTTCCCTGCCATTTGTGGACATCTTCTAGTCCTTATATTTCTCTAAAATAAAAGGTAAGGTATCAGAATATCATTATATGCAATTTTAAACAAGATAAATATTAGTTATAAAGTTTAGATAATTTCTTAAAATATTACGTGTTTTTTACCACTTGGTAAACTAGAACTGAGAACACAATCTGATTTCTCTTCTCTATGTCCTGTAAATAATGAACGACGATCGTCATTTCTTTATTTCTTGAAATAAAGATAATGTAAAATCATACATATTACGTATTTGATTAAGATAGTTACCCGGGTATCCAATGTGGCGTTCCATTTGATTTGGTTAACGTTCTGCAAAATAATAATTAAGAACAACTTGTTGAATAATTTCCCAACTTTATACATTTTTGATGACAAGTTCGAGTCTTAATTGTGAATTTGTTACAACGCGATTCGAACGTGTAAACGTTCAACATTATAGGAAGAAATGCTGTAATAAATAGACCGGTACATGTACACATAATGAATACCTCAGGCTTGAATGAATAATTCAATTATGCAAATCACCAAACCAATTTAAGGAGGAATGCAAGAATACACTGATAATGCTAGGAATTTTTTAGCAATCAGTTTATGCAACTTTCGTTTTATGCATGTATTAACATACATGTATACCGTTATGCTAAATCAGTTTTCTGACTCACGAGCAGTTCCACTTGCATGACATCATAAAATGGCATTTTTTAGCTAATTACCGATAGTTCTTCATGGACACTTTTCATTTTCTGATTGTTTTCGCTGATAATTTTCTAAGAATAAAAAAGAGACAAGGAATTACATAGGTATCATAAATTCATAGTACATGTACTATGTTCTCTAATAATTCAAAGAACGAAAGAAAGGAAATGAAACAATAATCAATCAAGCAATCAATCAGTTAATAATTGAATCAACAAATCAAATAATAAAACATACCATTCATTTAACAGCCATCACGGGACTTCTGTAGCTTGGAAGAATTCTTTTCTGTAAAATGTTTTAGAATGAGTTACCTATAAAATTATACCAGAGAACAGGACAAATTCACTCTCAACCGCGCAGACTTTTGTAATACTTTGAAGTAAATCGATACTTAATAAATTTACCAGTAGTTCTGCTTCGATCTTTGCCATGATCATTGTCCGTTGATCACCACCCCCTGTGATAAATTACGTGAAATGAGAGATCCCGTGTTTAGGCATCATTACAGGACGAGGTAATTGATTTACATGTCAATATTACATGACATTTCATCCCACAAAAATACATTAAAAAAACAACTTTTACAATCAACATCTTAATAAATAATAATACCTCTTGTTGTCTCTCCATCTTTTTCTCTGTCATATATAAGTTGTCGACAAGAACTTCATTGCGAAGGTTCTCCTTAATATTGAAAAATAGTAAACATTTTTTAAAATTTAAGCATTTCAGACGTGTTTTCGGACCATAGAAAAAAAATGATCGGCGGCTTTGTATGAAGTATCAATTCATTTATTTGAATCTAATTAAGGCAACCAAAAAATAAAAAAGAGCTAATTAAATATATTCTATGTTTGATTAAAAACATGTAGTACATGTAACATACGAGATATTGATACACTCTTAGTTTCCTCTTGATCTCTGACAGTTTATCCATTCTTTCTCTCTGTTAAAGAATTAAAAAAAAATCTAATCGTTTTCTTATGTAATATAAATTGTAATATTTATGCAGATTTTCACTGCTACTTGTATATGTTTTGCAAGAACATATTGATATACATTATTTTCCCATTATTACCAATTTAAAAGCTTTCAACAAATCCTGACCATTACAAAATATCTCCTAAAATTTATTGCGTGAATAAGTATGCACAAAGGCCAGTACATGTACATATATATACATCAAAGCAACAAAACCATTAGATTTACCTGTTGACGCAAATTGTCATCTCCGATACAGATCTCCATTTTGATAATCTACAAGAGAAGGACAAGTTAGTGAGCTAATTTGAATAAACGTAGAGAAATATTCTTTGTTTTCAACAAGCATTGATAACATGCCTTGCAATCACTCCTTTCCCTCTGCCTAGTTTTCACTGTTTATAACAACGATTGTTACGTCATGGGTTTTGTTGCGTCAAATACGTCATGACGTCGATGTAATGTTTCTTGCAGCATTTAGAAAAATTAACGGTCGGTCATTCCGGGAAAAAAATTAGAGTTTGAGGAACTTGATTATGTTACATTATTTCTCAGTACCAGGTAATAATTGATATTGATATGTATATTACGATTTTTAGATAATTACATCACATTTTTTGTATCATATCCTGTATTAGCCTGAGTTTGTTGTACATGTATACAAGCCCGGGAGCCGTAAGGCCGAAGAATGTAAGCATTAAAACACGAGTTAAATCCACCCCCCCCCCCCCTGCACACACGAACACTTTATGGGGACCCCCCCCCCCCCATGAATTAGCATTTTCAGGATTTTGGAAAGTGTTTCTTTTTTTTCATTTTACTTGGTAATATTTTTGGATGAGCCCCCCCCCCCCCGTTTCAAATTGCAGTGGCGTAGCTAGTGACGAAATATTTGTATGCAGGGGATCTGGGGGGTGGAGGGGTGCACCCTCATTAGATGAGCACAATTTCAATTATTACGATGGCAATAATTCTAGTCTATAGTATTAGTTTAAATATATCAATATATCAGCCATGCATGATATTGTAATTGTACATACCAAAAAAAAGATCTATTAGATATAGGGTCAGTCAGCGTTTATTCTTTCGGGGGGCGTTCCCTATTTTGTTTTTTCTATCTTTTGTCCAAATAGAACTAAATATATTGGAACAAAGAATGAAAGTAATCTAATCAATAAAGAAGTTAAAAAAACACACACACCGCACACCACACACAAACACAAACACACACACCAAAGATTCAAGAAAGTGAACTGGAACTATAAAGGGTGTCTATGACAATTAAAAAATTAAAATAGTTGCAGAATTTCTCAAGACATTTGATAATGGCATTTGTCTCATAAGAGAATTAAAATTTACGGTTACCATCTTCTAGGTATATAACTCAAAATTATGTGGAGTACCCCCCCCCCCCCCCCATCTGTTGATTGCAATCATTTATGCTTTCAACGAAAAAGCAGTGGACTCGTTCGTGGATCGGGGAAATGTATAAAATTTACATTGTAAAATTACCAAAAATATGTCTCAGACCCCCTGGAAAACACAGTTATCCTTTGGACCCCCCTGGAAAAAATTCTGTATCCGCCCGTAGGCATAGTGGTTTTTTTTTCCAGTTTTACAATAATTTATCTACAAATCTATATGTGGCATGCTTGCCTTTATTAAGATCTATCTGAATAAGCCGCATGAAACTGGTGGTAAGCACTTTACCACTGTGTTTTGTCTAAAAGCGAAACTGAATGCAATTCACGGAAGGCTTGGGGGTGGGGGGGGGGGGGGTGGTTGGTTGGTTGGTTACTTAGCGGAAATTGAAAATACCTTGTGAATACCTTGTGAAATTACACTATACGGTAGTGAACTTCGAAACAAGCGTGTTAAAAGCTCGGGTTGCTTTGCAATAAAATATTATTGTTTAAATCAATGAGATTCATAAAACTTTGCAAGCACGTGCTTACAGTGCTTCAATGTAGCTACGTCACTGAATTGACAGTTGGTATTGAAAAAAATGCTAGATATTTTCAGCAACTAGCATGTCAATTGAAGTTTGATTTAAAAGTTATAGGATTTGAAAAATCTAATTTAAAAAAAAGGAATGAAAATGATGGTTCACAAGGCTGCGCGTTATGTACAGTAAATGGTATGAAAAAAATGTACTTGACACACAACTTCAAAATCATTTCGGATTACCTCTTTTGTTTCCTACCTAAAATTATAGTGACATAACCTCTATTTAAAGGCCAATCGAATCTTCTCGGGTATTTCCGGAAGGCCCGAGAGCTGCAATTGATTAAAAGGCCAGGATAGCGGGATTGGTTTGTTAGGACTGTTGATAAACCGAAAGTTGATTTTTTGCACATTAATTATTTTGTTCGAGAGTGATTTTCTTTTACTTTGGAAGTTATGTTCCTAATGTGAGGTAATACTTTAACCTAGACTAGTATATTCAGACGAATTTATGTAAAATGAAAGTTGTGATGATAATGATCCATGGCACTGGCAGTCAGACATTCAACTGTTCAAGCATACTTGTGTGATATCAAATTTAATAATTGTATACATAAATATGGTGTTTAAAAAATATAAAGGCCTCTTTTTGACAATAGTTCAAGATTGATTATAACGATTTTATTAGCAAAGTTTTTAACATGACCTGACGTGTATGCACCTGATTGCGCATGTATAAGTTGTAACCTTTGTCCCACTGACACCGTGCTATATATCTTGTTAAAGGTATCTGGCGTGTTCTATGTAAAGTACAAGTACAGACATATATGATCCTGTGAACGGAGTTTTCAATATAATTATGTTAGGAATCACGGACCCATGAATGACATAGTATCAATACAACAAACGTAATTTGTAAACAGTCTGTGACATATTAAGACATACAATGTTCAATTCAATGTAATGCAGGTATCCTAGCAAAGTAAAGTAATAAACCGGAATTATCTCCCTTACATCATAAATTGCATATCATAAACGCTGTATTAAATATCTCTTTGAAAATATAAAATAATCCGGCCTTTCTTGAATTGCTTTATTAAAGACTTATACCACGCATTAATTGAGATTAAATGTTAAGCTTTAAGATATTTTGCTGACAGCAAAAACATTTTATGAAAAACACATCCCAAAGACATATCAAATAAATAGTAGTCTTCATAGATTATTTATTTGATAGTTTTTATCTCTTATTTTGGATTTTTTTCTTTGAGAATAAATTGTTTCATTGAATAATCAAATAGTCTATCCGTATTTCGGGCCACCTTAAATACTTATAGTATTTAAGTATTCAACAAGTATTTAACAAGTATACAATGGTTTGTTACTAATCTGCCGAAAATATCATATGGCGGCGCTGTAGGATAATTTATGTTACAGTAAAACCTCAATCAAGTCGGTCGACACACGGTATAGGTTTTAGACTTTTTTGTAGACTTTGCATGAACTAAAATATAATTTAAATGAGTTTGAGATGTATTAATACGGTTTGATTTCAACTGTTCGATGATGGTCTTACAATTCAAAATCATACATAGTGAACAATGAAAAAAGAGATGTAAAGGATCAACACAAATATAAAGAAATTATTCAATTATCGAACAGCTATTAGATAAGTCATGCCATATTAGTAACATGTACATAAAATGTTTATAGGAGTAAGGAATAAGTGTCAGCCAACATACACAAGAGTCAATTTAAGAGTAACTGTACTATCCATCTTTGATCGTACCTCAGCTGATATTGATAAAAAAGCTCTGCGGAATTTAGAAATTTAAACAAAGTTGTCGAAAAGCTTAACATAATGTCTGAAGAAGTACAGGCACGTCGCTACAGTAAATGTACCCAATTATTACAAAAAGTCCGAAAAAATAAATTTCACAGAATCTCTTCTGTTACAAAATGGTAGAATCGTACACCGTCAAGATTATTTGAGAAATAAAGTACGAGTTTTCGTTAATGTTGCAGAATAACCTCCAAGGTAGAGAAATGTTGTTTTGAAATATAAAAGCCTAGGCGTTAGCCGATGCTTTTATATTTCAAACAACATTTCGGGACCCAGGAGGTTATCCCGCAACATTCACGATAACAAGAACTACTAACATCCCAGTATTTCTACAGAACCCAATGGTTTTTTTTAGTAATGTTAACATGTGTATAGATCAAAGGAATCACATGCAGACGACAGAATTTTTCTTTGGATTTTTAACACTCTTTACTTATTTATAAAATATCTTCGAATCATGTTCCTAATATTTTAAGGGCAATTTAATACGATTATTACTACTACACATTCTATATTTTATGTAAAAACACGCAGTGAAAATGTGCTAGGGAGGTCCTAGGAACAGCCGCATTGATCTCTTAAAAATAAACATTTGAGGCAGTACACATCGTTTTGACTGGAACTAACACGTGAAATTGACTAAGTTTTAAAATTTTTTACGGTTTGAAGTTGTACTTTCAAGGTTAGTGCGAGACATATAGGTATTTCTGATTTGATAATTAACTGATGACGTTCGTGGTATATTGGAGAATAATGTCCGCGGCATCTCTTTGATCTCGGCATTAACTGTAGTAGAAATGTGTAAAAGATACATGTATATTAATATTTGTTATGAATGCAATGGTCTTTGGATTCCTAAACGATAGTTGATAAAAGTCCTTAAGTCATGTATATAATTATCAGCCCAGGTAATGACTCATTTGTAAAATTAAACTATATATGACCCGCAGCACTGTTAAAGCTATCAGCGGATTTAAACGTTCATAAAACGATACATCTATTATTACAAAATACTTATGTAAAGTAGATTTCATTGAAGCAGCAACACCTTTTAATAGACTCAATAACATCCAAATGATCGAAATGATCTGTTACGTGTGTGCCCTTGTAAAAAGCGGATTTAGATAGGCTTCCCGGTGTCAAACACTCGAACTTGCACATTAAACACTCTAGAAAAGTAATAATACACGCTCTAAAAATAATTAAGGTCTGTTTTCGTACTGTTTCTTATTACGGTCTTCCGTCTTCAGCGGAAGACCTTACTGTTTTTCTACGCGTTCTCATTCTTCTATATTATTATTTTTCTTCTTGGTAGTCACCCTTAATTTCTCAGCCATTTCTCAATCGATTTTAATGATTTTTACAGGGATGATGTCTTAGGTGAATATCTCTTTGCATCCTACTTCCTGTTCGAAAATTCACTTCCGCTTCTGATTTACCTGCCTTTTTCATGTATTTTGGAACATGATATTGTGCACGCATCTCCTCAAAAACTGTTATAGTTAGGGACTTGAAATTTATATGCAAGATAGAGTGGTTATGGTAGATTTGCTTGCTTGTTTTAGATTTGACCAGAAGTCATCATTCTTGAAACTCGCCTGGAACTGAAAATGTTGATGTTAAATTTTTTTGACAATTTTTACGAAATTTGAGATTTGATCACGAATATCTTTCTTCTAACCAATATTTTGCTAACACATGTAGAGCATCAAAAATTTATCAATAAAAGATCTCCAACTGACACCAAGCAAAAGGGGCTGACCCCTCATATTAGGGGCCAAGAGGGGTCTAAAGTCTTTTATCTATATCTCTTTGATGAAAAATATTTTGTAATGCATTATAGAAGCAAAAATGTTTATCTTTCAGTTATCTACCTATATTTGTTAAAAGTTTTCTGATATGTTACATAATTTGGATTTTAAAGGGGCTAGAAGTCCAATATTTTGATCATTTATTTCTTAAAAAGGAGAAATATTTTGACATGCATTATAGAAGAGAAGATACTCAGAATAATATTCGTAATAATATTTAACCACCAAAGTTTCGTTTAATGGTCCTTATAAGGAGATAAAGGGTCGGCCCCTAAAACAATCTCTCCCAAATATCTCAAAAACAGTAACGGAAACGCCCCAAATTCAAAGAGAAAATCGGGAATTATTTCGCGTCAGCCATGTTTTGATGTGAACCTTCGATGAAATATAGACTGGCATTGCATGTCTGATATGTGCGATATATATTTCCTACGATAGAGACAGGGGATCAGTCTACGATGAAATACTGTTATGACACCTATAAAGGCTGTGTGTTCGAATCTCGCCGGAGCCAAGATTTGTTCTTTCTCTCTATTCCCTTCTCTCCATTTTTGTTTTTGATTTTCTAACTAAAATATTCAACATAAAGGGGTTGTTGGACTGAAGTACAAGTTGAAAAACACTCTTTCATTAAGATTTAGACAAAACAGTCTTTTATTATTAAGGTCTTCCGTCTTCAGCGTTCTTACTGTCTTTCTACGCGTTCTCATTCTTCTATATTATTAAGGTCTTCCGATTCCTACGAAAAACCTTATTGTTATTGCTTTGTTTCTTTTTCCATATTCTTCGATATTATTATTTTTTTTTCTTACAAATTTTGTGCACGCAAGATCTCGAAAACTACTCAATTAATTTTTATGAAACTTTTCGATCTAATAGATGATGATGTGAACCGTATTGCAATTTTTTTATTGATGATGTCACTTTAGGTTTTGAGATACAGTCGTTTTATCGATTTTCAGAGAGGTATTGTGTCGGCAGTACTCCTCTTTAACTATAGCAGATATACACTTGAAATTTTCAGTGATGGTGGACGGAAGATTCAAATTGTGCATGAAGGTTTAAAATCATTTCGATCACAAATAGCGCCGATGCTGGCCTGGACCCGAAAATTGAGTTTAAACAAATATCATAACTGTTTCTGGTTTTTTTTTTGTTTATCTTCTCTGAAAAATATTTTGTTAAAACATATAATGTATAAAATGTTTATATTTACAAGACCTTTTATTTGATATCAAGACAAAGGGGCTGGCCCCTTAAATTAGGGGACCAAAGGGCTCTCAAGTCTTTCATCTATAGCCCCTTTACTGAGATATATTTTGTGAAAGATTATAAAAGCAAACATGTTTATCTTACAGTTATGTATCCAAGCAGTGTAATGATTTTATAATGTGTTATGTAATTAAGGGTTTTAAGGGGTGAACAATCCAAAACTTTGATCACCGATATCTCAGAAAGGAAAAATATTTTGAAATGCAGTAGAGAAGAAAAGATACTCAAAATGATCTACTAACAATATGGATTCCTCAAAATTTCGTTAAACGACCCCTATATGGAGATAAGGGATCGGCCCCTAAAACGCTCTTTCTGAGATATCTCAAAAATGGTAACAAATTTCTATACACTTAATGAACAAAATATCTTTAAAAGTAAATGACTTTTTATTTGATACGAGGAAAAAGAGGTTGGCCCCTCGAATTTGAGGTCTAAATGTTTTCAACTAAAGCTCTTACATCTAAAACAAAATAGTATCTGGTTCTTAGAATGTATACCCTTTTCTTATATTTTAAATCACGTTTACCCGTTAAATAACAAAACCAAGGTCGCACAGGTATTTCAAGTTTTAAAACACACGGAAGACCTCCTCGTTGCTTGCAACGAGATCGTGTCTAGTTAAGGTCTTCCGTTTCCAACGGAAGACCTTATAGTGATTGTTAGGTTTTTTCTTTCTTTCTTTCTTATTATTATTATTATTATTTTTTTCCCCTTTTTCTCCCGTGAATTTCTCAGAGATGTCTTGATGGATTTTTATAAAATTTTCAGGAATGACAGAAAATAAAAAGATCTAGAGGATTTTAATTAAAAATATTCTAAATTCACTTCCGGTCGTCCGTTTCCTGTCCCGCGACAAAAAGCTTGTCACCTCGAGATCTAAAAAACGGTAAAGACTTAAACATTCAAACTTTGTGGGATGATAAACCTATAGCTGTAGATGTGTTTAAACACTTTTGTTTTGTTCGTCATAACTTCCGGTCGTCACCGGAAGCACTTAAAAAATAATTTTTTTTACGCATCAAATTTTTTGTCAATAGAATAAATATATAAGAATAAATCTATACATAGGAAATCTCTGCGATGTAATATCAACAAAAAATTTCTACTTCCGGTGAGATATCTCAATTATCTCAGGTAGCTTTTTAAAACACATTTTGTAACTGCGAGATCTCAGAAACTATAAGCGATCAAGACACGAAACTTTCATGGATGATAGACATTTGATTGAAGGTGTGTTTAACCGGTTTCATTTTGTCTTTCGTCACTTCCGGTCTATACCGGAAGAGTTAAAAAAATTGAGCTGTTTATCAGTTTAACTGTTTTCCTTTGATATATTTTAGTTAGATAAATGAAAAATAATGTACAAAAGGCAAGTATACAAGAAATATTGAATACAATTTACATTGAACACTTCCGTTTGGCCGTTTCCTGTCCCGAGACCAAAAACCTGATTTCGACGAGATCTCAAAAACAGTAAAGACTTGAACAACCAAACTTTGTGGGATGATAGACCTATGTATGTACATGTTTTTAAACTATTTTGTTGTGTTCGGCGTAACTTCCGGTCGTCACCGGAAGCACTACAAAAATTACGTTTTTTCTTTATTTATTTCTTTTACATGGAATGAATATATCAGTATACAATCTTAGATGTGTCATCTTTATAATGTTAAATTTTCAAATAAGTGTTACTTCCGGTGAGATATCTCAAATATCTCTATGTAGCTTTTCTTTTTACAAATTTGATGCCCGCAAGATTTTTGTCACTGTAAGTGTTTGAGACACAAAGCTTTCATGAATGATAGACATTTGATTGATGATATGTTTAGCAGGTTTTATTTGATCAACTGTCACTTCCGGTTTTCACCGGAAGAATTCAAATAAATCATATTTTTAACAAGTTTAACTAAATTTCTTGGGTGTTTCATGTAGCCTGATAAACAGTGATGTACGCTAAGCATATGTACGAAAAATACCAGCTTTTTTTTTAATTAATCACTTCCGTTCGTTCCGTTTCCCGTGTCCAGACAAAAACTATTGTTTCAAAGAGATTTCAGACTTGGCAGAAATGTTAACAACCAAACTTTGAGGAAAGATTGACTGATGATTGTACAAATTTTTGTTTAGTTCGGCATTACTTCCGGTCGTCACAGAGAGTACTTCAAAAATTGATTTCTTTTTCAATTTTGTTGTTTTACATGGAAGTAACGTCTGGATATATCATTCACAATAATTTTCATATCAACTATTTTCTCTATGTGAGAGAAGCAATGTCTACGGTTTAATTGATTCATGTATATCAAAACGGAAGACCTTTTTGTTGCTTTTGCAACAAGAGTCTAGTTATTATTATTTTTTTCCCAAAATGTTGTGCACGCGATATCTCGAAAACTATTCGGCCGATTTCGACCATTTTTTCACAGATGATTGCCAGTGGTCATAATTCTAGAAGTGTTTTGAAATTTTGAAATCGGCACTTCCGGTTCCGATTTACGGCCGATTTTGTCAGTTTTTACGACCCATTTTGTGCAGAAATAAACTCAGAGACTATCAGAGATTGGAATATGAAATTTTCAGGATAGGTAGACCATAAATTAAAGTTGTGCACAATGTTGTTTTTTTTAGCGCCAGTGGCGCCATTTCTATGAGCTCGCCTAGGCTCGAAAATTGGGTACGAATTTCGAATCAAATTTTTCATACGTTTTGATCTGTATCTTTATGAGTTGATATTTTGTTTAAACATATATAACAAAAGTGGTAGATAATCAAAAGTCCTTTCCAACAAAATCACGAAATAGGGGCTGGCCCCTTAAATTAGGGGCCAAGACACTCATAAACTCTATTACAAATAACTTCAAAACGATAAAGATTTTGTAATGCATTACAGAAGCAAAGTTGTTGACCGTAACAATATCTATCAGGCAAGATCGTTGCTACGCCCATTTATTGCGTAATTAGAGATTATTAGGGGCCAAAGTACTAAAACTTTGACACAATTTATCTAGAAAAATACACATATTTTGTTAAGCATTGTTGAAGAGAAAATGCTTGCATTGATGACTTTAATCGATTCCATTAATCAAAACACCAATGGCTGTCCCCATTAAGGATCTAGAGGGCTGGCCCCTAAAATATTCAAACATTTGTATCTAAAAAATGAACAACAATTCTAGATAAGTGTAAGAACAAAAAATGTTAGTATTCGTGAAACCGTTCAAATGAACTCAAGAAAATAGGACTGGCCCCTTAAATTAGGGGCCAAGATACTCGTAAAGTCTATTACAAATAACTTAAAAACGATAAAGATTTTGTAATGCATTATAGAAACAAAGTTGTTGGTCGTAACAATATCACTTTGTAAAACGAATTTCTAAACCAATTAATAACGTAATTAGGGATTTTAGGGGACTAAAATCTTAAACCTTAAATGTGCTGTATGTGAAAAAGCAAAACTCTTTGTTAAACATTTCAAGGGATATTGACAATCGTATGCATTATCTGAAAGGGAGTGGTTGAGGGGGAAATTTGAAATTTCATTTATATTTAAATCGTATCGTTTAAAATTGAACGGAAGACCTACTCGTTACTCGTAACGAGATCGTATCTAGTTACATGCCGAATCAGAACAGGAATAGTAGATAGGATTTAATGGAATAATAATTGTTTTGTGATTAATATGCTCCGTTTATTTATAAAATGTATTTTCTCATTTTAAAAAAAATTGATTGATCCGCCTCTCTCTACACATAATATGCGTCAAAATTAACAAGTAACTCGATCAGTCTGTTGTTTATATTTATCGTCGTTGGACTTATTTGACTACTAAGTCCCATGCATAGGTAATTTTTAATGTAGTGTAATGTTCTCGTACCAATAACAATCGGAAATTACTTTATTTATTAGCATTTTTGATGACTTCTTGTTTTGTGTGATGTCATAGTTAACATTTCCCGTACTTTCTGGTCGGTGCGACCGCAAATTAAACCTTAACAGTGCTGCATATAGATTATGATTTCTGAAAACAATTTTCACAGGGTCCACTAAGTCTTCCGTGATGGCATCAAGAGATGAGGCCCAGCATGTGGTGGAATGTGTCCTGTGTCAGCAACCAGTCTCGTTTTTCTGCAGACGATGCGGGGTCAATCTCTGTGACCCCTGTGTCCTCATACATCTGCGCGTGAAATCTAAGAACGGCCATGATATTGTAGATTACACCAGCAAGGATGATGACGACACATGCCACTGTGATTCCCATCCCCAAAACGATTGTTCTGCATACTGCAAAACTTGCGAAACTCCAATATGCATGCTTTGCGTTACTATTAAACACAAATCGCACGAAATATCCGAGCTGTCCGATAAAATCGAGGAACTTTTAAAAGTGATTGCTACGGAAAATGATCGACTTCAGTCATTCAAACATGAATTAGAGAGAATTTTGGAACATACGACGAAGCTGTTGTCTTCGATATCCTCGATTTATCAACTGAGGAAAGACGAAGTTACAGCGCGGGGAGAAGAGTGGCACAAACAGATTGAGGAGATCGTGAAAAAACTTCACCAGGAACTGGATGGCATGCAAAAGGAGCACGAAACTGTACTAAAGAAACAAAAGGAAAAATTTGAAGAAATGGTTTGGAAAGTGAATGAAATAAATGGAAAAACAAGAAAATTACAGAAATCAAAGAATGTCAAAGAAATGCAGAGTTTTGTACCAGTGATTCAGAAACAGGAGAGTTTAAGTGATGTCTCCAAGTATTCGTTTCCGAAATTATATGAATATAAAATAGATGAATATTTGGAAAATAAATTAAAAGAAAATGAGTTATCGGGTAGAATACTATCAGAGATACCAACAGTTTCTACTGTTATAGACACTGGGTTCACTGCTGATGAAACGAAAACCCGTTTGTTTGACATGGCCGTTACCGACGATAACAAAGTGTGGATGGGAGGAGCGAGCAGTGAACTGAAGTTGTTTGATCTCCAGGGAAACCTCCACCATACCGTCAGCATTACTACCTACGGCATTTACTTATGTATGTACAACAAACAAGTAGTGTACAGTGGAACTAAAGCCCTGAGAATGATATCTGACACCGACACTGTGGTGACGATGTTCACTACCGGGGACTGGGATACATACGGCGTCACAAGCGCCGCGTCCGGAGATCTACTGGTCTGTCTCCGTAAAGACGATCAGTCCAAAGTCGTCCGATACAGCAGTACCGGTACCGTGCTCCAGGAAATCCAGTACGACTCACAGTGTCAACCTCTGTACAAAAAGACGGCTTACATCACTGAGAATGTCAACGGGGACATCATTGTAACTGACTGGGAGAAAAACGCAGTCATTGCTGTCGATAGATTAGGCGTATTCCGGTACTCGTACTCAGGGAAGGACACTAAATTCGACGTTTGTTCAGTCGCCACCGATTCTGTCGGTCATGTCGTCGTTACAGATTATAAGGGTGTCAAGATTCACATGTTGAACAGAGACGGACGATTCCTGAGGTACATCATTCCTGAAGGAGGAATAAATAAACCGCACGCCGTGTGTATCCTTGGTGACGGTGAGATGATGGTGGGAGAGTGTCTGACCGGAATCGCCAAGAAAATCAAATACCTAGAAGAATGAGGATTCATCAGTTTTAATCAATGTCAAAATCGAAATGTGTTGGTTACTTATGAACAAATAGAGACAAATCGTTTATTGTTTTAAAGTGGCTCTGAAATAAACCACGATATAATCACCTGACTGAAGTACCTACTGTCTGTACGCGGTAAATCTATTACATTGTATTGTGTGATTCAATATTCCTATTTCTATGTTAGCATTTTTTTCATTTTCTGCATGCACATTTTGTTAACAACAACCCAATTTGAGTCTGTAAAAATCCGCATTTATTAAGGTCTTTCGCTTCCGAGCGGAAGAGCTTACTATTATTCTGAAAAATTTTCAGATTACTTATTATTTTTTTCTTCTAGACGCCAACTTTGATCCTTAATATCTCACTCGTTTGTTCATTGATTGTTTTGAAATTGTCAGGTCTGATCATATGCCACGCGATGTTGTCGTTTCATATAGATGAAAATCCCCATCCGGTTTTGAATTATTTCCCTATTTTTGTAAAATTTAACGACTTCATTTGTCGGATGGGTTTAGCTTTAATGATGACCGGCAGTCTCCAAGATGGGCTGGTTTGGAAGCTGATATATTGAAATAGTGCAAGACAAATTTCATTACGGGCCGCCAGAAGGCGGTCCCGTTATTTGATATACATTTGTTACTGCGTTTCTGCGGGATAGTTTTGAAATTCTTTTTTATATAGACTAAATATTATGCTTATTTTTATGAATTAAAAGTAAATTTGCATGTAGAAAAATGTTTCATGCCTTTTAAAAATATTACATATTTTTTTTGTATTTACTCGTAAATGTAAAGTGGGTCATAGACTGTCGTGTTAAGCGTGATTTTACAGAGACTATAATCTATTCGGAAATTTTTGGAGTTTTTCATTGTATCAGGATCGGTATGCAGGACATTCTAAAGACCTGAAATACAAAAGACATGAATGACATGAAATTTTATATAAATCATTAAATGATATATTTGAATTTCTTTGTTCTGCGTCAAATAAGTTTGAAATACATAATCTCCAAGAAAATAATATATGATGATTTGAACTTTGTATTAGAATAATGTACAAATCAGTGTGTTTTCCATTTATGATTTATATAATAGTGTTGTGCATGTACTATGCCTAAATAGTAGTCAGGGTTTGATACACAGTGCACGAGCCGGAGGTGAGTGCACTATGTATCAAACCCTGACTACTATTTAGGCAAAGTACATGCACAACACAACACTATAATTGTTATTATTATGCCGACTGTTGAATATACTGACGTACTTTGCTATAAGTAGCTGTGAAGTTCGAGTGTTGACAATTAAGTCCCTAAAAATAATCACCGGAAAAGCAAGCGTTTGTTTTGTTTTTTTCAAAGTAATCAATTAATTTGATTGTTTATTTAAGACAGTAAAATAAAAAGTCAACAAAGGTTTATGTTCTTTTCAAGAAATGAGAGACGTTTGGCCTTACCGAGAAAACTCGAAATGTTTAGCAGACGAAATCTCATTTAATTTTTTTTCTTGTACATTCTTTATCAAGCGTCATTTAAAAAAGTGTTTTTGTGATTCTCATGTAGAATTTCTTTAATTTCTTTAAAAAATGTTCAATCAATTTGTTCAAAAGTTTATAAGAAACTTTAACTTTAAAATTACCGTCAATAATGAAGTGTTTTTGGGAAAATGAATAATTTTAATTGCTTGATGTCAGTGGTATATATATATATATATATATATATATATATATATATATATATATATATATATATATATATATATATATATATATATATACCATTTATTATAATAACTGCTAATTTAGCGTAGCGGTAACGCGTTTGGCTTCAAACTGGAATGATTTTAGCGTCTTGAGTTCGAATCCCGCTGTCGGCGCTTGAAAGATTTTCGTTGAAAACATTTGCCGTGCTCTATTTCGGCATAGTATGCTTACGCTATATGAATCCTTTGATACTATGCGAAAATAGATGAGTTTCGAATATATAGACAAACTGACAGAAGGCATAATAATACTTCATACTATGGCAATGGTCATACAATTACCGTTTGAAATGCTTACAGTAACGAACTTGATTCTTAATAATAATACAATAAAACTCGTACGAATTCTCCGATATAAGCGAAGTTTTTTTTGAATCCCCGGTAAAATTCTTAACAAACCTTTGCAATATTTTACGGTTATAACGAATTCGGATTTAACGAATTTACGGATATAGCGAACTGATTTTGAGTCCCATAGAAGTTAATAATATCGAAATTTAACACTTTTAAATAACGAATTTCTTTCAGATTGATAAAGTTTGCACTACTATTTAACATAATACTTTGAATAAATTTATTTTCATGTAAATTTTTTGACTCACAAACCGATCATTATAGGTATCAAAGTAAAATATTTTTATTATACGCCTCAATTTATAAAAATTATAGTCTGGTGAAAGAAAACATGTATATGGTGAATTCGCAATTATTATTATTACGAATTCGCTGTAGAGATATATCGAATTACGGATAGAACGAAGTAAATTAATTGGTCCCTAGGACTTCGCTATAACCGAGATTTTAAATTACTGAAGTAAAATGTTCAACTTCAAAACGTACGCGTGTTGCTGAAAAATATATTAAAATTTACAATCAAACTAAGTTCAACAAACTCGGTGTTTTTTTCTTCTTTGTGGTGTGTTTTTTTAACATTAACAACTAATGATGATTCATACAACAATTAAATTTTTTGTGGCCCATTTGACGCTTGCGTTAATATTTTTTCTTTTTTGTTATTTAAATGCAAGTGAAAGGAGTGGTATAGGTGTTGAAACATACAAATGTTAGAAAAATGCAAAAAACTAAATAAAAAAAATCACGTACATGTATTTTTTCGGTTTTAGTTTTCTATCTGATAAATAATTGTTTTTCAAACGTTGTGGTTCTTACCAAGGCCTTTCTTTCGGTATACAGAAAAAGGGACCGTCCTCTATAACCAGGGAGCTAGAGACTTCAAAAGTTTTTTGTCAATAACTTGTAAAGGAATAACAATTTCTAATGCATTCTTGAAGCAAAGTTGTAAAGAAATTAATTTCGATTCCATCCGAAGTATTGAATTTGATGTTGGTGTAAAATATAGGCAGTATTTGCAGAAACAATTTTTGCCAGTTCGGTCCATTTTCGTGATGGCGTTCACGTTTAAGAAGATATGAAAGGGATTCTTGTTATGCACTAATTGATGCATGCAACGCGTATAGACAATTCATTTTTTAAATTTTAAAATTTCGAAATTTTTAATTCCCATATATTTTTTAATTATTAATATGTACATTTTTATTTCATAAAAATGAACCTCTTTGCATTTATTTTAGTTGCTTATTTCAAAACTCTGCCCTTCTCTATATTTAGATGCATTCCGTTCCGAGACTCAGGTAACGATCGATAGCAGAGCTGCTAGCTGTATACTATACTGTAGTATAGGCCGTCACCCAGACGACAAGACTTGTGTTTGTAGAGCTGGCTGTACACATGTTTAACGCCCACTGTTACGAAGACATCTTGAATTGTTTCACTACTGGGATTTCATATGTGTTAATAAAATGGTGCTAATGCATTGTAATTAAACTCAATTTTTCTACAATAAAAATCATATAAAGCATAATGTATATTACTGACATGACAACTGTACGCTGGCAATTTAAACAAGCACGGAATTGACTCCGATAGAACGCTTTCTTTTAAAGCATTACAAAAAAATGAATTACTCTAAAGAAAATATCATCATTGTTGAGATGGTTTTAAAAAGGGAACTTAAATTATATTCGACTATAATATTATTTGAACTCAGAGCCGCTAATTTTAAGTTAAATTTATCAGGGATATTAAATATGAATTGCCCCGCATTTGAATTTGGCGTTTTTTAAAAACTATTTTCAAAAATCTACAAACGAAAATAACAAACATCCTTCATCAGCAATTAATTGAACAAATTGTGATTTATAAATGTACTCGCAATCTTCCGTGGAATAAATTTGCATGGAACAAATGTTGTTCAATGTTTATCAAATAGCTGTCGCCTTAGCTGTCGAAGAAAATTAACAAACTGTTTACGGATAGATTGAGAAAACTTTCAGACCTGCAATATGTTGTCTTACAAATTCTATGAAATGTAGACTCGTTGAATGAATTCATTACCATCTTCCGTTTGGGGTATTTGAATCACGCGTGTACGCTATCCATATAAATAGTCATATAGATAAACACTTTAGGTGTTGAAATTTTAAAGGTTTTGCATATATGCAAAGCAATGCAGTGTTAAGGCTATTAAATTCGAATAATGTATTTGGCGAGGGCCGGATTGATACTGGTTCTGCTTGTTCTACAAATAGCGAATGTAAGACGAAGTATAGAGATGTTATTTTCTAAACAAGTAAGAATAGCTTTTGTAAAATAAATAGATTTGATTATTTGAATTTCCCGCTTCTGATAAAGGGATGTTTTCTCGAACGTCCGCGTTAAAAGGGTATATAAGCGTCGCATCACCAACACAGAGGATCAGATTAGTTCTGACTTCAGAAGCAAACATACGTGTTACGTAAGGTTTGTATCCTGGTAAATTCCCATAAAAGAACGCGGAACTTTCCTTACTCTCGCGGGTTATGCCGAGCATACTTTCTTAGCTACACTGAGATTGAGTAACTGAGTACTCATTTGTTGAGCACTCACACCGTTTGGTCGAGAACTCATTTGTTGAGTACTCATTGAATTTGGTTTACTGATTAGTTAAGTACGCATTCCTTGGTGTTGGTTGATATTGATTTGTTGAATGCTGATTGATACTCATTAGTTGAGTATAGTTTGTTTTTATCATTTTAATAGTTCATAAGTTCAGTTAGAATTTACGTTTTGTAGTTTTTAGCTCACCTGAGCCAAAGGCTCAAGTAAGCTTTTCTGATCACAATTTGGCCGTTGTCTGTCGTCGTTGTCGTCGTCATTATTAAATTTTCACATTTTCATCTTCTTCTCAAGAACCACTGGGCAGATTTCAACCACATTTGGCACAAAGCACCACTAGGTGAAGGGGGTTCAAGTTTGTTCAAATGAAGGGCCACGCCCTCTTTAAAGGGGAGATAATGAGAATTATTGAAAATTTGTTGGTATTTTTCAAAAATCTTCTTCTCAAAAACTATTCGGCCTGAAAAGCTTAAAGTTGTGTGGAGGCATCCTCAGATAGTGTAGATTCAAGTTTATTCAAATCATGGTCCCCGGGGGTAGGGAGGGGACACAAGAGGGGGATCAAGTTTTACATAGGAATTTATAGAGAAAATCTTTAAAAATCTTCTTCTCAAAAACTATCAGGCCAGAAAAGCTCAAATAAAAATGGGAGCATCCTCAGATAGTGTAGAGTCAAGTTTGTTCAAATCATGGTCCCCGGTGGTAGGGTGGGGCCACAATTTGGGGATCAAGTTTTACATAGGAATATATAAGAGAAAATCTTTAAAAATCTTCTTTTCATAAACTATTAGGCCAGTAAAGCTCTAATTAAAATGGAAGCATCCTCAGGTAGTGTAGATTCAAGTTTGTTCAAATCATGGTAACCGGGGTAGGGTGGGGCCACACGAGGGGGATCAAGTTTTACATCGGAATATATAGAGAAAATCTTTAAAAATCTTCTTCTCAAAAACTATTAGGCCAGGAAAGCTCAAATTTGAGTGGAAGCATCCTCAGATAGTGTAGATTCAAGTTTGTTCAAATCATGGTCCCCGGGGTTAGGGTGGGACCACAATTGGTGGATCAAGTTTTACATAGGAGTATATAGAGATAATCTTTTTAAAAAATTCTTCTAAAATCAATTTGGCCAAGAAAGCTCAAATTGGCGTGTAACCATCCTCAGATAATGTAGATTCAAGTTTGTTCCAATCATGGTCCCTGGGGGTAGGGTGGGGCCACAATGGGGGATAAATTTTTATATATAGAGAAAGTCTTTAAAAATCTTCTTCTCAAAACTATTAGGCCAGGAAGCCCAAATTTGAGTGGAAGCATCCCCAGATCGTATAGATTCAAGTTTGTTTGAATAATGGTCCAGGGGTTATGGTGAGGCCACAATGGGGGATGACTTTTTACATAGGAATATATAGAGAGAATCTTTAAAAATCTTCTTTTTAAAGACTATTTGGCCAGAAAAAGCTTAAACTTGTGTAGAGGCATCCTCGGGTAGTGTAAATTCAAGTTTGCAAAATCACAGTCCCCAGTGGTAGGGCGAGGCCGTGATGGCGGTTTGAATTTTTACATAGGAATATATAGAGAAAATCTTTAAAAATATTCTGGGAAAGTTTTCGGTCCAAAACTCAGTACTTAGTGTGAAAGCACAGATTATGCAGATTAAAGTTTGATGAAACCATGATTCCCTAGAGAAAAGTGGGGCCACGAAATGGGGGGGGGGAGGGCACTATGGTTTCATCAATATTCGTTGAATACCAATTTTCGTGGATTTCGTTGTTAAGTTGATCCATGAAATTAATTGTTCATTGAAATTCACTTTCAACAAACATTTTGTATTGATAGGATCATTGGCCACGAAATTATGTATCCTTGAAACTTTGGTTTTCAGAAAATCCACGAAAATTGATACCCACGAAAAATAATGAATCCACAGTATATAAGAATAGAGAAAAATCTTCTTACAGGTACAACAACAAAAAGGGCTTGGTATTTACCAAAAAAAGAGGTGGATAAAAATTGGAAGATTTTCAACTCTTTTTTTAGCAAGATCTATTGTACTTAGTTGCCAAGATATATTGATACTGTAATGCTGATTTGATCAGAATTAAGGCAATTGTTGCTCAGGTGAGCGATGTGGCCCCTGGGCCTCTTGTTATAATTTTCATATTGTTAGTGATTTTATTAAGTGATTTTTGTTACTCAAACGAATCAGGATATAATTGATCAAATCTTGTACATATACAGGCGGAATTATTATTTTTGCGTTGTTAAATTGTTCTTAGTAGTTCGTAATTAAGGTATCCGATCCATATTGGGACCTAATTTTTCCCAACTTGAATATCCATCATGTATTAAATACTCTGATATTAATTCAAAGCATTTTAGAGAAGAAAAAGATTTACCGAGAGAAATTTTCAAAAATATTATTAACGAAGCAGTAATTAATTGATCAAAATTACATTATGGTCTATGGGAACAAGCACATTTTCTAAAATAAAAAAATAAATAATAGGAATATCAATAAATGCTTTGGTGGAAATATGTATTTTATCATTAGGAATGCAAAAACTATTGAAAATAATTTTTTTACCGTATAATTTTTTTTATATTTTATTTTTACAGATTAAAATCAAAGAGAGGCAACTCAACAAGAAAAGTAAAAGGTCATTAATTAGGACACATTCCACTTTTACATTATGATACTAACATATGAAAATTATGTCCAAGTATACTGAGTATTAAGCCCAAACATATGTGTTATGCACCCAGATTCATTGAATCTGGTGTTATTATGGGTCGGATACCTTAAGTTCTTCTATCTATAATATCTCAAACTCCGTTTAGTATCTGAGGGATCCCGCAAAACTCAGTGTTAAGGTAAACACGTTACTCTTTTTTAAAAACTTGCATGACTAAACAAAGTATTTCATCGGAAGCATGTATTACAGCTGCATATACATTGTATGTACACATGTAGCTATCCGATTGATAAAAAAATTCAGATTGACTACCATCCGAAATTTTCCAATCAGGGGGCTACAGACAGCTAACAGACAGCTAACATTACCTTTAAAAATACATTTTAGAATTTGCCGCTGTTCATAAATTTATTAAAAAACGCACAGATTCAAGTGGTGATATATCGTTTGATATGGGATTTATGGCGTCCATGTCTATTGTTTTCATTTATATTATTAAATTTGTTTAAGCTTGTCGGTGAAATGAAAACAGTTATACATGTTATATGACGTAAAAATAACAATATTCAATGCCTTTCCGTCATTTTCAAGCAATTAAAGGACTCTCAAAATAAGAAAATAAATGCAAAGTAAACTGCATACACGGTATGGCCCAGTGTTTTCACATTGTATGATGTGTCTCTCAAAAGTTTCCATTTTTGACTCGTCCACTATAACGGTGCGTAAAAAAATTATGAATGAGACATTCTGGTGCGAAGTCCTGTTTACCCTTTCGTATTGATGAAATTTCCGTTGCTCCGTGGGGGTCGGGATGGGTATAAAAACCAATTTAATCGTTCAAAGTACGACTATATACATGTATCAGATCAAATGTTTTAGAAACGGTTTAAAAATCCAAGACACAGTCATTTTTAATCGGTTGACGTGTGAGCATGTATATCTAATGACGTCATCATGTAGGTGAGAGAGGTGTTTGATTCCGACCTCTGCTAAAAATATTCTGTTTCGAGTGATATCTAGTGATTTCTACGAAGAATATGTGACCAATCGTTGTTGTTAGTTTCATATACAGCATACTAGCATTCTATATTGTGAAAGTCCTATTTACTTTCTGTGAATCTTGTGTAATTGTCTATTCGGCACGACCCAGGATGTCGGCCATTGTGAACTCCATCTCACCATATAAAGTTTTGTTTTGCTTTGTTGTGTTCTCCTCGACAATACTGACACAAACTATGTCAAATAGTAAACAAATGGCTGACCAACCACTGTCATCTGCAGTATCTGTAGAAGAAGAAATCGATCCACACAAAAGATTGAGAGAGGACAGTAGTCTCGAGCTCGTTCTCCAGAAAGATAACTTTAAAACAGCTCTCGCTCGTATATTGGTCCCAGAGATTGCTGGTCTAAGTTCGAAGATTCAGGAACTCTTAACTAGAAATAGAGCAACACTTCAGAAGAAATTGTTCAAAAATTTCCGGAATTCCCAAAGAAAAAAAATGAAAACACCGATACGCTTGTGCTGAATGTATTTAACAACATTATGTTCAAACAAAAGCAAGACAAAATAGCAGTGAGAGCATCTCCCGATCTCATCGAGTAGGAAAACCAATCTCTGGTCGCGGTCCACGTGATAATATTGTCAAATTCATCAAGAGTGGGGAGAGAGAGAGTGGGGAGGACGAGAGAGAGAAAGAGAGAGAGAGAAAGAGAGAGAGTGGGGTGGGTGAGAAAGATTATGGGGGCGGGAGAGAGAGAGGGGGGTGAGAGATTAGAGAGAGAGAGAGAGAGGGCCAAGGGGACGAAGCTGATGTAAATCACACGTGCACTACGTGTACCAACGATGAAAAGTAGGATAGCGCATTGAAGCTTGTTACCCTACCCTAGTTGAAAAATTTAAATATCGTTTATGTATTCTTATATTTAAATTATTATATTTAGAATTAGAAAATTTAAAACTAAGAATTTCTCCCTCTCTCTCTCTTAACTTAAATTAAACATTATATAACCGTTATATATGAGACAATATGACATTTATATGTAGGTAAGAACATTTACGTAGACGTTAATTTAATTAAAACAGTTGATGTCGCTAGGATACAGGTTTTCAGATCCTTGATTAGTGAATTTAGATATTGAATCTCGAATTTTACTAGTATTTTACTGTTTATTTCGATGGGAAGTACGTCACAATATGAGTGTTCAATACCAACTTGGAAAAACTTAAACGTACATTATAGGGTGCACAAGCCTTTATTATGGGCAGTATAGATATACAAAGAAATGGAACTTATAAACCTCTGAAAAAAATAAATAAACGGAAACTGAAAATTATAGGAATTCAATCAAGGTCTAAGGGGCACAACGCTTTCAAAACTTGCTCAATCGTACCACAAACCGAACTTGACCTACATATTCGTATGGTAGATATTATATCTTTCAATAATCTTCGAAGAGAGTGAACGGAAAATGTTGATGGACAGACCGACCGACAGGTTGATATCAGCAAAGCAATATACTCTGAATTGGAAGTATGGAAAACGGTAGAGATATTGACAAACGGCAATAAAGACTATAGCCCCCCCCCCCCCCTTTGTCTATATTACCAACCTGATCGACGAAGCTCCCCCTACTTTTTAGTAAAGTAAGACAAAACCATGACCAAAACTGATTCTGTCGTTTTGTATAAAGTTGCAATCTGTGCTGTTTTACTTGCATGTAATTTCATATTGGATTGGCAAACATGCTTCCTTATATGAACCTATGTAATAGCGAAAACGTTGAATCCTGTGAACTTTTTAATTACGTCACAATAATTACGCTTTTTTAAAATGACGCTTGATAAAAAATGATTAAGAGAAAAAACCAATGAGATTTCGTTTGCAAAACAATTCGGATTTTCCCGGTAAGGTCAATCGTGTCTCATTTCTTGAAAAGAACGTAATTAAAAACGTGTTTTGATTTTTTTTAATTTTACAGCGACTTGTTGATTGAATAATCAGACAAATCAACCGATTAATATAAAAGGACAACCGCTTGATTTTTCTGTGATATTATTAATGGACTACAGAGCCACAAACATCACGGTAACGTATAGCATGGCAAAACAGTATACAAAAGTCAACATGATAATAACAAGAGTGTTGTGTTGTGCAAATGAATGTTGGACAACTCACCCTTAAGACATCTCGCCCCCATGACAACTCGCCACCAGCTCTAGACAACTCGCCCCTAAATTAGGACAACTCGCCCTCAGTCAAGACAACTCGCCCCCAATGATATAATTTATACATGATATTGTTAAATACATCGTAAGATTCAGAGTTTGCATACATTAATAAGTCGTAAATTTAAAGAATCAAAATTATACGTGTACATGTCACTCTAATTATTTACAGCGTGGTTTTCATCATAGTTTTAACTAATAATCATTAGCACACGAATGATATAACGCGATTGTATGATCGCTGATTTCATACGTTGGTCATAATTAAGTTATTTTAAAACTTAAAATAATGTGCTCAATCTATAATAAATTGTCCCGATTTCTAAAATCATAATTGCCTAAGTACATTTAAATGTATTTGCCTGAGTTTATATCGGGAAAGAGAATTTATAAATAATAAAAGAAAACATTTTTTTTTAATCAGAATACATACAACCTTTGCTGATTATGGATGCTTTTGAATAAAACTGTTCAAGTAAAACTGTGATTGAAAGTTTTCAAAGTCTGTTAAATTTCAAATTAAAATCTATCAAAAATTGAAATAAAACATTCATTGCATGGTGGTATAAAAGGAAAAAAAATAAATTTTTTGTTATAGATTTTGTCGTAATACGAACAAAAATACTGGGAGCAAGTTGTCTTAATGTTGGGGGCGAGCTGTCTTGAGTTATGGCGAGTTGTCCTAAATTGGGGGCGAGTTGTCTTCTGTTTTACTGAGGGGTGACTTGTCTTGGGGGCGAGTTGTCCTGATTCCGTGCAAATGCCGTGCCTAAAAAGTAGTCAGGGGATTTATAAACAGTGCACACGCCCCCGGGTTTGTAATCTTTGATTACACATGCATGTTTAAAACACAGTTTGCACCAGCTACCCAAATAGTTGATATTCAAGGGGGAAACAATTATTTGTGGATTATATTTATAACATTCTATACATGTAGGTCCCGGACCATGATTTGATAAATAATATAAACGCATTTGCAAATGAAACAACGAAGATTTATTCATTTAAAAATATTAAAGCTGAACAAATGGAATTTTTGTGCAATGACCGAATTCTTTCATCATCATGGCCTCCATTAGTTTTAGTTTAGCGGAACCCGAAAATTTTCTTTATGCGACTCTTGAGTATGGGCTTAGTCTCTCTCTTATAAAAAAATACAAATACAGTCATGTAATAACTATGCAACTAAAATAAATGCAATCAAAATAATAAATATATTATTTCAAAAACTAAGATTGATATTAACCTTCAGCAGTGGTTGGGGTTGGTCTCCGTAGGAAAGGCTGCCACACGGTCCATCTTTCATTTCATAAATGACTCTGGGTGCAATCTCGAGCTTTAAGGAGGAAGAATCACTTGATGAGTACACATTATTACTTTTTGTTAAATGTACAGTATAACAAAGTCGTAACACAGCACCAGGGACGAGCGATATTGATTCGTTGTAAACGTAATTTGTTATGTCTAATGAATTTACAAACTAACTTCTCTGTATGCGTGATTTCGTTGTAGGCGACCTCGGCGTAACCAAGTTTTACTGTTTATAGTAAATATTGTGAAAACGATTTCTTGAAAATTTAAACTTATTGCGATGATTTAACATATTTAAAGTATCAATGTATCTGTTTAAACATATACTGTATACATGTATGTTATATAGACTTGTATCTTTGGGACGGTTTTTAATGTCTCTACACTGTTCAGGAATAATTTCCTTGGAATAAAGTGCGTATCTTCTTCGACAGCTCTCTCATGATGATAGCTCTGGAATAAAAATAACCAACATATTTATTTTCTCTTACATGTGAATGCAAGACAGAAGAAATAAAATGCCGCGACATTACAAATATGTAAGATTTTCAAGTTTCTTCAACAAACTGTCAAAATACCAAGTGAATTATGTTTTATAACGTACTAAGTATGACATCTTACCATCAATTCAGTTTGGAGCATTTTTAGTCTTCTCTTCATTTCTTCTTTCCTTTTTATTTCCATCTAAATATAAGGATCAAATAATATATGAAGTCTAAATGTAAATTCGATTAGATCGAATTTTCCAGTACCCATAAGTATTTTCACTTACAAGCAACTCTTCTTCAATGATTTTCTTGATTTGGTGCATCTTTGTTCTTTCCTCTACCATTTCCTGTAAAAAAAAATAAAACTTCTTTGAATACTTACGAGAATGTTTTCTATAAAGAAAAAGATTTCAATGATATTGGTTGGTTGACAGTAAGACTCACCATCAGTTCTTCCTGAAGATTTTTTAAAACTAAATGGCGGTCTTGAAATTCCTTCTAAAAACAAAAATAAAATTGTGAATTTAATGAATTTATTCTACTAAAATGTATAGACATAGTGATATGTTGGATACCGTTTTTAATGCACAATAAGGGAATTTTTGATAAAAATATCATAAATATATTGCAAGATGTATTTCAATATGTTGTAAGATTCTCAATGCTACAGATGTATATCTATAAAGACGCTGACCCAACCCCAGCATTAACCCACCAACTTGCCCCCCCCCCCCAAAAAAAACCAACAAAAACAAACAAACAAATAAAATACTAAGACCCCAGGGGGATAGATATAGAAAAAACCATAAACTTTGAAAAAGATATTCCCTCTTATATACTACATGTAAGTACAAAATTTTATTTAAATAATATGGCATCCATTTGTAATATCTGCATTGACCTAGCACCCCCTCCACCACATATAGACTCAAATGAATTTATTTATTTCGCAAATTCACTTTAAAGTGTAAAATCTAGTTTATTTAAAAATGAAGTGAATAATTGCTGTGAAAAGATGAACAAGGTATTTTAATCTTACACATGTCCATACATATTTCGAAAGGGGATTGGGGGGGGGGGTGTTTGAGAGTGGGTTGTTTTATGATGTTCAGTCATTTTATCACAGGGTGGTAGTGGTATGAGTACTCTGATTTTAGTGTGTTGGACGTAATAATTTGTAAACCAATTGACAATGAACAGCCTTGATAATCACACTGACAAGTGCAACAGACTTTTAGTATTTTATATTGTAATACACCTCTCTTGGATCCACCACCCATTATTCGGTAACTGCCCTTTGCGGAACTCTTTTGAGTGAAAAAACCCAAAAAGTCAATCATCTTTGGAGATGTGTGAATTATGTTCGATGTCTGTACAAGCTTTAATCAGAAACATTTATGTCTTAGCTTTTAAAAACACCTTTATTACCGAATGTTAAAAAGTTGAACTCTCAGAATTGTTTACTTTTACAATGTTTATTGTGCTTTTAAAGCAGAATCGGCAACTTTCACTTTACGGCGCATACAACTCTAAACAGTGTGTACGATGATTACCTGCAATTCGGCGGAATCCTTCCCTGACCTTACTGGCCATGTCACCCACCGGAAATTTAATCATGTGTGTGAACACCTCAATAATTGCCCTTGCCACAGATTTTACTACTCTTCCTGCAGAGGATTCTGACACATTCAAACTGTCCCCAACAAGTCGCAGGTGTGCCCCGGTGGCCACGAATCGTAGGAAAAGGAGCACCTGGATCAGCGGGGGAATGGGCCGATTCCTGGCAGTGTCTGTCTCTAGGATGTTGTTGACTCCATCCACGATAAACAGAATGGTTTCTGTAGAAAACCCGTATCTTTGATACACTTCTTCCTCATCAAGACTTTCCAGAGGATTACTTAGGTCTCGAAAAACACGAGGTCGCCTCACTGGAACCGCGTTCTGTCTTCTGCGACGCCGACGTCTGACAATGGCAGCCATTTTGTTTGCTTGAGAAAATTCTTAAGTCTACTTTTTTGTATACTCAAATATTTGAGAATAAAACAGAATTTGAGAATTTTTAATTTGCTCAACTTTTTTATGGCGGCGGCTGAGTCTGAGAATTGGGGAGTTGAGAATTTTTCAGACTTGAGAACATTCTCAGACTTAAGAATGTTTTATGGCGGCGGACCCAGTGCTTAATGGTTTCAAAAGGAAAAAATGGTCTCCCATTCCAAATCACCTAAATCATAATTCAGAAGACGGCTCCAACTTGTTTTGAATAATGGTTCGATTGAATTTTCTTTAAGAATTTTGTATAGATCTCTAGAATGTTTTTGCACTTAGCAGTGAACATATTTTTTGAGTAATACATAGCGTACACACTTTTGAAAGAGGAACCAGATTTTTATTTTTTAGCCATTCTCTTATAGCTGCATCAGCCCATTGTATTAATGAAAATTCACATCAATGCCATATATCAAACTAAAGTGATGCAGATTCATTAAGGAAACTACTTCTCTCAAAACACCATTAATAGAAACAATGATTTTCTTAAACAATTTTTTTTAAAATTACAAACGCGTAGAATTCACAATCTAAATCTTTCAGCTGTGAATCAGAAGGGTTAGGAAGTGATGCAAAAAATGTGATTTAAGGTTGGCAGTAAAAATGTTTTTTAAAAGATATATGCCCTTTATTCTTTTATCCGAATTTTTTTTGTTTATTAGATATTTATATTATGCATTTATTCACATTAAATTTTAAACTATGCAGTGCGTTGCTTGCAACCAAAACAGATTTTCCACCTTTTCGTAAAAAATACAAAAAAATTCGTATAAAAAATTAAAGGCATATATCTTTCTTTTTACAACGCAATGTTCCTTCAAAAATGGTACTCGAACGATAAATAAAATAAAATTTTGGTGTAGCATTCCACCTTAACTGTATTCCACCTGTATCTCAAACGACCGAGTATTTAGCGACGAGCGCACTAGGGTCCGTTCGTCATCGAAAGCAAAATTTTTGTCTTGCTTAGATGACCGAGGGGTTAGCGCAGTGGCCGCTCACTTCTAGGAAAGTGGGTTCCATAGTATGTAAGTTCAAGCTCCAACCGGGGCGGAGGTGTGGTTTAAATAAAGTGATCCCCCCTCCAAAATAGTTCCCAGTCGAAAGATACTAGTAGTCGAGTTGACAGATCGACAGTTGTAAAATTATTTAAACGTTTATCCTCTCTACCTGGACATCAGCTACCCTATATACATGTACATGTTATTTATCAACCCGTCAACCTATTGAAAACCCAACCACCAATTGGCCGGACGGACGAACTGTAATCACTTCAACTCGATAACCTCCCGATTTGATGTGTGAACTTGTATTGATATATAAATAATAATAATAATAATTTGTAGTGATAATTGATAATCGTAGAAGTAATGTTTAATATTTAAAGTTGTTTTAATACATATTTATATCAAATTTAAGAATAAACTGATACTAGTATACTGATTGTCATGTTAAGGGAACTATTTGTGTTTGATGGTGAATTTGACAATAAGCAACTATAATATCAACCTCCTTATTCACCCAAAATTCATTTTAGAAAGAATTGGATGCAGTTAGAGCAATTTGGAATTCCCATAGAATGGTTCGTCCAATCATAAACGAAAATGTACCACAAAGACGACCTACTTTTATGTTCTAAATGCCAGAGTTAATTTCATGAAGACTATTTTCAAGAGAGATTATTAATATATTGTTAATATTTGCACGTCAGAGTGTGTTTTAGAGGAAGATCTACATGTGATCCAGAAATGTTTGAACTGCTGCTAATATACTCTCCCAAAAAAGAAACGCAACTTGTAGTATCATTTTTGCAAAAGAAATTTTTGTATAAAAAATAACTGAAAGCAAGTTTTGTAATGATATGCTTAGGTTTCCATTTTACCAGGGATGAATTTAAATGGCAAAATTTGATGTGCGATCAGCCGTAACTGTTGCGAAATTAAAAATAGGAACATTGTTCGAATGGTTTGTTTTTTTGGTTTTTTTTTTTGTTAATTTTTATGTGTGATGTGTGTTAACCAAAAAAAAAGACTATCGCATGAATTAAATGTTTGCCCTTGTTCGCTGTAGGACGATTTTTACGTATGCCTAGATTAGACATAATTTCGCGCAATATCGCAATAGGGAGTCTCGAAGCTGGGGAGTCACAATATGTTGTTGCTCAACATTATAATGTCCACAGGAGTACAATCGCTTGTCTCTGGCAGAGATATTTACAGATTGGGACGTCAAATGATAGGCCGCGAACTGGTCGATAGCGTATTACAACTGTGCAACAGGATCGCTATATATGTACTCTCCATCTAAGCAACAGGATAGTTACAGCAACACAAACCGCTTCAAGCCGACTGGCCTTCGCAGAATATCCGCACAAACAGTGGGCAATCGCCTGCGAGAAGTTGGACTGCGAGCCAGACGACCTTTTTTTGGTCCCATCTTGGGGAGACAACATCGGCGTGCACGGGTCGGATGGTGCAACACAGTTAGGAACTGGACTCTAAGGAATTAGAGAAGAATCTGGTTTAGTGATGAAAGTAGATTTATGCTACAGTACCGAGATGGCAGAGTCCGTGTTTACAGGCGAAAAAATTAACGTTTTGCAAACAACTGTGTGGTAGAAGTTTACAGATTCGATGGGGCCAGTTTTATGATGTGGGCGCTATTTCTTACAATCAACGGACGCCACTGGTTCTTGTTCCTGGCAATTTAACGGTGCAAAGGTATCGCGACAAGATCCTCCAGCCTCACCTTCTTCCAGTCATCAACACACAGAGAGAGATTTTTCAACAAGACAACGCCAGACCGCACACAGCACGTGCTACTGTCGACTTTCTTGCTGACCACAACGTCACTGTGTTACCCTGGCCATCCAGGCCCTGGGGCCATAAAATTAAGATTAGCTCACTTTTGATCTCAGTCTCACTTTTACAAAAGGAACATATTGTGGAAAAGTGAGACTTGGGTCATAAGTGAGCTCGTCTAAGTTTTATGGCCCCAGGGCGAGATCCCCGGATTTGAATCCTATTGAGCACCTCTGGGATCAGTTGGATAAACGTGTGCGCATGCGTCAACCAGCCCCGAAAACTCTTCTGCAATCACAGCGGGCACTACACGAGCAATGGTAAAGAATACCCCAGGTCCAAATTCAACGTTTGATTCAATCAATGCGGAGACGAGTTACAACAGTTTTGCAAGCAAACGGTGGCCACACAAGATACTTATGTATTTGTGCAAATAAACATTCGTAAAACCTTTTGTTTTGAATTTTGTCGTTTAGATGATTACAACTAACACAACGGCTATCATTATGCTAATTATTAAACGGTTCACGCAATGTATTAAGTATTTAAAATTTATTTTTTTACCTGACAAAAGCTTGTAAAATAATACATGTTGCGTTTCTTTTTTGGGAGAGTATATATATGACGGAAAACAATTTAGCTCCACCGTGCGTGAAGGACTTGGATTGTATGAAAAACTAAGGACCTAGGTCCTTACTGATTTACATCCTAACATGTAAGCAGAGAAGTTAGAACTTTTGTCTTAACATGTCTACTTTTGAAGACTATATGTTTATGCATGTTTCTGATTCTTCTGATTAAAAACAATATGTAAACGAGAACTGTTTATTACGTATCAAGATCAATAAATTGGTATAAATAATGCATCAAAAATCAGTTGGTATGTGAGAAAACAAGTACACAACTTCTAATAGAAGGTCACTCTCGAAAGTTATCAATACAGCGTATGCAATATGGACGGTTCAGTGTCATTTCCTTTGACAAAAAATAATTAAAACAACCTGTCATCGAAACCAAACATGCATCGAGGTAAAGATTTGTAAAATGACATATTTATATTTAAAAGACACTATCAGACTCAAATAAAAAGATGGAATCATTGTTTTGAGCTTGTTGTCATTCAACTCGATATTATTAGATCAAATACTAATTATTTGCTTAAGAAACATCAAATACTAAAACTAGCGCAACAAATAATTTGAATTTAAACAACAAAGTCATCAAATAATGACGTATGCATAAAAACGATAAGTATAAAAACATGTATGCTTAAAACGAAATTCGCAATAACGCTGCTGACTTCTTTAAGTTTTGCTTAAAACTTCTAGAACATATTGTTTGAATGTTTTTGATTATTCTTATCACGTTATGGAAGGACTTTTTGATTATCATGTTATGGAAAAACTCTCTGATTAGACAAAGTCCATTTGCCAGTATCTATTCCTTAGAAGTGACTAAAAATCAGATTTGAATAAGACGTATGGATCCTGGGAATAGCTTTGAGAAACTTCTAAAACGCATCCGCATGTGTGAGACGGATGGGCAACGCACATATTATAATTACTGGATACTGGATGGCTTTCTTTACATCGTATTTTTCCAACGCATTATATATTTCATCCTTGTCAACAGCTTCAAAATCTTTAAGGGCACTCTCTATCACACTTCTGTCCATCGCTGAAACAAATTTGAGAAAGGAATCAATTAGATCCGACTCAGTGCAAGCACCGAAAATTGCTGCATGAAAAATAGGAAATAGTTTTATGGGAAATACTTTCTCCTGATAGAAACCCATTCTAATTACGAATGCAACTGACTTCCACTGTACATCTGTCATATCGTGCCTTAGTTCGGGTACTTTGTACGTATTTCCCTCTGTGTATTGTAAATAAAAAGTGTCACAAAATTCAGTAAGAGAATCCTGCATCAGCCCTCCGTTATCTTCAGCGGCATCTGGTGTACCATCTTCTTTCAGCATGTTTCTTTCGAAGACTGTTGAACCATGCGACGGAATAGTTTCCTGGGAGAAGAAATCTATCAAATCAAGAGTCACTCGTATTCTGTGAACCGTAACTTTACACACCAGTGGTAAGATTTCGTCTAGTTCGATACTATCTGCTGAAATTTGACCAAACTGAACCACGAACTGTCTGATTCGGGATCAATCGACGCTCCTCTCAAAAAGGCAGTCACACTTGCATCGACTGAACTAGAGTCAGGCAAAAAAGACAGATCAGGACATCCTCGGTACAAATGAAAAGTGTCTGATATGTTTCCTTCATGATTCACCGCTGATTTTATGTTTGAATAAAAAATACATCCACTTCCTTATGAATTCACCAAAATTAAAATATCTAGGTGATTTTTTAATAAAAGACCATGACACAGAATTAAATTCTTTTTCAAAATCCACCAAGAGGAGCAGACCAGGTATTTTTTCTTCCTCTGTATATTGCATAATATCATATGTAAGTCTTAAATTTCAGTTATAATTCCCCCTCGTATAAATCCTGTTTGGTCATCTTGGGATATCTTATCCAAACATTTTTAATTTTATTAGCAATTGAACCGGATGCAATTTTATAAACAGTATTTAAAAGTGAGATTGGTCTCCAATTTTTTTTTAGAGACGTTTGGGTTTGTCACTCTTTGGCAATCATGTAATTATTCCATGTCTTTGAGTTATACTTAACATGTTATGTTCATATGCATAGTTATTAATTAATTGATCGAATAACAAAAACATCTATATTTTTCAAAAATACTTAAAAAAAACTCTTATGTGAAAATATCAGAATCTGGTGATTTATTTGATTTCATTTTATAAAGTGTTTCTGCTGCTTCCTACAAAGATATATAACCTTCTAGCGATCCTTACTCTTCAAAAGAAAGCTTCTTGATATTTTGATAATTAAGATCCTCATGAAGGTCATATTCTTCACGGGAATTGTTTACATTTCTATACAAATTTTCAAAGTATCGTTTAATTGTTTTCAGGATATCCGATTGTTTACAAATAAAATCAACATTATCAAATTTTATACGAGATATTTTTTTAACTAAACCAATTTCTTGATTATAAGTAACAAAAATAATGTGCAGATTTTTCACCCTCTTTCACCCATCTTGCCCTTGACTTTATATAAACACCAGCCAATTTTTGTTCTCTAAAATCTTCCAATTCCCTTTTTCTTTCATCAAGGGTTTCTAAACTGGGCAAAAACTAATTTCCTGGATGATCTTGACCCTATATTACTTATGTAGCCATAGGAGATGAACTCGCATAAGGAGATGATAGTTATGTTACATGTGACGAAGGAGGCGTTTTAAGCGGCGATGAGAGCCAAACAGGTACATGTATATACATGTATTGGCTTTCATTAAAAGGATTGCTCCTGATCAATTTATTTATAGGTTTTTTTCTTAGATTTATAAAAAAGAATTAAAATCATATAATAATCATGTATATTTAGTAGCAGACAATGAAATCACACCATATGAGAGTGCTAGCGTCACCGTAAGTCAAGAACGTGGCATAATAAGCGATGGCAGTTGTGGAAACAATAATGAAATGGGGGCTAATGGCGGGGCAATACCGGTGAAGGGAATTCTGACGGTTAAATTGTCCAAACAGAAAATACAAAGCGCCATACCCGAAATTCATCCTGAAAATATCGGTGTGACCTCAAAGAAGAAAAACATCACCCTCAATGTCAGTGAGAAGGTAATGCAACACTCTAACAGTCACAATGATGACAAAGGCTAGTCAAAAGATTTGATTACTTCTTGGCACAAAAATAGTCTACACCAAATATTGATTGTGAGAGTAAACTATAGCTAATAAAGATCTTAAATTTGACTAGATATAAACTGATTAATGATATCAAGCTAGCCAAATACCGTTGTCATGTAGTATTTTGATACTGCAAAATGCTGAATCAAGGTTCAAAATATTATGCAATATTCTGAACCTATGTTCATAGTTACAGTATTTTGAAACACCCTCTCCAATAACAAATAAATTTAGGATAGTGCCTCAATATAGGCACGGGGTTCAATTTTTATGTGTGGGGATGTCAATGTTACGCGGGATTTAAAATATTGTATGAATCCGATATTACACCGATAAAGTTCATACATTTTAGTAAATGTCTCGAATAAGGTTTTGTTCAATTGTCTCCACTTTCTTAATATATGTATATTCACTTTATAAACTATCAAAAGGACTCAAAGAAGAAAGAGCCCCCCGAAAACCCAACACCGACTATGATCCACTGATGACTACAAGATTCTGCTTTAACTCTCAACTTAAGATAAAAACGAGAAGCCCGAAACTATCTCTCATGGAAGAGAGCATTGGGTGATATAGAGGGCAAGAAGATATCTTAATTTAAATCGATCACAACATTTTTTTTAAAGTTTTAAATATATAGTTTCAAATAGTTTAATAAATTAAATTCCTTCGTTGTCTTCCTTTCATAACTTGGTAGTCTAGTTGTGTTTTAATTTAATTTGTTTTCGGATTTCAATTTTTTTTTTACCCAAGTTTACTCCTAAAAGAGGCGATCAACACAGATCCTCTTTCAGACAAGCAAACTGTTTGCAGGATCACAGTATGATTCAGATTCAGACGATGTCAGATATGGTGTACATCGAACTTATTCTGATCTATCGCCACCAGATGAAGACCTGGTAAGTTTAAAATTTTCAAGAAATTATAAATGTTTAAAAATATATATACTACCACTATGTGTCAATTTAACTTTTTATAAGGCACTTAGCAAACAAGTGAACAGTTTCAAAATATTGTATGACTCCGGTATTACACTTATATAGTTCATATGTTTTAGTCATTGTCTCAAAGAGGTTTTCTTCACTTGTCTCCAAGAAAAAAAAGATCAAGTTGATAAAGTCCCCCGAAAACCCAACATCGACTATGATCCAATGATGACCCCAAGAGTCTACTTTGACTCTTTAAACGAAGACGATATAAACAAGGAGCAAGAAGCTACCTCTCGTGGGAAAGAGCTCTTAGAGGATATAGAGGACTTCAAGAGGATATCGTAAGTATCAATCACAACGGTCATTTTTTTATAGTTTGAATATATATCTTTTTAAATAGTTTAATCAATTAAATTCCATTATTGTCTTAAATTTATAGTTTAGTTGTCTAGTTTTGGGTTTTTTGTTTATTGTTTTTTTTTTTTTTTTTTAGTTTTTTTTTAAAAAGAAGTTCACATCTAAAAGAGGCGATCAACACAGGTCTTCTTTCCGACACCAGCAAACTGTTGGCAGGATCGCAGTATGTTTACATTGATTTTATACTACATGGATACATCTTAATTTGTTGATCTACTTTATTTGAAGAGGGATTAATAGCGCCTTTACCATTTTTTTCGCCTACACCTGTGTTTGTCTGGTAACAGGAAACCAGAAAGAGGCATTTGGATTTTTGGCATTTTGGCATTCAGATGATATCCGATATGGCGTCCATAGAACTCTGATTTACCGCCACCATATGAAGACCTGATTTGCATAAAATATATTCCCCATCATGTGTTAACTTAACATTTTATACGGAACTTAGCAGTCAAGAGCACATTTCTGTCTCAAGATAAGAAGTCGACATATATTAATTTGAGATAGAGTTTGAATTACTGCATACGGGATCATTGTCACCGTGTTATTTTCGCCTTTATAAATTGCAAACAGTTTCGGGGTTTTTTTTTTGCCCAGACACAGTTGTATTTAAAGGGAGATACTATAGGAAGTTTAAAATGGGCCAGTCTTAAATTCGCCAACCGATAAAGTGGGCAAAAATAAAACAGGAGTGAATATTTCCCGCTATTCAGTATCATGTCATTCCAGCAAAAAGTTCTCAGATATTTATAAGACAAAACTTGTTCTTATACTGAGTCATGTGACCAACCAGCTAATCAACGGTAGAACATACAGTTCATTTTCTCGTGCTCATCCTGTGGCACATACATGTAGGATCCATTGCCATGTGCTTATATTAAAGCACACAACTAAATCGATATCTTGTGCACTTCCTAGAGCACATAGAATACATATCCCTGTGCTCATCTTGGAGCACACAGCAAGGTACATATTGTTACGATTCCTGGGTTGAGACTATATCATCATTTGTGTTAAATATTTGTGTGTTGTTGTGACTTACTTGTTTTATTTACATTGTTATATAAATCCTTTTATTCCATTGGAATACAGACTTGTTTACTTTCGTTCGGACTAACCGCCATGCCTGCGGTATATTACGGACTTTGAGCCCGATGTTTAAAACTATTTAAACTCTTAATAACAAAATAATGACAATCGAAATGAACGATAATAATTGATGTTATTTAACTTTATGAATGGTAATTTTGTATTATAATGTAAAAATGTTAAATGTCATGTATTTTATGTCGGTACAACGTTATCATATAATTATTATGAGATAAAATGCGCCAAGTTAGTTGACGCTTATGACGTTGACGTTGTCAACGTCTCAGCATAAACATAACAAGTTAGGGCATAAAAAGACGGTGTTTTGAAAGCAAAGTCCAGTTGACGGTGAAGAGCAACTCGCTTGACAGTGGTATGTATTGACATTACCAAGTCTTTTAGCTATTACGGTAAAGTAATATAACTTTTGTATTAGGGCGTCCTGGATTGGTTCGTCGCTATACTTATAGGAGATAATAACGTTGTACCAACCGTACTGTATAATAGTAATAATTATACGTGTTTTTATATGGAACCATTCGTTCGTTGCAATAAATGGTAAAACTTTATACGGAGTATTTAATTTAGTTTCGGCAAGTTGAATATAATAAGTGAACCAACGATTTCTATAAACTGTGACCAAAGTTAATTCTTTTTGAACCTTGACGCAAGATAATAATTAAACAGCGGCCCATAATTAAGTTTAAGCGTTTACACGTACCCTCGGTTCGTTACATTGGTGGCAGCGGTGGGATCAACTGTTTAAAAACTGCAACACGTTTACAATTACGACGATGTCAAGGAACGAAGAAGAAGTTATGGAGGAAAACGATCATATTGAAGAACCTCACCAAGGACAATTTTGTTCTGGATTAAGAATGCATACTTGTCTCCATACTTTATTAGTAAAAAGCTACAAAAAACAAATGAATTGTTGTTACAATACACATACATTTACAAAGATAATAACTATGACAATAATGCGACTCCATACATTTCCGTATACAAATGTATTATTGACTGGAACTGCTTTCCATAGATTTAAGTTTCATCAGCAACCACGTGTTTTGCAAAACCTTCCAAAATTACAACATTAACATTTACTTATACATCGTAAATCTGCCAAGAACTTATACTGTATGATAAAATACAGACTTATATTGTATGCTTATACAATGAAACAATTGCATGCTATGCAAAATAATGCAGAAAGTAGGTCCTGTCGGCCGATAGACATTGGAGAGAAATACTCAACTATCATGAAAATGCAAGCTTATGCATACTAGAATTTCACTCAAAACTCTGGAAAGATACATATACAATGCGATAAACATACACTTACACTATGGCACTGCACACTTCATACAAAACGACATAATGCTCTGTAGCAAAACAGCTCGGCTCCAGCCGACATGTGAAACTCAAAATGTTTACTCAGTAAGTCGTACATAGAATGTTTCTTAAACATCACACTCCCCGCCTAATATCCCAAGGATATTACAATTATACAAAATTATAAATCATATACACAAAAATCTAAACAGTATGTAAGCTAACTAAAGCACACTAATAAACTGAACAAGTTAGTCAGTCAGTAGCACCAATTCCGTTATTGGTCGAATGTAGGTTGTGTCCTTGCCGTCTTTGATCACCCGAACTTCAACTGTTCTCACTTTCTGATCGTTGCCACTTTCGAAAGTCTTCACAATCAAACCCATCGGCCACTGTCCACGGTGCAACTCCTTGTCACGTAATAGAACCACGTCACCTTCCTTCACGTCAGGACGTTCCTCACACCATTTCCTTCTTGCTTGGAGATTCTGTAAGTATCCATCCTTCCAACGCTTCCAAAAGGTATCGGAAAGGTGTTGTACATGTTTCCACTGAGCTTTGTAGATTTCCTTTATGTCACCACAAATCTGTGGAGGAATGTCTGTGAAACCTTTCTGGGTAAGTAGCATTGACGGACTGATGACATAAGGACTGTCAGGATCACATGACAGTGAACAAATAGGACGGGAGTTCACGATTGCACACACTTCACACATGAATGTGCACAAGACTTCATGGGACAACTGTTTCGCATTTGGGTTCAACAACATGGCGTCTAGTATCTTGCGAGAGATCCCAATCATCCTCTCCCAAGATCCTCCTCTGTGTGATGCATGGGGTGGATTAAAGGTCCATGTTATCCTGTTGTTGCGAAGGTAATCTTTAATAGGTCGTTTCTCTGCATGCATGCGCTTGAATCGCGTCCAGGGCGCCTAAGAAGTTGGTCCCTCGGTCCGAACGCATCTCCTTCACTGGGCCACGTAGAGACACAAAACGTCGCAGTGCATTTATGAATGATGAAGAGCTCATCTCTTCTATGACTTCTATGTGAATGGCCCTTGAAGTCAAACATGTAAAAAGTACCGCCCATCTTTTGTTGTGAGATAATCCTCCTCTGGTCTTGCGCGCAGCTACAGTCCACGGGCCAAACACGTCGACACCTACTGCTGAGAAAGGAGGACCAGGCGTCAGTCTGTCTGCAGGTAAGTCACTCATGCGCTGGTGTTCCAGTTTTCCTCGGAGTTTCCTGCAGGTAACGCACTTGTGTATAACTGAGTTCACAAGTGTCTTACAGCCAGTGATCCAGAACCCACCGGACCTCACTGCACCTTCTGAGATAAGTCTTCCTTGGTGATAAACTTTGCTGTGGAAATGGGACACAAGAATTCTTGCAACATGAGATTTTCCAGGGATGATTATTGGGTTCTTCTCATCAACAGGAAGGTTAGATTGGTTGAGACGTCCGCCAACACGTACCGTGCCCCGTTTGTCCATAAATGGGTTCAAAGTCACAATGCAGCTTGAAGGGGGTACAGGTTTACCGTCTTTCAAAGATCTGATCTCTTCCTTATAAAAGAAAGCTTGTACTTCCTGCAGGATGAAATGCTCAGCTTCTTGCATGACCTCAACATCGAATGCTGCTGAATCTGCAGCTCCTCTTTTCAATCGGCAAATCTTCTTCAGATTATAAACAGCACGCACCAAACTTTTCCAAGTTGAAAAGTTTTCAAATCTTGCCACAAATGGTGTGTTTATTTCCGTTTTCTTTACTTTTACTTCTGGACGTACATTACTGTCTTCTTCAGGAGAGACCAAAGGAAAGGTAAGAACTTCTTCTTTACTATGAGGAGATCTGAGTAAAAGTGGTCCTCTAAGCCAGTCACTCTCTGCTAGCTCTTCTACCGATGTCAAACATCTAGTCCCTATGTCTGCTGGATTCTGCGCCGTTGGTACAAATTTCCACTGTAAAGGCTTAGAGCGTCTGTGGATGACAGCCACTCGGTTCGAGACATAGTTATAAAATCTGCGAGTTTGGTTGTTCAGGTAACCTAGTACTACCTTACTATCTGTGTAGTACGTCGCTGCATCTGGGTCAATATCCAAGTGTTTGAACACTGTCTGAGCCAACTCTGTGCCCAAGACTGCTGCACAAAGTTCAAGACGCGGGATAGTTGTAGTCTGAAGTGGGGCTATCTTAGATTTCCCAATGACGAATCCAACGTGGATATTACCAGAGTTGCTGATTGTACGCAGGTACACCACTGCTGAGATCGCTTTCTCAGAAGCGTCCGAGAATATATGTATTTCCCTCATGTGAGTACGGCTTAAGGAAAGCTGCGTAAACATTCTTGGAATGTGCAAGTCTTCTAGAGAGCTGAGGGAGTCCTTCCATCTTGTCCACTCTTCCTCTCGGTCACTAGGTAAAGGATTATCCCAACTACTGTTGCACTCACCCACTTCTCTATACAGAATTCTGCCATGTATCACTATGGGTGCAATAAAACCCAAAGGGTCGAACAAGCTGTTGACAACAGAAAGAAGTCCTCTCTTTGTGAAGGGTTTCTCTAGAATGCGTGTGCTGTATGTGAAGCTGTCCGAGTTAATGTCCCATGACAGGCCTAGACTGTGCTGGACAGGCAAATCATCAGATCCAATGTCCAGTGACATTAAGTTCTTTTCCAAGTCCTCAGATGGAAAAGCTTCCATGACTTCCACATCGTTTGACACAATCTTATGGAGTCTGATTCTTGCATTGTTCAACGCAACCTGAGTCTTCTTTAGCAATCTAATGGCTTCTGCACTAGAGGGCAAGGAGATAAGACCATCATCCACATAAAAGTTCTTCATCACGTAATTCCTTACATCACTATCTTCGTTCTCTACTGTTTTCCGTAGACCATAAGTGGCCACTGCCGGTGAAGGTGTGTTCCCAAACACGTGAACCTTCATTCGGTACTCAATAAGTTCTTCATCCGAGTCGTTATTCTTGTACCAGAAGAACCTCAAAAAGTCTCTGTCCTCTTCACTAACAAGGAATGAGTAAAACATCTGCTGGATGTCCGCCATGATGGCTACTTTGTCCATACGGAAACGTAACAGTATACCAAGCAAGTCATTCGTTAGATTAGGTCCTGACAGTAAGACACTATTGAGAGAGAGACCTTCATAACTCACTGATGAGTCGAAAACTCCACGTATTTTGTCTGGTTTTCGTGGATGATACACTCCAAAAAGAGGTAAAAACCAGCACTCTTTTCCTGGAGGAACAGGTGGTGCAATCTCTAAAGCGTCACTTTCCGTGATTGATTTCATAAACGTGATCATGTGCTCCCTCTTTATAGGGTTCCGCTTCAAATCCCTGTCTAGCATCAGCGCACGCTTTAACGCTTGACTTCTGTTGTTCCCTAACTGCGGTCTACGAAGCTTAAAAGGGAGTGGAGCTTTCCATCTCCCGTCTTCATCTTTCACAAACTCATTGTCCATAATCCTGAGGAATTGGCGATCTTCGACAGAGATCCCAACTTCGTCATCATCCCTGTTCCGCTCGAAAATGTGGAACCCAACATCGTCTCGACAGGATGCGATGTCCTCCTTTAGATGGAAACTGTTAGGACAGGGTTGAAAAATCGACTGACGTTCACAGGTAACTATGTTAGTCTTGAGCACATTGATAGTCGATGGTTTATGCGACTTGTTGATACATACATCTCCAATGACGACCCAACCTAGTTTCAGCTGCAACGCAAAGGGCGAGTTCTTAGGTCCAAGTCTCTGAGACAGCACATAATGGGCCTCCAGTAGGTCACGTCCTATGAGTAGTAGAATTTCCGCTTGTGGATTCATAGGAGCTAAAGGTAGGTCTTGAAGATGTGGGTGATGTTTCACTACATCAAGGGTCGGTATTTCATGTTTCTCATTGGGAATTTCATTACATTCTGTAATGGTAGGCAGTTCCATCACAACAGAACCATCAGTCGTTGCTACCATCAGACCTGATATCCTACGACCACTCGTCTGTATGCGGCCCGCACATGAGGTAAGTGTAAAGAAATGTGTCTGTGAGTGAGGCACATTCATAAAGTCAAACAGTTCTAATCTTGCGAGTGTTGTGTTGCTCTGGTCATCAATCAGAGCATAGATGCGTAAACGTTGTGAAGGGGTTCCTTTCGGATATACGTCCACAAGTACAGCCTTTGCACACGAACGTCCAGTAAACTGTTCACCACACACCGCCGTGCACTTAGAGAGGATGTTTGCTCCCTCCCCGCCATTCTGTCTCTGGCTTTCAGGTGGATGAAGAGCTGTAGGGTGCTGTGAACTTTCACATTCCTCGCATCTTATATCTGCGCGGCAGGTCTTGAACGTATGCGTGTCTGATCCGCAACATCTGTAACACAAGTTATGTTCTCTGAGGAATAATTTCCGGTCACGAACGGATTTCTTCCTGAAAGCCCTGCACTCATTCAAGGTATGCTCAGCATCGTGGATAGGGCATCTCTTCCCTGTGGTCTTAAAGTCTGTTCCTGAGTCTTTAAAATCAGTCTTCTTGACATTCACTGATTTTGCAGGTTTGAAGTTCTGCTGCTTGTATCTTGGTGTCTCTTTGACAAAAGCCTGAGTCACTGTAAGCCAGGGTCATTCATCATGGTTGACATTTCCTTCACAAATTCACAGAATATAGTAAATGGAGGGTAAGTAACTCCATGCGTCTGTTTGTACTTCGAGGCTTTAGAAGTCCACTTATTCTGCAAACCAGATGTTAACTTCTGAACAATGGGAAGCACTCCTACTGATGAGTCAAAATAACTGAATTGTTGATTGTATTTTGGATTTTCCTTTAACGCCAGTGTTTCGCTCAAAATATCTGAAAGTTCATACAACCGTCTTGGTTCGTTCGCACTGAGTCGGTGGAAATTCGCAAGCTTGGTCTTAATTGCTGTTTCGATCAGTTCAGGTGAGCCGTATCTTTCCTCCAGTCTAGTCCATAAGGTCTCACAGCCTTGTGTAGGATTTCCTATTGATGCTGCTCGGATGCTTTTAGCGTGTTCCTTGGAGCTAGGGCCCAACCATCTGATGAGGAGATCGAGTTCTTCTGAGGGCGAAACTGATGCCTCCTGAATAACTGACTTAAAACTGGTCTTCCAGGGTACAAAGTTCTCAGGTTTATCGTCAAAATTGACCAGCTTATTGATCATGAGTTCTTTCTTAAGTAGAAAGCTTGAAATATCAAACACAGTGTTCTTGGATGATTCCAATCCCTTGGGAACAGGTGTAGATATTCTCGTAACTGGGTTGACTGACTCGCTGTTAAGTTTCTCTGTTGCTTTGTGGGATTCCTCGTTCAACATTTCTGTCAGAGGTTCCTTTAAGGTTGTCTCTACTGGCTGTAGACTAATCCCTTCGACAAAGTTTCTTGCCCGTTCAATCGGATCCTCGACTTCTACGACAGGTTCGGCCACTGATTCGGAGGAAACAGATATGTAGTCCGGTTCCATGCTCTCAAGAGCACGTAGCTTTGCTTCTGCCACAGCAGCATCTCTTTCGGCGTCAAGGACTTCCAGGTCCACTTGAATAGATGCCTGCTCTTTACGTAGTTTGGCTTCCTTTCGTGCGTACTGCAGTTTAGCCTTGGTCTCCTCCGCTTCAAGACGCTGCTGCGCCAAGGAGATGGAAGAGGCAGCAGATCGATGAGACCCAGCGCTTCTCCTTGATCGAATAGACTTTCTGTCTTCATGTTCCGCAGGCTTTGGGGAATCCCGAGGCTCCGCCTTTACCTGTATAGGCTTCGGAGTCTTCACTTGGACAGGATTAGGGCTCCTCATTGTCACAGGCTTGGGACTCATCACAAAGGACGACATTTCTGAGTCTAGCCCGCGCACAAACTCACTAACTTTGTCCATGAGTAAGTCTGTCACTACGTTCTGTGATGCTTTCTCTCTCTCACTCTCCTTTGTATTAGAGCGTTCCAGAAAGGCCAACAATTCTTCCTGAACTCCGCAGTACTCTTTAGCGAGGTTGATCAGTCTATCTCGTTGGAGATGGTAAGATTCCTTAGAGTCTGTAGCCATTTCTTTCATCTCTGCTTCTAACTTCCTACGCACAGTTCTCAGTTTTGTCCAAAATTTTGAAACAGACTGTTCGAAGAGAGCTCTTCCTGTCTCTGTCAAAACGATCTTCCTTCTGGGACGACCACTTGTGTCCTCTTCTGTTGGATTCATGGTTGCCATGTGTGCTTGTAGAGCCAGTCTTTTTACTGTTCTGGATTAAGAATGCATACTTGTCTCCATACTTTATTAGTAAAAAGCTACAAAAAACAAATGAATTGTTGTTACAATACACATACATTTACAAAGATAATAACTATGACAATAATGCGACTCCATACATTTCCGTATACAAATGTATTATTGACTAGAACTGCTTTCCATAGATTTAAGTTTCATCAGCAACCACGTGTTTTGCAAAACCTTCCAAAATTACAACATTAACATTTACTTATACATCGTAAATCTGCCAAGAACTTATACTGTATGATAAAATACAGACTTATATTGTATGCTTATACAATGAAACAATTGCATGCTATGCAAAATAATGCAGAAAGTAGGTCCTGTCGGCCGATAGACATTGGAGAGAAATACTCAACTATCATGAAAATGCAAGCTTATGCATACTAGAATTTCACTCAAAACTCTGGAAAGATACATATACAATGCGATAAACATACACTTACACTATGGCACTGCACACTTCATACAAAACGACATAATGCTCTGTAGCAAAACAGCTCGGCTCCAGCCGACATGTGAAACTCAAAATGTTTACTCAGTAAGTCGTACATAGAATGTTTCTTAAACATCACAAATTTATTGATGGTACACCAAGCAGAGAAGTTCTTTTACGGGTCAATAACAATAACGACCACAGCATAATAGGCGATAGTACCAGTGTAAACCCATGTGCGCAAGATAGTTTGCGTGTGATTCTCGACGAAATAAAATCCTTGAAATCACAAATGAACTTGTTACAAAATCAAGTAAAACCAACCAGTGATGACAAGCGACCGACAGACCAAAATAATGTGCGTTTTGGCATCAATACCATGTACGAGGACGAACATACGCACAACGCATATCAGCCGTACAGAACCACATCTATGCCGAATTCGTACGATGAATCTCGTAACTATGATTATTCCAGAACAAGTTCGTCATATCCAATGACATCAAGAAGTTCTATTAATCACGGGAACGACGAATTTCGCCCAATCATGCGTCCATTTGAAACTATTCAAGAGAGAACGCACGATCGTTATGAACACGACGTACCTTACGATGGCTACTCAAGACGAGCACCGGAACCTGAATTCAGACGAACACAGGAACCGAGAGGAAGAAAACCGGCAACATTTGATGGTACTATGAATTGGAACGATTACATAGTACATTTTGACATGATCGCTGAACTCAACTACTGGAATGACGAAACTAAAGCACTAGAGTTAGCTACGAGTCTACGGGGACCGGCATTAAGCGTTCTGAGTGATCTAAGACCAGAGTATCGATACAGTTTTCGTCACCTCGTTTCTGCACTATCGGCAAGATTTGAACCAGAAAATCAGAAAGAGATTTACAAGACACAGTTAAAGAGCCGCGTACGGAGAAAAAATGAATCTATCACGGAATTAATGCAAGATATCAAGCGACTTGTAAGGATGGCTTACCCAAACGCACCCCTCGATTTCCGCGATCAGATAACTAAGGATTCGTTCATTGAAAGTTTAAATGAGCAAGAGATGGAATGGTCAGTGTTCCAAGGGAGACCTAGAAATTTAGAAGATGCAGTACGACTAGCATTGGAATATGAGGCATTTCAACAAGCACGTGGAAGACGAAACAGAGTCGCGGTACGGATGCAGAGAGAAGAACCGATGGATGCAAATATCAGAAATGATGCACACCAAATAGCTCTCATCAGCCAGAACACAGAAAAGAAGTTCAACAAGAAAGGTCCATGTTTCTACTGCAAGAAAGATGGTCACATCAAGAGTGAATGTAGGTTACTACAACGACACCTGGAAGCAGAGAAAAACAAGAGTCAAAGAAAATCGGGTCACACCAACAGCGTAGTGACCAAAGTACCAGAGAACCAGGAAAACGTGCAGTAGTTGACGCCAGCGGCCTAACGTCAACTACACAACAAAAAGGGCCACAAGTTTTAGAAATAAAGGGATCAAGTAATAACTCATTAACACTTGATGTCTTTGTTTACAATTTGAAAATAAACTCTATCATTGACACTGGTTCGTCGATCACAGTCATTCATCCAAAGAAATATTATGAAATAGACAGATGTATGAGACCAAAGTTAGAACCAAATTATAGTAATTTAAGAATGGCAAATGGTGACCTTGTTGTCCCAGAAGGTCAGACTGTACTACAATTCAAAATCAAAGGGGAAATAATCGAACACAGAGCAATAGTTGCTGACATTGATGCACAAATGATACTAGGCTTTGACTTCCTCAGAGAACATAATTGTCAGTTACACCTAGGGGAAGGAACTCTTACACTTGGTGACCAGAGGCTAGTATGCAACACTGTCAGTGATCAAAGTAGTGTGTTTAAAATTTCTATTCAAGAGACTTTATCTATTCCCCCAAGAAGTGAGATGATAATTGAAGGAAAAGTTCACCCAAATCTAAATGATAAAGAACTCCTCATAGATGGAACGAAACGTGACCTTCAACAGTCCGGATTGTTAGTTGCAAGATGTCTAGTAAAACCCAAAGAATGTAAGGTACCCATTCGTGTCATAAATGTCAGTGACCAAGAGCTGAAAATTTACAAAGATACATCTGCAGCTATAGCTGAAATAGAACCAAATGTGAGTGAAGTACAAACCAAGAATGACACCAACATAGAGCCAGATGTAGACACAAGCTTTACAAATTACATGAAACCATTATGGGACTCTTGTACCAAGAACCTTTCTAAGGAACAACAAGAATTGGTAAGGGATCTTTTGCAGAAGCACATTAAAGTATTCGCAAAATCAAAGACAGACCTAGGGAAGACAAATATTGTGTCCCACAAAATTAACACAGGAGACGCAAGACCAATCAAGCAACAGCCTAGACGGATACCTCTTCATAAGAAAGAAGCAGCAAGAGAGGAAGTGCAGAGAATGCTTAAAGCAGGAATTATAGAACCATCATCTAGCGCTTGGAGTGCACCAATCGTACTAGTAACCAAAAAGGATGGTAGCATTCGATATTGTATCGACTATCGGAAACTCAACGAAGTAACGCAAAAAGATTCATACCCTCTACCACGTATAGATGACTCACTTGATGCATTAAGAGGATCACAATGGTTTAGTTGTTTAGACCTAGCAAGCGGTTACTGGCAGGTAACGATGGACTCTAAAGATAAAGAAAAGACAGCATTTGTTACCACACATGGTTTTTACCAATTCAAGGTCATGCCATTCGGCTTATGTAATGCGGCAGCCACATTTGAGAGGCTAATGGAAAATGTATTAGCGGGTCTGAACTTCGAAATTTGTCTCTTATATATTGACGACATAATTGTTTATTCCAAAGATTTCCACAGCCATGTAAATCATCTAGATGCAGTACTGCAACGATTACAAGAAGCGGGATTAAAGGTTTCTCCGAAGAAGTGTGATTTCTTCAAAGACCAGGTAGCTTTCCTTGGTCACATAGTTAGTCAAGAAGGGATATCAACCTCTCCAGATAAAGTAAGCGCAATTAAGGAATGGCCTGTACCAAAATCAGTCACAGATGTGCGAAGTTTCTTGGGTACATGCTCATACTATCGAAGATTCATAAAGAAGTTTACAGATATAGCCCGACCTCTACACAAACTGACAGAGAAAACAGAAAAGTTCAGTTGGACCCCTCAGTGTGACGAAGCATTTAAAAACCTAAAGATAGCCCTCACATCAGCACCTATCTTAAGGTACCCGAACCTGAACTTACCCTTTGTGTTAGACACAGATGCTAGTGCATTTGCTATGGGCGGAGTTCTATCTCAGATAGAGGATGGAATAGAGAGACCTATTGCATACTTTAGCAAGTCATTTAATAAACCAGAGAGAAACTACTGTGTTACTAGACGAGAACTTCTGGCAGTTGTGAGTTCAATAAAACATTTCCATCATTACTTATATGGAAAAGACTTTCTGGTTAGAACCGATCATGGAGCACTAACCTGGCTCCTTATCTTCAAAAATCCAGAAGGACAAGTAGCCCGCTGGCTAGAGGTACTACAAACATACAACTTCAAGATTGAACATCGACCAGGAAAACAGCATGGTAATAGTGATGGACTAAGTCGTCGTCCATGTTCACCTTGTAATCACTGTGATAAGAAAGAAATAAATTACCAGAGCATAGAACCTGAAAGTAATCCAATACTGAAGTTAAGAGAAGATCAAACGAGCACTCAAAATTGGTACATGACGAAGTCACCAGAAGATCTACAAAAAGAGCAGAACACAGACCCATCATTAGCCAAAATCATCAAGTGGAAGTTGGAAGATAGAAGACCAACCTGGCAGATTGTTGCAAAAGAGTCGACAGAAGTTAAAACATACTGGTCGCAATGGAAACGCCTAATTATAAGAAACGGCGTGCTCTACAGGACATGGGAAGAAAACGAGCAAACCTATCACCAGATAGTGGTACCAAGGGTCTGCGTCACTGAAGTAATGAAGTTAGTGCATGACAACCCCACAGGTGGACACTTGGGAGTAGCCAAAACCACTGAGAAAATCCGAGAGAGATTCTACTGGGCATCCTATAAAGAGGATGTGGTGAAGTATATCAGATGCTGTACTATATGTGAGGCACGGAAGAATCCGTCAAGGGCAGCAAGAGGAAAACTTGGTCAGTATCTAGTTGGTGAACCTCTGGAGAGGGTAGCCATAGACATCCTTGGTCCTTTACCACGGACTGAGAAGGGTAACAAGTACATTGTTATCATATCAGACTACTTCACAAGATGGATAGAGGCATATCCAGTAAAAAACCAGGAGGCAATAACCATTGCAAAGGTTTTTACAGAAGAATTTATCTCGAGGTATGGAGTTCCACTCCAGGTCCACACTGATCAGGGCAGGCAATTTGAGTCAACATTATTTCAAGATTTGTGCAAGATGTTGCGAATAGAGAAAACAAGAACTACACCATACAACCCTAAGAGCGATGGATTGGTCGAGCGATTTAATCGTACCCTGGAAGACATGATTAGCAAGTACGTTCAACCAAACCAAAAGAATTGGGATGAAGTTTTACCTTTGGTGATGCTCGCATACAGATCCTCTGTGCACCAGACCACAGGATACAGTCCAGCCAAATTAAATCTGGGAAGAGAGTTGAAACTGCCAGTTGATCTTATGTATGGCCATCACCCAGGGGAAGACCAGTTATATGAAAATTACCACGACTTTGTCGAGAAAATGAAAACCAATATAGGAGTCATCCACGAAAAGGCCAGGCAAAAATTGATTGTAGTAAATGAAAATCAGAAAAGAAAATATGACACCAATACAAATCAAAAGCAGTATACACCTGGACAACATGTATGGATCGCGTCTAAAGCCAGAACCAAAGGAAGAAGTCCGAAACTTCAAAACCATTGGACAGGACCCTACATAGTACTAGGAGCTGTATCCGACCTCGTGTATAAAGTCAAAAGGTCAAAAACGGAAAAACCAAAATATATTCACCATGATCAGATGAAATTATTCCGAAGTGGAATAAATGAAAATAAATCCGAATAAAGCGCGTTCGTTAAAAACGGTTATAATTTATTTTTGTTAAAAATTGTGCGTGAACCAATCCAGTGACCTTTGTTTCTGATAACATTTTATAATATAACCAATGAAGAAAAATAGTGATGATTGTGAAGTGACAATAACTTTATTTTATTTCAGTACCAATGATGTTGTCTTGTAAAACCTGCTTCAGGATGTACCCTACATGGCGCCAACTTAGCAGACACATCAGAGATAAGCATGACAGCCAACCAGTATTGTGCAAATACTCCCAGTATGGATGTGTTTTGGCCATGTCCAGATCAAGAAAGAGCCAATTACTGGCTCATGAAGCAAAGTGCAAATATCACCCAGTCAATGGTGGACCGACAAGAAACCATAGAATTCATCCGCAAGTTGAGAGAGATATGCCAGGGACACCAGTTCAGGATGAGCGGCCTGCAATCCAACTGGTTGAGCTACCTACCACCCCGTCACCGAGGTCCTGCATATCATTATTCAAGAACACCTCACCTCTGCTTTCTCCTCTAGCTCAGTCGCCACAGCCAAACCATATTCAGGATCAAGATATGAGGGAGATTGACGCACCAGCAACTATCATCAGCTCCATGGATCAGATGAACGAGACAAATGAAGAATGGAGAGATCTGCAACCTATGGATAAGGAACAGGAAGGAACAAATGTCTATGACCACCTCCATCTGGACCCAAGATTTTTCTTCTTGGGTGCTCCATCCAGTTACAGAAAAGAACATTGTGCTGAAGAACTTATCAAGGTTAGGGAGAGATCCATTCGTACGGGGACCAGAGCAGTATCATTTTTTCCCCCAACCCTGGATCACATCAGGAAGGAGGAAACAGCCATCCTACCTGATGGGACCACCTACCAATTGCGTTCCTTCTGGTATCGTACATCGACGACATCTAAATGTACAGCAACCCAGACAGAGAAGACCATCAACTCATTTTCATCTGTGAAACGTGATGCGCAAACTCAGTGTTCTGTCCATTTGCAACTTGCTGATTGAGTGAACCAAGTAGAAACGAGGACGTTTCATTTAAGAGGGGGGTAATGTTACGATTCCTGGGTTGAGACTATATCATCATTTGTGTTAAATATTTGTGTGTTGTTGTGACTTACTTGTTTTATTTACATTGTTATATAAATCCTTTTATTCCATTGGAATACAGACTTGTTTACTTTCGTTCGGACTAACCGCCATGCCTGCGGTATATTACGGACTTTGAGCCCGATGTTTAAAACTATTTAAACTCTTAATAACAAAATAATGACAATCGAAATGAACGATAATAATTGATGTTATTTAACTTTATGAATGGTAATTTTGTATTATAATGTAAAAATGTTAAATGTCATGTATTTTATGTCGGTACAACGTTATCATATAATTATTATGAGATAAAATGCGCCAAGTTAGTTGACGCTTATGACGTTGACGTTGTCAACGTCTCAGCATAAACATAACAAGTTAGGGCATAAAAAGACGGTGTTTTGAAAGCAAAATCCAGTTGACGGTGAAGAGCAACTCGCTTGACAGTGGTATGTATTGACATTACCAAGTCTTTAAGCTATTACGGTAAAGTAATATAACTTTTGTATTAGGGCGTCCTGGATTGGTTCGTCGCTATACTTATAGGGAGATAATAACGTTGTACCAACCGTACTGTATAATAGTAATAATTATACGTGTTTTTATATGGAACCATTCGTTCGTTGCAATAAATGGTAAAACTTTATACGGAGTATTTAATTTAGTTTCGGCAAGTTGAATATAATAAGTGAACCAACGATTTCTATAAACTGTGACCAAAGTTAATTCTTTTTTAACCTTGACGCAAGATAATAATTAAACAGCGGCCCATAATTAAGTTTAAGCGTTTACACGTACCCTCGGTTCGTTACAATATCATTGTGCTCAGCCTGTAGTACTTTGGTTACATCTCTTTGGGCTTTTTGTGATTGCCCTGTTAATGTGTAGAAGTTGAAGGGACTCCTATAAGACTGGACCTGCACAAATAAGTTTAAATCAGAGCCACCGTTGGATTTTTGTCCTTCTTCGTCCGTTTTCTGTCATTTAGACTGGTCCCTGGCCCAGTTTTCTTAACACAAGTTTTTTGGAATTCATTATTTCTTTGGTTGTTCTGTTAGCACGAGATGTTGAACCTAGTCCATCCAATAAGAACTGTCACATTTCATGCCTAGTTTCTCTTAATCTAAAATGCTTAAAGCTGCACAAATTTATTTGGTACAGATTGGACTCTAAACAAATATATATACTGTAATCTTTAATAATGTTGGTTTGATAGGTTTAATATTTGTGCGTTTATAATGATTTTCAAATTCTGTTAAGGAGAACACGACAATACAAGAACATGTGTATGCTGCTTTGCTCATGGATTTATTTGCCTATATGACTGAGGTAGGATATCAATGGTAAAATGCCCTAGATGTGTGTAACTATGTAAATTTGTTTAAACAGTTGTTTACATTATTTCCCAAAATTTTCATTTCAGGTGTCGAGGAGATTAAAAAGACGTCATAAAATCAACAGGATGGAACGCACGGGACAGCTGCATGTGTGATATATTATGAAAACAATAATTACTTTTTTGCGGATTCTTTCATAAATAGTGATTCATTTATAATATTAGTGCATTTTGTTGACAAAAACACTAGAATTCAAACAGCCATGGAGAGTTCAGCCACAAAGAAAAGCTAACCAAATCATTTTTTCATATTTAGAAGAATGAAAGATTCACTACCAAAACGACAAAAATTTCACAAGCTGGAAGATCTTTAACACTGAGTCTGATTTGAAGTAAAAATTTTCAAGTGTGGTTCAAGAGCATTAATCATCTGATACAGCAATGAGATCGAATGTGGATCATCATAAAAGTTGATGCATCAACTAAAATACATAATAAAATACATAATTCTGGAACCAACATTGAAATAGTGAACCTTTTTCAGATTGAAAGTATTTAGAATCAAAATATTCCTCAGTTTGACTTTATGTGAACGTTTTGACCACAAATGGAACAGTTTTTGCCAGTGCTAGTCATTGCATGATTTTATCTGAAAACCTTGGATTATTGATTTAGATTTCAGTTCTAAAATTTTCTAAGAGCTGGACTTTACTGCACCACTGTTCAATGAGATATCACACATGCACCAGGTAAAATTAACATTGAAAAATCAACTTTTGATGAAAACTTCAAAAGGTTAAACTATATATAGTCAAGATGATTCCTCAAGTTTTTACAAACTTTTAAATTCTGGACTTAAGTTTTTGAAACGGAAAATACAAAGATTTTGACTGACAAAAAACTACATGTATGTGGTTTTGAAAATCTAACAACCCAGGAACCTTTGTCTTTATTATTGCCTCCAAACCATCGATGTAATCAACATTGCCTCCAAACCACTGTTGTCCTCAGTATAACCTCCAAATCATCGATGTCCTCAGTTTGCCTCCATACTCCTGATTTCTTAGGTATTGCCTCCAAAGTACTGATTTCCTCAGTATTGCCTCCAAACCACCAACGTCTACAGTATTTCCTCAAAGCTACCATTCTTTTCAGCATTGCCCCCAAGCCACTGTCTTCATTATTGCCTCTAAACTACCGATGTCCTCAGTATTGCTTCCAAACCAACAAGAATCAGAGACTGGGCTACATTAGGTCAACATCAAGTCAATATAAGTACAAGTACTTTGATTTTACCCAGATGATGCAATATTCCATTCTGCAGACTAATAGAAAGACATCCCAAGCATCCCATAGTGTGAAGTGTACCACCAATGAGACGTAAAAAACAAACTTAAAAAAATCTAACCTTTTTCTCTTATTTAAGTCTCAAAATTTGTATATTAGTAAAGGCATCCAATTTGACAAAAATCAGAGATGACAAATTTCTTAGTCCTGGCGGAGAGGTTGAGGGTAGAGGTTCATGTATTCTATATAGATATTTTCAGCGTTATGATAAATAACCCCTACCTAGACCCCCTTGATACCATGTAAGCAAAATGAATGGAATTATGGCAGTGATCAGAATGCTGAGGTAATCATTGTTATGAATATTCTAATACAAAGCTCGATCATTATGTAAAGCAAATAAATAAAAGAGATCACCCTAGAAACTTACTATATAATAATGAAAGAGAAAACAAGTATCATTGGTATTAATTTTTCAGTGATTGGGATAAGCAATGGGCTAAATGTGACAATGGCACGTTCCAAGACAGTGTCAATGTGACATTTCTTAAATTAATGCGCCAAAAAGGAAATGTTATGGGACATTGTAAAATGACAAGTAAAATATTTGATGAGTTTATGAAAGAGTACAGTAAATTGCACTTGCAGAATTGGTTTGCTGTTGTCCCAGAGTTCAAATTGCAACAATGATGACCCAGTGGCATACAGAAACCATAATGAATCTGTAGAAGTGTGGACGCTCCAAGAGATGTCAAAGCAAAATCAAAGAAGTTTGTGGGACCCATGATTCTGGCTGTGAGTCATTAGAATTCCAGATATATTGCAACACCCCTGAAGTGTGCCCCTGACTTTTTTTTTTCATAAATGGCTTGACCTATGGTGAGGACAACTATGGAGATGTCAAATGAGTATAGCAAGATGTAGTACCGGAATCCTAAAGTCAGAACCTTTTTAGAAAACGATCATTTAGATGACAGTTAAGGTACATGTAATACCGGTACGTGTAACATAAAGTGTGTCTTCTTGTTTGAATATTTTGTTATAGGTGTTTTACCAGTATATTGCTTCTCGATGTTTGATGGATCCTGTTGACAAAAGACATCACCAGTTTATTTAAAAGATAACAACCTTATAACCTCATCAGGATCATATGCCCTCTGCCTTCCTCGACAGGATACATCCTATATCCCCCTTAAATAAGACGTGCACTACCTCTACCCTCGTCAGTAGGATATGCCCTTAACCATCCCTTGACTCAATATGAAGTCAGCGCCTTACATGTATAAGGATATAGTTTGACATATTGAAGAAGAACAAACTCGATCTTTCTACCATGGCCATTAATAGTTAACAGAACTTGTCAGGGTGCAGAAAAGATGACAGAATTTCACCCTGATCTCAGATTTTCATAGCTATTATTCTGAAATGGGTTGTAAATCTAGATTCTATGGCAGTTTTCTTTAAAGTCATGGATAAAGAAGAACACATTACCAGAATGACTGACTTAAAGAACGGTAACTGGCATCATCTCAACACAATGACATCAGATAAAAGGAAGGATGCCAGCATATGTATGTATACATGTACATTGTACCCATTAGGATGTACTTTGCAGTAACATCATTGTTATTGTTTATACCTGTAGAAAGTTTCTACAGGTACATTAATGTCAACCGGATATATGCTGTACTCAACTCTGCATACTAAAAGACAGGTATCCAAAGAGAAATCACCACAGAACAAAGTTGTTTTAATATAAATGGTGTGAATATATGGTATATAAATGGTATAGGGCCTATAACGTTCACAGTGATATACAAGTAGGGTGAATAACCCATGCATCGGACACACCTTACCTTGGATCGGACAACTTTGGTTACAGGCTACATGTAAATATACAAATAAATGTGCATGCACTCATCTGTTGTTTCGTATTTTCATGAATTAGAACTATTGAACTTCATCATTAAATAAGAATTCGACACTCACATTGTCAAAGAAATAGCAGTATAGGCATCGCAAAATGACGTCAAATACGTCATCATTGAAAATGTAGTTATGAAGATTTTACACTATAACAAAAAAAAAGCATTATTAGAATGTTGTGCATTTGATTGAGAATTAGCACTCTCTGCGTAAAATAATTGAAAAAAGCAAGTTTTGAAACAAAGTTTGATTAAAATAAGTCCAAGAAATTCGAACAATTAATGTCAATGTTGCTCAATATGTTCATTTCACCATGGGTCAGACACAAATTAACCTTGCATCGGACAGCCGGTGTAACGAAGAATATTGACCCGGGTTGAAAATTGACCCGGGGGTCATTTTTCAACGTTGAATATTGACCCGGGGGGTCATTTTTCAACGTTGAAAATTGAGACCAAAATCGTGAAATTTATACCCGGGGTCATTTTTCAACGGTATGAGAAAGATTTTTCTAAACTCTGAAGACATCGACACGTTGAAAATTGATCCTGTTGAGAATTGACCCCAACCTCAGAGTTTTGACCTGAACTGGAACTTACTCTACACCGTTTAAATTTACAATCATGCACATATTTGAAAGTTTTAGTTTTAAAATGTTCATACTGTCCGATACATATGCGGACGGGCTAATTTCTTTTAGGTTGATAGGTCCAATTAATCATTTAATTTTGAGACTGAAAATATGATATCCATTTATTATTATTATACTATGTAAATAAAACTAAGAAAATGACCGTTTGCTTCGGAATGGAACAGGCGAGTAGGGTTAGAATACTTTTTGACATAGATGACATGGTCTTCATTCCCTCATGTGACAGAATTTTAAGTTTCAACTTGTCATAATCTCTGATTAATATATCTAACAAATGTATTGCCCGTTATTGTCACTTTTAATGCAATTCAACAGAGCTCCATTCGACAAGCACCTGGCATTGTATTTTCTAATAATTGAAAATATAACCTCTATACTGTTTTATTGGGTAAAGGGTATATATATTTATATCAAGACAAAAGGATATAATGTCAGATACCTATATAATGCTTAATTTGAAGAAGTCAGCATCCCTGACAAAAAATAAATGAATGGTTGTCATATTTTTATCTTTTTTTATGTATACTGTATTATACATATATACTTATTAATAACAATAATTTTTCATAAACTTGTCCGATTAACTTTATTGAAGCACCATCCAATTTTCTGCATATGCAGAGTCATAGTTCTTTTTAAAAAAGGCAATTTATTTAGAACTATCATTTTGAGTTTTCAATTCCATTAATTACCAGTAAATTAGAAACACAGGCAACTGACGTAATATATTTTCCTCAAAATTAAAAACATATGGCATTCAGCAAAAATGTTATCAATTTAAAAAAAAGAAAGATTGCATCTAAATATCTAAATATACAGTCGGAGGATCTAATTATATGAATGGTATACATGAAAAGGCATGCAAAAAGTTATATAGTAAGATTACTCAAGCATACAATTGATAGATAAACACTTGTTAAAATTCGGCTTTTATCAGACCTAGACTGGAATATGGTGATGTTGTTTGGAGCAGCTGTATCAAGGAAAATCCGATTTGCTTAAACATGTACAAATTGAAGCAACCAGGACAGTGACAGGGATCAGAGTTAATTCTTCTAAAATCATTTTATATTGTGAGCTTAATTTGGAAACCTTACAATCTCGAAGGGATAAACATAAACTAATTATATTCTCCAAGATTATAAATTGTTTAGCACTACAAGATATGTTAGATTGAATTCAATCTTATTTTCTAACTGAACATACATATAATCTTAGGTCGAATGACCTTTTTTTCTATCTACCACTATATACTTATTACAATAGCTTTGCTCCGTCTACATTTAAATTATGGAATAATCTTCATGCAGGAAAGAAAATTTCATCAACTTTATCTTTCTTTAAGTCAAAACTTAAAAAACAAAATATACATAAAGCTTACAAAAATTTCAGTTAAGGCAATAGGAAATATTATTTTACGTCAAAAACGGAATAAAGCTAGTAAAGCTTACTTTAAGGATATTTTAAACTGATGGGAGTCGATGTTTATAGTGTAGGTCTGCATCTGAAGGAAATGTGATTTTTCCTCCTAGATATCCAAGATATACTCAACAAAGAGACGAACTTTTTTAAACAACTTATTGACATTAGTTTATCTTTTTATATGAACTATATACTTTATGGTAGTTCTGATTTTTCATATAGATAAAATTGTAAAATTGTTTCCCATGTTTATATTTATATTAGAGCTCCAACGCGTTTTTTATTCTCTTAGGTTACACGGTTTAAACCTATTTAAGTATTATACATGTATACATGTATTTACTTAATATATAGTCCCCTTTTATTTACTGTTCTTTTGAAATGGGCTGGATCATGAAAATGTCATTCTTGTGTTTGTATCCCTGCAGGTATAAATGAAGGTGATAGGTTTGTTAATATAGGTGTGAGTCAACATGTCTACCAACAATATGTCATACAATCATATATGATATATATTCAGATAATTATTTAATATTCAAGTATCCGCTGTCTTATATGCACATAATATCAATAATATGCTGTAAACTTGCAATACTATATTCTTATGACTATAGATAATTTCTTCTTGACTTTGTATGTTTGAAAGGGTTTACATAGGCTATGACTCTTATCCAATCCATTAAATGATTTGAACATTTCGTTCAATAAAACACGTTTAAACTGAATTAATAATGTAGGTGGCTGTGATAGGAAGGTCAACCATCTACTCCAACGCTGCTGTATGATCTTCTTCTACATATTTCTATTAAAAAAATGCAATTTACCTATTTATTGACGAAAACAATTACTGTTAGTATTTATGATAAATTTTTGTAATCAAAGCAATTTAGAAACAATTAAAGCAAAGTTATTTTATTGTCATCCTGTACAAAAATTAGGTTGTTAACTTGCTACAGATTCCATGAAGCAGAATTGTTTATGCCTAAAAAAATCAGCGATTTGACGATATTTAGTTACCCTAGTTACTACGTAACAAATAGTATTTTAAAAAAGGCTTTCAAGATATAGTTACTACAGCATTATTCATGAAATAGTTACTCTACATGTTAGCATATCATCATTTTGTACACTGTTATTGGCTGGATAGGTGTGAATACAAAATTCAGATAATCACAGTTTTAACAAACTGAGTGGGTGCGAGCACAAAAATCTCAATATGACATACTCTAAATTTTGTATTTGCACACACCTAGAAAATCTACAATGAACAATATCAAAGTTTCAATTTACTGAGTGAACGTAAAACCAAAATTAAACAATATGATGTATTAAAGTAATTTTTAAAATATTTACATTTGTACACTTCTCCAGCAAATTTAAAAAATGGAGTTTATCTGCATTGAATATTTTAACGTGTAATTATGTATATGTCAAGGGGTAATGATATATAATATTCTGGGAACAATTAAGAACTCCAAGGCCTTGTGGAAATGACACTGAATATTTATTGTTGTATTTGTATATCGAATAAATGGTTTCCTCAAGTACAGCTAGGTGATCTATAATCATATACAATTATAATATTACTAAAACACTCTCATTCTCTACATTCACTCATTAAATTTATCTTTAGTTAAATAATATTTAAATTACACAATATTTGATTAAAATAACTCACCAAGTATAACAGCAATATGAACTAAGATAATAGTCGGGTTGACAAGCTATGAAGCTTAATAATTCAACCGTCTGTCTTGGGTGGCGTAATCGTGATATTAAATCAAAGTTCGTGCTAAAATTCGATAATGCAAACGGACATGCGCACTCACTCACTTAAACCCGAAAAACCAGTCTAACACACCAATTCATTCAATGATCCACCCGCCAAACGTAACCACGTGACCTCTCGTACTACTATCATACTATGAATGATTGTATGAATGAATGAAGCGGTGTGAATGTAAACAAATGAACAATGGGAAATGAAAACAAGACAAGTTGAAATAAGTGAACGCAAATATGAATACTAATTAACTAAAATAATTAATCCTGTGACATATACAAATAGTCTTAAAAAACATATATTTTTTAAGAAATATATAGATATCACACAAAACAGCAATTATAAGGGAAAAGTTTATTATAAATAAAATAGTTATCACATATTTAAAGGGATAATATGTAAATTAAAAAATGTTCATTTATAAAGTTTCATTTTTAACCCCCCCCCCCCCCCTCAACCCCCATTGAAACATATAAATATAACGAATAAATATGTATAAACTGATAATTTTTAATTAAATAAACTCCAGTTATAATATTGATTCCTTATTTTGTGCTTCTTTGCTGTTGAATTTTGAACCGGTTTCATGATCAAAATTCCACGATGCGGGTCAATTTTCAACGGATTAGGGTCTTTATTCAACACCTTTCGTCTCATTATTCAACGTTGAAAAATGACCCCCGGGTCAATTTTCAACCCGGGTCAAAATTCTTCGTTACACCGGTTTTCAGTGCATGATTTCTTCGAATAATAAGAAGAGTATGTGCGCATTCCTTGTGATATACTCTAAATGTGTTTAAAAAAGAATTGATACAAATATCTTCGTCAGACCACTTAAAATTCGAGTTTTACGTACACAGCTTTTTTAGTCCAAAGTTCCTGTAGGAGCTGGCACGATAGAGAACCCCTCAGAAACACCAGTCTAAATTCCTACATGTAGATTTGAGGATTTACATTAAAAGAAATCTGAATAGCAATTGAATGAATTTATATTTCCGAACCTTTGTACTTTAGCATTAAAACCAGAAAATGTTGTTATTGTGGTATTTACGTCGGGCTCGGTGCCACTTAACAATAGAGCTCAATTACACTGAACACTAATCAGGGCCTTTATTCCCTTGTCCTGGAGACGTTCAGACGTTTTTCTTAGGATTGAGGACCTGGGCCATCTACTGCTGACCTTTTGGTAAGCTTTAGTATAGATATATATTCACAAATATAACATTATTTTTAATCTCTTTTGTATAGCTGTCCGATTCTTGGTAAAAATATTGACCGATCCATGGTGAAATATTTCAACACTTCATTGATTTGCTTTATTTTCAACATTTTTAACAATTTCACAATTATTTCTCCAATAATTAAGCAAGGGGAGAACCTGTAACTATTGAAACAAGTTTTATTTATATTTGAACGAAATTTGATGCATGAACAAGAGAAAAAAACCCAAAGGTGTCCGATGCGTGTTGCTAAAACGCGGAACGGAATTAAAACGGAACAGAAAGCTGAACGGAACGGAAAACGGAAAATCTTTTCTCATGTCATTTACTTGATAGATTGTTAATCATGCTAAAAACATTATACTTTATTTAATTTTTTTTGAAAGATTAGCAATATTAGATTAATTATTCAAGAATAATTATTTCCTCAAAATCAACAGTACATGCATTGACCACTATATTCTGTCCCAAAATATCCTCGATTCACAATATGCTGAATAACTCGATATTTATATAAAAAACGGAAAATAAAGAAGTCTACAGAGTTTTGCATTTCAACAGACACGGTTGATAACGTTGAAAAATAGTGTAAGGTCTTCTAAGTGACTCCCAAATGGAGAAAATATGTCAACATTTCCCATTATATAACTGCGTAAGAAATCTGTTTTCGATCCTGTGAATTTTTCCGATTATAAAATGATAATGTGTCAATGAAGATTTCTTGGATATTTTCCGTTTCATCATGTTCAATTGTATCTTTTACAGGTGTGTGTATTTTTTTTCTAAATCGTGCAGCATGAATATTTTGGGATCAACAGACTATAGTCCAAATTTATAAACGGAAGATCGAACCCGGCAACATCTAGAGCTCTATATTCTGATCATATGTATCTAGTTGCAAGAGTAAACAACTGCCAAGTAATGCAAAAACAAAAGTGCATTGCTAAAAATACTAGTTTCACGAAGTACCGGGTATTTTAATGTTTAATATATCTTAATTTTTCTTTTCTTAATGATACTGTATCGTCGGTATGATTTAAGATCGTATAGAAAACCGAAAATTCAAGGTTGATGTAAGATATACATCATATTTGAAATATGAAAATATTCATAAAACGCTTTCACCAACTGCATCACGCTGATATGCCACTAATACCATATAAGAATCAAAGTACTGAAAGTACTGATAGGCGTAAGCATGATTGCAAGTTGTCAATGTCATAGTGTTATTACAACTATTTTCTTTTTAAGAATTAGTTTGATAACATAAAACACTATTCTAATATGTCAATTAAGGTATATACATGTAGTAAATGTGGAAATACTCTGTTACTGCACCAGATTAGTCTGGATCATGCCTTAAATAAAGATTCAATGAGAAGAGCAATTTAAACATCAAAACATTTGTTTTGTGAAGTACATTCGTATAACAGTTGATACTTATATGCAAGCTGAAATTACAGGAATACATTTTCATTTATTATGCCGATTTATTAAAAATGTTCATTTTGATATCAAAATGATGAAAGAATATTATAGATTTAGTAAACTGAACTTCTGAAACTGTAGTATTTTATTCTTTACAATAATGTTTCACAAAAATGCAGAAGTTACATTTGTACATCACTTGATTACAGTATTTTACAGAATCAAGTAGTATGTGTGTCACTTTGCTTACCTGAGAAGCAATAGCCATTGAGAAATCAGCTTCATAGAATAATACACAAAATATCTGGACAATGTGTTGTAAAAAAGGTATTCAATAAAGAGATTTTGATGTTTTCTTAATATATTCTCAAGTTTAACAGTAACAGAATGATTTCAAAGTCATTTTATATGTGGAGAATTGCAGACCTCTAATTGATCCTCAGATTGCAGTTCATATATTTTGTTGACAAATGTTTAAAACTTAGAAAGAATGTATTTAGTTACTGTACTGTATACCAAACACATTTCACAAAGATCAAACATATATGCAAATGTTGAGAATTACAATACAATGTAAAAGCCCAGTAATTTATGGATAACTATATATTGATATTCAATAATGTACAAATTATGTGTCCTTTACAATTGCTTCATATTGTACTGTCAAATCACAGGTCTCTAGTATTGAAGACATTTGAACTTTTAACTTTTAAGTTTTTATTTTAATACTAATGGACTCTTCAAGAGAACTTCCACCATTACAGAACATAGACTTTCAAAGAATCCCTTTATGGCTGCATGCTGTAATGGTGTTTTTGGAAAGCGTGTTATCCTGGAGTGTGCCATTTGTGGTAACAACAATTTCAATTCACTACTGTTGTCTTGCATCCATTATACCAATGAAAACTGTCTCTTTCAGCAGGATATTCTAAAATGTGTTGATGAAAAATGAATAATGGATATGTTATCAAGCAATATTTCATTACAATATACTTGACCTCCAATAAAGAAAACATGGATTTAAAAAAAAAATTAATCTATAAAATATTTTGAATTCATATGTGTTTTACCTTAAATAATTTATTTTCAAAAGTATACATGTATTTTGCAAATAAAGGATGAGATATATAAGAAGATCACACAATATGAATTATCAATAATTGTAAGGTTATTTTGGTATATTACATACAAGTAATGGAAAATATAGTGATTGAACTGTAAATGAAAGTTTAATTTTTTTTCTCCAAAATTCTTCAGTTTTTAATTGCATTTAGTACAAGAATATTTACTATATTGTTAAAGATATGACAACAAGATATCTGTGAGTCAATGCTCACTAGTGATACCCCTGCTCTGATGTGTATACAAAAAAGCATAGTTAACATTACATGTAATGGGAAGTTGACATTAAATATTTTGAAAAAATCCTACCGAATGGCATACCTTAACAAAGACTGAGTTAAAACTTCAAGCATCTGCTATTGTTGCTGAGATATCTTTGACAAAATTTGTGTTATAGACAAACAGACACACAAGGGTAAAACAATATACTCCCTCTCCTTCCGAGTATGGGTATAATTAGTTCATACTTAAACAAAAAAACCACGGGGAATATTGTATTTAAATTTAGTTTTATTTACTAACCTTGAAAATGGCGTTAAGGCCATTAAGATGAGGATTCCAGCATATTTCAGATGCCCTGCTTCCATTTAGAAGTTGCAAACGTGCAATGTTTGTCCCTCTTTTAAAAGTGCTAAACTGGGGAGCCAACACCGCATTTTTATAGCATCCGTCTTTTTCTTTGTTTTGCTTGAATTTAGCTGTGCAACCAAATTTAGCAACTCTCCCCTTCACCAGAGATGAAGAATGATGTTGAGCTCTCATTGTCTCCTCTTGTCAGTTAATGTTAATCAGTTTCTTGACATTCATCTGAAAGAACATATACATATAGAACAAATAGATTTATGTTAGGTTATTATCTATAATCATTGTCAGGTATATAATTGAGTCTTTTTGGAATTGCAATTAATCATGAACATGGTAGATCAAAGATATACTGGTATATAGTCCAAGTTCTCATGAATTGGAAATTTTAAAATTTAAAAACAAAAGATGCAGTCATCAAAATTATCATATAAATTATGATGTAGAGAAATTTCCACAGGAAATTTTAGTCACTTTTATTATAGAGTAATGATAAGGTAATTCTGAGATACAAGTAAATACAGTAGGTAAAAAGATAAATCATATTAATTTTTTTTAAATGTTCAATTAAATATCTTTGCAATTAATAGCCTATCTGGAATATTCATTATATAAACCAATGAATTGTATCTTGTATAATACTTAAAAGCTATATTTGAGATATTTTTAGAGAAAATTCATTTGCATTATTCATGAGTCATTTTTAAACCAAGCTGAATATTGTAATTTTTTGTAAGCAAAATGAATAAACCCTATATCATACAGTGCAGTTCGTAACAAATTACAAAATCACCATATGAACATATAGATCTGCAAAGATGTCACAAAATATTAAAGGTTTAAAAAAAGGAAATGTTATCATCCTTTATATGCGATTCCATTGTGCTAAATTTTAATCTTTCAAGATATCCTGTAGGCCTCGCCTTGTACAGTATTCATAACAAAAGACCGACATTTCAGAATTATCGATGAATGCCTAACACAAACAATATAAATTCTTTCATAAAATTTATCTACTTATCTGAGATTTCTCTGATTCTAACCCTCGCTTTTATATTGTGACATGTCTCCTCCGCGCGTCACAATATACAAGCGCGGATTAGAGTCAGAGGAATTTCGGATTAAGAAAGTAACAGCTCCTCGATCAAGATTATTGTAACATGAAAATCTAAAATGATGAGGCAAACGTTTATACAATGAGAAATCACACATTAATTACCTAACTTACCTTACGTATGTCGAAGATGGACAGTCACCAGCTGTTCTCAACGTGGGTTTGTTGATAAAAATTTTACACCGCATAACGTACGTAATGCAGTATTGTCTGAGATTACTATGCGAAACGTTGGTATGTTTACAAATAATTTATAGGCATTGTATCATTCAAATAATCTTTTTTAAATAGATTTGTACACACCCTTGTTTTTTTTTAAAAAGCATTCATTACCTGTTTCCCTATCATTTTTTCCTTCTGTACTCATAAACACGCAATTTCAAATTTAACTATTTTTTTCCTCGGAATTTCATCTACAGGCATCAGACTCCGTGCTTATCCTTTGTTTATGTCGCATACCATCGCAAGAGTTATCGTTCGTTCCTGTACTATCAAAAACGTTATTTATCTACCACTTGCTATCTTTGCTATAGGCATTTTCAATGGATAATTAAAAACGATGAAGTAAAAATTTAGAGATATACATGTACCACAGTTCTATTATCAGAAACGATGTTTAAAAGGGGTCGAACAGTGGTGGGGGGTATAGAGTTGTGTGCCCTTAGTTTAAATAACATCCGATAGTTTACCATGAAAAAGGGCAGGAATTTGACCTATGACGTAGAAGGTCATAAATGCAATTGCAATAGGCGCTTCCGCCTAAAAATTAGTAAAATTACTCGTTTGATATTTCACAATTCGTATTCATTTGATTTTTTACCGTTTCCTCTCTCAACGAAAGCCAATTGAATGCAATGCTATATTTGATTGACATTTTTAAGAATACCAATAGGACAGCATCATTCATTAGATATGAATAAATGATAAAAGGTAAATCGTTACCCTTTTAAAGCTATAAACGATATATGATATTTTCCGTCCCGTTCCGTTCCGTTTTCCGTTCCGCGTTATAGCAACAACCTGGTGAAATCTCCCTAATTCAATAAGCTTTCCTTTTTTATGACAGGTTTACCATATGATAATGCCAAAGTCAGTGGTGTTGTTTCTGTCCAAATCCAGGATTTGAATGAAGACCCAATTTCTCCCTCTGATGTGAGGAAAGTGTTTTCGTAAAGGATGGAAGAAGTACATACACGGTATTATTGTTCTATGAACAACAACAGCATCAAGACTTTGATCACCTGGATGACTGAAAACCAAAGTTCTCACCTGCAGGCATGTACAGAATTTGAACAGACCAACTTAAGCTATCATGATTTCGCAAATTCAATTTTTACAGTATATAGTTTGAAGTTCAGTATTGTGAATTATATGCACTCAAATTATATGGGATAGAATGATACGGAACTCGTCAATTTTAATGCCCCCCTTCAAAGAAGGGAGTGCATATTGCTTTGCTGCTGTTTGTCGGATGGTCGGTCGGTCGGTCTGTCGGTCGGTCCACCAACAGTTTCCGTTCATTTTCTTCGCAGAGGATGAACATATTGAAATGAAATTTAGTATACATGTTTATCATGATAATATCTGGGTCAAGTTTGATATTGGGTTCGATCAAGCAATTTTCGACAGAGTTATGGCCCTTGGACGTAGAAAAATTCTAGTTTTTTGTAGTTTCCGTTCATTTTCTTCGCAGAGGAGGATAATATATATTGAAATGAAATTTGGTATACAGGTTTATCATGATAATATCTAGGTCAAGTTTGATTTTGGATATGATAGAGCAATTTTCGACAGAGTTATGCCCCTTGGACTTAGAAAAATTCCAAATATTTGCTGTTTACGTTCATTTTTTTGTGAATGTTCCCAAGGGAGGGGGGCATAAGTGTTTAACAAACATCTCTTATTTAGGTTGTGTTAACCCTTTCGCTGCCAACGTAAAAGTTTGAATTGCCAAATATGTAACGTCACAGGTATGACGTTTTTAAAAGAGTTATGATGTTACTTGCGGGTTTAATTTCGCGTTCGATGCGTAAAACGCAGAAGCTACGCAAGATGGATATTCTATGGAAAAGTCACCTGAAATATGTCTTGTATTCTCCCATTTCATCATTTTATTACACAAAATATGATTAAAACTTTAATTTGTAAGTTGATATTGAACTTTTACAGAGTGTAGTAAAGATGTGGATTTACAAGTTTTCTTTTCACCAGATTAATTAAACCCCTTTTTGTGCATTAACAAATAAATGTACATTATGGAAGGGATTGCAATTTTTGTTGCAATTATGTTGCAATTTTTCCAATTTATTTTCTAAATCGTTTAGTGCACCTATAAAAGAAAAAAAAAACATGGGTAAAGCTTACCGATATTTTATAACATATTAACATCATGCCAATCATCTTAGTCAATGATTTTATAATATACCAAATATACTCTTGCTTTGTGTCTAGCATGAAGCTTTATAACACAATATTAAAAATGAAAATTCGCTAATAAAGGGTGGACAAGCCACACCCTTCTTGATCAAACTTATTTACAAATCATCATGCTAAAAATTAGAACAAATTAACTTTAAACGTGAAAATTGCGCATCAAATACATATGTAAATTCCCAGAAATTGTGTTCACTAAAGAATGTTCTATTTTGCATTCAAAAAATGCTTTAAAATAAATTTCAATCAATTGCTCTACACTATTCCTCCACACACAAATGCTGGTTTAAACAAAGTGAAGGCCTTTCAAACATCTCGTGCACTGAGTTCTGGATCACCGCCTTTGCCCTCTTGCTCTATCAGAGCATACGACGCAGTCCTTTTCTTGTCTGCCTAATAAATAAAAAAATGATAAAATATGATAAATGAAATATAATAAATATTTTTCACATTGTCAGTCATTATATTCTTTTCCTTATTGTATTCTTTTTTATTTCAAATACTGATTCTTTAAACGCACAGTCTGTTGGCAATCATCTTGGATTTACTCTCTCTCTCTCTCTCTCTCTCTCTCTCTCTCTCTCTCTCTCTCATCTGACTTGTTAATTTTTTATGTCGGAAAATCTATACGTGTATATGTGGTATGAAGAGTGAATGATATTAAGATAAAAATACATGTACAAAAATCACCGCTACATGGATCGAGGGGACCAATATCTATTTTTAAGCGCATGCGCTAGCGCTTATTAGGGATGCACCAAATCTCATGATCTTTTTATAAGCGCCACCTAGTGATCATGCTGAGGGACGCTCGAATTCTTAAAATAGCAAGATAATGTTATCCTTAAGTTTCTATCAAGATCCCAGGGTTTGCAAAAGAACGTCGAGTTGTAGGTTTACTTAATCGAGATCAGAACTCAACAAATGGCAAACTTTTACAATATCAGTAAAGTCTAGGGTGCATTGGCGATTACACAACTAAACATGCCATGCGACATTCCATGCTGCTATTATTAGATGCATGTTGGGTGACCGCTGTGCGATGTAAACAAAGGATGGCCAGTGGTTCGGATCTCGGAGTGTCAAAGCATGCGATCAGAGATATTCCCTTGTCTTGTTGCTATACCAAAAGTTACATAGAAAAGAATTTAAGACCCTCAAAGGACGACAAATCAACGTGATATTTTAAAAATTATTTGTTGTGTAACTTTGATCTTTTGATTCATGTCGTGATTTTTTCGTGTAATTTGTCGATTTTAAATTCAATGACATTTATTCATATTTTACGGTCTCAATTGGTGAAAAGGTACAGTTAGTCTTGTTTTCACTCACTTAGCAAGTGTATTCAAAACTTGCCGTACACTGTATATATTAACAAGGTTAGCATTTAAAAAAGGAAATAAAGTCAGCCAGCGGAATATTAATTTTAGATCAAAATTGAATAAACAACCTATAAAAATACAAGATATATAATGACCAGAACAATAATATTCTGCGGGTGTACATTGAGTTTGCACGCTTTACTTTTATAACTGTACGGTAGGAGCGGGCGTGCAGCGGTACAATGTATGACTTCACACCAACTTTAGTTATTTATAATTATATAGACTTTTAAAATTGCAAAGATCGCTCTCTGAATTTTACACCACATATCCTCTCAAATTCGAGAAATGTATATATGCAGACTCCGGAACCCAGGGACAGTCAGTTTCATAACTTCGAATTTCTTAAACGAGGACTGTCTAATTCATTCCCAGAATTCCAATGTACAAAAGCGCAATCGAATTTTCATCCCAACTTAGTTGTAAGTGAGCTGACTAATCAGTTAATATACATTACAAACTCCTCTCTTCAAATTGATTGAAATGGTATGGTCAGGATCTCATACATATGATGCATTTTCATGAAACTGTTTTTTCTTTTACTTTCTGTATAGTTATGACTTTAAAATATTAACAAGGGTTTGAAAAAAGTAGCATTGAGGCTGGCTTAGCGCGTTTCAGTACTTTGAGTACTTTGAGTATAAAAATCAGATTGAGGGGGAAAGCTTTTCTCATATCCCAGACCACATTTCTACCTTAAGTTTTGTTTTAACCAAAGAAATATCATGAATGCGGGCCAGTTTTTGAAATTCAACTTCGGTTTTTAACATTTATATTGGAGGCAGATGTAAAAAAAAAGTTTTATTAGATCAACATACAAATGACTAAAGAAGAATAAATTGTGGTTTATTAACCTTGAATGTGTTGGATAGTAACGTCCCGTCTCCTTTGCCTCACGCCTCTGACGGGCTGGCGTGACGGCTGTGATGCTCTCCTCCATCTCCGTTGTGTTGCCCTGTTCATATAAATGTCGTGGGACTGGATCCTACCAAACTGATGCCTGTGGATCTCTCTCCAGCTTCCATCGTCATAAATTTCCCCCACTATCTCGAGTCTAATCCTTGTTCCGGGCAGCAAAGGATAAACGTTTCTTTCTTCGCTCATGTTGAGTGATTAATGCAGACGATCGATTTCAGAGAATGCGTAGGTATTTAACTGGATTTTCGGACAGGTCCCATTCCATGTATGAATGTACTTTAGAGTCATCACTTGTATATTCACGGATAACAGTTACAAGTAAACAAATCCACAGGTTAGATAGGGTCAAAATTTCCATTGTTTCGTTTAAATATTCCCCCTTTCCATCCATTTCATGCAATATACATGATCCTCAATTTTACACAAAACAACTTATTTGTTTGGATTGCCGAAGGAAAATACATTTAAGTCTTAGGTTATTAAACCTAACCAAATTTCAAGACTGTGTGTGTATGGTTTGTAAATGTGTGTAAACGTATCTGTCAAATGATAGTCTGGTAAGTGGTTACTTGCTTAATTTTAATCTATTAAATTATCACTTTTATTTACGTTCTGTTTCTTCACAATTTTCATAGAATACCACAGTTGAGTAATATTACAATAGCAACGGTGAACTGTTACGGGCTAGCAGCTTTTAACAAACGTCAAGATGTTTTAAATATTATAAACAAAAGCAATACTCTATTATTTGTTTGCAGGACACCCATTTTATACATGAAAATGAACCATTCATTGAATTCCAGTGGGGATACAAAATGCGTTTTTAATTCGTATTTTTAAAAAAAAATTGTCAAATTTAAGAGGTGTCTGCATACTTTTTAAAAACAATTTTGAATTCAAAATCCTAAGAGAACAAAATGGACACAGATGGTAACATACTTGCATTGGATCTAATCATTGATGAAAACAAGGTAAATCTTATAAATATATATTAGCCTAACATGGACACCATTAGTTTTATGAAAATATAAGAGATATATTTTTTAGAATTTGACAATGAATATTTCATACTGTGTGGTGATTTTAATCTAACTCTAAATCCTTTGCTTGATACTTGTAATTACACTGGAATTAATAACCCTAAGGCTCGTAGTAAAGTCTTAGAAATTATGGAAGATTATTATAGAGTTCTAAATTCAGATAAAAAAAAGTTTACACATGGCGCAAGAAAAATCCTTTAAAACAAAGTCGTCTTGATATTTTTCTTATCTCTGATAGTCTTTCAAATTTAGTTGAAAACTGTTCTATTACACCGGGTTACAGGTCTGATCACTCCGTTGTTTTGCTTGAGATAAAATTTAATCCCCTCACCAAAGGGTGTGGGCTTTTGGTTTAACAATTCTCTTTTGTCAGACAAAGAATATGTAATAAAAGTTAAAAAACTATCCAGTCAGTTAGTAGACAATATCTAGATAATAAAGAGAGTTGTGATTTTCAATATAAAAGTGGTATTGATGAAAGTCTTTTTTTTGTAGGTATTAATGATGGAAATAAGGGGAGGTGACTATTTATTTCTTATTCAACATATAGAAATAAGGTAGGAAACAACACAGAAAAAAATCTTGTACAGGAGATAGAGTATATGGAATCAGATTCTACTGTTGATATTAATATTTTGGATGAAAAGAGTGCTCTTGAAAAACTACGCAAGGAAAAGTTGCTTGGACATATGATAAGGCCTCGTGCACATTGGATGGAGGAAGGCGAAAAACCTTTAAAATATTTTTGCAATTTGGAATCTAGAAATTATATCAAGAAACAATAAAATTGAAACTGAGGGTGTTGGAAAGGTATATGAACAAGGAAAAATACTAGATTGTGTCAAGAAGTACTATGAAAATTTATATGCAATTGTGGACACAAATTTAGTAAGGATTGATTTAGATAATTGTATTTTCCCGCGTTTCGTCAGTATAGCGGGAAAATGTTGTATTCACGGTAGTCATGTTTTACAAATTGTTATGGTCCAGTATTGACCAATGGGCGGCATGGAATTGTTATGAACGTATTATGAATTACTAGCGTAAATCACTTTCTAGCCGTCGCTTGTGATCGATAGACCAAATTTTTGAAAATATTTTTTGTCAAGAAGTTGTTTTACCCATGTTATTATTTAGGGAATATAATAATTAAAAAATTATATTTGTTATGTGAGGTCCGTCACACCCTTCTTGCATCATTTAGCATTGGCAACGGATACAGGTTTCCTAGAATTTTTTCACGATTCTGCATCGTTTTTTATTTCTAGGTTTTTCCTGGCTGGCTATGATGTATTTTCATAGAAGGAAGGTCATTGTTGGTGATATAAAAAATGTCATTGTTTATTTGTATGAGTTTAATTATCAATGTTGAAAGGTGTTATATAAAAAATACAAAGTTTTATATTACATATCACATAAAGTTAACACATGTACCTGTAGTAAATGTGTAATAAAATTTGTATGGCGTCCAGCATACACGGCTAGCTGTATGCAAGGTATATATGTGTTGTTGTTATTTGTTAATAATGAATATAGTAAATACTATTATTTTTGGGAGTTGATTTTTAATCAACTCTCCTATGCAGTCACTCAAACAAACCGAAAGTGAAACAGTGTTTGGACCTCAGCTCAAATCATTGCTCCTAACAAGACTTAGTTCTTGAAAATAATTGATGAATTCGATGTAATGTATGCTAAAGCATTGTTTTTCAAGGAAACTTATTTACAAATACCCTTAAAATAGTCAGATTTTAAATGGTACGAGCAATTTAAATATTTTTTGTAATCGTTTGTATTCCTACGCCAGAGTTCAATATAGTCTCGTTCAACTCGACGCTCGGCTGTCTCCGTTAACCCTTGTCGAAGATTTACGGTGTCTGCCGAGCGTTTGGTTGAACGAGACTAGAGTTCAATATAAAATAATTGCTTGGATCCATACAATTTTCGAGAAATATTTCTACCACTGATACATAGTTTGATTGAATTAATTTTATCTTTAAATATTATTTAACATGATTCATATGGAGGTTTCTCGACATTTTAGTCGAAAAAGTTCAAAAATTTGTATTAGAAAAATGTGCGTAATTCAAATTAGAAACTACGTAAACATGTACTTGTCATGCAAAATATCATATCATTGATTTTAGAATAAACATCAAAATCAACTCCCGTCAGTTCTTCAGTACTTTGATTTATACAATTCACCTAAGTTAGAAAATGAGTTGTCAAATGGTCTAGAAGAATTTTTTTTTTTAGAAAAAGAGGTATCAAATGTTATAAAACATATGAAGAACAACAAATCTCCTGGAAGTGATGGGTACACTGCTGAATTTTTTTTTTTTTTTTTTGGAAAGATATGAAAAATTTTGTTGTGCGAGCCATTACATGTAACTGATTAACTGTATATGTTTGAAGAAGGAACTCACCATCTCACAGAAACTTGGAATTATCTCATTGTCTACCTAAAGATGATAAGCCTGGACATTTAAAAAAAACTGGCGACCAATTACTCTTTTAAATGTTTTGTATAAGATTATATCAGGGTGTGTAAGTTTTAGAATCAAGAAAGTATTATATTACTTAATATCCGATACACAGTCTGGATTTATGAAGGGAAGCTACATTGGAGAGAATACTATATATATATATATATATATATATATATATATATATATATATATATATATATATATATATATAAAATAAAAAACTTTTTTAAAACACTGTTTCAAAATATTTCGACCGTGTTACCGGTCTTCATCAGTCGGTGTTTATTGTCTATAACACAACGCAACGTAGAACATATACTATGACGTCACAATGTGAATACAGTCTGGCAAGTGACGTCATACAACAATATTGCGCCAAAAACATATGAAATATAGTTGAGAGTCTATAGAAAGCACTTTGATAGCCGTAATTAGTACATAAACAAGTGATATATGAAAAATGTATAGATAACGGGACATAAAATAAAGGAAATGTCTATACAAACTAGTAATAATGTAGTCTAAGGACAATAATGTTCCTTTTTGTTGATACCAAAAGGCATATAAGTATTAAAATATTTTCTTCCACAAATTCTCTGAATTTTCTGTAAGTTTCATCTTTGTACAATTTTTCGATACCTATTACAGAATAATCCTCAACTGTATGTTCGTCAGTATAAAAATGCATTGCTACAGGGTCGTTAGTTTCTCTCCTGATCAGTGACAAATTTAAAACAAAATTTGTCTTTGATATAAAGTCATCCCCGTTTCCCCAACATATACAATTTTGTTACACTTTTTACAAAACACCCCATAAACAACATTACTTGACTTGCAAACGATATGATTTTTAACTTGATACGTTTTGCCCTTAGAATCTTGAAATTGGCCAGAACAAATAATATATTTACACAGAACACATTTTTTGCACCACACGGCTCGCATAAGTGTTGTTTTTTTAAAAAGAGGTTATTATGTTTCTTATAGACCAATATGTCTTTCAAGTTTTTGTCTCTCCTGAATGCCACTATAGGTGTTTTGAAACGCAAGTTTTAGGCGGTCGGAATTTTCGAGAATTTTTTGACGTTTCTTTAATATTTGATGAATATTTGGTAGTCCTCTGGAATAGTTTAACACAAACGGAACACGGTTACACTTTTTGTTATTTTTTCTGTAGTTCAATAAATCCGAGCGGTTAAATTTATCCACCTTCGCCAGCTGATCCTCGACCTCCTTGTTGGAATATCCACATTTGCATAAATTAGTTTTAATTTTCTCCCGTTGTTTGAAATATCCCTCATCTGTTGAGCAGATTCGGCGCGCACGGATACCCAGTCCAAATGGTATAGATTTTTTTGTAGATTCAGGATGGCTGGATTTTTTATTTAGGTACATGTGTTTGTCAGTGGGTTTACTGTACAGGTCGGTAGAAAGAAATCCTTTTTCTAGGAACTCTATGCTAGATTTAGAAAAGCGTAGATCAAGCTGAATATTTGGGTGTATACCATTTGCCATTTTATGGAAATGTAGAAAATCGGCTTCTGTTCCTGACCAGGCCTCATGATCAGGATCATAAAGCATTTTTAGACTTAAGTCTAAATTGCAATCTTTTATAAAATTAATATATTTCATAAAATTACCCTTAAATTTTGTAACAATCAACATAATATAGAGGCACTTTTCAATAGCATATCATTTTTCGATGCTGTCAATCGCAAGACAATAAGACAGTGTATAAAATTTGACTTTAGTCTAAGACTGCTTCATGATCTTGGGGCCAGATTCCAAATATGTCATCGATATATCTAACATAAAAAAGAGGTTGTACGTTACACTGTTCCAAAAGAATACGTTCCCAATCCCCCATATATATATACACGCATAGTTTCTGCAAAGTTTGGATCCAATAACAGTTCCTTCTGTTTGAATATATTGTTTGTTGTTAAAACTAAAATTGTTATTTTCCAGGACAGCATCCATCATCTGTAAAATGGTATTTGTGTCAACTTCTTTTTTCTGTCGTTGATTTAAAACTTTTGCTATTACTTCCCGCGCTTCTTGTCTATATATATATATATATATATATATATATATATATATATATATATATATATATATATATATATATATATATATATATATATATATATATATATTGGCTTTGAAGAAAATGTTTTTCAGTGGATTAAGATTTTAAATACAAACTTCCATGCTGCTATTATTTATCGCAACAGTTTGTTGTACAAAGAAGATGCAGGCAAGGAGACCCTGTCGCTTCATAATTATTCACCATGTGTGCAGAAATCTTAGCAATAATGATTAAACAAAACAAAGATATTAAAGGTATTTATTAATGATATTGGCCATAAGATATCACATTATGCAGATGACACTTCACTAGTCATTGATGTTTCACCAAAATCTCTTTTTGCAGCTCTAGAATCCATAGAATTTTTTCTAGTTTTTCTGGTCTTCAAATAAATACATCTAAGACAAAGATTATTTGGATTGGATCAAAAAAAAAAATTCCGATCAGATTTATCATCACACAAGATGGAAATTGGACTGGGGGTCAACAACATTCAACCTTTTAGAAACTCAGTTCTCAGTCAATCTTCATAATATTGCCGATATAAATTATAATTTGCAAATTCTAAAAATTATAGCTCTGGTTGAGCAATGGAAACGACGAATTCTTGCTCCCATTAGTAGAATGACTGTTATTAAAAGTTTGCTCATACCGAAACTAATTCATTTATTCATTGTGTTACCAAATCTAAAGAAAAAAACAATATCATACCTTGATATTTTTTTTTATTTCTGTGGAAATCTAAGATTGGTAATAATAAATAATAAATAATTGCAAGTTTTTATATAGCGCTTTTAAATTGCAATGCATTTCTCAAAGAGCTTTACAATTATTACCCCAGTAGACCTTAAAGCATTCCAGAGCCTTCTCAGTGCGGCAGCCGTTATGGCGCTCAAACACTCACATTCTGACAATATCTTTCACTGTCTATAGCCAGGTACCCATTTTACACTTGGGTGGAGTCAGGAAATACATGTAAAGTGTCTTTCCTATGGACACAACGTCGACCTGCCGCGGCTAGGATTCGAACCCACAACCTGAGTCCTGCACCTTAACCAATCGGCTACCGACGCCAAGTTAAGAAATCACTCATTACACAGGACTGTTCAATAGGAGGGTTGAAAATGGTTGATTTATTTATGGAAATGAATTTTTACAGAAATTGTTTGATTTTGGTGATAGTTTTGTAATCGAATATTTACACAAGATAAACAATGATATTTTGTAAGATATGTTAAATTCATGGTTATGTTTTATTATTACCTACAGTGATCACCCAAAGGCAAAAGATTATCTTTCAAATACTCCGGTGTTGTACAATTCAAAAATACACATAGCAAATAAAAATGTTTTGATAAAAACCTGGTACAAGAATGGTGTAAAGGTCATACAAGATTTTTATGATGAAAATTGAAATTTTTTAGGTTATGAAGAATTTAAATGTAAATACAATCTCAAGAATATGTGTATAATGCAATAACAACAGTGTTAAATCAGCAATTTTTAAGTTTTTTAAAATGTCTAACAATGACAGGACTTTTGTTAAAAGAAATCCTAATCCATGTATACCATTTTCCCCCAAACAATTATACTCCATGAAAAGTGTACAAAAATTATTTAAAATGTTTTTAACGAAAATGTGGTTGTCCCAATTTCTGTAACCAAATGGAAAACAGATCTAACAGATTATAATGTTGAAGATCTTACTGTATATGACATTTTAAAGATTTGTTTTAAAACTACAAAAGATTCTTCTGTACAATGGCTTCAATTTAGAATTGTACACAAAATTCTTCCAGTTGGATACTACCTTAAAAAATCAATATTAAAAATACTGACAGATGTGGGTTTTGTAAAATTAATGTGGAAACAATAATACATGTTTTTATTTCCGGTGAGAAAATACATACCCTGTGGGGTGAACTTAGTTTATACATTTATAGAAAGACCTTTGAAAGAATTGGATTTAATATGTCTAATATTATACTTGGCTCCCATTGTCCTTTCATGACAAAGTCATACATTTTATAATTCTGTATATGAAACAATATATTTTTGGTTGTCTTGTGTCAAATAAGATTCCATGCTTGATTGGTTTCCTTTGTCACTTAAATTTATAATACAATATTGAAAGATATGCTGCAATACACCTTGTAAATTACAATATTTTGAAAGCTTATGGGATAGTTGGAAAGGTATCTTTGCTGCTGATATCTAATTTATTTGATTATTATGGATATTTTTTCTATTTCTTTTTTTTTTTTTGGTTTGTACTTAATTTTTTTTTCCATGTAGGCAAGTAACCACAAAATAATACAATTTGGTGTTCAGTCATAAATGTGTATGTGTGTGTGTATGATTAAATGTCTGTTCTGCATGTCTGTTTCTTTGAAAAAGAAATAAATTAAAAAATAAATAAATTCAAGGCAGGTTGAGGTCTTACTGTATATCGGGAAATATTCGCCCCCGTTTTATTCTTCCCCATTTCGGCCCCGTTATCTGAGCAAAGGAATTCCAGTGTCTCAAATTGTCTCTCTTTAAACACAAATGTGTCAGAGTGAATTCAAGACGGGGTATACTGTATCCAGGTGTAGAATAGCGAAAATTACACAGGGCGGAAATTACTCTGTATATAGTAGATATTAATTGTGACTCCATACGCACATGTAAATGTAATTTGGTGTCTGTCAGATGGGGATATCGATCCTACATAGGGCAGTCTGAGGCGGAGTGTGTATAGGCCAAGTTACAGTCCTTCAATAAAGTTTGTAAGATTGTGATGAATAAGATCAGAGTATACATGCACTTCTATAATAACAGATATAATTTTTCAATGTCAATAAAATCATTCTACAAATGATAACATTAGACAAATTACCCAAAGGCATTAATAATTTTGATCTCTTGCGGTTAGAAATATTGGTGGCCTCTAAAAATACTTGCTCACTTTTGAAATTTTTTTGGATTTGAATAAAATTTATGTAAATGTATAATATGGTGTGAAAAACTTAGTCATGAAAATGAACATGTAAAAGAAGAAAAAGCGGTGCAATTAACAACAACAGTATCAAGACAGTGAATGACTGAATAGCTGGGCACCAAAGCTCTCACATCCTGCAGCCATGTACAGAGATGAAATGAACCAACTGCATGTTTTTCTGTCTCTGTAAATATGTATTTAATTAATGGTATTTAATGTTCAATGGTATACATTGTCTTTTTAAATACCAGTATGGGGTATGATCGTCAACATTCAGTTGTTTGAACACAATCTGTAATCACATTCTGCACTTAGTAGATAGCTATTTGCTATGTTGCTAGGTTATCATGAATTTGCAAAATCAATTTTCACAGTATTTAATTAGAAGTTTAGTATGTTAATTATATGCACTCAGAGTAAATGGGATAAAATGATATGGAACTTGGTCACTTTTAAATTGCTTTAAACGTGTGCGATTACTATTTAGTTTAGATTTTCATTTTTTTTTTTACTGATACTTGATTAGTTTTGTATTGTAAAATATATGCATATATTTGTTATGCATGGTTTCTTCTCCTGTGTTAATGCATTGAATATGATTTAAGCCAGATAATCCCTGGAATGAAAACATTTTGCTGTGGTTTCATTGAAATACTTAAGCATCAGTATTTGACGACTTAGGGAAACTCATAGTAAGAAGAAAAAGTTAAGTAGCTTCAAGGACATTTGGCCCTATTTTAAATGCGTTATCAGATATATGCATGTCCATGAATATTTAATTTCATGAATGAAAAATACAACTGAAAATCAATGGAAATTAGGGCTTTAACAAATGATGAGATCATCGTATGATTAATTTTAAGGAGCTTTTAAGTATGTGCAACTGAATGGACAGGTCTCATTTAAAAGGAAGGAATTAAGAATAATTGAAAATTTCTTTAAGATGTGTAAATGCTTTAAAATCAACCAATGCAATTAATCGATCGGAACAATGGTAACCTGTTACAAATTTCGCTACTGGTTTATCCCTTTCAAAAAAATCGGACAAAATTTCAGAAAAAAAAGGTATCCGATCCATATTATAGAACCTATTTTTTTAAAACCTTGAATATCCATCATGTATTAAACGCCTCATTTGATTGGCTAAACAAATTCATATATATCGTATAACATAACTTGCATACGTCACAGTGCGACGCGCGTGCGAAACGTATTAATCTGCTTGACGTTACGTTTAAATTTTGTATGAATTAACATCTTTAAACTAAATAGCGGGCCCTATTTTCTGATTGTAGTAATAGAAAATTGAATTATAAGGAATAAATTAAATTTTAACCTATGTTATACGAGTATCACTTAATTTAGAACAGTTAACGCTTTTTTAGAAACCGCTTCAAGAATTGGTTTTCATAAATTAAAAACAAAGGGGAGCAACTCTTCAATAACAGGGAAAGGCCATTTATCAGATAACATTCTACTCTTACATATTGAAATTTAAACATGAAAATCATTTTTTATGTACTGAGTATTAGGCCAATACATATAATTGCAATGCATCAAGATTCATTAAATATAGGGATATATATTTCTCTCCCTCTCTCTTTCCCCTCCCCACTCTCACCATCCCCACTCTCTCATCCTCCCCATTCTCTCTCTCTCTCTTTCTTTCTCTCACACCCTCCCCACTCTCTCTCTCTCTCTTTCTTTCTCTCACACCCTCCCCACTCTCTCTCTCTCCCCCTCTCACACCCTCCCCACTCTCTCTCACATCCTTCTCTCTCTCTCTCTCTCTCTCTCTCTCTCTCTCTCTCTCACCTCCCCACTCTCTCCCTCTCACATCCTCCCCACTCTCTCTCTCTCTCTCAGCCCTCACTCTCTCTCTCATACACATCCTCACACCTCTCTCTCTCTCTCTCTCTCTTTCTCTCTCTCTCTCTCTCTCTCTCTCTCTCTTGTCAGCCGCATCGCTGGCCGGGTCAACCCTGAAAAGTGCACTCAGTTGACCCGGCCAGCGAGGCAGCTTATTCTACAAGCACCCACGCCTATAGAGTGTACACATCAGTGTTTCACCATCCGAAACGTTTGCATTCATGCCTTTCTAGTGCATAAGTATCATTTAAGACCATGCAAGTTTGGAGAAGCTAGGACCAGTAATAACTAAGATACATGTATAGACATCAAAGGGCACCTGCCCCCAAAACTTTAACCAACTCTTAAAAAATCTTAACCTCATTCAGCATCCAAAACTTATGGCTCAGATTCAGCATTCAAGCCTGTCCAGTGCATAAGTATCATACATGTAAGACGCACCATCCATGCAAGTTTGATGAAATTGGATCAGTATTATCTATGATTTTGTCATCAGAGGGCACCTGCTCTAGGTGAGCTAATATGTAATTTTTTTCTGCAATCATCGCTACCTTAATAACCAGCATGAATTATCAAAGAAAGCATTTTATTGCTTATATAAACATCTCTCTTAACAAATTTATAAATTAGTTGTAAAAAATCAGTAAAATTCAATAAAGTTCTGATTATGAACATCAGTCCCCCCCCCCCCTTCACTGAATTAAGATAAGTAAGAAACTAAATTAATATACTATCCCAATTGGAAAGGGGTCCCTTATATAAATTCATGAGCATAAATGGGTTTGCATTTTTTTTTAGATAACATTTCACCAGTGGTTCCTGATAAAACTAAGAATAAGAAAAATTGAAGCAGGGAAACAACAGACAAACGTTGCTCATCAGAAATAAGCTACATGTAACAATTATAATCCACTTAATTGCTTTATAAAATGAATTTTGTTGATTTGTTACCGATTTAATATCATAATATATATCCCAGGTTCTTCTAACTTTTTATATTCCCTTTCTCTTTGAGTGAATAAAAAACATGATCAAAGATGTCTGTCATTGGGAACGCGATCTGTACCTCGTCATGTTGAAGGGTTCAAATTAATAAAGGGAATGTCCGGTTATTTTGGATTTGCAAAGGACGGGAAAGAACTCAGTGATCTGATGTTATAAAGTTACTTGTACTTGGGGTTTTCCGTGATACATGTATACCGATTACTTTTTTCCATTTAAATTCCCGAACAAAATTAAAAAGATCCTTGAAATTTTTTCAATGTAAAAAAATTGGGGATGTCTTATTAAGAAAAGGTCTTGTACATATTTCTATTTCTTGTTTAATGATCAATTGTTCTTCATCATTAACGGGTGGTGGTATTATTAAGGAAATCGGCACAACGTTCTGGAAATAAGAAACTTGGAATGAAGCCAAAGAACGAATGATATAAACTTACATAAAACAAGCGCATGCGCCGGAACTTGGTGTTTGGAACTGCTGCTGAATGATGATGATGATGATGATGACCACGACCACGACGATTATGATGAATGAAGTCTGTCTTTGTTATAATCTTTGATTAGCTCCATCCTTCCACCATATTTCGGTGCAATGCAACTAAATGCAGGCTCCTCTAGAAAGAAAATTAAATAAGAATAATTTTCAAATAAATATAGAATAGACAAAATTACAAAACGAAACAATCTCATTATGTAGTAGTGCCAAAACAACAAACATGTACATAGGCGTAAATTATAATGATTATGTACTTGTGCAGATTATTTTTTTTTCTTTCAGCATAACTGAAACTGACTGAAACTTCTGACATGGAACATACTACGTCATTCAAAGAATGAGGTAGATACATACTAAATAACACACTACTTTATACCTGATATTGAATATAATATATGCATGTTATTTGAAAGCTAAACATATGAAACTAAAACACATGTACGTGTAGATTAAGTGTAATGCATAAACAAGCCTTAATTGTTCACCCACCCCACTCCCATCCTGCAAACTGAATATGATAATTATATATTTACATTTTCAACTGTCTTTGTCTGCGATAACATTACGATTTACGATTCAGTTTTGAAGCATATAACCAAATAATTTCATTAATTAAAAAAAAGCAGAGCGACACAAAATGGGTGTGTCTTATAGCATAACCGAAACACGATATTGGATGTTAAAATGCTGTTTTATGGATTTGACCACACCCCGACCAAAGTTATCACCTCATAATACTAAATGATGATTCCTTATTCCTTAAATACTGTATTACGATACTAATCTCTGCATACCTAAACAATTTAGTTTCAAATCCTATTTTATGACCACGCAACTCTTGGTCACGGGGGCAGTTGGGAGATCGACCGAGTTGTGTGAGCGATCATCATAACCACTTATGTCGGACAACAACGGGGAAATGAACACCTCTTGAAATTATACATTTCATCAGTTTTAATCTAAGTTAGAGTACCTATTAATTTTACCAATAGAAAATTTATATGAACAATACTTTTAGACCGCTAATCTACTTTGATATTAATTCCGAACCACCCTTGCCGTAAATTCAAAATTTACAGTATACATGTCAGTTTTCCCGGAATCAGATGCATTTTACAGGGACTTTGTACGCCTCTCTCTCTCTCTCTCTCTCTCTCTCTCTCTCTCTCTCTCTCTCTCTCTCTCTCTCTCTCTCTCTCTCCATAAGATTATTAATTTACTCAATTAGTATTTTTAGTATTTATGGAGCAGTCTAATATAACACATGGACTAGATACCACCTTTAAATAGTTAATCCAATAAAAGTGTTATAATGTGTGTATGGCAATGTTGCATCACTCAACCCTTTGTACTGCGGATTTTCAATGTAATTGTTAATTTTTGTTTGTGTGTGTGTATCGGGGGGAGGGGCTGGACACCCCAATCCCTCCTCGGGATAATTAAAGCTTCTTAAATTATTGTAAAATTACTAAAAATAGGCTAATTATCCCCCCCCCCCCCAATTTTTCACAGAGGTAGAACTTTACTTCTTGTAGAATACCCTGAAAATTCAGTCCCTCATGATAAGAAACCTCGATAGGTTTCCACGCCCGATGTTTAAAATCCATTTATAAATGAACAGTGTACTACAGTAGGGCATCTACATGTAACTTTTAAAAACAAGAGATGACGACAACATCATTTTTTACAGTGGAAGAGTTTTAATATAAGTAGATAACCCTGAAAGTGACCCATATTTTTTCACAGTGGTAGTTATTACCACTTGTAGATCACCCTAAAAATCTAAACTCTCAAATATGAATAATAAATTGAATTCCGACCTTGAGCACAATAGCAATATGATTAAAGTCTTGAACTCTACAATTTTTCCCGGAATGACTGACCGTTGGTTTGTCTAAATGCTACAATATCAACGTCATGACGTATTTGACGTAACAAAACCTATGACGCAACAATCGTTGCTATAAACAGTGAAAACTAGGCAGAGGGAAAAGAGTGACTGCAAGGCATGTTATCAATGTTTGTTGAAAAATAAGGATATTTTTCTTAAGTTTATTCAAATTAGCTTACTAACGTGTCCTTCTCTTGTAGATTATCAAAATGGAGATGTGTATCGGAGAAGACAATTTGCGTCAACAGGTAAATCGCTTTGATGTATATATAATGGCCTTTGTATATACTTATACAATCATGCAATACATTTTAGGAGATATTTTGTGATGGTCATGATTGTTTCAAACTTTTAAATTGGTGATAACGAAAAAAAAATGTGCATATACGTAAACATATTCTTGCAAAACATGCATGTATACATGTACATGTAGCAACGAATATCTGAGTAAATATAACAGTATCATATTACACTGCAAAACGATTAAAACCATTGTTTTGTTTTATTTCTTTTACAGATAAAAAGAATGGATAAACTGTCAGAGTTGAAGAGGAAACTGAGAGCCTATCAATATCTGGTATGTTTCATGTGACAAGTGATTTTATCAAGTAACCTAACATACATGTAGATTATGATTTGTTGGCTCGTGTCTTTTTTGTTTTTTTTTTTAAATTCACGTTATTAAATGGATTGATACATGATACAAAGCCGCCGAATTTTTTTTTCTACATTTCTTTTTATCTTCTATATTTTGAAAATTCAATCTTAAGGAGAACCTTCGCAATGAAGTCCTTGCTGACAGCCTGTTCAGAACAGAGGAGAAGATGGAGAGACAACAAGAGGTGTTCTTATCATTTAGAGAGAATTTTGATGTGAAAATTATCATATCAAAATACATTTTATAGGATGAAATATCATAATATTTAATTGACTTGCATTTTCTTCTCCTGTAATGATGCTTAAGCACGGGATCTCTCATTACACGTAATAAATTACAGGAGCCAGTAAGCGAGAGCCGACGCGTCATCATCTTCGCAAAAATTGAAGCACAGATACTGGTAAATTTATCAATGATTGATTTAGTACAACATTTGTAAAACACGAATTACCGTGCAAATTATGCGCGCACGAGAGTCATTTTTTCTTGTCCTCTAGTATAATTTTATTCATGTAACTCATTAAAAAATTTGATTACAGAAAAGAATTCTTCCAAGCAACAGAAATGCCGTATTGGTTGTTAAATGGATGGTATGTTGATTTAACTTGCATGTATTTGGATCTTTATTTAATGATTGACTGATTATTTATATAACTGCATGATTCCTTAATTGATTATTGTTTCATGTCCTTTCTTTCGTTCTTGAACTAATTATAGAACACAATTGTCGTATTCTGAATTCATGATACCATAACAATTCAGTGCTTCTATGTAGAAAATCATCAAAGAGCACCATCAGAAAATAGCTGATGTCCATACAGAGCTGTCGGTGAGTCCAATAACACATTTATTTTATATATTTTCCGGGGGTTTTTAAATTCAATTACGCAGTGTCTAGTATTTCACTGTCAACGCCAAAAATTGTTTGAAAGTAAAGAGAAATAATTCTTCCAGAGAAAAATCCAACAGCACGATAGCGATTCCTTTGAAAAAATCTCCAGAGACCTAGAGGTATAGTAGATGATTTCAAGCGCTAGACCTTATTTAATACATGTACTACGTTACGATATCCTCAATTTCCCTAATCGATTTATATAAATTATCAATACAGATTCTTTAAAAAATTCACAATTTTCAAACAAATTTTCATGTTTTAACTATGCAGATTTTTGTACATAGATATTCTAGCAATTATTTGATGATACCCACACGTGCAAACGCACCCGAATGCGCACGCGCACGCACTCACACGTGCGGACTACCACACACACATTAGAGTACACACATTAGAAGAGCATATTCGTTTGAAAAACAACTTGTATAAAACATTTTTTAATGTTTTCTTTTGTTGGCTTGAATTCATTAGATATTTTTTAAATTCTTTAAGGATAAGAATCAACCTAACACCCTTTCAAAGAAGGAAAAGGAGAAACAATTTGAGGTACAGCTTTGTTGTTAATTATTTATCAGTCTCCATTTGAATATGTCGATGTTTAAAGTACTTGAGTGAAAATATGACTTAACAAATAAGTTAAACTATAAGTTACAATATGTATACTGTTTTAATGTCGTGTTTGTAGCAAATGACAGACAAAAGGATGATCTTGATCCACAAGATTCAGGTGGATTTGTTGGTAGGTAAAAGGAAATCAAGATACAAGTAATTGCAATTTGCATCGATATCGGTTGTGGCTAAAAATAAAATGTTCATTGGGTTTTATGATGAATTATTTTACATCATTTATTCTATTCCTGTTGCAGAGAACAATGCTACCAAGTGACGGAACTTCAAAAATGGCTATAAAATACATGGTATGGATAGAGTAAACAATTTATTACTATTTATTTTTATGATAAATTTATTCCGCGATGTCTTCTTCTAAAAAGAGAACGCCTTTATTTATTGATATGACTTCATTTTAAAAATCATAATTTTCATTTTCAGAGAGTTATCCGAGATAACCACGAGATGATGTTGACTGTACAAAAGGAACTGCTCGTAAGTCAGAAAACTGATTTAGCATAACGGTACATGTAATATATTCATATGATGAAAGCAAAATATCCTGGTTATTGACAAATTGATAGCAGTTTACTCTTGTATTTCTCCTTAAATCGGTTTTTTAATTCGTAAAATTGAATTTATTTTTTCAATTTAGTCTGAATTTTGTTTGTTTGTTTTTTTTAATTAGAAACAATTAGAGAAAAGAGACGACAATTCATTCGCGGACTCCTTCAGGAATCTAGAGGTATTTATTATGTGTTCATATACCATTCAATTCAATAAAAATTTCTTTTTATAATGTAAAACGTGTTGAATCAAATTCACAATTAAGACTAAAACTTGTCATAATGATTACAAATTTAAAATTGGGAAATTATTTACCAAGTTGTTTTTATTATTATTTGCAGAACCTTAACCAAAACAAATGGAACGCCACATTAGATGCCTGGGTAAGTATTTTAACTACATACGTAATATATGATAAATCATGGGTAAGTTTTTCAATAACATACGTGATGTACAAGTATGATTTACAAAAAATAATATATGACATCTGTCGTTCATTTTTTACAGGTCAGGGAGAAGAGAAATCAGATTGTATTCTTCATTCTTGTAGACCAAGTGGTAAGAAATACATTATGAACAGAATCATCAAATTTTAAACAAAAACTAAACGTCTTAACTGACAGATATCTTGTTTAAGATTACATGCATTGATATTCTAATACATTCCCTTTTTTTTTTTTAGAGGAAAATGAGGACAAGAAGATGTCCACAAATGGCTGGGAAAATGATGGTGAGATTATTTATATAAAAAAAATATCCTATTGTGCATTAAAAAGGTATCGAACACATATTCCTACTATCTTCGAGCATTTTAATAGAATATATTCATGGTTTTATTTGTGGCTGTTTTCAGAAAAAACTTCAAGACCGCCACTTAGATCTGAAAAATCTTCAGGAGGAACTTATGGTAGTCTTACTTACAACCATCGAATTTATTGAACTTTTATTACTTCATTTACGAGATTTTATGAAACCTACATCTTTCATTCCTTTTCTATGTAGAAAATATCCTCGTATGTAATGGTTTTTTTGTTTTTGCAGAAAAGGGTAAATGAAAGAGAAAAAATTCGTCAAGCAAAGAAAATCATTGAAGAAGAGTTGTTGGTAGGTGAAAACACTCCATAAAATATGAGTATGTGAAAATACATTCTAATGAAAATTACATAATGAATCTATGCATCAATTAATTTCTATTTTTAAGATGGAAATAAACAGGAAAGAGGAAATGACAAAAAGACGAAAAATGCTCCAGATGGAATTGATGGTATGAAATCACACTAAGGAAGTTATTTAAAAACATAATTGACTTGATATTTTTGGCTGTTTTTAGAAGAAATGTGAAAATCTTGCATTTTTAGAAGAAATGTGAAAAATCTTGCATATTTTAAAAACTACTGCATTTTTAGAGCTACCACTTCGAGAGAACTGTCGAAGAAGATACGCTCTTTATTCCTCGGAAGTTATTCTTGACCGGTGTAGAAACCTTCAAGACCGTCCCAGAGGTACAAGTCTATATTACATATACAGTATACTTGACAATATAAACCATGTACAGTAAAACATGGTTACTGCAAGCACGCCTATAACGTAATAACACACACAGCGAAGTTAGTAAAATAAATCAATATATATAGCTGGTGTTTCTTTAAATCTTTGTTAATGTAGAGTTAACAAATAGTACTAGTGTGTATTCATGGATACAGTTAAAAAAAACTAGCGTGACTGTACTAGTATGTACTCATCAATTGATTCTTCCTCTTTTAAGCTCGATGATGCACCTAGAGATGTGAATGAGAGAAAAGATGGACCGTCAGCCAGTTTTTCCTACGAAGATCAACCCCAGCCACAGTCACAGCCGAAGGTTAATATCAATTTGGTTTAAGAAAAACTCTCTTAAATCATCTTAAGTGCATACAATTGAATTGCAATTTTTATGTTTAATACATTTTGTTTTTTTTAACAGAAAGGGACAAAGGCAAAACTCACTTTGAAGAGCCGTATCAAGAGAATTTTCGGGTTCCGTTAACCAAACGAAAACCCTGTCATTGTCTGAATGAAGAAAGCATCCCTGAAGCTTTAAAATTCCATTTATTAAGCTTTATAAAGTATTGAAAAATAAAAATTTATAGTTCCATTTGCAAATGCGTTTATATTATTTATCAGATCCTGGTCTTTGTAACCATTAGATACTCATTGTAACAAAAATAAACATAATCCACGCTTATTTTCACTCTCTAATACTTATCTAGACAGCACATGCAAAATTATTGTGTTTAAAATTATTTGGTACCGGTAAATCCTTAGTGCAAACTATTGATTGTTATTAGGGATGTCAATTTTACTCGGTTGGCTTAGTCAAGTGTGAGCGTTTTATTATTTAAATTTACATCTTTCTTTTAACAAATTAATAAAAGGTAAGTAAAATTTAATGAATGACAGTTAACGTAGATCAGTTCGTTAATTAGCTAAACGTATATGTAAACTTCTATGGGAGTCTGAGTTTGACATCATCATAATTATTCCTGCAGTCCGCGATTTTTCTTAGATCGCTGTGGGTATTGGCCAATGGATACGCGGAGCGTGCATATTTCAGTCCTTTTAATTTCTATAGAATGTGAATTAACAAGAAGTTTCAGAAACAGAGGGAGTCATACTCGGTGGGTGTTAATATACTATGTTACATGTATTCAGACATAATTGTCACAATAAAAACACTTTCAAAATGAGGTTTGATTACAAAAATTTATTTCATAACCGAGTTAAAACAACGCTTGCGTACATGTTTTTGTTTACATTTTGAACGTTGGAGTGAAAATTCAAGTTGCAAAATCAACGCGATTAAGGCTAAATATCTTTCCGAATGACGATGGACATTTTTATGTTGCTAAAGGTCTTTGGTCTTATAAACCAACTAAATTGACAGACTGTTCCATGTCAGTCATCTTTAATGTAATTTGACTGTATTTTTCGGCTGATCAACTACAATCTATGTCTGTCGTCCGACCATCGGCATTTTATCAGCCTAAACCAACCCCTCTTTCACTTTGACCTAATTTTAAATGATGTCGCTTGCCGTTTTGATTTAAAACCAGCACAGAGTATTGCCACAATAAGGCTTGATTTGAACAAAGCTAGCCAGCATTCAGCTTACTGAAAACCTGAACCTGAAAAAATGCTGATAGTTTCAAAATTTAAAAATCAATTCATTTACTTTTACATTACATTCTACACGTTATTTTTGTTAACACTTCAAAGAATGTTCTAGCATCAAAAGCAGTGACGTTACTGCTTATGTGGATCAACAGTTAATAAGAAGATATGGTGTCCAATTAACAAGCTGTGCTTTTAAACTCTAACCAAATTATGTATTTGGATAAAAGCTTATAGAAGAATTTGACTCCCTAGTTCAAAATTCATGATAACTCAAAACTTTCTAAGAAATAATCCAAACTAATCCAAACAACAAATGAAAATCCTACTTAAGTTCTTACTGTAATTTTTCCTGATAACTTCAAATTTTTCTACTCCACTCTTTTATAGAAACATTCAAACCAGAACTTTTCAAGTTTCTCAAAAATTTTAAATCATTTTTAAAAGATATAAAAAAAACTCCAAAAAAGATATTATAGGAATTTTATTTCCATTTTCACAAAGTGGTTTTATTTGATAAATATGAAGTACAAAATACATCAAATTGCCTCATGAAACAGGCAAAAACTAATTCATAGTTTACATTTGCAAGCATCCAAAATATTTGTTCACGAATAGAGGGGACTGACTCAAGCGAGATGAACACAGTGTCATACAGACATCAGATTGCCACTGCGAGGGTTCCATTTTTTTTTCATTTTTACTCTGGTTCTGGTCCCTCGGACGCCTGGGGCGGGGCACTAGGGGCACCCCCTGAGGCTGCTGCCAAGTCTCCCTGTTTCTTGACTCCAGACACGATGTCGTCAATTCTCAGGAGTAACACTGCAGTCTGAAGAGAAAAATTGAACCACATTCATTCATGTTACACAAGAACAATTATCTGCAATAACATTCTTTAAAGTAAAAGTCTTCGTACAATGTCTATATCATTTACCCTAACATGGACCACATCCTCCCTTAATAGTGGTCCGAGTCATGAAATCAAATAATTACTGTGTATGACTCAAATATTCACATACATGTCAGAATTAGCCTGAGTTAATATAAAAGTGATCAACTTTTAATTCCATACCTCGATTGCTGTTTTGTAGGTTTGTACTTTGACAGCGAATGGTTCCCAAATTCCATAGTCCTTCATATCCACAACCTTCCCTGTCTCCCCATCCACACCCCAACTGGTGTTATTGGCAGTGGCATGCTTAGCCTGAAAGAGAATTTCACACATAATATTTACACAAACAAGACAGACCAAGCATTTTATATGTGTATTTTTTGGAGGAGAGCTGGACATCTTTTGATGGCCCCTATCCCTCCCTCTCCTGAACTTTACTTGGTTTTATCCTGTGTACCTACCCTGAGGGCTGTTAGAGTTCTAATTGTGCTGGCTCCACAGTTCTGGATCAGAGTTTTAGGAACCACTTCTAGAGCTCTGCTGACTGCGCGGTACGGCCACTGATGTATCCCTGTAATACTCTTGGCCTTCTCATTCAAAGCCTTAAAAAGAACATTTAATATTTGTTTCATGCTACATTTTAAAGCTGTGATAGGAGTTGCAGTTCTGGGGTTGTATGCATAAATAATCTAAGAATTTTCTTTGGTTTATGCTTAACTTTTTTAAGAATATTCTTAACTAAGTAAGATGCTTTTAAAATTTTCGTTGCATAAAAAATTCTAAACAACATGTTTTTTTTCCCCATACTTTTATATATTAAGTAAGAAAAGATTTGAATTAATTTAACTCCTTCTCCTTAATAGAAAGCCGATGAAAAACATGCATAGTCTTGCTGTTGAGAAAGTGTGAAAAAGTTAATCAGAATATGACATGAATTTTTCATGAAAAAGTTAATCCAAAACCAGTAATTTCAGTGTCAGATATGCATATCTTTATATGTGGTAGCCCTAGGTTTATACCTGAGACAGTGCCATTTCGGCCGCCCCTCCCCCTGGGACAAGGTAGGGCTCCAGCATCACATTCCTAGTCACGTTCATGGCATCCTGGAGGTTACGCTCCACTTCATTCAGAATGTCCTTGCTGGCGCCGCGCAGCAGGATTGTGCAAGCTTTGGGGTTTTTGCACTCTACCAAAAATGTAAAGTACCTAAAAATAACAAAATATTAGGTATAACATAATAATCCCTTTTATTCCAGAAAATATGTTTGCTAAATTAAGTCCTTATTTTCAGTACATATCACATTTGTCTACTTTGACTATTATGGCAGAAACTACTTTTGTTTGATGAACTGAGGTATCATAATTTTGAAATGCTTTAAGATTGCAACTTACTCATCTCCGAACTTCTCAATGTAGAAGAGACCACATTCTGTTCCTACATCTTCCTCTCGGATTTCATCGGTTCTGTTGACAATAGTGGCACCGCAGGCCCTGTAGTAAACAGAGAAAATAAAACTGTCACTTAAATGGCTCACAAGGTTCTCACTTCTTCAACAAATAGGATACAGTGGAATCTTTATACAAGTATTTCATAAGGGCCATTTTTCATTAACGGTAATTGTCAACTTTCAAAGGTACAGGGAGACATAATATCATGGATTTTCCAATAGGATAATTAAATTAATGTTTTATCATTCCATAATCAAATAAAAATTTATTTATTCCTATAAATTTTTGAAGTGGACCAATGAAATCCAAAATTAAAAATTAATCCACCACAAATCAAAATGATTCTAAAGGACACATAGTATAAATGCAGGGTTGGCAAAAAAGAGGGAAATACTCATATTTCCCAGGACGGTGGGAAATACTGGGAATACCCGGGAATTACTGGTATTTCCCGGGAAATAGTGGGAAATAAAGTTGAACTACATATTAAAGTACTTCATACTTAGTCTTAATCAAATCAGTTGGGATGTAGACAAGAGTACACCTTGTCAGTTATAAATTTTTATAATGGTCTTTAATTTTAACAGTTTTTGACTGGCCAGTAATTCATTGGTTATCTTCTGATGAATATTCCAAACATGGTTCATTCATACACAATTGTTATTTGTTTTTAATAAGACTTAAGTCAGGTATAGGTGCATCTATACAGTTATCATAAACATGATATCAAAAGTTCCATTTTCTGATTATTTAGTGTACTAAGTGAAAATGGATATAAGGTGTGACCTGTGTCACTTTCTCAGTATGCAACACACTTGAGAAGCCAATTATCCCCACTCGTAGTCATAGTATATATCTCCCCAAAACAGGAGCACAAAACTGTCAAGAGTCAATTATTAAAACAACATGTGTGATTATTTAATTGTTATTTGTAACACCTATAGTAATTGTGACAGTTTATTTTGTGCTTTGAATTATAAATCTGTAAAACACTAAACTTGGGGTACAAAAAGCTAGGCTCAAATTTGTACTCTAGCAGCTGTAGAAGTCTTTTTGAATAGGTGATCTGGTGAATTTAACATTCATAAACTGACAGTGAAATGGCGAAGTATGCTAAATGGTGTTTTGATGCTTGTTGTTAATATCTTATATGATAATATCCTAAACATACATTTTACATTGAGCAAAGTAAAGAAAAAAAGATTATAAATTTGTATTTCCCAGTATTTCCCAGTTTAGTGAAAATCAGTAGTATTTACCAGGACGGGAAATACCGGTATTTACCACCGGTAATTCCCGGCACTGGCATTTCCCGGCCAACCCTGTATAAATGTCAGATCAAAATTTGCAATTTTCAATTCTTGCATGAAAAAACTTGATTCCCGTAATTTATTTTCCCAAAAACTGTTAAATGCTAAAACAATTCCCTTCACTTGCCTTGCTATCCTATTGTTGTCCGACTTCCTGACACGACGTATACAGCTGATTCCAGCCTTGACCAGGAAGTGTTGAGCGAGATCTGACACACCTTTCTCAGTGATCACGAGGTCTGGTTTGACAGCGATCACTTCATTGCAGATCTTTTTGACATATTCCTCCTCCATTTGCAAAATCTTGCTGCAAAATTGCAACTAACTCTTTACAAACATTTTACAAACTCTTTAAATGGTAATATATTGTTACTATCGAGTAAATCGTGCTCCATAAACATATCTAGTTTTTAGTTTGAGAAGAAAAACAAATAGAACTACTTACGAAAAATCTGCCTCATCTGTGATTTCAATGTTTGTCTGGAAAGAAAGAAAATTTTTGCCTCTTAGATATGCTTAAACAGAACTTAAAATTATCAAAAAAAAAAGTTCAAAAAATAATTTAAAAGCTATTAGACACCTCATAAACACTAGAAGCAAATTTACCTGACTTTCTCCTTTCTTGTATTCCAAGTTGCAATCCAATAATAATATTCTCGGGTTTTCTATTCTCCTGTAAATTCACAAAAATCAATTTGAAAAGAAGCAAACTCATCCCACATACATTTTTAATTACTCATATTATAGTTGGACTATTGAAGAAAGATCTAGCCAGATTGAACACCGTAAACCAACTTTTATTCGCGGCAACTTTATTTCGCGATTTCCTGGAGATAAACTGGACTGCGACGTCTAATTTTCGCAACCAAGCCTTATCCAGACTCATGTTGTGATAAGAATCAAACGACAAGGGCTGATTTGCGGCGAGAAATATTCGCGACAACAAGGCTCTCACGAACCCGCGAAAATTTCTCGCACACGAATAAAAGTTGATTTACAGTAATTTACACAAGCCATACCTCTTCATTTTAGGGTGGACAATGTCTTTGTTAAGCATTACTCCTGTCAATACTTTGGATTCTTCCATTGTGCCTCCAGGAATCTAAATAGAACAAGAACTATTAGAAAACTGCAGAAAAAAACAAAAGGTGTTAATTTTTTGAACTAGTACAGAACCAGAAAATTTTTTTTTCTTTAAAACATTACAGTTAGAGTTTACATGTAAGTGTTGTATTTTTCTGCTATCAGTGACATGAAAGAATACCTTTTCTACTTTGGCATATCTCTTTATATCTATTTCTCTTCTTCCATTTTCCTCCAAGAAGACAGTGGAAGTTGCTTTCAATGCAATCTCACAGGCTAAATTGGCCCTGTAATCAATTCAGATACCAGTTACCATAAGTACAAAGTTTATTTACGTCAGTGATAGAGTTTTAGCTCTAACCTATGACCAATTTATTATTTTGTGGAATGATAATATATGTGAAATTATTATCATTTATCAGTAACTTACCATTTGCTGATAAATTTTGTTCCTACACAGCTATTGACAATTTTCTTCATCTCTTCATGGTTGGTAATATCCACTGGGACACTGTGTAAATTTAAACAACAATTCAGCCATGTAAGAGAAATCTTCATCGATAAAATTGTTACAGGTTTTACTTTTCAGGTTTGTGAAAGTTGCCCACAACATTACATCTCTGTATGGTTTTTTATAAAGAAAAAGTATTCATGATATTAGAGTTAACAAAATGAAATTTAAAAAAGAGAAAAAGGAAGGATATTGAAAAGACAAACATACATGGACTAACTGTCCCATATTTGTACCTGATTTTATCCCTGAGGATTTCCACAAGGTCTTCTAAGGCCTGTCTAAAAGCACTGATGATCACTGTCGGGTGCATCTGCTGCTGGAGGAAGGGTTCAGCCACAGCGAGCATCTCTCCACCTAGAAAGTGATGTCAGGACATTAGTATAATAGCAAACATTTCATGTATATAAGCATTCAAGTAGCTTCAAGGTGAAAAAGTAGGAATATAAGTCATAAAATGTCTGACAAAGAATTGAGAATTCTTATCAACCACACTAAAACTTGACTTTTAAACCTTTTTCTCTAGATATGGTATAAACGATCAAACTAAACAATATAATCTCTGACTGATAGCAACAAATCCACTTTCTAATATTTAGATGTAAATTTTCTTCTCTTCTCTTTTCATCTCTCCAGTTTTTCGTAGACTAACCATAAATGCATAGGAAAGTTGTTACTCTCTGTCAGAGATAATATTGGTGGTTGTTAACATTGAATCTCTTACCCAGGATAATGACAGAGGTGGTTCCATCTCCAACTTCCTCGTCTTGGGTGCGGGCAACCTCAATCATAGACTTAGCAGCTGGGTGCTGTACATTTATCTGAGTAGAGGACAAGATAAGTAATCACACATAAACTTAAGGAAATATATCATTTACAGCTTTAATTTTGTTTCACAATTCTTTCCATCAAAAATAAAAAATGGAACTGTGAATTTAAAACTGTAACTGCTCTTTCTCAAAATACACAGCTCCTTCTGGGTTTAAAAAAATTGATTCCCAATATAATGGGGGTAAATAAAACAGTACTATTTCAGTTTCCATTACCTCTCTTAGAATAGCATTTCCATCATTGGTCATCACAATCCCTCCCATGGGATCCATCAACATCTAATTAACATAAATATAGAAAGTTATAAAAAATAAATCACTGTGAAGTCTTTGAATCTTCCTATATAACACTATATATGTGTAATTGTAAAATAATTTCACAGTGACTGTGACTTATCACATTAAGTTCACTATTTTTCAGCAACATTGGCAAAATGCATGATGCATTGATAGCACTTTTTAATTTGATTAAAAGTTTTGTTTTTTTTAACTTGAAGAAATAAACATTTCAATTAACTGAAATTTTACATTATTTGAATAAAGAATAGACACAACGAACCTTTAACATGGATCTTGGTCCAAGACATGTTCTAATAATATCTGCAATAGCCTGTTAATAAATTAAAAAAAAAAACTTAACTCGAATTTTCTCTTGATATAGCAAAGCAGACAAAAAGGTTCTTTTTACTGAAGTATATTTCGTACACCGGTTTTAGAATTTACAGAGGATTTATCGTATTCAAAAGCAAACAATGAATTAACAATTGTTTTTATTATGCAAAGTCATTGAAAAGTTATTATTTCGGTCTGGAACATTCCACCATGGAGACGGCCATGTGAAAACATGTTTCCCTACCTTGCCTGCTGCAATGTTTCCTATCTGGACTTTGCGGCCAGATTCCCGCTTTGTGTTCTGGTCTACAATTGAAAGAAACATTTAAAGACAGAATTTACAATTACACATGGATTTTAATCACTAAAAGAAATGAAACTTACTAAGAACGATGATAGGTGAGGATCCCCCGATCATGCTTGTTTGTAGGAAGTCAAGAACGCTGCGCCACCTATTGAGTCATTTTAAAAAGTATCTCGAGCCCGACACAAATCGTTACTGGCCAGGCACGTAGCATTAGGGGGCGGGGCGGGGCCCCGCCTTGTTTTGCGCAGAATATATTTTTCTGAAAGTTACATACAAAAAATTGAATTCATTTAACATGGAGCTGCCCCCACCTTTATAGGACCATGTAAAATATTGAATTGAAAATAACAGGGACGTGTAGGGAATAAACAGTGCAATTGACGTTAAAAGTATACCCCAAGTATAGAACCCCCGGGTCTTTACTTCTTTTTCCTTTAACAACTTATCTATAATCTAAATTATCTATTCAGCGGACAAAATTACCTAAAACAAACGCGTTTTTTAAATATCAGATCTCTATAGATATAGAGAGCCTGATCAAAATAAAGGTTAACTTTGTGTAAGGTAGTTTTGTGCGATGACTGTAAAAATTCTGTATCCGCACATAACAACGTTCCCATCAGCCCAAAGGTACGTTTTCTCCAGGTTACGATTTCTCCAGGGTACGGTTTCTCCTCTTTTAATATTGAGTTCACTGGATGAGTGTAAATATATGTATGTAAATACAAAATTCACAACATGACAACTCATGTTAAAATTTTGTAATTACATCCACGCAGTAAATTCAAAATTTACAACATGACACATTTACATAAAGCTCTGTCTTGTTTTCCAAGTTATTCTCAAAGTTTTGCAAAAATATTTGAAAAAAAAAAATCACTCTCACCCCAGAAACGTGGTATATTGTAACTATCCTCCTCAGGGTGATAAAATGTGTCATTTGTTTAGAATGAGTTCTTTTTATTTTTATATAAATATGAATTAGTATTTAAAGTTTTGCTTATAATTCTACATAAACATTAAAACCATTGAAACTTAATTGTTATCGAAGGTTCAAGTAAGCCTTTCTGATTAGCTGTTGTCCGTCGTACGTCCGTTTGTCCATTCATTTCACATCTTTTACTTCTTCTCTAAAACCACTGGGACAATTTAACCAAACTTTTAAATCGTTAAAATGAAAGTCAAAACTCTTAAAAGGGGATAATAACATAACGGTGAAATTAGGGTGTGTGTCTTAAAAAAATCTTCTTCTAAAGAACGACTGCACCAGACATTTCAATATTTACATTAAAGCTTGTATACATATATATTGAAAATCCTAAATTGAAAAAAATGTGACCTCCGGATCAATACTGGTGTCCAAGACCAATATTGGGACCCCAGAAGGGGTTCAAAGTAAAAAAAAAAAATATAGGGAAATTTTTAAGAATCTTCTCTTAAAAAACTACAATACTATTTGTAATATTACAATGCAATCATCCTCAGATTATGTAATTGATCAAAATGTGACCCCAGGCCCAAGACCAATTCTGGGGTCTTTAGGAGAGGTTCGAAGTTTAATATAGAAATTATAGGGAAAATAATTAAAACTCACTTTCTCAGGAACTAGAATGCTTTTATTTGTAAGATTACTATGCATGTAATTGTTAAAGCCTTGAGCCAAAGGCAAATATAAGAATCACAGGAGGGGTTAAAAGTTATGAAAATTTACAGTGAAAAATAATCTTCATTTCAAGAATTACATTGCTACAATATGTGTGATTAATATTCAAGCATTCTCAAATAGTGTACATTCTAAATTGCTAAAACCAGATCGCTGGACCAATATTAGGGCCCCAAGAGGGGTTTAGAGTTTAACATCGAAATGTACATGTATACGGATTTAAAAAAAAATTATCTTCTTAAAAACTACAATGCTACAATCTGTGATATTTTTACGAAGCATCTTGTGATAATGTAGAATCTGAATTGTTACATCATGAAACCCAAACCAATTGGGGGGGGGGGGGGGGGCAAGAGGGCTTCAAAGTTCAACACAAAAAGATATTGTTAAAAATGTTTAAAAATCTTCTTTTAAAGAACTACAATGTTTTAATTTGTAAAATTGCTATGCAATCATCCTCAAATACTGTAGTTTTTAAATTGTTAGAACCGTGATCCCCAATACTGGTGGCCAAAGAGGGGTTCAAAGTTCAACATTTGAATATAACGAGAATGATTAATAAATTTTACTCAATAACTCCAGTGCTACAATATATGAGATTTCTATGCAAGCGTCCTCAAATAGTGTAGCTAAATCGTTCAAAGTGCATGTGACCCCAGACCAATACTGGGGCCTCTGAAATGGGTTAAAAGTTGAACAAAGAAATATACAATTATAGAGGAAATGTTTTAAAATCCTCTTTCTCAAGAAATAAAATGCTACTCTTTGCAACTTTACAGTATAAGCATTCTCATATCCTCATATCAAGCTTAATATCACAGTGACTCCTTTTTATGATTATTTAAAGTTCATTTAACAATTTTTTTTTATCTTTAATTAAAATACGTTGAGGCCTAGAATGATAAGATTAGTCAGTTGATGTATCTTAGATTTTAGGATATGGTGTCTAAAAAGTAAGTTTTTCTTTTTATGCATTGTTTAATGTATTGTCAAATATGATGAGAGTTTGACTATATTTTGAAGAGTTTCATATTTATACAATGATAAAAGTACTACTATAGGGCCTATATTTAGATGAGTGATGTGGTCCAAGGGCATCTTGTTTTCTAGGCATTTACAGCTTGGATAATACCATTACATGTATATTCGAAAAAAAAAAAACCATATTCTAACAGAGCCATTTTAACAAGAGCTTGGACTTTGGGTAGATGTGTCAAACAGCAATGTGACGTAGGCCTGTCTATTTCATTGCTAGTCACTCAGCCATTACTCTTTGAAATTAACAAGATTTGTCTGGCTTTTGAGCAAAGACTACGCAATCGGTGCATATTTCACTTGAAACCGCGTCATTTTCAACTTGTTTTGACCCAAGAAATAGATAGCTACGTCCAACGGAAAGTCCAAGGTCTTGTTAAAATGGTTCTAAATATCATAAAAATGTTAAAAACTTTATCAATGATATTTGTTTATTAAAGAAGTGGTTACCATCAATATTTATATGGGTTACAACACATGGGCGAATCGGCAGCAACAGTACAATTACGGACTAATAGACCTGAAACGATTTTCCAAAAAAGCTTTTTACTGCTTTAAGTAAAAAGTAATGTATTCAATTTCATAGTTTATAAATTTAATTTATTGAAATTGAATTTTGAAATAGAATGTTTTATCCCTTCTATCTGTAAACCTGACGTGTCTTATTCAAAATACTTTCTAAGAGGTTATATGAAGACATTAGATTTACCATCTTCATATTTGTTAACAATAACAGCTTTTTTAATCCTATGAGCATCATCGGAAACCCAAGGTTGATTACGCGTCGTTCCTGTCTCCATCACCCGTGGGTCCCTTCGACGCTCGTTATTTATAAATATAGTCCAATCTAAATAGTCGCTAAAGTATAATGACACTTATGTTTTTAAAGGCTAAATTACTGTAGCATTGCCATACATAGAAACATATATATAAGATATGATTACCAATTTTAATTTTTGTCCCCAAGCAAATAATTAAAAACTACAATATCCGATAATCGAGCACCTGTGCATATAATGTATACAAAATTACTCAAAATTTAATAAATATTTAAAAATATAAAAAAAAAAATACATCTACTCTTTACTAAGTATCTCTACAAAAGAGGGCAATATTTTCTCATTTGCAACTATCTGAAACAAAAATATCGCAGTTGAGTACGTTAAAAAATGGCCAAAACTCTCCTCATATACGATAGTATTTAATCACGTAAGTAGATAGGCGCTAATCATTTCAATTAGTATAACAATAAATGCTGATTTACATGTATAGTAGCAAGAAGACATTTTTGCTGACTCAGATTGGGTTATTGTAAGGAAAATTTGTATGTAGAAAATTAAAAAAAAAAAAAAGGTAACATAGATAAAGGAATATTGAATCACACAACATTTCAATTTAGAAGATATACCGCGTACAGACAGTAGGTACATTCTGACATCTTACAGCCAGCTGATTGTGGTTTAAATTATTTCAGCGCCACTTTAAAACATTAAACGATTTGTCTCTATTTGTTTGTAAGTATCCAATAACCATTTCCATTTTAACGAGGCTGGGGGGTGGCGGCCATTTTAAAGCGTTTTTATCTCTATACAAAAAAGATTTTTACTTTAATGTTCTATAACTCAATCAATGTACTGAAATTGTCTTTTGAAAGAAATTGATATGATGGTATTGAAGCATTATTTAAAAAGTCAATTGATGGTAAACCAAGGTTTACAAGATGCAAAAAAATTATTTTAGCTGTTTTTCTGCATTTTCTAACTTTTCAAAGGGAGGTAACTTGTAAAACTTCAAAAATTTTGTTCTAATATTTTTCTTTTATTTTTATTTTTTTAATTTCACCATCGAAATTTTTTTTAAATGCTCAATCTTTATTACACATGCATTTATTATTATTATAAAAATAATTTGGAAATAATCTTGTGGCTACTTTTTTTTTTGTTTTACATATTTGCATTTGTATGACATACATATTTTTGGTAAAATTGTGATATTTTTCTTTATAACAAATAAAGTTAAGTTTTTCTTATTGTGTTAATTTTTTGGCGATTCCGGTCAGACATTCTCCCACCATCATCTCACCGTCACCAAGGATACACACGGCGCGTGGACCTTTTATTCCTCCTTCAGGAATGATGTACCTCAGGAATCGTCCGGCTTTGTCCAGCATGTGAATCTTGTTACCGCCAAAATCTGTAACGACGACGTGACCGACAGAATCAGTGGCGACTGAACAGGCGAAAAATTCACTGTCCTTTCCTGAGTACGAGTACCGGAATATGCCCAATCTATCGACAGCAATGACTGCTTTTTTCTGAAAGTCAGTTACAATGATGTCCCCGTTAACATTCTCAGTGATGTAAAAAGCGTCTTTGTACAGAGGTTGACACTGCGAGTCGTACTGGATTTCCTGGAGCACGGTACCGGTACTGCTGTATCGGACGACTTTGGACTGATCGTCTTTAACGAGACAGACCAGTAGATCACCGGACGCCGCGCTTGTGACGCCGTATGGGACCCAGTTCCCGGTAGTGAACATCGTCACCACAGTGTCGTTGTCAGATATCATTCTCACGGCATTATTTGGCTTATCAGTGTACACTACTTGTTTGTTGTACATACATAAATACATGCCTGTGTTAGTAATGCTGACGGTGTGGTGGAGGTGTCCCTGGAGATCAAACAACTTCAGTTCTGTGCTCTCTCCTCCCATCCACACTTTGTTATCGACGGTAACGGCCATGTCATACAGACGATTTTTATTCTCTTCATTAGCAGGGAACCCAGTGTCTATAACAGAAGTGACTGTTGGTATCTCTGATATTATTCTACCTGATAACTCCTTTTCTTTTAATTGATTTTCCAAATATTCATCTATTTTATATTCGTATAATTTCGGAAACGAATACTGTGAGACGTCACTTAAACTTTCCTGTTTCTGAATCACTGGTACAAAACTCTGCATTTCTGTGACATTCTTTGATTTCTGTAATTTTACTGTTTTTCCGTTCATATCATCCACTCTTCTAATCGTTTCTTCAAACTTTCTCTTTTGTTTCTGTAGTACAGCCTCGTGTTCCTTTTGCATGTCATCCAGTTCCTGGTGAAGTTTCTTTACAGCCTCTTCAATCTGTTTGTGCCACTCTTCTCCCCGTGCTGTAACTTCATCTTTCCTAAGTTTGTAAATCGAGGATATCGAGGACAACAGTTTCGTTGTATGTTCCAAATTTCTCTCTAATTCATGTTTGAATGACTGAAGTCGATCATTTTCCGTAGCAATCACTTTCAAAAGTTCCTCAATTTTATCGGACAGCTCGGATATTTCGTGCGTTCTGTGTTTAATAGTAACGCAAAGCATGCATATTGGAGTTTCGCAAGTTTTGCAGTATGCGGAACAATCGTTTTGGGGATGGGAATCACAGTGGCATGTGTCGCCATCATCCTTACTGATGTAATCTACAATGTCATGGCCGTTTTCAGATTTCACGCGTAGATGTATAAGGACACAGGGGTCACAGAGATTGACCCCGCATCGTCTGCAGAAAAACGAGACTGGTTGCTGACACAGGTCACATTCCACCACATGCTGGGCTTCATCTCTAGATGTCATCATGAAAAGACTCTGTGGACCCTGTGAAAATTGTTTTTAGAAATATCAATAATATCATACATAGTTTAATTTTACAAATGAGTCATTACCTGGACTGATAATTAGATACATGACTTAAGGACTTTTATCAGCTATTGTTTAGAAATCCAAAGACCACTGCACATATATTTTTTTACTTGATCATACTAACCGCGTTGAAGAACATTCTCCGTACATAAAACCAGAAAAAAAAATATTAAATTACTAGAAGATACACATAACGAAAAAAAACTGAAGTTTCCGCAGTGCATCATCGTTTTATGATTTCCTTGCATCTCATAATATAAACAGAATATTTTTCATTATTTATTTGTTGTTGCTGATTTTCCTATCATTCAAAATTGTACTGTATTTATTTCGTTATACTACCCCGACAATTTAGAGTAAAATCAATCGAAGCGAGCTTCTTATCGCCATCTTGGACTAGGGTAAAGTGCGTTACTCTAGTCCGTTTCTACACGGTGTGGTTGAGGCTTCACACATTTTGGGTCCAACGAGAGAGAGAGAGAGAGAGAGAGAGAGAGAGAGACCCACAATTATATGCATTATCTTACAGCACCGTCATATGACATTTCTGTAGATTGATAATAAAAGCATAATGGTCTAGTAATTGTTAAATACTTAATAGCATTTAAGGTGGATGAAAATACGTTTAATATCATTTTCTTAATGAACAAATTCCAAAAAAGAGACAATTATTTATTTGATAATTATGCTTTTTTTCAAATATATTTTTGATAAATGGTTTTGGCTGCAACCAAGATCTCAATTAATGCATGGTATAAATCTTTAATAAAGCAAGGCAAGAAAGGCCGGAGTATTTTATATTTTGAAAGTGATTATGATATATGCAATTTATGGTGTGCGGGAGATAACTATTATTTATTAACGGTAACTACTTCGCCAGGATATACAATGCACCTGGCCTGCTTAATATGTCACAGTGTTTACAAATTATGTTTTTGTATTGATACTTTGTCATTCAAGGGTCCATGATTCCCTACATAATTATATTGAAAATTCTGTTTACGTGATCATATCTGAGAGATTATAATTTTATACATATACTTTACATAGAACACGCCAGATACCTTAACGGTGTCAGTGGAACAAAGGTTACAACTCAGATCTATACATGCGCAATCCGGCCCCTAGGTTATAAAACTTTTTTCATACTCGTACTCATACTCATACTCCGTACTCCGAGTATGTGCTCCACTGAGTACGACTTTAAAAACCGAGGTTATAAAAGTTTTGGAGTACGTTCTCCGCTGAGTACTATTTGGACTATGCTCCAAAAGCCGATCGACGAAATTTTACGTCTCTGAAGAAAGACAGAGAACGGTAATTCATGGAAATAGTCCTGGCATGTAGGCAAACTGTACATGTATTCAGATTCATTATTTATTAACAAAATGTAACACATTATTTACATGTACATATTACCTTCTCCATCTGCAAGCATGGAGATGTGTCTGCATCTATAACTTATGAATTTTTGAGCAACAGAGACGATAAATCCAGTGTAATTGGTAAAATTATCAACAAATTGTGTTTATGTCAAATCTCTCTCTCTCTCTCTCTCTCTCTCTCTCTCTCTCTCTCTCTCTCTCTCTCTCTCTCTCATGAGACTCAGATAGTGATTCATGCATGTGATGATTAAGTATAATTATGTTGTAAGGAACGATATGAATATAAAAGAAAGAAGTAAGAATTTACACGGATATGAAGAGAGTATTTCAACATAGAATTTAGTTCGATATATCTAAAGTTTTCCTGGCTTTTATACGATTTTGATATTTTACATGCCAGGAAAAGGTCAGAAACGACGCCAATATAAAACTGGAAAGTCACTGCCCCCAAGTGGATATCTCTTAAGATATTTAGTGAGCAGTTCCTGTATTAGGGAAAACAGGGAAGAGTTTAATTCAAAAATAGAAACATATACTTGGGAAAATCACAAAAATACTGAGAAATCCGTTTATTTTTACACTCATATAGTATACACTAAGGAAATTATATGGGTATTCCAATTTAATTGCAACATACTTAGTACTATATTTGCCTTTTAAAATTCTTGTGAGAAAAAAACATCTAATATCTTGAAGGGGTGGGGTGGGGGTGGGTGTTGGAATTGCATCAATGAACATATGCCAAAAGCCAAGGACACACGTAAAGTTTCTCATTTTAATATTTTTGGGAATGTGCACGAGAGTTTAAGAAAATTCACTAATTGAAATATTTTTGAAATTTTCAATTTGAGGACCACGTTAAACCGAAACAACGTGTTCAAGGAAACTGTGTACTAAAGTTGCTGTAACCCTTTTTGTGGGGTTTTATTTATGGTTCAAGTTTTTCTCACTTAGTCAAGGCTTGAAAATGTGTGTTTAGAATTTATATATACATACTGTGTCATTTTTAATCTTAAGTAACGTCCATTGATATTTTTGAGCAAGCCTTTTCCTATTCATCTTTAAAATTCGAAATACATGTGTTAATTTTGATGCATTTGACATAGATATTTGGTTACTTTAGATAAAAAAGGAATAGCTATATGAATTATCTAAATAGTTACTTGCTAATAAAATTAAACAATTTAAGAGATGAATATTCCCACAGCTAAGCTATATAGAGAAACATCTCTCACATGAAAATGCGAAGAAGCTATTTTAAGTAGTACATGTACATGTATTTTCAATCGATTGCATAGAATAACAATAATCCCCTTCAAATCTCTCTCTCTCTCTCTCTCTCTCTCTCTCTCTCTCTCTCTCTCTCTCTCTCATAAATTGTAGCTTTTATCTTGCGGGTTATGATTAATTTAAGTGTTATCTTTTTTTTCTTTTTCTTTTTCTTACATAAACAAGCTTTTAATTAACTGTAAATTACCCGAATTCTCAAGCAGAATATATATAAGAATAAAATTTGATGTCATAACACCAAATTTTATTTGTAGAAAGATACTAATATAATACTTAAGACTATGGGGTCACCGGGACCCACCATCCTTATATTCGAGGGTTTATAATCAAATGTTAAACCAAACAATGCATTTCACCTTACGTATACTTAGACATGTCTATGCTCTCGATGTTTTAATTCGAAATAAATAATAAAGATCGTAAGGTAGGTGATGTTCCATGGTAACATTTCTTTAATATTTGGAAAATAAAAATCAATTACTGGTAGATGGTTCGGAATGGATACTCTACCTTCCCGCAGTAAAATTAAAAAGAAGTTGCGGCCTATATTAGACAAAGAACACATCTAGATCTCTGCAGCTACATGTAGTATATGGTCACCTAGGAAGCCAAATATGTACGTCATAATTTTAAAAATATTGCCAATACAAAACTTAAAAATTCGAAATATTATCTTTATGTTTACATCTAACGCCCTTTAACCTGCGTTTTAATTACTTACTGCTGATTCTTGATTACTTTCTACATTTCCAAGTAAGATTGCTTTTTGTTAACTTTCAAAATAGGTTTTTATTATCGATATTTCGAGATAAAAAGAAATGAACCTTGTCCAAAATTACTCTAAATTTCACAGCGTTTTTGACACTACAGAGGAAAGGCGATTTATAAGCCAATATTTTCCACATGCAGACAGTAACTGTTTTATGAAAATAAAAAAACCCAACAACAATCGAATAGATAAACCATAGGAAGTAGGATTCGCCGCCCCCCCCCCCCCCACTCACACACACCAACACCAACTCCTCTTAAAGATATTTAGTTCCAGGGGTAGATCCAGAATGTGAAGTTAGAGGGGACGTCAGTATAAGACAGGGAGTCTGGAGAGGCCGCTTTGTGGCCTCCAGATGGTCCAGGGCTAAGTCCTGTTGGTGACCCAGGGGGCAAAGCCGGCCCCGGAAGCTCCAGGATTCTAGAGATTTTGTAGGGTAAAAAGGAAGTCTTTAAATAGACGTTTGAGATATTTCTTCTCGTGATTACCGGTATACTTAAAGTAATAAAATTATTTACAATTTTTAAAGGTTTGTAGATTTAAGACCTACAGTCATCAAATTCCTCTGTCTTGTAGAAATCCAAGAAACATATCCTTTTATTTTTTTTCTTTCGAATGACTGTAAATTAATCAGTTTAAAAACCAAGTTCAATGGGACAATGTAAATTAATGAAGTTTTAATAAAAGATACATGTAACTATATATACCAGCTTATATTATAATAACAATGGAAGAGTCGTTAAAACACTTGTTAGTATAACCAATTACTTAAAGGTGGGTGACTGGTCATATTTGAACCCAAGGACAGCGTAACCAAAATGTTTTTTCCTGGGTTTTTTTAGTTACATCATTGAACACACGCGTTTTCTTCATATTGCACCATTGAAACAGTCTAATGTAGAGAAATCCCCCAAGTTAAAAAAAAAAGATAATTAAGACTCGCAAGTTGTACATTTTCTTTGCCAGAAGGAGTATGATTTAACTTTATTTGGACAATTTTTTCAGGGCTGTGGACTCCGCCACTGATTTACCGCTTATTCTATAAAATGTTTCCCTTTCCAAGTTTTGTGGCATGCAACATAAATGATAATTGATTAATAAGTAAGTAATAGAAAACGTTAGACTTTTATGCATCCCCCATCCTTTGTAATGTTTAGAACTAACCTACATTTTCACTATAATCAAAAAATGGACCCATCAAGTACATCTGATTGAAATTGATTAATAACGATACATGTACATTGATTTCTTTGTTTTAAATGATGGGGTGTATGGGTCGTATTTGACAAAAAACAGAATTCTTAAAAAGTCGAGCTATTCAACGGTAGTATTTTGTACGTAGTTATACATGTATACGTACATTAATTAATGAAGCAAACTATCTAAAAGTTATTTTGATAATCTTGGTTGCAGTTCGCCCTTACTCTTAAATTCACCTCCTTTATATCTAGATATGTCATTAATAAAATGGTAAAAACTTTCCATTTTAATTCATATACATGTAAATATGATTAAATTAGAGCGTATAATACAGCAATGTTACAATATGAACAATATTATATGTTTGCACTGCATTTTATTTAGATTAAATGTCTTGAGTACGACTTTGAGAAAGCTTCAAAGCTTACTCAGAAAATCGCATTTTTGTACTCAGCCGGAGTACGAGTAGGAGTATGAAAAAGTTTTATAACCTCGATATCTTGAGTAGGAGTACGATTTGGAGCACGGAGTACGATTTGGAGTACGAGATCGTACTCAAGAAAGTTTTATAACCTCGGGGCCAGGTGAATTCACGTCATGCCATGTTACAAATTAAGTATTAATATCATTTCAGTCAATCTTTAACCATTTTTAAAAAGAGGCTTTTATTTTTCAAAACACCGTATTTATATGTAAATTAATTTTATTACATGTAAATTATATGATATCACACAAGATGTATGCCAGTGATATATGAGTCATTTTCATCGCAACTTTCATTTTACATGTCAGATTTTGTCTTAATACATGTACACCAGTCTAGGTTAAAGTATTACCTCACATAAGGAACATAACTTCCAAAGTAAAAGAAAATCCCTCTCGAACAAAATAAGAAACGGACTCAAAATCAACTTTCGGTTTATCAACGGTCCTGACACACTCAATTGACAATCCCCGATGCTATACTCTGTCCGAGTTCTTGCTTCCACCACTTTTTGCTTTTATAGTTAGATAATCAAAAATACCTTTGTGCTCAAAAGTACTACGTTCATCCACTAATATGAATCAAAGTACTGAAAGAACTGACACGAGTTGATGCTTCAGAAATTAGACATTTATTGCCCCTCTTCTGCTCTCAATAAGCAGAACTTGAAATAAATAATAAATAAAGAATATGGGTATCTTATTATACTAGGCCACAGCATATCAAAGATAAAAAATCATGAATCGTGAAAGATCATTTTTTAAATTATATAGAGGAGCATATCTAAATATTCTTTAAATTGACTTCGACAGAACATTTAAAATTTCAATTTTCCTTTTTCTTTATGTTCAGAATGGTTAATTTTAGTATTTTTAATGTCTTGCCAAAATTTAAAAGTCATATATTAAGGTAGAAGCACGATAAAGAGTTTTTATTTCTTTGTTTTGTAAGCAATACCCGAGTCTTGTTGTTGTTTACATATGTGTTTTGTTAGTATGAATTTCCATCAAATGTTGCTGTCTTCTGTTGATAATCTTAATATCATATAGAGGGATGTTCGGCCATCTTGTACATTTGAGGGTCAAAATGTAAACATATATTGAACTGGTTTGTTTTTGCCCAAACTGACTAAAACAGTTGTCATAACATAAAAAGGCAATAAATATGAGTTTTACTTATTGTTTAGTCTGCAAATTACGCATACAAAAACAGGAAAACAGTACAACACCTTTTTTAAAGCTGCATGATCCGATTTTATATCAAATTTTATGCACGCTTTTAAACGATGGTTATGCTAAGTATGTGTATAATAACAGACATTGCGGTAGTTTTCCCGGTCAATTAAGCCATATTTCAATGAAAAAAATAATTTTCTTTTTTAACAAAACAAACGTCATAAAAAGGGTAGGCCCCTATCGCGTTATTTCGCCTCATATCTAAATTCGCCCCTGAAGTCGAGGTGGGGATGATTGTATTACGACTTTGACATCGGGTGTTAATGTGAGTTGTGGCAAAACAAAAATAAGATAATTGGTTTGTATGGATAATATTTAGACCATGCAGCTTTAAACAGGTGGTTTGTATTGTTATGTCGATCAACACAAATAATGTTAAGTTCATTCATTCGGCCACATTTAACTCACGTTATATATATCTTTCTCATAATTAAATTTATATAGTTACCTTCTATACCGGTACCTTATTATTGGGTAGAGGGTAACTATATATTTTTTATTATGAAAAAAATGTATATTGTATGTGCCTGTGATTTATCGTATTTACTTCAATGAAAGCAAACCGTCAATATGATCAAATGATGGTCTCTTTTTCTGACATTCCTTAAATTATTATACTTCACCTTCTTCCATTTTTACATTACATTTCAAACCATTTTTACAAAACTACATATACACAAGGTTTTAAAGGGTTTCATAAATCTCATGCACGTGACGTTTTAAACTTTTCTCTTTAAAATTCTTTTTTTTTTCATTTAGAGAAAAAAGTTTTTAAAAAGGTCAGGTGCCTGTGTTATATCTAAACAATAAAATGCTTTCTTGGGTGATTCATGGGGGATATGAAGGTGGCGACATAGCAGAAAAAATACCTTATCCGCGTTAGCGGGTTATATAATTTTTTTCTGCAATGATCGCTACCTTCATAACCCAAATGAATCATCAAAGACGCATTTTATTGTTTTTATTTACATCTTTTTAACAAATTTATAAATTGATTGTAAAAAGTAAGTAAAATTAACAAAATTACTGTTAATGTACATCAGTACGTTAGCTAAAAGAAACACCAAAATCCTCCCCATGATTATATTCCGTGCAGTCCGTGATTTTTCTTAGGTTGCTGCATAGTTTTTGACCAATCGATAAACGGGGCTGGTAGATTTCCGTCTTGTTGTTTTTATTATATAGCATTTAAAGTTATTCTACATTGATATATAAATATAATATACTAATATAAAATTCAAATCATCACACCAAAAAGCAAAAAAAAAAAAAACAAAAAAAAACCAAAAATGACAAAATTCTACTCATGTCCAAAATGCACACCATTAACTACAAACTACCATTCTATAGACTGGGTAAAATAGTTTGCCTCTGTTTATCAAACCAATTTGTAAAAAAAGATCATGTTTATGATACTATTTCTTAATCAACGCTGCTCAAAACACAGTAACTACCACGCTAATCTATTTATAATCTATGACGTATATAAACAGGCGCGCAGTTCCCGATGTGCATGTTGCAGGGCCACACTGACCTTGAACACGACGAAAGATCATACCACATAGACACCCCCCCCCCCAGCTCTTGATTATTTTCAACTCTTGTGCTTCAACTCTTTGTTTTGTCATCATTTCATTTCACGTTAACTTTGATAAGGCGTAAGTAATGAAACGCATTCATGATCTTGAATTTCAACTCTTGTGTGGGGAAAACGTTAAACGTCCACCACTGAGCTGAGCTCATCTGCACAAAAGCGATTACAGCGCGGGTATCACTGAAGTTTCATGTACATGTACATGTATACGTCAAATTTGATTGTAGCGACATTTTTATCAGTCAATTAAAATGTTCTTAGTTATGAAGAAACATACTTGATATGTTTTATACAATTTATTGATGGCAACAATAATGTATCCTTAGTATATGAAATGTGTCAGAAGATTTTCCTTGAACCTATATTCTTGTGCGGATTGATATCAATTAACAAAAAGAAAATCATGATTTTTTGTTGATTAAAATACGATGACAACAAATTTTACCTCCGATAAAAGAAGTCATCCTTTCATGATTCATATCATTGCATTTTGATAATTGATGTATTAATCTGACCATCAATACGAAAATGTGATTTAACCCAGTGATGGGAAACCCCTTTGCAGTGACTACACTAAGTTGATATACATCAACTCGTAAAAATGTCCAGATTATCTGTTTTGAAACGCCTCTCTACACTGGCGTCGGAAGCAAATTGAAAGGGGGGCTAGATTATTCCTCAGAAATATTGAAAAAAAAAACTAATAATTTCCAAATAAGTGTTTCTTAAAAAGAATAAACTCTAACAAATTAATTGATGTGAACATATATATTTTTTACTTTGTCGTGCTTTCGTGTTCCCGTTTTGCACACATTTGATATTTGGGTATAGAGCAATAGGTGATATTTGTGTTGCGATAGCAATTATAGTCTGCTTTCGGTCAAAGATTTTACTTGGGTTTTTACCTGTGTTTTATCAGCGCCTTAACGATAAAACAAGAAGAATATAGATATTTTGTTGTGTTTTAGGTCAAATAACTATCACAATTTTTTCGTTTGATAAAATTAAGATAATGATATATTCAAAAAGTCTTCAATTTCCGCGCACTGTTAAAAAAATAATGATTAGATGATTTGACTTTCAAATTTTTGTCCATTTACCTTAAATATAAAACAAAATGAATCAGGAAAAATCGCTGGTCCAAAGCCAATTGGAAGCTGATTCAATGGATAGTTATATGATGAAAGGGAAAACTACATAGACAGTCATATGGGGTACTCCTTGTCTCTTTTTACAATTGAGTTGTAAATTATGTAAAAAGCATGTTTATAATTGATTGTTTGGTATCAACAGAAAGAATATTTTGAAAGAAAAAAGATCTTTATCACAAAATATTTCAATCTTTGAAATAGCGACCTTGACAGTAGTTCTTATGACATCACCGCTTTAGTATATGGCGGGTCCCTTTCTAGTTTTTCAAATCAGAGGTTAAATACATAAAAAATCTGAAAAATAATATTTAAATATTGATGCGATACAACTCAAACTGAAATAATCTTTACAGTTTTTTAAGCATATAAAATTGCCGATTTATCATCACACAGTTTGTCTATTTTTTCGATTATTCAAGCCACAACATAAATGAAAAATATTAAGCAGCGTTTTCACTAGACACATCTCCATTTATGTCAGCAAGGCAATAATTAAATATTAACATATGATATTTTCTCTTCAAACTTTTAGCGGATACATGTACTTCCTATAGGCAGTAAGTTAAACAAAGGCGCTACATATTCAACATTTTTTGCAATTATCTTTCTTATTTAAAAAAAATAATGAAATTTTTCATGGCCAAATTGATGTTTGAAATAGAATTCATGAATATGGATGGTAATTATTATGTAAATGTGCTTTTATGCAAGTTATATTGTAACATGAAATAAATGTAAATATAAATTGCGAGTAGATATGTTTTATTTATTTTATTGTCAATTCCCTCGCAGGAACTGTGATATAGACTATAGCAATTAAGCAATTATCCCACCTGGTCAAATTCCTGTTTCGCACACATTTTTTCTTTGACTTTTTTCCCTTCTCTTTTCTGTTTTTTTTCTCCGATGCCAAGTGGCAATAGGGTAATATAGTTTTTCTTTTCTTCTTTGTGTGTGTGTGTGTGTGTGTGTGTGTGTGTGTGTGTGTAATAATGTTTCTATATTGATCTTTGTAAAATTTCATGCCACAATCTCTTAAGGGAGGAAATAAAGAAAGAATGAATGATACTTAATTTTCAAATGTGTGCAAAATAGGAACAAATCGGTGTATTATTGCTCTCGATTTTTAATCACAGGAACTAAGTGTCAGCTAGATAAATAGCTTTAGTCTGTCCTAAGATAGTAATGTCGCACACTTTCTTAAATTGTTTTAATATTTATAAATACCTTTGAGTTCAAACGATGTTGATTCAATGGCATTAAAAAAAATCCCAAGATTTTCCCTTTGAAACGTTCCCCTCTAGCTTGTCAGATTTCAATACACAACTAAAAATAAAAAGTCTAAGGGGGTTTTCATTACAAAAGAGATAAAGGTACCCGGATGATAACGTTGAACAACTGTGCGAGGTATTTCGAGTGACTTCCGCATGGAGAAAAGATCGGTGTTTAACATCTCCATAAGAAATTGGTTTTCGTTTCCGTGAATATTTCCGAGTAAAAGACGATAATGTGTCAATGAAGATATTTTGGATATGTTCCCTTTCATCGATTTCAATTGCACTTCTTTCACAGGTATGTGTATTTTTACGAAAAATCATCCAAATGTGCGGCATAAATATCTTGGGACACACTATAGACGTCGAGGAAAGTTTATTTATAAATAGCTAGTAGAATGAGATTTTCTATAAAATAATGCAAATTCTAAAAGGTGAGTATTTGCCTATGATTTTTTTTTATTCAAAACAAATATAAAAATGGGAAGGGGGTGTCCATATGTGAAACTGTAGTTAATTTGGGATGAAAAAAATAAGTGAACCTATAAAAGTGCAGAATACACAGCTTTAAGAAAATATTGAATTTTGAAACGAGCATTTTGTAGCTCATATAATACAATATAAATATTTAAAAGAGATATATAACATAAAAAAACCCCCATATATATTCAACTGATTGCCGGTATTGATTTTAAAGATGGGAAGTGAAATAAACTATCTTGCCTTATTAATAATATAGATTAAATTAGTTACATGTAAATCATAATATTTCTGTGCAAACTGTGTGACTTTTAATGGCTTAACCTTCATAAAAAATATGGTATTATTTTTTTAAATAAACCAATTAATTAAGTTAATAGCCGATTTGGTCGATCACAGAAGTTTTGTCTCATAAACTAATAAAATGCTTCCCACCCCTAAAAGAAGTTGTGTTCACAAACTGTATACTTTTATATCAATTTTAATGTATGGACAAAATTATGATACGCATATTTGTACAAGATGTCCTAAATACAAGCAAAATTTTACGAAATTCTGTGCAACAGTTAAAGAGGAGTTGCGCTGAGTAATCAGAAATTGGAGTATTATTCGCTATTCACTATTCACCGTTTAAGTATGTGACAATCTTTTACTATTTCACTGTTCCTTTCGATAATTATGGTGGCATGGATCTGCCACCACTTGTCAGATAATTATCCTGACTTGTCAAATGATTATGTCGACTTGTCAGATATTTATGTCAACTTGTCAGATCTTTATGTTGACTTGTCAAAAAATTATCATATTGACAAGAAACTCATTATTTCGTTGTCAAAGCATGTTTGTATGGTGGCATAACTATTTCCATGTCGACTTGTCAGAAGATTATGTCGACTTGTCAGATAATTATGTTGACTTGTCAGGTCATTATGTCGACTTGTCACTTATTCACGTGTTGGAAAAAGTCAACACTTAAACGTTTCCACGCCCAATTTGTGCCATCCAGTTGACATATATTTTCTGACAAGTCGACATAAGGATCAGACAAGTCGACATAATCTTCTGACAAGTCAACATAATCTTCTGACAAGTCGACATCATTATTTGACAACTCAACATAATTATATGACAAGTCGAAATTATTATTTGACATGCCGACATAATATCTGACACGTCAACATCATTATCTGACAAGTCAACATATAACATGAATGACAATTTTCCTCATTTTAGATTTCTGTCAAATAATTATATTAACTTGTCGGATCATAATGTCGACTTGTCAGATAATTATGTTAGCTTATCAGATCTTTATATCGGCTTGTCAGATAATTATGATGAAAAGTTAATGACAGTTAGTGGCAATAACACTCTTTTGACAACAAATTATTGAGTTTCTACACAATACGATTATTTTCTGACAAGTCAACAAAAAGATCTGACAAAGTGACATAAATATCTGACAAGTCGACATAATCATCTGACAAGTCAATATAATTATCTGACAAGTGGTGGAAGATCCATGCCACCATATGTTTGTGCCACTAACTGGTCATTAACTTGTCATTATAATATCTGACAAGTCGACATAATCATCTGACAAGTCGACATAATTATCTGACAAGTCAACATAATGATCTGACGAGTTAACATAATTATTTGACAGAAAAAATTAAAATGAAGAAAATTATCATTCATATTATAAGTCGACTTGTCAGATAATGATGTCGACTTGTCAGATATTATGTCGTCTTGTCAAATAATGATTAGTCAGTTGATGTATCTTAGATCTTAGGATATGGTGTCCAAAAAGTAAGTTTTTCTTTTTTTTGCATTGTTTTATGTATTGTCAAATATGATGAGAGTTTTACTATATTTTGAAGAGAGAGTTTCATATTTATACATTTCGAAATAGAATGATAAAAGTACTACTATAGGGCCTATATTTAGATGAGCGATGTGGCCCAAGGGCATCTTGTTTTCTAGGCATTTACAGCTTGGATAATACATTTTTTGTACCATCACATGTATATTCGAAAAAAAACATAATCTAACATAAATATCATAAAAATGTTCAAAACTTTATCAATGATATTTGTTTATTAAAGAAGGGGTTACCATCAGTATTTATATGGGTTATAACACATGGGCTAATCGGCAGCAACATCAGACCGCTCAGTACAATTATGGACTTAATAGACCTGAAACGATTTTCCAAAGAAAGGTTTTCACTGCTTTAAGAAATAAAGTAAATGAATGTATTCAATTCCATAGTTTATAAATTTAATTTATTGAAATTGAACTTTGAAATAGAACGTTTTATCAGTGCTATCTGTAGACATGATGTATCTTATCCACAATAATTTCCAAGAGGTTACATGTATATAAAGACATTAGATTTACCATTTTCATTCCGCAATCTTCATATTTGTTAACAATAACAGTTTTTTTTTAATCTTATGAGCATCATCGGAAACCCACGGTTGATTACGCGTCGTTCCTGTCTCCATCACCCGTGGGTCCCTTTGACGCTCGTTATTTATAAATATATAGTCCAATCTAAATAGTCGCTAAAGTATAATGACACTCTTATGTTTTTAAAGGCTAAATTACTGTAGCATTGCCATATATAGAAACATATATATAAGATATGATTACCAATTTTAATTTTTGTCCCCAAGCAAATAATTAAAAACTACAATATCCGATAATCGAGCACCTGTGCATATATTGTATACAAGATTACTCAAAATTTAATAAATATTAAAAATAATTTTAAAAAAAATACATCTACTATTTACAAAGTATCTCTACAAAAGAAGGCAATATTTTCTCATTTGCAACTATCTGAAACAATATATTGCAGTACGTCAAAAATGGCCAAATTTTCCTCGTATACGATAGTATTTAATCACGTAAGTAGATAGGCGCTAATCATTTGAATTAGTATAACAATAAATGCTGATTTACATGTATAGTATTAAGAAGACATTTTTACTGACTCAGATTGGGTTATTGTAAGCAAAATTTGTATGCAGAAAATAATAAAAGGTAACATAGATAAAGGAATATTAAATCACACAACATTTCAATCTAAAAGATATACCGCGTACAGACAGTAGGTACTTTCTAATATTTTACATCCAGTTGATTATGGTTTATTTCAGAGCCACTTTAAAACATTAAACGATTTGTCTCTATTTGTTTGTAAGTATCCAATAACCATTTCCATTTTAACAATGATTAATACAACTGATGTATCTTTATTCTTCTAAGTATTTGATTCTTTTGGCGATCCCCGTCAGACACTCTCCCACCATCATCTCACCGTGACCAAGGATACACACGGCGCGTGGATTATTTATTCCTCCTTCAGGAATTATGTACCTCAGGAATCGCCCGTCTCTGTCCAGCATATGAATCTTGTTACCGCCAAAATCTGTAACGACGACGTGACCGACAGAATCAGTGGTTACTGAAGAAACGGCAAATTTAGTGTCCTTATCCGAGTACGAATACCGGAATATGCCCAATCTATCGACAGCAATGACTGCATTTTTCTCCCAATCAGTTACAATGATGTCCCTGTTAACATTCTCAGTAATGTAAACCGCCCATTTGTACAGAAGTTGACACTGCGAGTCGTACTGGATTTCATGGAGCACGGTACCGGTACTGCTGTATCGGACGACTTTGGTCTGATCGTCTTTACGGAGACAGACCAGTAGATCACCGGACGCGGTGCTTGTGACGCCGTATGGCTCCCAGTCCCCGGTAGTGAACATCGTCACCACAGTGTCGGTGTCAGATATCATTCTCACGGCTTGAGTTCCACTGTACACTACTTGTTTGTTGTACGTACATAAGTACATGCCGTGGGTAGTAATGTTGACGGTGTGGTGGAGGTTTCCCTGGAGATCAAACAACTTCAGTTCTCCGCTCGCTCCTCCCATCCACACTTTGTTATCGTCGGTAACGGCCATGTCATACAGACGAGTTTTATACTCTTCATCAGCAGGGAACCCAGTGTCTATAACAGAAGTAACTGTTGGTATCGCTGATATTATTCCACCCGGTAACTCCTTTTCTTTTAATTGATTTTCCAAATATTCATCTATTTTATATGCGTATAATTTCGGAAACGAATACTGTGAGACATCACTTAAACTCTCCTGTTTCTGAATCACTGGTACAAAAGTCTGCATTTCTGTGACATTCTTTGATTTCTGAAATTCTACTGTTTTCCCGTTCATATCATCCATTCTTCTAATCATTTCTTCAAACTTTCTCTTTTGTTTCTGTAGTACAGCCTCGTGTTCCTTGTGCATGTCATCCAGCTCCTGGTGAAGTTTCTTCACGGTCTTCTCGATCAGTTTGATCCACTCTTCTCCCCGGGCTGTAACTTCATCTTTCCTAAGTTTGTAAATCGAGGATATCGAGGACAACAGCTTCGTCGTGTGATCCAAAATTCTTTCTAATTCATGTCTGAATGACTGAAGTCGATCATTTTCCGTAGCAATCACTTTCAAAAGTTCCTCAATTTTGTCGGACAGCTCGGATATTTCGTGCGATTTGTGTTTAATAGTAACGCAAAGCATGCATATTGGAGCTTCACAAGTTTTGCAGTATGCAGAACAAGCGTTTTGGGTATGGGAGTCACAGTGGCATGTGTCGTCATCATCCTTACTGGTGTAATCAACAATGTCATGGCCGTTTTTAGATTTCACGCGTAGATGTATAAGGACACAGGGGTCACAGAGATTTACCCCGCATCGTCTGCAGAAAAACGAGACTGGTTGCTGACACAGGTCACATTCCACCACATGCTGGGCTTCATCTCTAGATGCCATCATGAAAAGACTCTAGCTGTGGACCCTGTGAAAATTGTTTTTAGAAATATCAGTAATATCATACATAGTTTAATTTTACAAATGAGTCATTACCTGGACTGGTAATTAGATACATGACTTTTATCAGCTATTGTTTAGAAATCCAAAGACCACTGCCCATATATTTTTTATTTGATCATACTAACCGCGTTGAAGAACATTCTCAAATACATAAAACCAGAAAAAAAAAATTAAAATTACTAGATACACATGAAGAAATAAAGAGGAAGTTTCCGCAGTGCATCATCGTTTTATGATTTCCTTGCATCTCATAATATAAACAGAATATTTTTCATTATTTATTTGTTGTTGCTGATTTTCCTATCATTCAAAATTGTACTGTATTTATTTCGTTATACTACCCCGACAATTTAGAGTAAAATAATCGAAGCGAGCTTCTTATCGCCATCTTGGACTAGAGTAAAGTGCGTTACTCTAGTCCGTTTCTACACGGTGTGGTTGAGGCTTCACAAATTTTGGGTCCAACGAGAGAGAGAGAGAGAGAGAGAGAGAGAGAGAGAAAGAGAGAGAAAGAGAGAGAGTCCGTTTCTACACGGTGTGGTTGAGGCTTCACAAATTTTGGATCCAACGAGAGAGAGAGAGAGAGAGAGAGAGAGAGAGTCCGTTTCTACACGGTGTGGTTGAGGCTTCACAAATTTTGGGTCCAACGAGAGAGAGAGAGAGAGAGAGAGAGAGAGAGAGAGAGAGAGAGCCACAATTACATGCATTTATTTATCTTACTGCGCCGTCATATGACATTTCTTTAGATTGATAATAAAAGCATAATGGTCTAGTAATAGCATTTAAGGTGGATGAAAATACGTTTAAGGTAGTCCTATACTCGGCACTAAATAGGCTCAATCATTAAAAGCTTAGCTTTAAATGATAAATATACATTCTAGCAATACATATACAAAAGAAAATATGTATGTTTACATGCTAGTTTGTTTGTTATCACCTCTCAGACGGGTGTACCCCCTTGCGAAAATTATTGACAATTATGAAATTTGCCAGACGTCCGTTTTTCCTAAAAATAATTACCAATTTTGGGAAAATTAGAACTGAACATACAAAATAGAGTATATATATTTATTTAAGCCATATCTCATCAATAATTTTGCGCAAATTTTTGTTAGTAAGTACGCTTTATGGACCTGATGTATCAATATAGAATACAAAAAATGCAATGCTAGTATCGCGTTTGGTAATATTTTTACTATTTTATGGACTCAAACTTAAATTCATGGTGTTTATTCTATAGACTGACATCTTAGAAAAAAGATTCAATTGGTAAAATAAATTATATGTTGACGGATTACTTTTCACGCTATAAGCTCCAAACCAAGTAGACCCTGACGAAAAAATCCGTAAAACTCACATTTTTTGTTTCAGTTTTCTGCCTAGATCTGTCAACAATGTTAGATATCATTTAAACATTAATTAATTGACGATTTATTAAATTCGAAATAGCTTCTATCTCTAAATTTAAACCGGTTTTAGAAAAAGAAAAAGAAAAATTCGGGGGGGGGGGGTCAAAACAAAGAAGGTATAAGCATACCTGAGATCCTGGTTAATCAGAAACTGCGTTTTTCATTTTACTTTAACAGAATCAAGTTTCTCAACATTAATCATTTCTTTCTCTCATGATACATATATTACCGTTCTAATTGCTTATTATTGCCATTGTTTACAACAGCGATGTAGAACAAAATCAATACCGGGTATCAAAAATGCTTTGTAAAAGTCGAACCAATATTGTAAAATCCGTATTATGACGTAGTGCGATACTTGGACTACTTTAATATATCATTTTCTTAATGAAAAAAATCCAAAAAAGAGAGAATTATTTATTTAATAATTATGCTTTTTTCAAATATATTTTTAATAAATTGTTTCGGCTGCAACCAAGATCTCAATAAATGCATGGTATAAATCTTTAATAAATAAAGCAAGGCAAGAAAGGCCGGAGTATTTTATATTTTGAAAGTGATGTGTAATAGCGTTAATGGTGTGCGGGAGATAACTCCGGTTTATTACCGGTAACTACATCGCCAGGATATACAATGTACCTGCATTACATTGAAGTCTTAATATGTCACAGTGTTTACAAATTATGTTCTTGTATTGATGCTTTGTCATTCAAGGTTCCATGATTTCCTACATAATTATATTGAAAATTCTGGTCACAGGATCATATCTGAGAGATTATATAAATGCACTTAACATAGAACACGCCATGCAGATATCTTAACAAGATATATAGCACGGTGTCAGTGGAACAAAGGTTACAACTCAGATTTTACATGCGCAATCAGGTGCATACACACGTGTCATGCCATGTTATAAATTTAGTAATAAAATCGTTTCAATCGATCTTTTACCATTTTCAAAAAGAAGCTTTTTTTTTTTAAAACACCGTATTTATATGTACATTAATTTTATTACATGTAAATATGATAACACATAAGTATGCCTGTATGCCAGTGATATATGGGTCATTTTCATCGCAACTTTCATTTTACATGATTTTGTCTTAATACATGTATACCAGTCTAGGTTAAAGTATTACCTCACATCTGGAACATAACTTCCAAAGTAAAAGAAAATCCCTCTCGAAAAAAATAAGAAACGGACTCAAAATCAACTGTCGGTTTATCTACGGTCCTGACACACGCGCTACCCTGGACTTTGAATAGAAGTTAAGTCATTGTAATTTTAAAGTATGAAACGAGTATAGATATGCCGAAATATTTGTGGGTACACAGCACATTTTTTTTCATCCCATTCACAATATCGCGCATCGTTGTGAACCATTATTTTCATTTCTTTTTTAATTTAAATTTTTCAAACCCTAAAACTTGAAATCAAACTTCATTTGACAATTCCCCATACTCTGTCCCTAGTTTTTGCTTCCACCACTCTTTGCTCGATATTTCGATAATCAAAAATACCTTTGTGCTCAAACTACGTTCATCCACTAATATGAAAAATGTCCAGATTATCTGTTTTGAAACGCCCCCTTTACCTCTTCAGATTTCAATACACATCCAAAAATAGAAAGTCTACGGGGATTTTGCATTGCATTAGCCATTTATAAGCCCGGGTGATAGCGCTGAAAAATTGTGCGAAGTATCTTGAGTACCTCCGAATGGAGAAAAGATGTAAACATTTCCCATTATAAATCTCCGTAAGAAATATGTTTTCGTTCCTGTGAACTTTCTTGAGTTAAAAATGATGATTGTTCAATGAAGATATCTTTGTTATTAATGTTCCCTTTTATCGATTTCAACTGTATTTTTTTCACAGGTATATATACGTGTATTTTTATTAAAAATCATCAAAAAGTGATGGAAGAAATAACGTGGGACAGACTATAGTTGCTGATAATGTTTTTTTTCTTCTGTCAGAACTTAATTAAGGAAGTCAGATATCAAGCTACAAGCAAAAAACAGAGTAGGATTTTTTTGTTATGTGAACAAAGCTCTATTCTTGTTTTTGTTAATTAACATATGTGTTGTAATGGTATAAGTTTCAATCAAATGTTTTTTTCAATCAAGTCTTTTTTGTTCATAATAATACTTATGAACACACTGAATCGGTTTACTTTGTTTTCCATTTGAGAGTCAGAAATGGCAATTTGTCTACTTTACACTATCTGTAAACAAATATAGAATTTGAGCCTTGTTTACAATTTGCTTACAATTCTTTGTTATGTAAACAAGGCTCGTGTCATGTTTTAAATCTAATTTGTTTACATTGGTTTAATATACCAGTAAAAGTTCTTTTCAATTAGATGCATAGGCGTCGGAACCGGTGGGGGGGGGGGGGGGCTAGGTAAATTTATATTTGGAAGTATAGGTAATCCCCCCCCCCCACCCACGGATTAGGATTTTCATGATTTTGGGAATTAGGTTTTTTCTCAATATTTTTGAGGATTAGTCTAGCCCCCTCCCCCCACTTTCAATTTGCTTCCGACGCCAGTGAGATGGTTTTCTATCTGCTAATTCGCTTTAAATATAAATAAACAGTGACTGTTCCTAAGTTTGTCATGTTTATTTTTGGTCTTACTTGGAAATTCAAAATGTAAACAAAAACAAAACATGGGCTGAGCTTTATTTATATTCATTTGTAACAAAGAATTATGAGCCATGTATTCCGCTTGTTAACTTATAATTGACGACTGACAATCAAATTTTGGATTAATTGTAACCAAAATCATGACCATGTCCCCTTTAAATTGACTTCTAACGTTCAAATGATCAGTCATTCTAAGTGAACGAGTACACCAATTCATACTAAGTCTTTTTTTCTTTTCTTTTTTTTTCAATCTCAAATCGTGTCTAAATTGCAGGTTCCTATGAAGGCATAAACACATAATAGCAAAGAATATTAACAGGTTCGCATACTTTTACTTCCTAGCCAGCGGACTCGAATAACATTTACCGAGATGTGAATGATTTAATCGATGAATTTCCAAATTAGTGTCTCTTAAAGCTGCTTGGTCCGATTTTTTTGTTATTACAGTATCAAAATTTTTTCCATACAAATCATTTATCTTAGAAAGTTATGGACTTTCTCCTATTTACACCAGGAGAATCAGTCTCCTTTCAAAGTTAGAAATATTCAAAGTAAATAAAACTATTTTTTTGGGGGGGGGGGGGGAGGGGGGCAAACGAAAAAACAAACCAAAATGCATCACGGGAATGTTTAGAAAATGAAACCGCTTGGTTTCGTCCCCCAAATGATTGGGGTTATTCAACCCGCATGCTATGCATCGATTATAAAGAAAGCAGACTTCAGAAATATTAGCGAACAAAACGTACACATGTTTATTTGTAATTTGTCTGATAATTTCGACTTTTATTTAAAGCGATGTCAAATTCGTAATACAACCATACCCGTCTAGTCGCCAGGGGTGAAATTTAACATGAGGCGAAATAACGCGATACCTTTTAATGTCGTTTGTTTTGTTAGCAAATTTTGTACGTATTTTTCTTCATTGAAATTTGGCATAATTGACGGGTAAAACTACTGCAATGTCTATTATTATACATATACTAAGCATAGCAATCGTTTAAAAGCATGCATAAAATTTGATATAAAATTGGACCAAGCAGCTTTAAATAAAATAAACTCTTAACAAATTAATTTATGTGAACATATATATTTCATACTTTGTCGTGCTTTCGACACAATGTGTATTATTGCTTTCGATTTTTAATCACAGTGTCAGCTAGGTAAATAGCTTTAGCCTGTCCCAAGATATTATAAATGATGTCGCACACTTTCTTATCAAATCCTATCGGAATTGAAATTCCTATAGGAAGTTCTTTTATTCCGATAGGAAATTTCAAATTATACCTATAGGAATATTGTTTTTCCTATGGGAAAGCTCATTTTCATAAAGGAATTATTTTTGAAAGGTAAATATCTCACCTGACAGGTGGGATACAGTGATAACAAAGGTGGTTGTTAACTCTTCAAGCAATGGTCTATCATATGGCATAATTAAATTTTTCGATATATGCAGCTTAGACCGGTGCAAAAATGCCACCTTGGCACTGGCATAATTATCCGGCACAGAGTTAAAAATATAAAATATACGGGGGTTTTCATTACAAAAGAGATAAAGGTACCCGGATGATAACGTTGAAAAATTGTGCGAGGTATTTCAAGTGACTTCCGAATGGAGAAAAGATGTTTAACATCTCCATAAGAAATTGGTTTTCGTTTCCGTGAATATTTCCGAGTAAAAGACGATAATGTGTCAATGAAGATATTTTTGATATGTTCGATCCCTTTCATCGATTTCATTTGCACCTCTTTCACAGGTATGTGTATTTTTTTCCGAAAAATCACTTGGGACAGACTATAGACGTCGAGGAAAGTTTATTTATAAATAGCTCATAGAATGACATTTTCTATAAAATAATGCAAATTTTAAAAGGTGAGTATTTGCCTATTAATTTTTTTTATTCAAAACAAATATAAAAATTGGAAGGGGGTGTCCATATGTGAAACTGTAGTTAATTTGGGATGAAAAAAATAAGTGAACCTATAAAAGTGCAGAATACACACCTATAAGAAAATTCATAATAAATGATTTAAGTACATCAAAATATTGAATTTTGAAACAAGCATTTTGTAGCTCAAATAATACAATGTAAATATTTAAAACAGATACATAACATAAAAAAAAACCCAAATATATTCAACTCATGATTGCCGGTATTGATTTTAAAGATGGGAAGTAAAATAAACTATCTTGCCTTATTAATAATATAAATTAAATTAGTTAAATCATAATATTTCTGTGCAAACTGTGTGACTTTTAATGGCTTAACCTTCATAAAAAACATGGTATTATATTTTAAATAAACCCATTAGATAAATAGGCGATTTGGTCGATCACAGAAGTTTTGTCTCATAAGCTAATAAAATGCTTCCCACCCCAAAAAGAAGTTGCGCTCACAAACTGTATATTTTCATATCAATATTAATGTATGGACAAAATTATGATACGCATTTTTGCACAAGATGTCCTAAATACAAGCAAAATTTTACGAAATTCTGTGCAACAGTTAAAGAGGAGTTGCGCTGAGTAATCAGAAGTTGGAGTATTATTCTCTATTCACCGTTTCAGTATGTGACAATCTTTTACTATTTCACTGTTCCTTTCAATAATTATGGTGGCATGGATCTGCCACCACTTGTCAGATAATTATGCTGACTTGTCAAATGACTATGTCGACTTGTCAGATATTTATGTCAACTTGTCAGATCTCTATGTTGACTTGTCAAAAAATTATCATATTGACTAAAACTCAATATTTTGTTATTAAAGAGTGTTTGTGCCACTAACTGTCATTAACTTGTCATTATAATATCTGACAAGTCGACATAATCATCTGACAAGTCGACATACTAGTAATTATCTGACAAGTCGACATAATGATCTAACGAGTTAACATTATACATATATTACATGACTTCGAGGGCGACATACCAGAATATTTGTCCCGAGGTGACAGGAAAGCCCTAGAGTGTTATGTCGCCCAATGCTGAAGGCAGAGGGCGACATAACACTCTAGGGCTTTCCTGTCACCGAGGGACAAATATTCTGGTATTGTCGCCCGAGAAGAAATGTAATATATGTTATATAACATTTTTAAAAATAAAAATCTGTTTAAGAATATATTTACCTTAATAACAGGTGTATTTTAATTTTTAATGCATCTTCATATCTTACGAATCAATTTTCTTGTAAAATACCGATCGATGCGTCCAAAAAGAAGATCATTTTTCAAATTAAACGATTAAAGGAAGTTTCTCTGAATAGCAGACTCTGTCATGCCATTTTTATCGTTGGGGAACTGTTTACGTTTGCTTAGCTAAATTCGAACCCGACGTAATTAATATGCAGAATTATTGCACGCGAGGGTGATATAACAGTTTCGGGAGAGCGATATAACCATTTCCTGTGAAATATAACTTTTTCCGGTAGGGCAATATAACTATTTCCGGTGTGATTCAGCAATTTACAGGGCAAAGTAATAAAATTATCTCATTTGTGACATAACGAGAAAACTTATTCAAAAATGTTATATAATTATATGACAGAAAAAATTAAAATGAAGAAAATTATCATTCATATTATAAGTCGACTTGTCGGATAATGATGTCGACTTGTCAGATATTATGTCGTCTTGTCAAATAATGATTAGTCAGTTGATGTATCTTAGATCATAGGATATGGTGTCCAAAAAGTAAGTTTTTCTTTTTATGCATTGTTTAATGTATTGTCAAATATGATGAGAGTTTTACTATATTTTGAAGAGAGAGTTTCATATTTATACATTTCGAAATAGAATGATAAAAGTACTACTATAGGGCCTATATTTAGATGAGCGATGTGGTCCAAGGGCATCTTGTTTTCTAGGCATTTACAGCTTGGATAATACCATTACATGTATATTCGGAAAAAAACCATATTCTAACATAAAAATCATAAAAATTATCAAAACTTTATCAATGATATTTGTTTATTAAAGAAGGGGTTACATTCAATATTTATATGGGTTATAACACAAGGGCTAATCGGCAGCAACATCAGACCGCTCAGTACAATTATAGACTCAATGGACCTGAAACGATTTTCCAAAAAAGGTTTTTACTGCTTTAAGAAAAAAAATAATGTAATACTAATCAATTCCATAGTTTATAAATTTAATTTATTGAAATTGAATTTTGAAATAGAATATTTTATCCATTATATCTGTAAACATGGCGTATCTTATCAAAAATAATTTCTAAGAGGTTATATGAAGACAATAGATTTACCATTTTCATTCCACAATCTTCATATCTGTTAACAATAACAGCTTTTTAGCTCACCTGAGCTGAAAGCTCAAGTGAGCTATTCTGATCACATTTTGTCCGTCGTCCGTCCGTCCGTCCGTCTGTCCGTCTGTAAACTTTTTTTATTTTGAACTTCTTCTCTAAAACCGCTTACCCAATTTCAACCAAATTTGGCACAAAGCATCCTTATGGGAGGGCGAATATAAATTGCAGAAATAAAAGTCCGATCTGTATTCAAAGCGGAGAAAACCTTGAAACTGTAGAAAAAGGGTAGTGCATTTTTAAAAATCTTCTTCTCAAGAACTACCGAGGCAAATTCAACGTAGTTTAGCATAGATTATCCTTATGGGAAGGAAAATATAAATTGCAAAAATTAAGGGGTAATTCTGTTTCAAATCTGAGTTATTACGAAAATAATAATAAAGGAAAGGCGTGTTTCAATCAGTTTAATAGCTTCGGGTTCGGCATCCGGTGAAATGGGAAGGCAAGACTTGGCCTGGGCAAAACAAAAGATTGGCAGTTATTAATCTGCCAATCTCATTAAAATTTCAGGATATTTGATGGAATAGTATATTTGTATTCGCTGTAAATATTGCTACAAAATAATGCGTATTTGGAATTGACGATTTCCGATCTGCCCCGGCTTATTTTAACACGGCCCAGGTTTGCATACCCATTTTACCAAGACTCGTATTCCATACTTCTAAAACGAGGTTCTTTATTTTTAAAGCAGCCGTGACATTATACGAAAAAGGGTCGATCTGAATATGATGAATTTGCTTGTTGTGCAACAGTTCGCGTATGAAGGGATATTTTGAAACATGCAAAATATATTGGTGCCGATTTTATGAAGTAAATTGAGGCTAAATATTTCAATGCGTTGACAGTTTTCACACATGACGTTGGTGTTAGCTTGTTCTGATTTTCGTTTCGTTTTCATTATATATGCTTTGTAACCTGGAAACTATCGTCTGTATTTCGTGATTTTTACGTATCAAATCAAACAGACACTTCGGTAAATCAAACAGTTAACTGTTTACCTGCGCAAATTAAGCAGAATCTGATGTAGGGGTACTGAAATACAATTCATTCTATCGGTAATTCGGCATTATCTTTTGCGTAATGGTAGATTTATGCAATAGGTTTTGTTGAGATGCTCGGCATTTTCTCGAGTTTATTCAGTTTAAATAGAGTTTGATATCGCTGACGGAAATATGTAGGTATATACATGTATATATATAATGATTCATTTCGAAAAAATAAATTGTGTTCTTTATTTGTTATACATATAGTGCATGTTTCTTGTGTTTAATTGTTTACAATTTCTATTTACTAACCATATTTGAGTGTTAAGCTTCGAATTATAAGCAAGATACAGAGATTTGCTCACAATTCTATGTTTGTCCGCAGATCTTAAAAACTAAAGATTAAAAAAGTAAAAAATTTGTCAATATTTATTTAGAAAATTTTCAAAGTCTGTTCTTCCAGAAACCAACTTTAACAACTTATTGTATTGTAAACTTAATCTTTTTAGCTCACCTGAGGGTGGGGCCACAGTGGGGGGTCGAAGTTTAACAAATGAATATATACAGTAAATCTTTAAAAATCTTCTTCTCAGAAACTATTTGGCCAGGATAGCTGACACTTGTGTGGAAGCATCCTCAGGTAGTGTAGATTCAAAGTTGTGAAAATCATGACCCCCCACAGGGCGAAAAACAATATTTAAGCAAGTCCTTAAAGGTGGCTTAAAGGTGGCGTAAAGGTGGCTTAAAGGATATACAATCTTTAAGCCACCTTTATGTCACCTTTAAGCTGAGCTTATAGGTCCTTAATGTCCAAACCTCTTTAAGTCACCTTTAAGCCATCTTTAAGCCACCTTTAAGCATCTTTAAGTGGCATTTACGCTCCCTTTAAGTTGTCTTTAAACCATCTTTAAGTTCCCTTTAAGTCAAGTTTGATCAAGCTGAACAATAAAAACATATATTAAATGCAAAAGCTCTTTTTATAAGGATGGGAGGGGGTGATCCGAGCGATGATATAATTACCAAGGAAGGGGGAGGGGGTGTTCCAGGCGGTTTTAATTGTCGCTCCATTAATCTCAGATCGCTATCATCAACACCGGTTCGATGGACACAGATTGCCATTATAAAATTCTTTATAATTTTTTTTGGGGTTTCAAAATTATTGTAGGGGTGAGTGCAGCCTCCTTATCTTAATCTGTGCATAAAACAAATTAAGGTATGTTTGTTTCGTATTATAAATTAATCAGTGAAATCTCTCTCTCTCTCTCTCTCTCTCTCTCTCTCTCTCTCTCTCTCTCTCTCTCTCTCTCTCAGTTCATCCGGTTGTTAAACAAAATAAAGATAATGAACCAAAAATGCATGATTTAATTTGATAATCGGTTTAAGATTTGTATTTTTTTTTTCAATTTTCATTATTTCTAGGTCTAACTCTAGATCTGTTAGATACATGTTAAAGATGAAAAGACTCTCAACTGCCTTTGTTATACGAGCAGGATATTACTGCTTTGCTTGTCTAGACATAGTTTTGTTCGTTTGTGTATATCTTATTATAGTCTATTGTTTGTCCAACTTAAGCAAACCCCTGGAACTAACACAGAATATACAAGATATACACAACAGATGTGTCGTGTGCCCAGGTGCACGTTTGTGTATATCTAATTAAAGTCTATTGTTTGTACAACTTAAGAAAACTCCTTGAACTAACACAGAATATACAAGATATACACAACAGGTGTGTCGTGTGCCCAGGTGCACGTCAGGGTTTCTAAAGGCGTTGAATCTTAGTATGTACGAGTATACGATAAGTCTAGTGAATAAAAGTTAATTTACATTTGTAATTCATTTTCAAAGTATTATTTCCTAGCTCTGGGTTTCAAAAATGTTACGTCTACAAATTAACGATACATGTATGTAGGAGTAAAATCTTGAGGCTAATTAATTAATGTATCGGTGATCATAAATAGGGGTTAATTATTTAAATATATGTATAAGGGTAAATATGTAACATACCCGGCCTGGTACATCATACAATTGTATGTACAAGTATATGTATACATCATTTGCAATTGCCACATGCAGTAAATACGTGGTAATTGGTAATATTGTTTGTTATAGAATTGATAGTTTAAAAATCATGTATACAATTAAATATTTAAACATACTGGAACGGCGCCGCGATCATGAAAATCGGGAAATTGCGGGAAATTGAACAAATACCCTAATAGTTTCAATGCATTTAATAAAAGAAATGATTTTATTTTCTTTCTTACATTTTTATAGCTATAAATTAGATGAACGTATATCTACTCGGTTTAAATTTATTAACTTAGAAAGCCTACTAGTGAGCCTAACGGTTTCCATTTAGGTCTAATATATTTTTGTTCACTGAAGACCAAGTTCCGTATTTCATTCTAAATACATGCATGCATGTAATTTATAAATTAGATATAATTGATTGGTTTGTCAATGGTTTGTCAAAATCTTTTCAAGTAAACATATTCAATACATTGATTCAATATCCACTGATATATAGGATATAAAAACACTCTAATATATGTAAGTTGCCGTGGCGCAGCGGATGTCTGGTGATGCTAGTAATCAAAGGGTCCCGGGTACAGTTCTCGCCGCCTGCGTTGTTTTTTTTTTCATTTTATTTTCTAGAACAAAAAACGTTTTTAATACCTTTCCTTTCATAAATTTAATACATTTTGTTGGTAAATTAAGCACAATATTGAATTAATTTTTTTTTAATCGCTTAAAGGTGGCTTAAAGGTAGCTTAAAGGTAGCTTAAAGAAGTTTGGACATTAAGGACCTATAAGTTGTCCTTAAAGGTGGCTTCAAAGTGGCTTAAAGATAGTCTTTAAGCTGCCTTTAAGCCATCTTTACGCTTTCTTTAAGCTTCCTTTAAGCAACACATATAGCTTAAAGGTGGCTTAAAGATCGTCTTTAAGCTACCTTTAAACACCTTTAAGCTATCTTTAAGGAGGACTTAAAGATGGTCATTCATCCTGTGCCCGGGATAGGGTGGGGCCACAATGGTGGGTCGAAGTTTTACATAGGAATATATAGAGTAAATCTTTAAAAATCTTCTTCTCAGAAACTAATCAGCCAGGAAAGCTGAAATTTGTGTGAAAGCATCCTCAGGTAGTGTAGATTCACAGTTGTGAAAATCATGACCCCCGGGGGTAGGGTGGGGCCACAATGGGGGATCGAAGTTTTACATAGGAATATATACAGTAAATCTTTAAAAATCTTCTTCTCAGAAACTAATCAGCCAGGAAAGCTGAAACTTGTGTGAAAGCATCCTCAGGTAGTGTAGATTCAAGGTTGTGAAAATCATGATCCCCAGGGGTAGGGTGGGGCCTTAAAGGGGGGTCAAAGTTTAACAAAAGAATATATAGGGTAAATCTTTAAAAAATCTTCTCAGAAACTAATCAGCCAGATGATTCTTTATAATTGTTGAGACTTTGGCCCCAGGACAATTCTTTGGCCACGAGAAGGTTCAGAGTTTGATGTACGTTTAAATCCCATATATAAACTATTGATGAGGATCTTTTTGAGAACTGCAATACTCAACATATAATATGACTATAAAATCATCCTGTTAGAAAAGGGACTAATGATTATAAACATAAGAATATCCAGGGGAAAATGGATTTTATTTATACAGGATCTACATGTATTATTGTACATTGTCCAGATAGTTTGTATTATGACTCCATTAAGCTGAATTTATCATACCTATTGTTCCTCAGGTGAGCAATGTGGCCCATGGGCCTCTTGTTTAATCCTATGAGCATCATCGGAAACTCACGGTTGATTACGCGTCGTTCCTTTCTCCGTCACCCGTGGGTCCATTCGACGCTCGTTATTTATAAATATAATCCAATCTAAATAGTCGCTTAAGTATAATGATACTCTTATGTTTTTAAAGGCTAAATTACTGTAGCATTGCCATACATAGAAACATATATATAAGATATCATTACCAATTTTAATTTTTGTCCCCAAGCAAATAATTAAAAACTACAATATCCGATAATCGAGCACCTGTGCATATAATGTATACAAGATTGCTCAAAATTTAATAAATATTTAAAAAAAAAATAGATGTACTCTTTACTAAGTATCTCTACAAAAGAAGACAATTAAGATTTTCTCATTTGCAACTATCTGAAACAAAAATATTGCAATACGTTAAAAAATGGTCAAAACTTTCCGCATAATCACGTAAGTAGATAGGCGCTAATCATTTAAATTAGTATAACAATAAATGCTGATTTACATGAGACATTTTTACTGACTCAGTTTGGGTTATTGTATACAAAATTTGTATGCAGAAAATAATAAAAGGTAACATAGAAATAGGAATATTGAATCACACAACATTTCAATCTAGAAGATACTTGTATACCGCGTACAGACAGTAGGTACATTCTGACATCTTACAGCCAGTTGATTATGGTTTATTTCAGTGCAACTTTAAATCATTAAACGATTTGTCTCTATTTGTTTGTAAGTATCCAATAGCCATTTCCATTTTAAAACTGATTAATAAAAATAATGTATCTTTATTCTTCAAAGTATTTGATTCTTTTGGCGATTCCCGTCAGACACTCTCCCACCATCATCTCACCGTGACCAAGGATACACACGGCGCGTGGTCTTTTTACTCCTTCTTCAGGAATGATGTACCTCAGGAATCGCCCGCCTCTGTCCAGCATGTGAATCTTGCTATCGAGAAATTCTGGAACAATGACATGACCGGCGGAATCGGTGGTTACAGCAGAATATTTACCACCCGAGTACGAGTACCGGAATATACCCAATCTATCGACAGCAATGACGGCCTCTTTCCCCCAGTCATTTACAATGATGTCCCCGTTGACATTCTCAGTGATATAAGTCGCGCCTTTGTACAGAGGTTGACACTGCGAGTCGTACTGGATTTCCTGGAGCACGGTACCGGTACTGCTGTATCGGACGACTTTGGACTGATCGTCTTTACGGAGACAGATCAGTAGATCACCGGACGCGGCGCTTGTGACGCCGTATGGCTTCCAGGCCCCGGTAGTGAACATCGTCACCACAGTGTCGGTGTCAGATATCATTCTCACGGATTTATTTAATCGTTCACTGTATACCACTTGTTTGTTGTACATACATAAGTACAAGCCTTTGACAGTAATCCTGACGGTGTGGTGGAGGTGTCCCTGGAGGTCAAACAACTTCAGTTCATTGCTTGCTCCTCCCATCCACACTTTGTTATCGTCAGTAACTGCCATGTCAAACAAACGGTTTTTCTTTTTATCAGCAGGGAACCCAGTGTCTATAACAAAAGTAACTGTTGGTGCCTCTAATATACTTCTACTCAATAACTTAATTTTTTTTAAATTATTTTCCAAATATTCATCTATTTTATATTCATATAATTTCGGAAACGAATATTGAGAGACCTCACTTAATCTCTCCTGCTTCTGAATCACTGGTAGAAAACTCTGCATTTCTTTGACATTCTTTGATTTCTGTAATTTTATTGCTTTCCCATTCATTTCATCTACTTTCCCAATCATTTCCTCAAACTTTTCCTGTTGTTTCTGTAGTACAGTATCGTGTTCCTTTTGCATGTCATCCAGTTCCTGATGAAGTTTCTTCACGATCTCCTCGATCTGTTTGTGCCACTCTTCTCCCCATGCTGTAACTTCGTCTTTCCTCAGTTGGTAAACCGAGGGTATTGCGGACAACAGCTTCGTCGTGTGATCCAGAATTCTTTCTAATTCATGTTTGAATGACTGAAGTCGATTATTTTCTGTAGCAATCACTTTTAAAAGTTCCTCAATTTTATCGGACAGCTCGGACATTTCATGCGATTTGTGTTTGATAGAAACGCAAAGCATGCATATTGGAGTTTCGCAAATTTTGCAGTATGCGGAACAATCGTTTTGGGGATGGGAATCACAGTGACATGTGTCGTTATCATCCTTGCTGGTGTAATCTACAATGTCATGGCCGTTTTTAGATTTCACGCGTAGGTGTATAAGGACACAGGGGTCACAGAGATTGACCCCACATCGTCTGCAGAAAAACGAGACTGGTTGCTGACACAGATCACATTCCACCACATGCTGGGCTTCATCTCTAGATGCCATCATGAAAAGACTCTGTGGACCCTGTGAAAATTGTTTTTAGAAATATCAATAATATCATACATAGTTTAATTTTCAAATGAGTCATTCCCTGGACTGATAATTAGATACATGACTTAAGGACTTTTATCAGCTATTGTTTAGAAATCCAAAGACCACTGCACATATATTTTTTTATTTGATCATACTAACCGCGTTGAAGAACATTCTCCGTACATAAAACCAGAAAAAAAATTAAAATTACTAGAAGATACACATAAAGAAATAAAAATGAAGATTCCGCAGTGCATCATCGTTTTATGATTTCCTTGCATCTCATAATATAAACAGAATATTTTTCATTATTTATTTGTTGTCGCTGATTTTCCTATCATTCAAAATTGTACTGTATTTATTTCGTTATAGTACCCCGACAATTTAGAGTAAAATAATCGAAGCAAGCTTCTTATCGCCATTTTGGACTAGGGTAAAGTGCGTTACTCTAGTCCGTTTCTACACAGTGTGGTTGAGGCTTCACAAATGTTGGGTCCAACGAGAGAGAGAGAGAGAGAGAGAGAGAGAGAGAGAGAGAGAGAGAGAGAGAGAGAGAGAGAGATAATTACTAGTACATGCATTATCTTACAGCGCCGTCATATGACATTTCTGTAGATTGATAATAAAAGCATAATGGTCTAGTAAATGTTAAATACTTAATAGCATTTAAGGTGGATGAAAATACGTTTAATATATCATATCAAGAGACAATTATGCTTTTTTCAAAGATATTTTTGATAAATTGTTTGGCTACAACCAAGATCTCAATTAATGCATGGTATAAATCATTAATAAAGCAAGGCAAGAAAGGTCGGAGTATTTTGAAAGTGATGTATAATAGCGTTAATGATAAACCGGTATATATATGCAATTGATGGTGTGCGGGAGATAACACCGGTTATTACCGGTAACTACTTCGCCAGGATAGTAAAGTCTGTCCCAAGTTATTGCTTCCATCGCTTTTTGATGATTTTTCATAAAATTACACATACCTGTGAAAGAAATACAGTTGAAATCGTTAAAAGGAAATATATCCAAGATATCTTCATTGAACGATTATCCCTTTCCTCTCAGAAAAATTCACAGGAACGAAAACAGATTCCTTACGGAGATTTATAATGGGGAATGTTTACACCTTTTCTCCATTCGGAATACACTCGGAATACATCGCGCAATTTTTTAACGTTATCATCCGGGTTTATTAATGGCTGTTGCAATGCAAAATCTCCGTAGACTTTCAATTTCGGGATGTGTATTGAAACCTGAAGTGGTAGAGGGGGCGTTTTAAAACAGATAATCTGGACATTTTTTATATTAGTGGATGAACTTAGTTTGAGCACAAAGGTATTTACTATAATTATTGAACTATCTAGCAAAAAGTGGTGGAAGCAAAAACTTGGGACAGAGTATAGTATACAATGTACCTGCATTACATTGAAGTCTCAATATGTGACTCACAGTGTTTACAAATTATGTTTGTTGAATTGATGCTATGTCATTCATGGGTCTATGATTCCCTATATAATTATAATGAAAATTCTGTTCACAGGATCATATATGAGAGATTATATAAATGCACCTTACATAGAACACGCCAGATACCTTAACAAGATAGCACGGTGTCAGTGGAACAAAGGTTATAACTTATGCACATGCGCGATCAGGTGCATTCATGTCATGTCATGTCATGTTACAAATTTAGAAATAAAATCGTTTCAAACAATCTTTAACCATTTTCAAAAAGAAGCTTTTATTTTTTAAAACACCGTATTTATATATGTACATTAATTTTATTAAATATGATATCACACAAGTATGCTTGCAATAGTCGCATACCTGTATGCCAGTGATATATGGATCATTTTCATCGCAACTTTCATTTTACATGATTTTGTTTTAATACATGTATACCAGTCTAGGTTAAAGTATTACCTCACATAAGGAACATAACTTCCAAAGTAAAAGAAAATCCCTCTCGAACAAAATAAGAAAAGGACTCAAAATCAACTTTCGGTTTATCTACGGTCCTGACACACCAATCGCGCTACCCTGGGCTTTGAATAGAAGTTAGGTCATTGTAATTTTAAAGTAGGAAACGAGTAGAGATAAGCCGAAATATCTGTGTGTTCAGCACATTTTTTTTCATCCCATTCACAGTATCGCGCATCGTTGTGAACCATTATTTTAATTTCTTTTTAAAATTTAATTTAAATTTTTCAAACCCTAAAACTTGAAATCAAACTTCATTTGACAATCCCCCATGCTAAACTCTGTCCCGATTTTTTGCTTTAACCACTCTTCTGCTTGATATTTCGATAATCAAAAATACCTTTGTGCTCAAACTACGTTCATCCACTAATATGAAAAATGTCCAGATTATCTGTTTTGAAACGCCCCCTTTACCTCTTCAGATTTCAATACACATCCAAAAATAGAAAGTCTACGGGGATATTGCATTGCATCAGCCATCTATAAGCCCGGATGATAACGCTGAAAAATTGTGCGAAGTATCTTGAGTACTTCCGAATGGAGAAAAGATGAAAACATTTCCCATTATAAATCTCCGTAAGAAATTTGTTTTCGTTCCTGTGAACTTTTTTGAGTGAAAAGTGATAATTGTTCAATGAAGATATTTTGTTATATTCCCTTTTATCGATTTCAACAGTACTGTATTTCTTTCATACGTGTATTTTTATTAAAAACCATCAAAAAGTGATGGAACAAATAACTTGGGACAGACTATAGTTGCTTATAATGTTTTTTTTTTCTTCTGTCAGAACTTAAGGAAGTCAGATAACAAGCTACAAGCAAGAAACAGAGTAGGATTTTTTTGTTATGTAAACAAAGCTCGATTCTTGTTTTTGTTAATTAACATATGTGTTGTAATGGTATAAGTTTCAATCAAATGTTTTTTCAATCAAGTCTTTTTTGTTCATAATAATACTTATGAACACACTGAATCGGTTTACTTTGTTTTCCATTTGAGAGTCAGTTTGCCCAAGAAATGGCAATTTGTCTACTTTACACTATCTGTAAACAAATATAGAATTTGAGCTTTGTTTACATAACAATAAATTCTTGACTCTGTGTCCCGTTTAATTTGTAACTTAAAGGGGCATGGTCACGATTTTGGTCAAATTTTAGTTTTCTATTTTTATTGTTTGAGTAATGCATTTCTAATGATCAATTAAAATTTGAGTGTCAGTCGAAGAGTTTTTAGCAAGATACAGAGCTTACAATTCTTTGTTATGTAAACAAGGCTCGTGTCATGTTTTAAATTTAATTTGTTTACATTGGTTTAATATACCAGTAAAAGTTCTTTTCAATTAGATGGTTTTCTATCTGCTAATTCGCTTTGAATATAAATAAACAGTGACTGTTCCTAAGTTTGTCATGTTTATTTTTGGTCTTACTTGGAAATTCAAAATGTAAACAAAAACAAAAACAAAACATGACCTGAGCTTTATTTATATTCATTTGTAACAAAGAATTGTGAGCTTGTTAACTTAAAATTGACGGCTGACAATCAAATTTTGGACTATTTGTAACCAAAATCATGACCATGCCCCCTTTAAATTGACTTCTAACGTTCAAATGATCAGTCATTCTTAGTGAACGAGTACACCTATTCATACTAAGTCTTTTTTTTTTATTTATCTCAAATCGTGTCTAAATTGCAGGTTCCTTTGAAGGCATAAACACATAGCAAAGAATATTAACAGGTAAGCGTTCTTTTACTTCCTAGCCAGCGGACTCGAATAACATTTACCGAGATGTGAATGATTTAATCGATGAATTTCCAAATTAGTGTCTCTTAAATAAAATAAACTCTAACAAATTAATTTATGTGAACATATATATTTCATACTTTGTCGTGCTTTCGACACAATGTGTATTTATTGCTTTCAATTTTTAATTACAGTGTCAGCTAGGATTAGCTAGCTTTAGCCTGTCCCAAGATATTAATGTCGCACACTTTCTTAAATTGTTTAAATATTTATAGATACTTTTGGGTTCAAACGATGTTGATTCAATAGCATTAAAAAAATCCCAAGATTTTCTCTTTGAAACGCCCCCTCTAGCTTGTCAGATTTCAATATACGACTAAAAAACACTGTGCCGATTAATTATGCCAGTGCCAAGGTGGCATTTTTGCACCCGCTTAAGATGCAGTTTCGGAAAAATCTATATTTATATACCAGATGATACCCATTGTCTAGAGAGTATATAACCACTTTTGTTTTTAGTGTGTTTCACCTGACAGGTGAGATATTTACCTTTAAAAATTAATATCCCGTAGGAAAATGATAATTCCCATAGGAGAATTGATTCTCCTACAGGAAATATTGACAATCCTATAGGATTTTTTAAAAGTCCAATAGGAATTTTATTTCCTATAGGAGAATGGTATTTCCTGTGGGAATTTGATTCAGACATGTAGTTTTCCTATAGGATACTAGTATTAAGTTTTCCTATCGGATTTTATCAAATCCTATCGGAATTGAAATTCCTATAGGAAGTTCTTTTATTCCAATAGGAAATTTCAAATAATACCTATAGGAATATTGTTTTTCCTATGAGAAAAATCATTTTCCTATAGGAATTTATTTTTGAAAGGTAGATATCTCACTTGACAGGTGAGATACAATGATAACAAAAGTGGTTGTTAACTCTTCAAGCAATAGTCTATTATATGGCATAATTGAATTTTTCGATATATGAAGCTTAGACCGGTGCAAAAATGCCACCTTGGCACTGGCATAATTATCCGGCAAAGAGTTGAAAATATAAAGTATACGGGGGTTTCTATTATAAAAGAGATAAAGGTACCCGGATGATAACGTTGAAAAATTGTGCGAGGTATTTCAAGTGACTTCCGAATGGAGAAAAGATGTTTAACATCTCCATAAGAAATTGGTTTTCGTTTCCGTGAATATTTCCGAGTAAAAGACGATAATGTGTCAATGAAGATATTTTGGATATGTTCCCTTTCATCGATTTCAATTGCACCTCTTTCACAGGTACGTGTATTTTTTTTTTTCGAAACATCGTCCAAATGTACGGCATAAATATCTTGGGACAGACTATAGACGTCGGGGAAATTTTATTTATAAATAGCTCGTAGAATGACATTTCCTATAAAATAATGCAAATTTTAAAAGGTGAGCATTTGCCTATGAATTTTATTTTTGGCAAAACAAATAAAAAATTGGGGGGGGGGGGGGGGGGGGGTCCATACTTTTGAAATTTATGTGAACCTGTAGTTAATTTGGGATGAAAAAAAGTAAGTGAACCTATAAAAGTGCAGAATACACAGCTTTAAGAAAATTCATTATGAATGATATACGTACCTCAAAATATTGAATTTTGAAACAAGCATTTTGTAGCTCATATATAATACAATGTAAATATTTAAAAGAGATACATAACATTAAAAAACAAATATATTCGACTGATTGCCGGTATTGATTTTAAATACGGGAAGTGAAATAAACTATCTTGCCTTATTGATAATATAAATTAAATTAGTTAAATCTTGATATTTCTGTGCAAACTTTGTGACTTTTAATGGCTTAACCTGCATAAAAAATATGGTATTATTTTTTAAATAAACCCATTAAATAAATAGGCGATTTGGTCGATCACAGAAGTTTTGTCTCATAAACTAATAAAATGCTTCCCACCCCTAAAAGAAAATGCGCTCACAAACTGTATATTTTCATATCAATATTAATGTATGGACAAAATTATGATACACATATTTGCACATTATGTCCTAAATACAAGCAAAATTTTAAGAAATTATGTGCAACAGTTAAAGACGAGTTGCGCCGAGTAATCAGAAGTTGGAGTATTATTCGCTATTCACCGTTTCAGTATGTGACAATCTTTTACTATAATATTTCACTGTTCCTTTCGATAATATATGGAATCTGAAAAAAATTTTGATCTTAAAACCCTAATTCAATTGGGAAGGGAGGTGGGCGTTGACGGGGGAACCTTAAAATTTATAACAAATTCTAGTATTACGTTATCTTGTTAATTCACCATTATTTTGTTAACCCGCCCCCCCCCCCCCCCCAAAAAAAAATAATGGCAAGCGGCTCCTTCAAAGAAAAATTATGATGTAAGAAAAAAGGGAAAGCCCGTCCCCCCCCCCCCTCCCCCCCCCCCCCCCTCCCCCCCCCCCCCCCCGTGCCACGTGCCTGGTTTTTTTCCCCTTGTTTCATGATACATGAACCAAAAAATTGAATGCGTACAAATATTTCTATTCATGAAATAGTATAGTTTTTAAAATCACGCCATGATCCTTGGTTTGATCCGCCCCTCGTGTTACTATTTACAAACTGGTTCGTTCTACTTTCATTTTCTAAACGACCAGTTTAATGTTAAGATGGCAGCACCCAGTGTGAAGGGGTTTCCAGATTTCCAACGATTGAAAATCCTCGCCAAAGATGAGTTTACAAGCTTGCTCGATCAAGTAAGTATTTAACAATAATGAAAATAATTTTGTTTGGTAAAGATAATGTATGACTTGCAAGCTTGCAAGTGATCACCACTCCATTACAGAAATGTTCCTTGTCGATGAAAACTCAAAACAATGTTATGTACCTGTTACGTGAAACACTGTTAAGCTCAAATGCTTTAATATAATTATAAAAGTGTATATAGTATATATAGTTGACTTTTTATGTTTGAAACAAATAATTAGTTCAAGATCACAAAAAGCAAAAGTGGGCGTGGTTAATTATCAAGTTTTTATACATGTAGGCCTACATTTCCATTTCATAAGGTGTGTGTTCCACGGCAGAAATTAATTTTAGGCCTTTGTTGTGCAATCTCTCGTATTTTTTGTGTATCTCTCTTTTTTTGAGTGAGAGAAAAGAAAAAAAATCATAAATGTATATTTTATTCTTTTTCAGATGCCTGGAAGAAAAGACTTGGTTATTGATGGTGAATTAATGAAACCACTCGATAGAATTGCTAGTGTGTCATTACTGAAGGTAAAGTATGAAATTCACCTTACATGTACAATGTGAAACCTAAGTTCATCAACTTGATTAAGGTCATTGATTCAAATTTGAAAATTTTGTTTAAAAATGCCATGTACATTTATGATTTTCCCTCTTTTTAATGTGGTCACTTCAGCTGAAGTTTTTCATTAGATTTTTCTTTTGAATTATTAATTGTCAAGTTTGTCAATGATAATTAATATCTAGACCAGCTAATTACATGTGCATGTACTATATTTCATAAAAATATTTATTGAGGCCAATATGTATACTTATACATGTGAAAAGGAGAGAGAATAGCTGAGGATCGGTATATTTAAAGGAGTGTCTTGGCAACAACTGCAAATATTTAATTCATCTTTTTAAATATATTTTCCAATTAAATTCCAGCAAAGGGGGGTTGACAAAATCTTCAAGTTTGACAGTTCTTTGAAATCAATGCATGGATGTGAACAGTAAGTTTTACAGCAATCTCAGATCTGAATCAAGCACATTTAACAGTTTTCAGTGAGAATTTCGAAGAGTATTACATTCTACATTATTACAGAAAGTGTTGTTTTCAAATAACTACTTTGCAAAATCTACATTTCAGGAGAATTTACTTGGTGCGTCCAAGAATGACCACAATGAAGGCCATTGCTGACCACATTAACTCAGATAGAAATATCAACTTTAAACGCAAATATTCCATTATATTTGTCCCGAGAAAGGTTTGCAATTTTTTTTTATTTGGAGAAAAAAAGAATATTGTTTTTGTCTTAACTTGTGTATAAATGTTGTTTGCATAGGCACCTGATGTTTTAAACTTTTTTCTTAATGAAAAGAATAATCCCTTGTAAATACTATGAATTATTTCTCATGAAGAGAAAAGTTTAAAGCAGGCGCTTCTAGTTGTTTGATAAAATAATAAGAAGTGAAACTTCCAGAATATTTCTTTGCTTCAGGACAGGTTAAAGTCCTTTTCAGACCAAGGAATTCTTTTAAAAAGTTTTGAACAGACACAAACTTGATTATTCTATCCTGTGCATTTCATAACTTGTTATTTATAGTTTAAAATTACCATGCATTCCATCTCTCTCTCTCTCTCTCTCTCTCGCTCTCTTGTTAAAATGAAAAAGGAAAGTAAACCAGTAAGCTAGATATTATGATTACCTGGTAGATAAGATTTGTCACACTTTGTTTTCTTGCAGTGTTCTTTATGCATGTACATGTACCTTACACAATTTTAGCCATGATTTTAACAATTTGCAGTTACACACTTGTCTCTCTGTTCTGGAGTATGAAGGAGTGATGGGCTATGTTACAGTTAGTGAATTCCAACTGGATTTTGTGCCGTTGGACAAAGATGTCCTCTCTCTAGAGCTGCCGGAGTTCCTGAAATCTTTATATCTTGTAAGTCAATATACATGTACATATACATCTATACACTCATTCACTATAATTTGAAAATGATTATAGTGCTGATAAAAACTTACTTGTACATAAATTGATAAATGATCCATGACAGTTAAACCCGTTTTGTTTTATCAAGAAAACACTTGATTCGCAATTGACGTCACACTTTTATTTGATTTTCTCAAGCACAACATTCTAGTTATGCTGATCAACTCTAACAATCATTTGTCAAAGCTGATGTCTGTCAGATTAGACATTTTACATGTTTAAAATTTCAGTGTTATAGAATCATTATCAGAGAAAAGAAAAAAAAAAGAATTGAAAATTGCACGTACATGTGTATAAAAAATAGGGGAGAAAAGTTTTGTACAGTTGCATACTTTTAAAAGTTTGTGTATAATAACAATATTTTGCAATGGATGTGTTGTATTTATTTCTTAAATGTTTTATGAATAAGCATTTGTATTTATTTTGCACTAGGAAAATGACCAAACATGGATACACACAGTAGCAAAGTCCCTAGTCAGATTACAAGCACTGAGTGGTGAAATCGGTCACGTCTACTGTATAGGGAGAGGAGCCAAAGTACGATGGACTTTCTTTCCATAGGACAACCAATTTTTAACATAAATAATAGCAAATAAATTCATTGATAATTGTATGTTTTCTTAAAACTCTTCTGAGTTTTAATTTACATGTATTTTTTCCAGCTCCATGTACATGTATATTAAACAATGAATGTTAAAAAGTTTTTAATAGTTTAAATTTTCTGTTCCTGATGTGTATAAATGCAGTTTTTACAAACATTACTCATTTTCCATGTTTTGTAGATGGTGAATGATCTGATGAACTTTTTAATGAAAAGGAACTCCTCAGAGCAGGACTTCAGTAGACATGAGATAGGCAGCCTCATTTTGATCGATAGAGGTATACATACTGAAAATGAGACATTTTACAAGTTGAGATGTTAATACATGTATCAGACCTTCCAAAACTATTACATAGAGGTTGCAAGGAAAGCGGGGGGTATTTCACCAAAATATGATTAAAGCACAGGCAATTAATACTCCATATTCATAGAGTTTTTTAATAGGAAGAAGGAGAGGCTATTTTTATTTGTAATGAAAAGCAGGATTGTTCTAAAATTGTCCTTCTTTGTAGATGTGGATTATGTCACACCACTATGTTCCCAGCTGACCTACGAGGGACTTCTTGATGAAACGTTTGGGATCAAATGTGGTAAGAACAACTCTAAACCCAAGCCTCGCACAGCCAGACTAAGTTTCAAATTATTAAAAAATTTAGTGTATATCAAGAAAGATAAACAAAGTTTTGCAGTTTCGCATACTGGTAGATGTATTTGGAATGTCCAAATCCTTGAATTATACATGTACAGCAAAACTCGTTTATAGCGAATTTCAAGGGACCATAGAAAAAACTTCGTTATAGCCGTAATTCGCTATACGTTTATAACGAATTCGTAACAAATATTATAGCGAATTCGTTATAAAATAATTAAGGGTTTTTCCGGCTAACAGTTTTCTAAACTATCGTAAGTTATAAAATTAGTATTACCGTCATTTACAAAAATGTCAATATAACCATTTCATTTCAATTTTTAAAAAAATTCCGTATACCATTTGAATTTGAGTATTTTATATATGCATCTTAAAATTGCATGTTTCTTCAATGAAATTTGAAATGGAAAAAATTCGTTATAAAAATGATAAAATATGTTAAAAGTTTGCCAGCGGGGGTCTTAAAATTACTTCGTTATAGCCGTAAATTCGTTATAGCCGTGTTCGTTATATACATCAATTTTCTATAGGTTTATATAAGAAATTTGCCAGGACATGAATAATAATTCATTATAGCCGTAAATTCGCTATATCTGTGTTCGTTATATTCGAGTTTTGCTGTAGTACTTTAATTTGTCTTGTATTTTTTATGAATGTTTCATACTATGCATTGAAAGGAACCATTGAATTTGGACCTGAAGTTACAGGAAAACAACAGAGTGCTAAACTACTACTCAATTCGGATGATGCTGTGAGTCAGAAATTATATCTTAGAGTCTCAGAGGTTTTTTTTTCAAGGATTTGTTAAACTCCTTGACAATGGAGTTTTTAATGTATAAGCTTGTATAATATGTAGACTTAAAGTTAAATTGTCATGTGCAGTAAAACACAGATAAGGCAAAGTGCCAATTGGTCATGTCTGATAAGTGTGCAATAAGATTTCAGATAAAAACAAATAAAATTGACTTTGCTGTAATCATGATTTCATAAAAAAATGTGCTCTCTTTAACTTTGTTTTACTGTTTAAGACTTGATAATTTTTTTCTACATGTCAGATTTTTGAAGATGTCAGGAACCGCCATTTTTCCAACGTATTGGGGTACCTGAGTTCAAAAGCTAAATCACTACAACAAGACTTCGATGTAAGTTGTTAAGTTGGGGGGGGGATAATTATTTGGTTTTTTTTGTCTATCAATGTGATTTTCCTTTAATTAAAACAAGATGAGAGGATAAAAGTTGGTTATACATTAGTACTCACTGATCCAGCGATCCAGGCATTTATTATTGGTAGTTAATACACATGTATCTACTTTAGCTAAAAGATAACTTGCAGGCTATTTAATTGAAAGGCTTCAGAAACTGTATATTATTGTCCCTGTCTCTGTTTTAGAAAAGGCACGGTTTGAAGTCTGTGGGTGACATGAAAGACTTCGTAGCCAATGAACTTCGCAGGCTTAAGGAACAAAAATCTGTTTTAGCGAACCGTGAGTAAAAGATTTTTATTTCTGAGGCCATGAAAAGGAAAATAAATAGATATAATATATGCAAGTAAGGAGTAGAAATGCATTTTCATGTAAGTAATCTCTTTTCCTATATACACACTTCTCATCTGCTAAAGTTCAATGTGCACACATGACTTGATTAGGATAACTCTGATTTCGTTCTTTGTGGCAACATAACAAAAATTGTTTGAATTGTCTGTTATGTAGACATAGGAGCATGTGAGCAAATTTTGGGAAAGAAAACAAAAGGAGGATTTGAGGACTATCTGCAGACAGAGCATAGTAAGTAAGGGGAGGTAATTCATCCCACACTTGACTTTGTTCGATACTAACAATTATTGTTAAAGATCTATTTAATTAAATGAATGGTGTACTGTATATATAATTTGCCTGCTTATTTTATTTCTTCTCTTTAGGTCTGTTGGAGGGGTCGGGTCTAAGAGAAAATGTAAACTTCATAGAAGAACTTCTATTTAAGCAGGTACTGTTTTATATAAATGTTTCACTGAAATAGTCATGTTTTAAAGTTGAATGTTTATTGTGCTTGCAAATTCATACACAATTTTTTTTCCTTGCAATATAATTGGGAAAAAATGTTTCATATTTTACATTCAACAGGACAACATGTTAAAGACATTAAAATTGATATGTCTTCTGTCTTTAACCCAAAATGGGATTTCACCACAAACGTACAAGTCTCTCAAGACCCAATATCTACAGGTAAGTGTTTGTAAATGGTAAATAGTAAACCTGATCAGGTATCTTGTACTGCATGATAGTTTAACTCCTTGACCAATCTGGCAGAATGTGATATAAATAGTACGTGAACCAGTGATATTGAGTATGTGATTGCACATGTAATAATTATTTTATCCAGTCTCACACCTGTGATTGTGTATGGATCTGATCTGACTCTATATGAGACTGTTAAATTTCCCATGGTTGCATGTAGCTAAATTAATGTTTTTTAATTTTATAATACGAAGTATTCCTTTTATCTTAAAAAGTTTCAGAGGCAGAAATAATAATATTAAGGTTCATTGAATTTATATTTGTTCACTTTCTATTGATCCGTCAAGTTTCTATAATTTACAGAGTCATGGCTTCGAGCAACTGGTCACATTTTCCAATCTGAAGTCCCTGGGGATCGTCACAGAACAGGAGACAGGCAGTCAGGCGGGCACACCACTAAATAAGGTCGCTTCCGGTATGGCCGCCATGACACGCCGCAGCACATTCCAGAGTCTGTGTAAAAAACTCTCTTTGGTAAGCATCTGTAAGACAGGAAATCACAGACGTAACGTACAAAAATCTACTATACAAAATTTTGACCATTCGACAAGTAAAGCAAGAAAGATTTCCGTTTTGGAAAGCTCGTATGATACTGGAACTCACATGACACTACCTTTAGCACAGAAATTTATTACTGGTAATTTTTTAGGATAAACCCCAAAAATCATGTTTGGTGAGCACTTATTTCCCTGTAAATAAATGTTTAAAATCCTATGACTCAAAGTTTAATTGAATTCCTAAATACTCGAGACGTTTTCAATTCTTTTCAATGTAGTTTTTGATACTTAGTAATGCCTATAATCATTTTTTCATTTTACATGTAGATACCCAAGTCAGATGACATTGATCTGAAGAACCCCACCGACATGTCCTATGTGTTCAGTGGTGCCTATACTCCATTGTCCTGTAAGCTAGTGGAACAGGTAGGGAAGAGTTGGATTCTTGTATGAGCAGGCTGGGACTCTTAACTATTAGTAAATGATCACAGATTATTTCAAGTGAAAGATTTCGTTTTACTTTTTTGTTATTAAAGTGAAATAAAGATATCTGTTGTTTACATGATATAGAGCATGTTTCATTTATAAATTTGATTAGGGACAACAAATACTGTAATATTAAGAAAGCTTATTACTGTAATAATATTTAAAGAAAGTTTACTCTGTACTTATTACTGTAAATTCCAAATTGAACACGAATTAATATTCGCATAAAATTGCGTCTAGCAAATTTCAAAATCTTGCTTTTCATTTTCAGACATATGTTAAATAACTACATGAAACTATGATAAAATTTCGGTACTCGTGATTTTATTTTCTCACGATTTGATGGAAAACCATTGAATCGCGGAATTAAGTATTTGTGAAAAATAAGGAATCTACAGTATGTTACCACATGAAGTATTTCACAAAATGGGCCTAGTGTTATTATTTTTATTTTTTCTTTTGCCAGGTTCTAACTAGAGGGGGATTTAATGGAATGGAGGAGATCACAAAATACCTCCCAGGAGGGGTGCACAGTGAGAACCATGTCAAAGCATCGAAAGGTAACCATGACAACAGTGACGATAAAAAATCGTCCATCTGTGTTATTCAATTTTTATATTCTTTATTTGCACAAGACATACATCTTATGGCATAAGTTATTAATATGCTTAATAACAATATTGAAATAATGGTATGGTACATGTAAAGTACATTGACAATGTATATAAAATAAAATTTTACTAACAGGTGAGAAAAAAAACCCAGAGAATTTTTCTTAATTATCATAAATATTGAAAGCTAGATGGAGATACTTCCCCAAATTCCACAGTTCTTTAAAATTTTGAGCACTTAATAATTGTATTGTATACAGAAGGTTTTTTCCAATAATATTTCTTAATATATTTTACTCGGATTTCTCTATACTGTCGGCATTTCAAAACAAAATGGAGTTCATCTTCAATATCTGAACAAAATTTACATAAGCGTCTTTTCTTTGGTAAATTAGTGTGTCATCCACTTTCAATTGCAAGTCTATGAGATGACAATCTAATTCTTGCAATTTGTTTCTTATATGTAGAAGGTATTGATTTTGTTTAATAATATTGTAATGAAAACTGATCAATAATATGCTTGTAAAAATAACATCGAGATGAGGAATTAATCTGTTCTACAAGTTGTTGAGTAAAGTGATCAATGATTCTTTGCTTAATTAAAGGAAAATAGGTTGCACAATGTATATATTGCTGCTCATACCATATATGTCCTAGACCTATTTCAAAAAGTTTATTTTTAATTACACTAACCCAATTTTCAGCAGGTGCCAAAGACGAATCCAAAATTTATAAATGATTATCAATCTGAAACAAATTGGACTTTTTTTGTCAGTTGTGAAATCAATCTATTCGTGAATGTAATGTTACCATATTCAAGAGCTGCTTTGCATACATATTGGTTTTATTTATTCAATATTATATTACATATGTAGATACTATAATTTATCATACCTGCATACATTTCTTAACAACAAGGATTTACTGTACAAGTTTTTTGGATGTATATTTATGTTAGGTTTTCTTGGATGTGAATGTTGTTAGAATTAAATACCAAAAACAATCATTATTTCTGTTGACAAATAAAAATTTTCTATGGTTCCTGAAAATAGAATGTGAATGTGTGGGCAGCATGAGTCTTTTGAATTAAAAAAAAAATCCTATTATTTTTTTAAAAACATTTCTTTATGTTTGCCTCCCCCACAAACAATAAGTGATGGGTAATATCATGTGTATGATTTGTAGGTAGGCAAATCTGCCCTCAATTGATATTAAACAGCTGTAAATAAACTGGTTAATATTAAGTTTAATGCTTCTTTCATGTACATGTAGTTTGAAATGATTTGCCATCAAACGAGATATGGTAGCCTTTATCATGTATTATGCATTTTGTTTATAAATGTTGCTTCATTCAGACCACAGTACACCACTCAAAGACAAATCAGGTATGGATGTCTGGTGCAATATGGCATATTCATGTATAATCAGACAATGTATTGTACTCAAAACTCACACTTGAGAAGGTCGAGTCTGGTTCACAGCATTATCATTGCTTTTGAATTTTTTTTTTTTTTGGGGGGGGGGGGGGTATTTTTCATAACCTGTAAGATTAATCTCAACTTGCAATTGCATTTGAAATGGTAGCAAAATAAGATTTATTGATCCTCGTTTCGTTTTAAGAAATTATAAACATTAAAGTTTGCTTCTGTCAATGTTTAACGTTACAATAAATACAAAAGAATTATGAAAAATACTGTTTTGTACTTGAAATGTTCTTTATTTTATGATATCTTTTTGGTAAGACTTTGTAACTGTTGTAAATTTTTAAAACAATTTTATACTTTCACTTTCTTAAACACATAATGTTCTTCTAAAATATTGAAACAAATTTGAAAAAAAAACAAAGCAACTGTATTTATTTATCTTATTACCTTGACATTACTATATTCAGAAGTAAATATATATTCCGAAAAATAAAGTTTCTGTAAAATTCTGAGAAGGCAGTTAATTTTGTTTGTTAATCAGACACGACGTTTTTGAGCACACCAATAACAATGTACTATAGCATTGAATCATGATTTTTTGAAGTATACACTCTCATAACTGCAGCGGTGTGTGCATACAAATTGAGTAACGCGCGTTAGCGCGTTATGAAAATTTGTATGCACACAACGCTGCAGTTATGAGAGTGTATACTTCAAAAAATCATGATTTAATGCTTATATTTACATTTTTTTTAACTTCTTGCTTGTCTGCAAATGTGATTTATACCTTAAAATTCCTATCTTATCCTAAGGGTAAGTTAATATTAATGGAAGAGCCACAGTAACAGCCACAAGCGTGAACTTTAATTTTCGCTTGTGACGTTGCAGTTTACAGCGTTCAACGTTTGTGACGTCATAATAAAACTCGTCAATTTGACCTTTGACTACTTGTTGCATTAAGAGGCATTTGAAGATCACAGAATTTAATGGAAAAACACAGTAAAATGTAAATATACTTCAATAAAGTACTAAACCTGTATTCATTGATACTTTATTTTAGTTGTCTTACACTCTACCCGTACCTATGTAACTGAGCAGGCAAGGAAATTACAGGCTAAAACGGCATACTAACATGTCTGCTTAATGGTACATTGATAGGATATTTCTGACGAAAAGTTGATAAGAAATGAAAACTTCTTGTCTGAACAATGTTTAAAAGTATATTCGTAAAGAGAAGTAAAACATTTCTATAATTTTGTGCATTGTTTCGATCAGATATTCCTATCCACTTAAATGCATGTACAATGTATGCATTCTACTTTAGCATTAAGAACCCCATTCTTTAAGTTCCTGGGCTCCACATGATTTGATACACAGAGCCAAACATATTTCGACATGAACCACTATATATGTATATATTGCCATTATTAACAACTAATGCAATCCAATCCAATTTTCACAAAGCAATACATGCATTCAGCAAGCAAAATTTTCAGTAATATCGACCGCTTATCCTTAAATATGTCTCCATAATCATACTTTTATCTCATATAAGAAAAAGGATTTTAACTCATAATAATAGGAAAAGCATAACATATTCTCGATAGATAAGTTATGAACTTTTTTCTTTAAAGTTAAATATTTTGTAACAGGTAAATCGGCTCGACAAGACCGACCCGTCAGTAAAGTAGTGCTCGTCTATTTCCTGGGAGGGTGCACATACTCGGAAATTACCGCTCTACGATTCCTGGGCAAACTCAAAGGTAGGGAATCCCAAAGATTGCAAGACACTTTGAATATTTTGTAATAATTCGTTTTATTTTTTTTTAATCGGTAAACATTCAGTGGTTGAAAATTGATAGATTTTTTATATTAATCATAGGCTTTTATCTTACAATGGTTGTTTAGGGAAAAAATGAGAGCTTAACATATGTAATAGGCTAGCATATGTTTATATAAATTTTTAATGGTTTAAAAAAACTCAGAAGTTCTAAACTTAGATATTTGAGAAAACACATCATAGAAGAAATTAGAATCAATCTAACTAAAATTATATATCATTTTTACAAATATCAGAAGAACTCCATTTACGTGGTGCTTTTTTCAGGGGTAATTGAATATTTATGATAAGATTGAAATGCATGGAGAATACTATATTGATATTATAAAAAAAATTAGGAAACTCGAAACACCATACTCTCTAGTCAACGTTTTTTGTTTCATGTTCAATTTGCATGTGCATTAATTTGTAAACTGTATGTATATTTTGTAACAGAGATCAAATCTAGATTAATTTTTATGTGTGAGCCTATCGTATTAAAATTTTTATTGAGAACAAAAACTTTTCAAAAATGTGAAGTAAAATATGTTAGACTTCATTGTTTTCTTTTATTTGCAGGTTACATATTTGTAATAGCAACCACTGCAATCATCAACAGTTCCACCATGTTGGAATCGGTGATGGAGAAACCTCCTATCTAGCCGTGGCGTTTATAAACTTTTATGATTTGTTAATTTATTTGCTGTTATTTGTTGTAAAAAAGAACATTGAAACATTTGAAGTTGTAGAACTTATAACTTTATATATACTTTATATAAATTTGTATTTTTGAATACATAAAATATTGATTTAATTGTTCATGTCATACATGTATTACAGTTATGAAAACAACCGATTTGCAGGTATTAACAGGAAAATATGACACTATGTTAGGTAGTTGGGTTATAAAGTATTATAAGTGAAAGAGAACTAACAAACCGCCTTTGAATCCTCGGTACCTCGCTGCATATTGCAAAATCATCTCCTCCTGGCGACTGTTTTTGATGCTACCTAGAAAATGTATAAATTTAAAAGCCTTTTTTTCTGCATTCTCTGACATCCAGTAAGTACATGTACATAATATGTACACAGTTACTGCACTGAAAGGCAAAGCTAATGTTCTACATCACAATTGTAAAAACTCTTAAGTAAGCATATACATGTAACAAACCCGATCGATTTTTGTTCATTTATTTAGGAAATACTGTTAAATAGTACTAAATTGTTACTGTTTCATAACATTTCATAATACTGATGGTATTTAACTATTCCGAAGTTCAAAAACTTTAACACAGCCAGCTGCCTCACCAACAAGAAATCGGTAAGTTCCATTTAAGAATTTTATACACTGAGGGCGCTGCACTCCTTTTAAGATTCTTACAGTCTTTCCATCATTTGAAACTATATGGATATTATTGCTGCCATTTCCGGTTACAAATATATTTCCGTGCCCGTCCACGGTTAATCCGTATGGAATCTTTAATTCTTTGTGGCTGTACTTGAATAACATCTTCCCACTTTTGTCAAACGTGTTTAAAACATTTTCAGAATAATTGCTGAAAATAATATTTCCATCTCCTCCCAGTGCTATATCATCAGCAGACTGTGTCTTTGTTGCCAATAGTCTACAAATATTTTTATCAAGAAAATTATCAAACATTAAGACAGAGTCTCGTGCACCGATCACTGCAGTGTTACCAGACGTTGATATTCCAAAGCAGCAACGGTCAATAGGCACTGATTGTTTTATTTCAAGCGAGTTGGCATCAAGTACTACGACTTTCTGCCTATTAGGTAGTGTTACGAGGACTTCATTCTCCCCGTGGATACACATTCCCCACGGGTTACCCGATAAAGATATTTTCTGTAAAACTACTCCATCAGTGTTACACAGCACACATCTTCCATTAACGCTATCTGCCAATAACAATTTATCATGACTTAAAAACACCCCGTCAGTAATATCGCTATTTTTAATTTTGAATTCGGAAATGTTGATTACATCAGCGCATTTTAAATCAACTGTCCTTAGATCGAACGCCTGTTGATTGCTATTCTCACGAACTGTCGTCTTTGCTAGACACGACAAACTTGTTAGCTTCCGAACACTATCAAAAATTTCGGTTTGAATGGAGATTTCTAACTTTGAATAATTTAATTTTCTGATGTTTTCATAAAAATCCTTCATTTTGATGTATGATAAGACATCGTTTGTGTTAAGATTTGTCTCAGTTGACATATTGGTCAATAACTGTTCTCTCCAATATTGAAGATAGAGAAGTCTATGCTCAGTAGATTGCACCGACTTCTCAAGTTTAGATTTGGATTCTTTGGTTAATTTTGCAAGTTCATTTAAATGCTTTTCCTTCAGCATTTTAACATTGTCTATGATAGCTGTGGTTATTTCCGACAGTTCTTTGGCGAATGCGTCCGATGTATCATCAAGGCTGTTCATATTATTTTTGTCGTCTGTGATAATTTTTTGAAGATTTAAACACATCGTTTCCACCCCAGTTTTCACGTTCTTGACATTGTTAGGTCCGACGATGTTTTCATCAACATCCTCTAGCTGACAAAACTGTTTACAGCCGACGTGTTCTTTAGTAACACAAATAGAGCAACATGGGACGATATGCTCTTTACATATTAGCTCCAATTTTCGATCATCATGAGCCGCACATTTATGCAGATCAACAGGTTGAGGAAAATTCGCAGAACACTCGGTAAAAGTAACTACAACATGATTTCGAGTTGGACGAAATTTCTTGTGACATTTCACACAATCGTCACACAGTACCTCGGAACAATCCCTGCACCAACTACTTGCTTTCGATTCTTCTTCATCTTCTTGGCACGGTTGACAATAAATCGACTTTGTCCCAACCGCAACTGAAGCAAGAAATTTATTCTCTGGAAATAGTTTTGCCCACTGGTCAACAGAATATTCCTTAATTTTACCAGGTGCGGGAATGAATTTGCGACACAAAGGACACGGAAAGCCAAGGGGTTGGTCACAGTTTACACATGATGTTATAATGTGTGTAGACAGACAAGTCAGACAGAAGGAGTGGGAGCACGGTAAACTCACGGGTCGTTTATATTGTTCTAAGCAAATAGAACACAGCATTACATCAGTAGTCAAACAGCTGTCTTCGTCACTTGCAGTCGCCATGATGGTAGTTTTCCTTTACGAAGAATTTAAAACGAAAGTACTTAATAAACACTCGGAACTACTCGGGTGTCTCGCGCACTCGACAATTTGTATGGAGCGTAGCGGAATCAGCCGAGGTTGCCGATTGGGTCTTGGAGTTATCGTTCCTGTTCTAATTTGCATGTAATTATGTATAAACATACGTATATATATCCGATATTATTTTTATGGCATTATCATATATGAAGGTTCTCCTAAATATAATTCTAAGTATTTTCTTTAAATGCTTATTGAATCAAAATTACAGTAATAAACGCGATACTGACACCCTGACTCCGTTCAACATGTATTCACTATAACATTATATACATGTACAAGATTTAATGCTACAACATATTATTTTATCATGGAACCTTAATGTTTCATTTCTAGGATTTTAAAACGAAAACAACAATTGAAGTGTATTGTCTTTTGACATCGAAAAACAACATATTTAGAAATATCCACAAAATGCTAAATAGAGAGATAATTTTGTTTATTTGTCGAACACGACGTATTTAAATTACACCAATATCGAAATGAAAAGTTTTAATCAAAAGAGTGCATAAATTTATAGGAAGAAGTATTAAAAAACAATAATTATGTGCATTGTATAATGCAAACCTGTAAACATAAAGCTTTAAGGAAACGGATTAATATAAGTTGTAACAACTTGTTTTCGAATCCTGTTTGTATTATTTATTGTTTATATTGATGTACAATTCAAATGAAATAAAGTTTTAACTAAACATAAAGCTAAGTACGATATTGCGAAACAATAGCACAAAAATCTTTTTTATGTTTAAGACAAATGTTATACCATCACTAGTCAGTCGTAGATTTTAAGCTTTACCTAAGGCGGGTACAAATTAAAGTTACGCCTTTTAGTGAAACGAACCTTTGTCCTGCAGTTTTCACGTAACTTCTTTATTTAAAAGGAAATTAACAGACGAGTTACCGAGATTTTTGGAGTTGTAAATAGCAAGAAGAGGTTTATCCTTGCTCATTGACTTTCGTGCAATATGGTTGTTATGGAGAAAAGTATATCTAAAGTTTAAAATGTACATGAGCTTATAAAAATAAAATCATTATCCATCATGTGTTCATAAGCATTTATGATTTGTTGAGTTATTAATAAATTGCTGTTTTAACCAAATAAAACAATTAAATCGATTTAAATAAGTAAAGTTGTTACAAAAACTCAAATTTGTATTTTATAATGTAATCTACAAATTTTAATTGTAAAACGATTTACATTAGCTACATATAACGAGAGAGAGAGAGAGAGAGAGAGAGAGAGAGAGAGAGAGAGAATACTCTAATTTTAGCATATTTTAAAAAAAAAAATTCAACAACCTGTATGATTGTCTCAAAACAAACTCCAAAATTGTTAATTCATATATACTTTGATGACAGTTATTAGTGCTGGAGTAGGGGTATAATAAACAGTAAATGTATTATTTACTATCTATTAACTTTTTTCTGAACTCCTAAGATTTCCAGTCAATTAATTCAACAGTGTCCCTAGTATACTTTCTATCACTTCTCATATCTTGTTTTGTGATATCCTGTTTTTCCTTTTCTCATAAGTAATTCATGAGTTCTCAACTCAAGCCAATTATCATCAGGAAATAATTTTTTTCTTCATTTATGTGTATCAGAATCGTGTTTTAAAAATCATGATATTTGCAGAGTTGAGTCACGATCTAATGGCCACTGTAGCCCATAACCTTCCTTTTTTAAACAATGTTTTCACATCCATAATCATGTTTTTATTTACATGAGTTTTGTAGTATATATGTAGCAGGTATGGCAGTAAAGTTCGTGTTGTTATTTACTAAACCATGTAACAATATCCTTGAAAATTTTTAACTTAAAACACTTTACAATTATTTTATTTTTTTGATACATTTAATATGCATTCAAGAGCAAAAAAAATATCAAATACTACTTTGAAATTGGCAGTTCGCGAGATATATTTTAGCAAAGTATACACAAAAGAGTACAAGTAGATTAGAATTACAATATAATTACAAAACGTTTGCATTTAAATTGCTTTTCTATTATTTTGATATGTGCCAGGTACTTTTTAAAAGTAAGAAATGTTGTCTTTTTTTTCCTAAAATTCTATAGTGAACAATTCAAAATCGCCCCCATTTCATGAATTACATTCTTTATTTTCTAAATAAATTTACGTACAAAATGTCAAAAAATTGTTAAAAATATATATGTGAATAATCTTGAATTGCTAGAAAATATTTTTGAAAGTCGGAATAAGTTTATTTAACGCTCAATAAAGAAAATCTATTTACTTTGGTGAAAAAACAGTCCCTCATTTCAGTAAACTCAGGTGATCTATTGCTATCCGTTTTCGGCCATCGTGATTAACAATTTTACATTTTTTAACTTCTTCTTAAAAACTACAAGGCTAATTGTTACCATTTTTGGTGTGAGGCATCTCTATGGTAAGAAAAATCTAAATTGTGAAATTCGTGGTTCTACCTCCCCGGGGGCACCACATGTGGGACCAAATATGCCCCAAAAAGTCAAATTTTTAAAAATCTTCCTCTCTACTCCCACACATATGAAGAAAAAAATGGTTGCATGGTTATAATGTACATGAAGCCCTCTACCAAAATTGTGAAATTCATGGCCCCTGGGTCGGGGTTCTGGCTCTAGGATGGTGTCATTATGGCTATATAGTAAATATGTATGAAATCTTACAAAATCTTCTTCTTTACTCCCATATATATTTGTTAAAAACTAAATGCATGGTTATGATGTCCATGAAGCCCTCTACCAACTTGTGAAATTCATGACCCCTGGGTCAGGGGTTCAGGCTCTAGGGTGGGGTCAATATGGCAATTTAGTAAAAATGTATTAAATCTTAGAATCTTCTTCTTTACTCCCAAACATGTGGTCAAAAACCTGAATACATGGTTATGATATCCACAAACTCCTCTACCTAAATTGTGAAATTCATAGCCCCTGGGACAGGGGTTCAGGACATAGGGAGGGGGCAATATGGCAATATAGTGTAAATACATATAATGTTTTTAAATCTTCTTCTCTATTCTCACACATCTGTATGAAAAACTGACTTCATTATTATGTTTACCAGGAAGTCCTCTACTAAAATTTTAAATTTTATGTCCCCTGGAGTATGGGTTTTGACTCTAGGGCAGGGTCAAAATGGATTTGTATAGGTGTTATTGCATGTAATGTTTAAAAATTATCTTCTTTACTCCCACTCACCTGAAAGGAAAAGTGAATTCATGATTTTGTAGACCAGATCTTTAAGTTTTTGCCAAAATTTTAGGTTTCATAGTTCTTTTTGAAAGATTTCAAGCAGGGAGGTGGTCGTCATTACAAATTTATAATTTTTCTACTCCAGAATGAAACCCAATTAAATGAATATATGAGACTCCTCGACAAGTTTGCGTCTGGGTTATATGCTACTCAGGTGACCGTTAGGGCCTATGGCCTCTTGTCATTAAATACAGATTATAAGGAAAAGTTTTTATTTACAACGAAGAGGAAACTTTGATCTATATGTATCAGAACAACCTTTTTTACTTTCACATCAATTGAAATACAACTACATATAAAATTTTTCTTTTAACTTTTGAATGATATATACAAATAGAAGACCAGTGATTATACAAAAGACTTTTTCCGATTTAATTTTTATAGCAGAAATCACAACATTCTAAATTAATGATTTTGTTGTAAGTCTTATTAAGACCAGTCGTTCGTACGAACAGACATTAAACAAAATCTGTTGTTCGTGTATGTACATATATTTTACACCGTCACTGAATGTACTATTTACGGAGCTTTGTATCGATTGGTTGCTCTAATTACATATACAGTGATCGATTTTTAATATCTAATTTCCTGAAGTTCGAAAACTTTAACGCGACCACAGTTTTCACCAACAAAAAATCGGTAAGTTCCACGTAAGAATTTTATACATTGAGGGCTCTCCACTCCTTTTATGATTTTTAAATTTTCGCCATTATTTGAAACAATGTGGATATTATTGCTGCCAAATCCATTTACAAATATATTATCATATCCATCCACAGTTAATCCATACGGCAGCGTTAATTCTTCATGAATGTATTCGAATAAGATCTTTCCATTTTTGTCCAGTTTTTTGACAGTGTTTTCAGAATAATTGCTATAAATCACATTTCCATCTCTATCCAGAGCTTCATCATCTGGAAACCCTGTCTCTGTTACCATTGTTTTGTGATTTTTTTTTATGGAGAAACTTATCAAACAATACGACGGAGCTGCGTGCACCAAACACAGTGGCGTTTCCAGAAGTTGATATTCCATAGCAGTCAAAATCGACAGACACTAATTGTTTTATTTGAAGTGAATTGGCATCAAGTACTACGACTTTCTTGTTATCAGGTAGTGTTACGAGGACTTCATTCTCCCCGTGGATACACATTCCCCACGGGTTCCCCGGTAAAGATATTTCCTGTAGAACTACTCCATCAGTGTTACACAGCACGCATCTTTTATTTTTATTATCTGTCAGTAACAATTTATCACGATTTAAAAACTCACCGTCTTGCTAATTGCAATTTTTAATTGTGAATTCAGAAACGTTGACAACATCAGCACATTTTAAATCTACTATCCTTTGATTGATTGCGCACTGCTTACTTTTCTCACGTGAGGTCGTCTTTGCAAGACATGACAAACTTGTTAGCTTCTGAACACTGTCGAGTATTTCAGTTTCAATGGAGATTTCTAACTTTGGATAATCCAATTTTCCCATGCTTTCGTAAATATGTTTCATTTTGATGTATGACAATATTTCGTTTGTTTTAAGAAATGTCTCATTTGATACATTCTTCGTTAACTTTTCTTTCCAATACTGAATATAGCTCTAGTCTATGCTCTAATGATTGTATCGAATTTTCAAGTTTTGATTTCGATTCTTTGATTAGTTTTGCAATTTCATTTAAGTGTTTTTCCTCCAGGTTTTTGATAGTGGCTATGATAGATGTGGTTTTTCTCGACAGTTCCTTGGCAAATTTATCTGATGCATTATCGAGGCAGTTCATATTAGTTTTTTCATTTGTGATAATCTGTTCAAGATTTGAACACATAGTTTCTACTTTAGCTTGCAGATTTTTCACATTATGAGGCCCTACAATATTTGCATCAACGTCCTCTAGCTGACAAAACGTTTTACACCCATCATGTTCTTTAGTTACACAAACAGAGCAACATGGTAAGAGATGCTCTTTACAAATTATCTCAAGTTTTCGACCTTCATGTGTCTCGCATTTATCCAGAGATAAAGATTGATGGAAACTCGCAGAGCACTCGGTAATAGCAACTACAACATGATTTCGGGTAAGGCGAACCTTTTTGTGACATTTCACACAATCGTCACACAGCACCTCGGAGCAATCCATGCACCAGCTACTTGCTTTCGATTCTTCGTCGTCTTCTTGGCATGATTTGCAATAAATCGAGTTTGTGCCAGTCGCAATCAAAGCAAGGAGTTTGTTCTCTGGAAACAGTTTAGTTTTGCCCACCGATCAACAGAATGTTCGTTAATTTTACCAGGTGCAGGAATGAATTTGCGACACAGAGGACACGGAAATCCAAGGGGTGGGTCACACTTAACACATGATGTAATAATGTGTTTAGACAGGCAAGTCAGACAGAAGGAGTGGGAGCACGGTAAACTCACAGGTAATTTATATTGCTCTAAGCAAATAGAACACAGCATTAAATCAGTAGTCAAACTACTTTCCTCGTCACCAGCAGTCGCCATGATGGGAGTTTTCCTTTACAAAGAATTTAAAACGAAAGTAGATATCTACTATAAATGAGGGCTAAGAGGTATCGTTCCTGTCACCAGTTTCAACTAATATATATCTAAATGTATAAACATTTATTACAGACTTATTTTTTATTGAAATAGATTCAACACAAAACTCGTATCGGCATCCGGGGCTGATAAAGGTTATCATGGATCCGTATCACACCCCTTGCGGAACTTCTCTGCCTTTTTTGTTTCGGTACCTTTACAGACAAAAATAAAACATTCTTTTAAGTGCAGTTGAAAACTTCAAAAGCTAGCAAATGTTTACGAGCGGTTAACATTTAAAATCTGAGGAAATTCCAGTTCTGTTATTATATGTTTGTTAGACTCATTAACTTGAAAAATATTTTGACAAGCAAAAACTAAAAAAAACAAAAAAAAAAAACAAAACAAAAGAAAAAAAAAGTAAAATAAAATAAAGAGGAAAATGGTTACTTTCCAAAATCCTAGGGTTGACCTTTAACTTCAGTTCAATGTTCAATTTCACTGTTTATTTCCTTATTTTCAATTCAATATTATACATAGGGGGTTCAAAATTCAAAAATTCAATTTTTTTGTATGTAAATTTAAGAAAAATCTATTTTGCTGCTCTTTACTGCGGCCCCCGAATGTTACGTGCCTGAGCTAGACTACCTTCAAATAATCTTAAAAATCAATTTGTTCAAGTTGATGTTTTTTTTAATTTTATTAATTAATATGTAATAAATAAAATAAATTAGATACCCCTTTTCCATATCATGAACACCCCTCGACCAATATCATCTGATACTGGCTGTGATATGGAAAAGGGTATGTACATATATGTCCGATATATTTGTATTGCATTTCTAATTATAAAGGTTCTCCTGATTTTCTTTAAGTTAATTAAATGCTTAGTAAAGCAAAGTTACAGTAATAAATGCAATAGTGAAACTAACTAGCTATGATGTTAACATAAATTCATAAAAAATGTATTCCCTGTAACTATGATATTTTATTGTTTAAGACTTGATAATTTTTCTTTTTTTACATGTCAGATCTTTGAAGATATCACGAACCGCCATTTTTCCAATGTATTGAGTTACCTGAGTTCAAAAGCTAAATCACTACAAGACTTTGATGAAAGTTGCATAGGGGAGAAATGATTATTAAAATATTGTTGTTTTTGTCCATCAAAATGATTTGTTCTTTTATGTTAAGCAGGATGAGGAGATAAAAGTTGTTTATTCATTTGTACAAGTACTCACTGATCCAGCCATCTATAGACAATTATTTTTGGTAGTTAATATATGTATATACATGTACTTACTTGGAAGGGTCAGGTCTAAGAGATAATGTAAACTTCATAGAAGAACTGATATTTAAGCAGGTACTGTTTTATATAAATGTTCCATTGAAATAGTTATGTTTTAAAGTTGAATGTTTATTGTATTTGTAAATCCATACACCATTTTTTTTCCTTGCAATATAATGGGGAATATATGTATTATTTAACATTCAACAGGACAACATGTTAAAGACATTAAAATTGATATGTCTTCTGTCTTTAACCCAAAATGGAATTTCTCCACAAACGCACACGTCTCTCAAGACCCAATATCTACAGGTAAGTGTTTGTAAATGGTAAATAGTATACTTGCTCAGATATATTGTACTGCATGATAGTTTAACTCCTTGACCAAATATCTGGCAGAACGTGATATAGATAGTACCTGAACCAGTGATATCGAGTATGTGATTGCACATGATTATTAAATCCAGGCTCACACCTGTGATTGTGTATGGATCTGATTTGACTCTATATGAGACTGTTAAATTTCCCATGGTTGCATGTAGCTAAATTAATGTTTTTTAATTTTATAATATTCCTTTTATCTTAAAAAGTTTCAGAGGCAGAAATATTAATATTAAGGTTCATTGAATTTATATTTGTTCACTTTCTATTGATCCGTCAAGTTTCTATAATTTACAGAGTCATGGCTTCGAGCAACTGGTCACATTTTCCAATCTGAAGTCCCTGGGGATCGTCACAGAACAGGAGACCGGCAGTCAGGCGGGCACGCCACTAAATAAGGTCGCGTCCGATATGGCCGCCATGACACGCCGCAGCACATTCCAGAGTCTGTGTAAAAAACTCTCTTTGGTAAGCATCTTTAAAACAGGAAATCACAGAGGTAACGTACAAAAATCTACTATACAAAATTTTGACCATTCGACAAGTAAAGCAAGAAAGATTTCCGTTTTGGAAAGCTCGTATGATACTGGAACTCACATGACACTACCTTTAGCACATAAATTTATTACTGGTAATTTTTTAGGATAAACCCCAAAAATCATGTTTGGTGAGCACTTATTTCCCTGTAAATAAATGTTTAAAATCCTATGACTCAAAGTTTAATTGAAATCCTAAATACTCGAGACGTTTTCAATTCTTTTCAATGTAGTTTTTGATACTTAGTAATGCCTATAATCATTTGTTCATTTTACATGTAGATACCCAAGTCAGATGACATTGATCTGAAGAACCCCACCGACATGTCCTATGTGTTCAGTGGTGCCTATACCCCATTGTCCTGTAAGCTCGTGGAACAGGTAGGGAAGAGTTTGGATTCTTGTATGAGCAGACTGGGACTTTTAACTAAATGATCACAGATTATTTCAAGTGAAAGATTTTGTTTTAACTTTTTGTTATTAATGTGAAATACTTGTGGTTATCACTTCACCTTTACATGATATAGAGCATGTTTAATTTATAATTTTGATTAGAGACAACAAATACTGTAATATTAAGAAAGCTTACTCTGTACTTATTATTGTCAATTCCAAATTAAACACGAGGAAATAATATTCGCATAAAATCGTGAGAAGCCGTCTTGCGAATTTCAAAATCTCGCTTTTCATTTTCGAACATTTGTTAATTAATTACATGAAACTATGATAAAATTTCGGCATTGGTGAATTTATGTTCTCGCGATTTGATGGAAAACCCTTGATTTGCGGAATTAAGTACTCGTGTAAAATAAGGAATCTACAGTATGTTACCACATGATGTATTTCACAAAATGGGCGAAGTGTTATTATATTTATTTTTTCTTTTACCAGGTTCTAACTAGAGGGGGATTTACCGGAATGGATGAGATCACAAAATACCTCCCAGGAGGGGTGCACAGTGAGAACCATGTCAAAGCATCCAAAGGTAACCATGACAACAGTGGCGATCAAAAATCGTCCATCTATGTTATTCAATTTAAAAATGTTTATCAATCTGAAACAAATTGGACCTTTGTCAGTTGTGAAATCAATCCATTCGTGAATGTGGTTTTACAATATTCAATAGCTGCTTTGCACACTTGTAGATCTTATTTATTTAAGATTATAGCAGATACCATGATTTATCATACTTGCATAGATTTCTTAATAAGATTGATTTACAGTACAAGTTTTTGAGATGTATCGGTATATTCATGTTAGGTCTTCTTAAATGTGAATGTTGTCAGATTTAAATACCCAAAACAAATAGTATTTTTTGTTAACATAAAATGGTTCCTGAAAATAGAATGTAAATATGTGGGCAGCTTGAGTCTTTTGAATTAAAAAAAAATCCTATTACCTTTATTTAAATACTCCTTTATGTTTGTCTCCCCCATAATCAATAAGTGATGGGTAATATCATGTGTATGATTTATAAGTAGACATTTGCCCTTAACTGATATTAAACAGCTGTAAAAAAAAAAAAACTAGCTTATATTAAGTTTTAAATCCACAACTTGAAGTTCAGCTTCTTTTATGTACATGTATTTGAAATGATTTGCCATCAAATGAGATATGGTCCATTGGTAGCCTTTATCATATATTATGCATTTTGTTTATAAATGTTGCTTCATTTAGACCACAGCACACCAGTCAAAGACAAATCAGGTATGGATGTCTGGTACAATATGGTATATTCATGTATAATCAGACAAAGTATCGTACTCAAAACTCACACTAGAGAAGGTCGAGTCTGGTTTACAGCATTGTCATTGCTTTTGTTTTTTGAGGTTATTTTACATAATTAACCTATATGATTAATGTCAACTTGCGATTGCATTTGTTTTTCTTGAAAAATTATCATGATTTATATATTAAAGATCAATTGCAAATTTGCAATATAGTAAATGCAAATATTCCAAAATTTGACTCAAGAATTGATAAAAGAGTGTATGGCATCATATGGACGGTACATATGTACCAACTTAACAACAATGCTGGATGTATGTTACGCATATAATTAATTGATATAAATGGTTGCAAAGTAAGATTTATCGCTCCTCCTTTCTTTGTTCGAAACTATAAACATTTTTGCCTGTCAACGTTATATACAATAAATACACAAAAACAGTTTTGCAATTGAAATGTTCTTTATTTTATGATATCTTTTTGGAAAGACTTTGGTAAGTCGTGTGGTAAATTTTGAATTTACTGCCACCCGGTAATTTCAAAATTTACAACTTGACATAATTATTAATCTCAGTCAATGCATAACAATTTTAAACTTTCACTTTCTTAAACACTTTATCCTTATGTTCTTCTAAAATATTGAAACAAATTTGAAAAAAAACCCAATGCAACTGTATTATCTTATTAGCTTGACATTACTATATTCAGAAGTTAATATATATTCCGAAAAAAAAAGTTTTTGTAAAATTCTGAGAAGGCAGTTACGTTTGTTTGTTAATCAGACACGATGTTTTTGAGCACACCAATAACAATGTTACACTTCAATAAAGTACTAAACCTGTATCCATTAATACTTTATTTGAATTGCCTTACACTGTACCGGTACCAATGTAACTGAGAGGGCAAGGAAATAACAGGCTAAAACGGCACACTAACATGTCTGCTTTCAGCTTGATGGTACATGTACATTGATAGGGTATTTCTGACGTAAAATTGATAAGAAATGAAAACTTCTTGTCTAAACACGGTTTATATCTATAATCATAAAAAGAAGTAATAAAAGAAGTACTTTACAATTAAGAACCCCATTTTAAGTTCCTGGGAGCCAAACATATTTTGGCCTGTACCACTATATAATATTACGTATATATTACCATTATTAACAACTAATGCATGTTCCCAATCCAATTTTCACACAGCAATATATGCTTTCAGCAAACAAAATTTTCTGTAATATTGACCTCTTATCCTTAAATATGTCTCCATAATCATGCTTTTATCTCATCAAAGAAAAAGGATTTTGACTCATAATACACATATTAACAGTTATGAAAAGCATAACGTATTTTCGATAGATAAATCAAAAACTGTTTTCTTTAAAGTTAATTTTTTTGTAACAGGTAAATCGGCTCGACAGGACCGACCGGTCAGTAAAGTAGTGCTTGTCTATTTTCTGGGAGGGTGCACATACTCGGAAATTACCGCTCTACGATTCCTGGGCAAACTCAAAGGTAGGGAATCCCAGAGATTGCACGACACTTTGAATATTTTATAATAATTCGTTTTATTTTATTTTTTAATCGGTAAAAATTCAGTGGTTGAAAATTGATAGAGTTTTGATATGAATCATAGGCTTTTATCTTACAATGGTTGATGTGGAAAATATTGAGAGTTTAACATACGTAATAGGCTAGCATATGTTTATATAAATCTAATGGTTTAAAAAAGGTCAGAATTTTGAAACATAGATATTTGAGAAAACACTTTATAAAATATATTAGAATCAATCTTACTAAAATTATTTATCATTTTTACAAATATCAGAAGAACTCGATCTATTTACGTGATACTTTCTTCAGGGGTAATTGAATATTTATGATAAGATTGAAATGCATGAAGAATACTATATTGATTTTTTTAAAAAGTTAAACTTGCATATGCATTAATTTGTAAACTGTATGTATGTTTATTTTTTAACAGAGATCAAATCTACATTAATTTTATGTGCGAGCCTATCGTATTAAAATTTATTTTTATTGAGAACAATAACTTTTCAAAAATGTGAAGTAAATATTGACTGACTTCATTGTTTTCTTTTATTTGCAGGTTACATATTTGTAATAGGAGCCACTGCAATCATCAACAGTTCCACCATGTTGGAATCGGTGATGGAGAAACAACCTATCTAGCCGTGGCGTTTATAAAGTTTTATGATTTGTTAATTTATTTGCTGTTATTTGTTGTAAAAAAGAACATTGAAACATTTGAAGTTGTAGAACTTATAACTTTATATATACTTTATAAAAATATGTAATTTTAAATACATAAAATATTGATTTAATTGTTCATGTCATACATGTATTACATTAGGATTAGGATTTCCATGATTTTGGGAATTACTTTTTTCACAATATTTCTGAGGATTAGTCTAGCCCCCCACTTTCAATTTGCTTCCGACGCCAGTGTATTACAGTTATGATAACAACCGATTTGCAGGTATTAACAGGAAATTATGACGCTATGTTAGGTAGTTGGGTTATAAAGTATTATAAGTGAAAGAGAACTAACAAACCGCCTTTGAATCCTTGGTACCTCGATTCATATTGCAAAATCATCTCCTCCTGGCGACTGTTTTTGATGCTACATAGAAAATGTATAAATTTAAAAGCCTTTTTTTCTGCATTCTTTGACATCCAGTAAGTACATAATATGTACACAGTGACTGTACTGAAAGGCAAAGCTAATGTTCTACATCACAATTGTAAAAACTCTTAAGTCAGCATATACATGTTACAAACCCGATCGATTTTTGTTCATTTATTTAAGAAATACTGTAAAATAGTACTAAATTGTTACTGTTGCATAACATTTCATAATATTGATGGTATTTAACTATTCCGAAGTTCAAAAACTTTAACGCGGCCACCTGCCTCACCAACAAGAAATCGGTTAGTTCCATGTAAGAATTTTATACACTTAGGGCTCTGCACTCCTTTTAAGATTCTTACAGTCTTTCCATCATTTGAAACTATATGGATATTATTACTGTCATATCCGTTTACAAATACATTTCCGTGCCCGTCCACTGTTAATCCGTACGGTTTCTTTAATTCTTCGTGGCTGTACTTGATTAACATCTTCTCACTTTTGTCAAACGTTTTAAAAACATTTTCAGAATAATTGCTGAAAATTATATTTCCATCTCCTCCCAGTGCTACATCATCAGTAGACCCTGTGTTTATTGTCAATGTTTTACAAATATTTTCATCAAGAAAGTTATCAAACATTAAGACAGAGTCTCGTGCACCGATCACTGCAGTGTTACCAGACGTTGATATTCCAAAGCAGCGACGGTCAATAGGCACTGATTGTTTTATTTCAAGTGAGTTGGCATCAAGTACTACGACTTTATGGCTATTAGGTAGTGTTACGAGGACTTCATTTTCCCCATGGATACACATTCCCCACGGGTGTCCCGGTAAAGCTATTTCCTGTAGAACTACTCCATCAGTGTTACACAGCACGCATCTTTTATGTGTACGGTCTGTCAGTAACAATTTATCATGATTCAAAAACTCACCGTCATTGGGATCGCAGTTTTCAATTTTAAATTCTGAAATTTTGATCATATCGGCGCATTTTAAATCAAGTTTTCTTCGACCAAAATTTAATGCGAATTTATTAAGATGTTCACGCGAGGTCGTCTTTGCAAGACATGACAAACTTGTAAGCTTCTGAACACTGTCGAGTACTTCAGTTTGAATGGAGATTTCTAGCTTTGAATAATCCAATTTTCCCATGCTTTCGTAAATATGCTTCATTTTGATGTATGACAATATTTCGTTTGTTTTAAGAATTGTTTCGTTTGACAGATTCTTCATTAACATATCTTTCCAGTACTGAAGATAGATAAGTCTATGCTCTAATGATTGTACCGAATTTTCAAGTTTTGATTTCGATTCTTTGATTAATTTTGCAATTTCATCTAAGTGTTTTTCCTCTAGCTTTTTGATAGTGGCTATGATAGATGTGGTTATTTCCGACAATTCTTTGGCAAATTTGTCCGATGCATCATCAAGGCGGTTCATATTGTTTTTTTCGTCAGTGATAATTCGTTCAAGATTTGAACACATCATTTCGACCTTAGCTTGAAGATTCTTTACATTGTGAGGCCCTACGATATTTTCATCAATATCCTCTAGATGACAAAACTTCTTACAGCCGTCATGATCTTTAGTTACACAGACAGAGCAACATGGGAAGAGATGTTCTTTACATATTAGCTCCAATTTGCGGCCATCGTGAGCCTCACATTTATCCAGAACGAGAGGTTGACAAAAATTCGCAGAACATCCGGTAAGAGAAACTATAACATGACCTCGAGTCGGTCGAAATTTCTTATGATATTTCACACAATCGTCACACAATACCTCGGAACAATCCATGCACAAACTACTTGCTTTCGATTCCTCGTCATTTTCTTGGCATGGTTTACAACAAAGCAAAGAGTTTGTTTTCTGGAAGTAGTTTTGCCCACTTGTCAGCAGAATGTTCCTTAAATTTCCCAGGTGCAGGAATGAATTTGCGACACAGAGGACACGGAAATCCAAGGGGTGGGTCACAGTTTACACATGATGTAATAATGTGTTTAGACAGACAAGTCAGACAGAAGGAGTGGGAGCACGGTAAACTCACAGGTAAATTATATTGTCCTAAGCAAATAGAACACAGCATTAAATCAGTAGTCAAACTACTTTCCTCGTCACCAGCAGTCGCCATGATGGGAGTTTTCCTTTACAAAGAATTTAAAACGAAAGTAGATATCTACTATAAATGAGTGCTAAGAGTTATCGTTCCTGTCACCAATTTCAACTAATATCTAAATGTATAAACATTTATTATAAAAATAGATACAGATTTTTTTTCTAATTATATGTTACATGTACAGATGACATCACAGAACTCGTATCGGCATCCGGGGCTGATAAAGTTTATCACGGATCCGTATCACACCCCTTGCGGAACTCTGCCTTTTTGTTTCGGTACGTTTAACAGCCAAAAAACTTCAAAAGCTAACAAATGTTTAGGAGCGGTTAACATTTAAAACCTGAGGAAATTCCGGTCTGTAACTACATGTTTGTTAGACTCATTTAAAAAATACTGACAAGCAAAAACTAAACCAAAAAACAAAACAAAAAAAGTAAAATAGAATAAAGAGGAAAATGGTTACTTTCCAAAATCCTGGGGTTGACCTTTAACTTCATGTCAATGTACAATTTCACTGTTTATTTCCTTATTGTCAATTCAATAGTATACATTGGGGGGGGTGTCAAAACTCAAAAATTCAATTTTTTGTATGTTAATTTAGGAAAAACTAACTAGCTATGATGTTAACATGAATTCATAAAATATGTATTCCATGTAACTATGATATTTTACTGTTTAAGTTTCATTTTACATGTACAATGTAGATACCCAAGTCAGACAACATAGATCTGAAGAACATCACTGACATGTCCTATGTGTTCAGCAGTGCCTATACCCCATTGTCCTGTAAGCTAGTGGAACAGGTAGGGTAGAACTGGAACGAGCTGGGACTCCTAATTAAATGATCACAGATTATTACAAGTGAAAAATTTCTTTTTACTTTTTTGTTATTGTAATGTGAAAAAAAAGATACTTGTTGTTATCACTTCATCTTTACAGGTTATAGAGCATGTTTAATTTATAACTTTCATTGATTAGGGACAACAAAAACTGTAATAATAAGAAAGCTTACTCTGTACTTATTACTGTAAATTCCAAATTAAACACGAGGAATCAATATTGGCATAAAATCACGAGAAGCCGTCTAGTGAATTTCAAAATCTCGATTTTCATTTTCAGACATATGTCAATTAACTACAATAAACTATGATAAAATTTCGGCATTTGTGATTTTATGTTCTGGCGATTTGATGGAAAACTGTTGAATCGCGGAATTAAGTACTTGTGTAAAATAAGGAATCTACAGTATGTTACCACACGATGTATTTCACAAAATGGGCCTAGTGTTATTTTTTTTTCTTTTGCCAGGTTCTAACTAGAGGGGGATTTACTGGAATGGAGGAGATCACAAAATACCTCCCTGGAGGGGTGCACAGTGAGAACCATGTCAAAGCATCCAAAGGTAACCATGACAACAGTGACGATCAAAAAATCGTCCATCTGTGGTAATAAATTTTAAATAAAAATGATTATCAATCTGAAACAAATTGGACTTTTGTCAGTTGTGAAATCATTCCATTCGTGAATGTAATGTTACCATATTCAAGAGCTGCTTTGAATACATATGGGTTTTATTTATTCAAGATTATATTAGATACTATAATTTATCATACCTGCATACATTTCTTAACAAGAATGGTTTACTGTACAAGTTTTTGGGATGTATATTTGTGTTAGGTTTTCTTGGATGTGAATGTTGTTAGAATTAAATACCCAAAACAATCATTATTTTTCGTTGACAAATAAAATTTTTCTATGGTTCCTGAAAAAAGAATGTAAATATGTGGGCAGCATGAGTCTTTTGAATTAAAAAAAAATCCTATTATTTTTTTTAAAAATATTTCTTTATGTTTGCCTCCCCCACAAACAATAAGTGATGGGTAATATCATGTGTATGATTTGTAGGTAGGCAAATCTGCCCTCAACTGATATTAAACAGCTGTAAATAAACTAGCTAGTATTAAGTTTTAAATCCACAACTAGAAGTTCAGCTTCTTTCATGTACATGTAGTTTGAAATGATTTGCCATCTAATGAGATATGGTCCAGTGGTAGCCTTTATCATATATTATGCATTTTGTTTATAAATTTTGCCTCATTCAGACCACAGTACACCACTCAAAGACAAATCAGGTATGGATGTCTAGTATAAGATGGGATATTCATTTATAATCAGACAATGTATTGTACTCAAAACTCACACTTGAAAAGGTCGAGTCTGGTTTACAGCATTGTCATTGCTTTTTTTCTCTTTTTTTTGAGGGGGGGGGGGGCGTTATTTTTCATAATTTGTAAGATTTATCTCAACTTGCAATTGCATTTGTTTTCTTGAAAGATTATCATGATAGAAGATCAATCGCAGATAACCTTGCAAAATAGTAATTGCAAATATTGCCAAAATTTGACTCAAGAAATAATAAGAGTGTTTGGCTTCATATGAACGGTATCAAAATAAAACAACAGTGAACAACAATGCTGTATGTACGTAACGGGTATAATTAATTGATATAAATATTAATAGTATAGCAAAATAAGATTTATTGATCCTCGTTTCGTTTTACGAAATTATAAACATTTGTTTCTGTCAATATTTAACGTTACAATAAATACACAAAAACACTGTTTTGTACTTGAAATGTTCTTTATTTTATAATATCTTTTTGGAAAGACTTTGGTAAGTCATATGGTAAATTTTGAATTTACTGCCACCCGGTAATTTCAAAATTTACAATTTGACATAATTATTAATCTCAATCAATGCATAACAATTTTAAACTTTCACTTTCTTAAACACTTTATCCTAATGTTCTTCTAAAATATTGAAACAAATTTGAAAAAATCCCCAGTGCAACTGTATTATCTTATTAGCTTGACATTACTATATTCAGAAGTTAATATATATTCCGAAAAACAAAGTTTTGTAAAATTCTGAGAAGGCAGTTACGTTTGTTTGTTAATCAGACACGATGTTTTTGAGCACACCAATAACAATGTACACTTCAATAAAGTACTAAACCTGTATTCATTAATACTTTATTTTAGTTATCTGACACTGTATCCGTACCAATGTAACTGAGCAGGTAAGGAAATAACAGGCTAAAACGGCATACTAACATGTCTGCTTTCTGCTTAATGGTACATTGATAGGATATTTCTGACAAAAAGTTGATAGAAATGAAAACTTCTTGTCTAAACAATGTTTACATGTATAATCATAAAAAGAAGTAAAGAAGTACTTTACAGTTAAGAACCCCATTTTAAGTTCCTGGGCTCCTTATGATTTGATACCAAGAGCCAAACATATTTCGGCATGAACCACTATACATGTATATATTGCCATTATTTTAAAACAACTAATACATGTTCCCAATCCAATTTATGCATTCAGCAAACACAATTTTCAGTAATATTGACCGCTTATCCTTAAATATGTTACCACAATCATGCTTTTATCTCATCAAAGAAAAAAGATTTCGACTTATAATACACATATTAATAGTTAGGAAAAGCATAACGTATTCTCGATAGACAAATTATGAACTATTTTCTTTAAAGTTAAATTTTTTGTAACAGGTAAATCAGCTAGACACGACCGACCGGTCAGTAAAGTAGTACTCGTCTATTTCCTGGGAGGATGCACGTATTCGGAAATTACCGCTCTACGATTCCTGGGCAAACTCAAAGGTAGGGAATCCCAAAGATTGCACGACACTTTGAATATTTTGTAATAATTCGGGTTTTTTTAATCCGTAAACATTCAATGCTTGAAAATGGATCGAGTTTTGATATGATTCATAGGCTTTTATCTTACAATGGTTGATTTGGAAAATATTGAGAGTTTAACATATGTAATAGGCTAGCAAATGTTTATATAAATTTCTGAGCCTATCGTATTTTAAAATTTTTTTATAGAGAACAATAACTTTACAAAAATATGAAGTAAATATCGATTGACTGTTTTCTTTTTTTGCAGGCTACATATTTGTAATAGCAACCACTGCAATCATCAACAGTTCCACCATGCTGGAATCGGTGATGGAGAAACCTCCAATCTAGCCTTGGTGTTTATAAGCATTTATGATTTGTTAATTTATTTGCTGTTATTTGTTGTTAAAAAAAATCCATTGAAACAATTAAAGTTTTAGAACTTATAACTTTATAAAGTGATAAAAGTTTGTATTTTAGATAAATAAAATATTGATTTAATTGTTCATGTCATACATATAAACCAGTTATTAAAAAAACCCAGTTTGCAGTTATTAATAAAAAAAACATTTGACACAATCTTTGCAGTAAAAAAATGTAGTTGGGTTATAAAGTTCTATAAGTGTAAAGGGACCTAACAAACCACCTTTGAATCCTAGGTACCTCGCTTCATACGGTAAAATCATGTCCTCGTAGCGACTGTTTTTGATGATACATAGAAAATGTAAAAATTAAAAAAACCTTTTTTCTGCATTCTTTGACATCCAGTAAATACAATTATTCTCCGTCACAATTGTAAAAGCTCTTAAGTCGACATGTAACAACCCAATTCATTTTTGTTTATTCATTTATTTAGGAAATACTGTATAACAGTACTAAATTGTTACTGTTTCATAAAATTTCATAATATTGATGGTTTCTAATTATTCTGAAGTTCAAAAACTTTTACGCGACCATCTCCCTCACCAACAAAAAATCGGTAAGTTCCACGTAAGAACTTTATACACCGAGGGCTCTCCACTCCTTTTAAGATTCTTACAAGCTTCCCTTTATTTGACACTATATGGATATTATTACTTGCACTTCCGTTTACGAATATATTTCCATGCCCGTCTACTGTTAATCCAAACGGCTTCTTTAATTCTTCGTGGCTGTACTGAAATAAGATCTTCCCACTTTTGTCTACAGTTTTGAGAAAATTACCAGAATGATCGCTGAAAATAAAATTTTCATCTCTATCCAGAGCTACATCATCGGTATACCCTGTCTTTGTTGCCAATGGTCTACACATATTTTTATCAAGACAGTTATCAAACATTACAACAGAGTATCGTGTACCAATCACTGCAGTGTTACAGGACGTTGATATTCCTCGGCAACAACAATCGACAGACACTGATTGTTTTATTTCAAGTGAATTGGCATCAAGTATTATGACTGTCTGGCTAAAAGGTAGTGTTACGAAGACATCATTCTCCCCGTGGATACACATTCCCCATGGCTTCCCCGGTAAAGATATTTCCTGTAGAACTACTCCATCAGTGTTACACAGCACGCATCTTTTATTTTGGAAATCTGTCAGTAACAATTTATCACGACTTAAAAACTCACCGTCATGCAAATTGCATTTTTTAATTGTGAATTCAGAAACGTTCACGACATCAGCACATTTTAAATCAACTATCCTTTGATTGATTGCGAACTGCTTACTTTTCTCACGTGAGGTCGTCTTTGCAAGACATGACAAACTTGTTAGCTTCTGAACACTGTCGAGTACTTCAGTTTGAATGGAGATTTCCAACTTTGAATAATCTAATTTTCCCATGCTTTCGTAAATATGCTTCATTTTGATGTATGATAAGATTTCGTTTGTTTTAAGATTTGTCTCATTTGACACATTCTTTGTTAACTTTTCCTTCCAATACTGAAGATAGCTTAGTCTATGCTCTGATGACTGTACTGAATTTTCAAGTTTCGATTTCGATTCTTTGATTAATTTTGCAGTTTCATCTATGTGTTTTTCCTCTAGCTCCTTAATAGTGGCAATGATAGATGTGGTTATTTCCGACAGTTCTTTGGCAACTTTATCTGATGCATTATCGAGGCAGCTCATATTAGTTTTTTCATCTGTAATAATTTGTTTTAGGTTTGAACACATAGTTTCCACCTCAGCTTGCAGATTCTTAACATTGTGAGGCCCTACGGTATTTGCATCAACGTCCTCTAGTTGACAAAACGTTTTACATCCATCATGTTCTTTAGTTACACAAACAGAGCAACATGGGAAGAAATGCTCTTTACAAATTATCTCAAGTTTTCGACCTTCATGTGTCTCGCATTTATCCAGAGATAAAGATTGATGGAAACTCGCAGAGCACTCGGTAATAGCAACTACAACATGGTTTCGGGTAAGGCGAACCTTTTTGTGACATTTCACACAATCGTCACACAGCACCTCGGAGCAATCCATGCACCAGCTACTTGCTTTCGATTCTTCGTCGTCTTCTTGGCATGATTTGCAATAAATCGAGTTTGTGCCAGTCGCAATCAAAGCAAGGAGTTTGTTCTCTGGAAACAGTTTTGCCCACCGATCAACAGAATGTTCGTTAATTTTACCAGGTGCAGGAATGAATTTGCGACACAGAGGACACGGAAATCCAAGGGGTGGGTCACACTTAACACATGATGTTATAATGTGTTTAGACAGGCAAGTCAGACAGAAGGAGTGGGAGCACGGTAAACTCACGGGTAATTTATATTGCTCTAAGCAAATAGAACACAGCAACAAATCAGTAGTCAAACTACTTTCCTCGTCACCAGCAGTCGCCATGATGGGAGTTTTCCTTTACAAAGAATTTAAAACGAAAGTAGATATCTACTATAAATGAGGGCTAAGAGTTATCGCTCCTGGCACCAGTTTCAACTAATATCGAAACGTATATAAACATTTATTACTTACTTATTTTTTATAAAAATAGATACAGTTTTTTTTTTTATCTAATTATATGTTACATGTACAAATCAATTTGTTCAAGTTGATGTTTTTTTAATTTTATTACTTAATTATTATGTAATAAAAAAACAAATTCGATACCCCTTTTCCATATCATGAACACCCCTCGACCAATATCATCTCATACTGACTGTGATATGGAAAAGGGTATGTACATATATTTGTATTGCATTTCTAATTATAAAGGTTCTCCTGATTTTCTTTAAGTTAATTAAATGCTTAGTAAAGCAAAGTTACAGTAATAAATGCGATAGTGAAACAAACTAGCTATGATGTTAACATGAATTCATAAAAAATGTATTCCCTGTAACTATGATGTTTTACTGTTTAGGACTTGATAAATTTTTCCCCCAATGTATTGGGTTACCTGAGTTCAAAAGCTAAATCACTACAACAAGACTTTGATGTAGGTTGTATAGGGGAGATATGATTATTGAAATATTGTTGTTCTTGTCCATCAAAATGATTTGGTCTTTTATGTTAAGCAGGATGAGGAGATAAAAGTTTGTTATTCATTTGTACAAGGACTCTCTGATCTAGTCATCCAGGCAATTATTGTTGGTAGTTATTATATGTATATACAATTGTCTGTTATTTAGACATAGGAGCGTGCGATCAAATCTTGGGAAAGAAAACAAAAGGAGGATTTGAGGACTATCTGCAGACAGAGCATAGTAAGTAAGGGGAGGTAATTCATTCCACACTTTGTTTGATACATAATGAATGTCTCAAAATTAAAATCTCTTAATGAATAATATACTGTAATATAATTTTCCTGCCTTTTTTTCTTCACATTAGGTCTTTTGGAAGGGTCAGGTCTAAAAGATAATATAAACTTCATAGAAGCACTGCTATTTAAGCAGGTACTGTTTTATATAAATGTTTCATTGAAATAGTTATATTTTAAAGCTGAATGTTTATTGTACTTCTAAATCCATACACAATTTTTTCCCCTTGCAATATAATGGGGAATATATGTTTTATTTTACATGTTTTATTTTACATTCAACAGGACAACATGTTAAAGACATTGAAATTGATATGTCTTCTGTCTTTAACCCAAAATGGGATTTCACCGCAAACGTACAAGTCTCTCAAGACCCAATATCTACAGGTAAGTGTTTGTAGATGGTAAATAGTAAACCTGATCAGATATCTTGGTCTGCATGATAGTTTAAGTCCTTGACCAAATGTCTTGCAGAATGTGATATAAATAGTACATGAACCAGTTATATCGAGTACTAGTATGTGATTGCACATGTAATAATTATTATATTAAAGCTCACACCTGTGATTGTGTATGGATCTGATCTGACTTTATACGAGACTGTTAAATTTCCCATGGTTGCATGTAGCTAAATTAATGTGTTTTATTGTTATATTCCTTTTATCTTAAAACAATTCAAAGCCAGAAATGTTAATAATAACTTATAGGTTCATTAAATTTATATCTGTTCACTTTCTATTGACCTGTCAAGTTTCCATAATTTACAGAGTCATGGCTTCGAGCAACTAGGCGAGTCCCTGGGGATCGTCACAGAACAGGAGACCGGAAGTCAGGCGGGCACGCCACTAAATAAGGTCGCGTCTGGTATGGCAGCCATGACTCGCCGCAGCACATTCCAGAGTCTGTGTAAAAAACTCTCTTTGGTAAGCATCCTGAAAACAAGAATTCACAGAGGTAACGTATAAAAATCTACAATACAAAATTTTGACCAATCCACAAGTAAAGCAAGAAAGATTTCCATTTTGGAAAGCTCGTATGATACTGGAACTCACACTAATAATTTAATATGACACTACTGTATACAATGTTATTTTCGCCCCGAGTTATTTTCCCCTTTCCCCGCTTGCAAACAGTTTCACCCCAATCTAAATTGACCCAAACTGGCTTAAGAACTAAAAAAATAACTTAAACATTGGAATTCGCCCAGTCTTAAATTCGCCTGCTGACAATGTGGATAATAAAAAGGGGGCAAATATGTCCCTGTATACAGTACCTATAGCACAAGAATTTGTTAAGTTTTGAGGATAAACTCCAAAATTTTCTTTTGGTGAGCTCTTACTAGTACCCTGTTATGTTCAACATCCTACAAAACAAAGTACATATATTATTTAAATTGAATTCCCAAATACTAGATCGAGACATTCACATCTTTTTAATGTAATTTTTGATAGTGCCTTTTATTAGTTGTTTATTTTACTTGTAGATACCCAAGTCAGATGACATAGATCTGAAGAACCCCACTGACATGTCCTATGTGTTCAGTGGTGCCTATACCCCATTGTCCTGTAAGCTAGTGGAACAGGTAGGGAAGAACTGGATTCTTGTACGAGCAGTCATAATTAAATGATCACAGATTATTACAAGTGAAAGATTTCTTTTTACTTTTTTTTATTGATGTAAAATAAAGATACTTGTGGTTATCACATCAACTGTACATGATATAGAGCATGTTTAATTCATAATTTTGATTAGAAACAACAAATACTGTAATATTAAGAAAGCTTACTCTGTACTTATTACTGTAAATTCCAAATTAAACTCAAGGATAATTAAAATATTCGCGTAAAATCGCAAGAAGCCCGTATAACGAATTTCAAAATCTTGCCTTTAATATTCGGACATATGTTAATTACCTACATGAAACAATGATAAAATTTCGGCATTCATGATTTTATGTTCTCGCGATTTGATAGAAAACCGTTGAATCGCGGAATTAAGTACTCGTGTAAATTAAGGAATCTACAGTATGTTACCACATGATGTATTTCACAAAATGGGCCTAGTGTTATTATTACATGTATAATATTTATTTTACTTTTTGCCAGGTTCTAACTAGAGGGGGTTTTACTGGAATGGAAGAGATCACAAAATACCTCCCTGGAGGGGTGCACAGTGAGAACCATGTCAAAGCATCCAAAGGTAACCATGACAACAGTGACGATCAAAAATCGTCCATCTGATTTATTCAACTTCAAAATGATTATCAATCTGAAACAAATTGGACTTTTTTTGTCAGTTGTGAAATCAATCCATTCGTGAATGTGGTGTTGCCATATTCAAGAGCTGCTTTGAATACTTGTAGATCTTATTTTATTTAAGATTATAGCAGATATTATAATTTATCATACCTGCATACATTTCTTAACAAGAATGATTAACTGTACAAGTTTTTTAGATGTATATTAATGTTAGGTTTTCTTGGATGTGAATGTTGTCAGAATTAAATACCCAAAACAATCATAATTTCTGTTGACAAATAAAAAGTTTCTATGGTTCCTGAAAATAGAATGTAAATATGTTGGCAGCATGAGTCTTTTGAATTAAAAAAAAATCCTATTATTTTTTTAAAATATTTCTTTATGTTTGCCTCCCCGACAAACAATAAGTGATGGGTACTATCATGTATATGATTTGTAGGCAGGCAAATTTCCCCCAACTGATATTAAACAGCTGTAAATAAACTAGCTAATATTAAGATTTAAATCCACAACCAGAAGTTGAGCTTCTTTCATGTACATGTAGTTTGAAATGATTTGCCATCAAATGAGATATGGTCCATTGGTAGCCTTTATCATATATTATGCATTTTGTTTATAAATTTTGCTTCATTCAGACCACAGTATACCACTCAAAGACAAATCAGGTATGGATGTCTAGTATAAGATGGTATATTCACGTATAATTAGACAAAAGTATTGTACTCAAAACTCACACTTGAGAAGGTCGAGTCTGGTTCACAGCATTGTCATTGCTTTTGTTTTTTGGGTGGGTTATTTTTTATAACCTTTAAGATTAATCTCAACTTGCAATTGCATTTGTTTTCTTGAAAGATTGTCATGATATACATGTATATAGAAGATCAATCGCAAATGACCATGCAAAATAGTACATGTAATTGCAAATATTGCCAAAATTTGACTCAAAAAATAATAAGAGTGTTTGGCTTCATATGAACGGTATCAAAATAAAACAACAATGAACAACAATGCTGAATGTATGTAACGGGTATAATTAATTGATATAAATATTAATAGTATAGCAAAATATGATTTATTGATCCTCGTTTCGTTTTACGAAATTATAAACATTTGTTTCTTTCAACATTTAACTTTACAATAAATACACAAAAAACACTGTTTTGTACTTGAAATGTTTTTTATTTTATGATATCTTTTTGGAAAGACTTTGGTAAGTCATATGGTAAAGTTTGAATTTACTGCCACCCGGTAATTTCAAAATTTACAACTTGACATAATTATTAATCTCAGTCAATGCATAACGATTTTAAACTTTCACTTTCTTAAACTATTTATCCTTATGTTCTTCTAAAATATTGAAACAAACTTGAAAAAAAACAATGCAACTGTATTATCTTATTAGCTTGACATTACTATATTCAGAAGTAAATATGTATTTCGAAAATAAACGGTTTTTTTTCTCTCAAAATTCTGAGAAGCAGTTAATTTTGTTTGTTTATCAGACACGACGTTTTTGAGCACACCAATGACAATGTACACTTCAATAAAGTACTAAACCTGTATTCATTAATACTTTATTTGAGTTGCCTTACACTCTTCCCGTACCTATGTAACTGAGCAGGCAAGGAAATTACAGGCTAAAACGACACACTAACATGAATGTCTGCTTTCTGCTTAACGGTACATTAATGGGATATTTCTGATGAAAAATTTATAAGAAATGAAAACTTCTTGTCTAAACAATGTTTACACGTAAGAAGTAAAAACACGTCCATAATTTTGTGCATTGTTTCGATCAGATATTTCAATCCTCTTTAATGCATTTCTACTATACAATTAAGAACCCCATTTAAGTTCCTGTGCTCCATATGATTTGATACCAAGAACCAAACATTTTCGGCATGAACCACTATACATGTATATATTGCCATTATTAACAACTAATGCATGTTCCCAATCCAATTTTCACAAAACAAAATATGCATTTAGCAAACAAAATTTTCAGTAATATTGACCGCTTATCCTTAAATATGTCTCCATAATCATGCTTTTATCTCATCAAAGAAAAAGGATTTTGACTCATAATACACATATGTACAGTTAGGAACGTATTTTCAATAGATAAATTATGAACTATTTTCTTTAAGTTTAATTTTTTGTAACAGGTAAATCGGCTCGACAAGACCGACCAGTCAGTAAAGTAGTGCTCGTCTATTTCCTGGGAGGATGCACGTACTCGGAAATTACCGCTCTGCGATTCCTGGGCAAACTCAAAGGTAGAGAATCCCAAAGATTGCAGAACATATTTAATATTTTTTAATGATTTGTTTTATTTTTTTTAATCGGTAAAAATTCAATGCTTGAAAATGGATCGAGTTTTGATATGAATCATAGGCTTTTATGGTTGATTTGGAAAATATTGAGAGTTTAACATTCATGTATGTAATAGGCTACCATATGTTTATATAAATTTCTTATGGTTTAAAAAAAGTCAGAAGTTAGAAACATAGATATTTGAGAAAACACTTTATAAAATAAATTAGAATCAGTCTTACTAAATTGATTTGTCATTTTTAGCTCACCGAGACGAAGTGAGGGGGAGCTTATGCTATACCCTCGGCGTCGGCGTCGGCGTCCGGACCTGGTTAAAGTTTTTGTTGCAGGTCCTGTATCTAAGCTATTACTTGTCCTATCTTCACCAAACTTGCATGGATGATGCATCTGGACCTACTAATGGACTTGAAAGACTTGGATGCTGAATCTGAGTCCTAAATTTCAGATGCTGGAGGAGGTTAAGGTTGTTGGACCAGGTTAAAGTTTTTGTTGCAGGTGCCCTTTGATAGCAATATCTAAGTTACTGCAGGTCCGTACTTCACCAAACTTGCATGGATGGTGTGTCTTATGATACTGAAGCACCAGACAGGCTTGAGTGCTGAATCTGAGCTATAGGTTTCGGATGCTGGAGGAGGTTAAGGTTTTTGGAGCAGGTTAAAGTTTTTGTTGCAGGTGCCCTTTGATAGCAATATCTAAGTTACCGCTGGTCCGTACTTCACCAAACTTGCATGGATGGTATGTCTTATGATACTGATGCACCAAACAGGCTTGAATGCTGAATCTGAGCCATAGGTTTTGGATGCTGGAGGAGGTTAAGGTTTTTAGAGCTGGTCAAAGTTTTTGAAACAGGTGCCCTCTGTTGATTATATCTTAGTTATTACTTGTCCTAACTTCACCAGACTTCCATGGATAGTGCGTCTTATGATACTGATGCACCTGACATGTTTGAATGCTTAGTCTGAGCTATAGGTTTTAGATGCTGGATATGGTTAAGTTTTTTGGAACAGGTCACATGTTTAATAGATAATAGTACTATTTCAAACTTGCAAAGTTGATTAAACTGTAATATGAATGAATCACAGAGAAAGCTTCAGATGCAGAGCTTGATCTCCATTATCAAGGATGCTAAAAAATATATCTTAGTTATTACAGGTCCTAACTTTACCAAACTTGAATGGATGGTGTGTCTTATGATACTGATGCACCTGACAGGCTTGAATGCTGAATCTGAGCCAAAGGATGCTGGATGAGGTTTAGTTTTTTTGGAACAGGTCACATGTTTTATAGATGATAGCTTGCATAGTTGATTTAACTTTATTATAAATGAAATGCAGAGGTTGCTTCAGATGCAGAGCCTGATCTCCATTATCAAGGATGCTAAAGAAATCTCCTACCTCATTCAAACCTGCTCGATAGATAGATATGTTTGTTGATAAATGATATGACATGATTCCTATGATATAGTATTGTATGGAATGAAAGAATACTGTTTGATATGATACAATATAATAACATATATGTAATATTATAAAAAGTTATATGATACTATATAATATTGTATCAATTTTTTTGATATTTTATGTTATGATATTGTATCATGATATCGTTATGTATAGTATTGTATATTATGATACAATATTGTATAATATTATATTGTATTATTAATTTACTATTTTATCACATGATACTATTACATAAGATATTGCAAAATATTATATTGTATCCAATGATACAATATTGTATATTCTATAATATTGTATCATATGATATTGTATAATATGATATTAGTTTCTGTAATATAGAATATTATCACATAAAATTGTATAATATGATACCGTAATATTATATAATATCGTATCATACGATATTGTATAATATGATATTGGTTTATAATATGATATATTATCACATCACATGAAATTGTATTGTATGATATTGTAAAATATATTATTGTATCATATGATACAATATGTAAATTCATTTGATGTGATACAATGTTGTATCAACTAATATTGTATCATATGATACAATATCATATTATACGTATCAAAAATGATACAGTATCATACAATATCATACTATATTATACAATATAATATCATATGATTCAATGTTATGATGTATTATGTAATATGATATTGTAATATAATACCATATTGTTTTATATATTATGATTTTGTATTTTGTGATCAAATACAATAATGTATAACACAATACAATTTCATATCATACGTTACAATATCATACCTCATCATTGTTCATTATGGTATTTTATTGTATTATATGATATATGTTGTAAATATGATAGGATGCAATATTTAATTTTTTATTATTGTATTGATTAACATATGAACATATCATAATCATACAATTTTTTAACAGATGATATATGATATTGTGTCAAAACAGAATCCATGAATATCTAAGATCATAAAGTATGATTTTCATTTAATATGATAAAGGTGGTCTCATAAGGTGAAGTCTCATAAGGGTGATGTCTCATCTCGGTGAGCTTTGTAATCTGTGATTACCTATGTTTACAAATATTAGAAGAACTCGATCCATTTACGTGATGCTTTCTTCAGGGGTAGTTGAATATTTATGATAAGAGTTGAAATGCATGAAGAATACTATCATATTGATTTTTTTTTTTATAAAATTAGGAAACTCGAAACACTGTACTTTCTAGTCAACGTTTTTTTGTTTCATGTTCAATGTAACTTGCATATGCATTAATTTGTTAACTGTATATGTTTATTTCCTAACAGAGATCAAATCTACATTAATTTTTATGTGTGAGCCTATCGTATTTAAATTTTTATTGAGAACAATAACTTTTCAAAAATGTGAGGTAAATATTGATTGACTTCATTGTTTTCTCTTTTTTGCAGGTTACATATTTGTAATAGCAACCACTGCAATCATCAACAGTTCCACCATGTTGAAATTGGTAATGGAGAAACCTCCTATCTAGCCGTGGCGTTTATAAACTTTTATGATTTGTTAATTTATTTGCTGTTATTTGTTGTAAAAAAAAACATTGAAACATTTGAAGTTGTAGAACTTATAACTTTATATATACTTTATATAAATTTGTATTTTTAAATACATAAAATATTGATTTAATTGTTCATGTCATACATGTATTACAGTAATGAAAACAACCGATTTGCAGGTATTAACAGGAAATTATGACGCAATGTTAGGTAGTTGGGTTATAAAGTGTATTATAAGTGAAAGAGAACTAACAAACCGCCTTTGAATCCTCGGTACCTCGCTTCATATTGCAAAATCATCTCCTCCTGGCGACACTGTTTTTGATGCTACATAGAAATCGAAACCCGATCGATTTTTGTTCATTTATTTAGGAAATACTGTAAAATAGTACTAAATTGTTACTGTTTCATAACATTTCACAATATTGATGGTGTCTAACTATTCTGAAGTTCAAAAACTTTAACGCGGCCACGTGCCTCACCAACAAGAAATCGGTAAGTTCCACGTAAGAATTTTATACACTTAGGACCCTGCACTCCTTTTAAGATTCTTACAGCCTTTCCATCATTTGAAACTATATGGATATTATTACTGTTACACCCGTTTACAAATATATTTCCGTGCCCGTCCACTGTTAATCCATACAGATTCTTTAATTCTTCGTGGCTGTACTTGAATAACATCTTCCCACTTTTATCAAATGTTTTTAAAACATTTTCAGAATAATTGATGAAAATAATATTTCCATCTCCTCCCAGTGCTACATCATCAGTAGACCCTGTGTTTATTGTCAATGTTTTACAAATAGTTTCATCAAGAAAGTTATCAAACATTACGACAGAGTCGTTTGCACCGATCACTGCAGTGTTGCCAGACGTAGATATTCCACGGCAACCACAATCAACAGGAACTGATTGTTTTGTTTCAAGTGAATTGGCATCAAGTACTACGACCTTCTTGTTATCAGGTAGTGTTACGAGGACTTCATTCTCCCCGTGGACACACATTCCCCACGGGCTCCCCGGTAAAGCTATTTCCTGTAGAATTACACCATTTGTGTTACACAGCACGCATCTTTTATTTGTACCATCTGCGACTAACAATTTATTTAGACTTAGAAAAACCCCGTCAGTGATATCACAATTTTCAATTTTAAATTCGGAAATGTTGACTACATCAGCGCTTTTAAAATCAATTTTCCTGAGATCGAACGCCTGTCGATTACTATTCTCACAAACAGTTGTCTTTGCTAGACACGACAAACTTGTTAGCTTCCGAACACTGTCAAAAATTTCGGTTTGAATGGAGATTTCTAACTTTGAATAATTTAATCTTCTGATGTTTTCATAAAAATCCTTCATTTTGATGTATGATAAGACATCGTAAGTTTTAAGATTTGTCTCAGTTGACATATTGGTCAATAACTGTTCTCTCCAATATTGAAGATAGAGAAGTCTATGCTCAGTAGATTGCACCGACTTCTCAAGTTTAGATTTGGATTCTTTGGTTAATTTTGCAAGTTCATTTAAATGCTTTTCCTTCAGCATTTTAACATTGTCTATGATAGCTGTGGTTATTTCCGACAGTTCTTTGGCGAATGCGTCCGATGTATCATCAAGGCTGTTCATATTATTTTTTTCGTCTGTGATAATTTTTTGAAGATTTAAACACATCGTTTCCACCCCAGTTTGCAAGTTCCTGATATTGTTAGGTCCGACGATGTTTTCATCAACATCCTTTAGCTGACAAAACTGTTTACAGCCGACGTGTTCTTTAATAACACAAATAGAGCAACATGGGACGATATGCTCTTTACATATTAGCTCCAATTTTCGATCATCATGAGCCGCACATTTATGCAGATCAACAGGTTCAGGAAAATTCGCAGAACACTCGGTAAAAGTAACTACAACATGACTTCGAGTTGGTCGAAATTTCTTGTGACATTTCACACAATCGTCACACAGTACCTCGGAACAATCCCTGCACCAACTACTTGCTTTCGATTCTTCTTCATCTTCTTGGCACGGTTTACAATAAATCGGCTTAGTCCCAACCGCAACTGAGGCAAGGAATTTATTTTCTGGAAATAGTTTTGCCCACTGGTCAACAGAATATTCCTTAATTTTACCAGGTGCGGGAATGAATTTGCGACACAAAGGACACGGAAACCCAAGGGGTGGGTCACAGTTTACACATGCTGTGATAATGTGTGTAGACAGACAAGTCAGACAGAAAGAGTGGGAGCACGGTAAACTCACGGGTCGTTTATATTGTTCTAAGCAAATAGAACACAGCATTACATCAGTAGTCAAACAGCTGTCTTCGTCACTTGCAGTGGCCATGATGGTAGTTTTCCTTTACGAAGAATTTAAAACGAAAGTACTTAATAAACACTCGGAACTACTCGGATGTCTCGCGCACTCGACAGTTTGTATGGAGCGTAGCGGAATCAGCCGAGGATTGCCGATTGCTTAATAAATGGTCTTAGAGTTATCGTTCCTGTTCTAACTTGCATGTAATTATGTATAAACATACGTATATATATCCGATATTATTTTTATGTCATTATCACATATGAAAGTTCTCCTAAATATAATTCTAAGTATTTTCTTTAAATGCTTATTAAATCAAAATTACAGTAATAAACGCGATACTGACACCCTGACTCCGTTCAACATTCACTGTAACATTAAATACATGTACAAGATTTAATGCTACAACATATTATTTTATCATGGAACCTTAAAGTTTCATTTCTAGGATTTTAAAACGAAAACAACAATGGAAGTGTATTGTCTTTTGACATCGAAAAACAACATATTTAGAAATATCCACAAAATGCTAAATAGAGAGATAATTTTGTTTATTTGTCGAACACGACGTATTTAAATTACACCAATATCGAAATGAAAAGTTTTAATCAAAAGAGTGCATTAATTTATAGCAAGAAGTAATAAAAAACAATAATTATGTACATTGCATAATGCAAACCTGTAAACATAAAGCTAAGTACGATATTGCGAAACAATAGCACAAAAATCATTTTTATGTTTAAGACAAATGTTACTACCATCATTAGTCAGTCTTAGATTTTAAGCTTTACTTAAGGCGGGTACAAAGTTACGCCTTTTAGTGAAACGAACCTTTGTCCTGCAGTTTTCACGTAACTTCTTTAATCAATAGGAAATTAACAGACGAGTTACCGAGATTTCTGGAGTTGTAAATAGCAAGAAGAGGTTTATCCTTGCTCATTGACTTTCGTGCAATATGGTTGTTATGGATAAAAGTATATTTAAAGTTTAAAATGTACATGAACTAATAAAAATAAAATCATTATCCATCATGTGTTCACAAGCATTTATGATTTGTTGAGTTATTAATAAACTACTGTTTTAACCAAGTAAAACAATTAAATCGATTTAAATAAGTAAAGTTGTTACAAAAACTCAAATTACTATTTTATAATGTAATATACACATTTTAATTGTAAAACGATTTACATTGGCTACATTTAACAAGAGAGAGAGAGAGAGAGAGAGAGAGAGAGAGAGAGAGAGAGAGAGAGAGAGAGAGAGAGAGAGAGAGAGAGAGAGAGTCCTCTAATTGTAGCATATTTTAAAAAAATTCAACAACATGTGTGATTGTCTCAAAACAAACTCCAAAATTGTTAGTTCATATACCTTTGATGACAGTTATTAGTACTGGAGTAGGGGTATAATACACAGTAAATGTATAATTTACAGTAACTATCTATTAACTTTTTCTGCACTCCTAAGATTTCGATCAGAACTTGTGTGTTCCAGTGAATTAATTCAGCAGTGTGCCTAGAATACTGTCTATCACTTCTCATATCTTGTTTTGTTATATCCTGCTTTTCCTTTTTAGCTCACCTGAACCGAAGGTTCAAGTGAGCTTTTCTGATCACCTGTTGTCCGTCGTCCGTCCGTCCGTCTGTAAACTTTTCACATGTTTGACTTCTTCTCTAGAACCACTAAGCCAAATTTAACCAAACTTGGTACAAAGCATCCTTATGGGAAGGGGATTCTAAATTGTTAAAATAAAAGGCAAAACCCTTTTTAAAAGGGAGAAAATTGCGAAACTGCGAAAATTGGGTGGTTGTCTTAAAAAATCTTCTTCTTAAGAACCACTGCACCAGATATGCCAATATTTACACCAAAGCTTGTATATATAGTGAAGATTCTAAATTGTTAAAATTGCGATCCCCGGGTCAATACTGGGGTCACAAGGGGGGTTCAAAGTTGATTAAAAAAGAGAAATTTAACATAGAAATATATGGGGGAAAATGTTTTTAAAAATGTATTCTCAAGGACTACAGTGCTAAAATTAGTGAGATTACTATACAAGTACCCTAAGATAGTGTAGATTCTAAATTGTGAAAACCGTGATTCCCGGACTAATACTACGTACGGCTCCAAAATATTGTTCAAAGTTTAACATTGACTTATATAATGTTTTTAAACTCTTCTTTTTAAGAATTACATTGCTACAGTTTGTGAGATTACTCTGCAATCATTCTAAGATAGTGCAGGTGTAACGAAGCATTTTGACCCGGGTTGAAAATTGACCCGGGGGTCATTTTTCCACGTTGAATAATGAGACGAAAGGTGTTGAATAAAGACCCTAATCCGTTGAAAATTGACCCGCATCGTGGAATTTTGATCATGAAACCGGTTCAAAATTCAACAGCAAAGAAGCACAAAATAAGGAATCAATATTATAACTTGAGTTTTTCTAATTAAAAATTATCAGTTTATACATATTTATTCTTTATATTTATATGTTTCAAGGGGGTGGGGGTTAAAAATGAAACTTTATAAATAAATATTTTTTAATTTACATATTATCCCTTTAAATATGTAATAACTAATTTATTCATAATAAACTTTTCGCGTATAATTGCTGTTTTGAGTGATATCTATATATTTCTTAAAAAAATATATGTTTTTTTGAGAATATTTGTACATGTATATATCACAGGATTAATTATTTTAGTTAATTAGTATTCATATTTGCGTTCACGTATTTCAACATTTCATGTTTTCATTTCCCATTGTTCATTTGTTTACATTCACACCACTTCATTCATTCATACAGTCATTCATAGTATGATAGTAGTACGAGAGGTCATGGGGTTACGTTTGGCGGGTGGATCAGTGAATGAATGGGTGTGTTAGACTGGTTTTTCGGGTTGGTTTAAGTGAGTGAGTGCGCATGTCCGTTTGCATTATCGAATTTTTAGCACGAACTTTGATTTAATATCACGACGCCACCCAAGACAGACGGTTGAATTATTAAGCTTCATAGCTTGTCAACCCGACTATTATCTTAGTTCATATTGCTGTTATACTTGGTGAGTTATTTTAATCAAATATGTGTAATTTAAATATCATTTAACTAAAGATAAATTTAATGAGTGAATGTAGAGAATGAGAGTGTTTTAGTAATATTTTATTGTATATGATTATAGATCACCTAGCTGTACTTGAGGAAACCATTTATTCGATATACAAATACAACAATAAATATTCAGCGTCATTTCCACAAAACGCCTTGGAGTTCTTAATTGTTCCCAAATGTAGCCCAGAATATTATATATCAGCTACCCCTTGACATATACATAATTACACGTTAAAATATTCAATGCAGTTAAACTCATTTTTTAAATTCGCTGGAGAAGTGTACAAATGTAAATATTTTAAAAATTACAATACATCATATTGTTTAATTTTGGTTTTACGTTCACCCAGTAAATTGAAACTTTGATATTGTTCATTGTATATTTTCTGGGTGTGTGCAAATACAAAATTTAGAATATGTCATATTGAGATTTTTGTGCTCGCACCCACTCAGTTTGTTAAAACTGTGATTATCTGAATTTTGTATTCACACCTATCCAGCCAATAACAGCGTACAAAATGATGATGATATGCTAACATGTACTCTTTCATGAATAATGCTGTAGTAACTATATCTTGAAATCCTTTTTTTTTAATTCTATTTGTTACGTAGTTACTAGGGTAACTAAATATCATCAAATCGCTGATTTTTTTTTAGGCATAAACAATTCTGCTTCATGGAATCTGTAGCAAGTTAGCAACCTAATTTTTGTACAGGATGACAATAAAATAATTTTGTTTAATAGTTTCTAAATTGCCTTGATTACAAAAATTTATCATTAATACTAACAGTAATTGTTTTCGTCAATAAATAAGTAAATTGCATTTTTTGAATAAAAATATATAGAAGAAGATCATACAGCAGCGTTGGAGTAGATGGTTGACCTTCCTATCACAGCCACCTACATTATTAATTCAATTTAAACGTATTTTATTGAACGGAATGTTCAATTATTGAATGGATTGGATAAGAGTCATAGCCTATGTAAACCCTTTCAAACATACAAAGTCAAGAAGAAATTATCTATAGTCATAAGAATATAGTATTACAAGTTTACAGAATATTATTGATATTATGTGCATATAGGACAGGGGATATTTGAATATTAAATAATTATCTGAATATTTATCATATATGATTGTACGACATATTGTTGGTAGACATGTTGTCTCACACCTACATTAACAAACATATCACCTTCATTTATACCTGCAGGGATACAAACATAAGAATGACATTTTCATGATCCAGCCCATTTGAAAAGAACAGTAAATAAAAGGGGAGAATATATTAAGTAAATATACATGTATAATACTTACATAGGTTTAAACCGTGTTACCTAAGAGAATCAAAAACGCTTTGGAGCTCTAATATAAATATAAACATGGGAAACAATTTTACAATTTTATCTATATGAAAAATCAGAACTACCATAAAGTATATAGTTCATATAAAAAGGTAAACTAATGTCATTAAGTTGTTTAAATGTTCGTCTCTTTGTTGAGTATATCTTGGATATCCAGGGGGGAAAATCACATTTCCTTCAGATGCAGACCTACACTATAAACATCGACTCCCATCAGTTTAAAAAATCCTTAAAGTAAGCTTTACTAGCTTTATTCCGTAATTGACGTAAAATAATATTTCCTATTGCCTTAACTGAAATTTTTGTAAGCTTTAGGTAGATTTTGTTTTTTAAGTTTTGACTTAAAGAAAGATAAAGTTGATGAAATTTCTTTCCTGCATGAAGATTATTCCATAATTTACATGTAGACGGAGCAAAGCTATTGTAATATGTACATAGTGGTAGATAGTAAAACAGCTCATTCGACCTTAGATTATATGTATGTTCAATTAGAAAATATGATTGAATTCAATCTAACATATCTTGTAGTGCTAAACCATTTTAATCTTGGAGAATATAATTAGTTTATGTTTATCCCTTCGAGGTTGTAAGGTTTCCAAATTAAGCTCACAATATAAAATGATTTTAGAAGAATTAACTCTGATCCCTTTCACTGTCCTGGTTGCCTCATTTTGTACATGTTTAAGCAAATCGGATTTTCCTTGATACAGCTGCTCCAAACAACATCACCATATTCCAGTCTAGGTCTGATAAAAGCCGAATTTTAACAAGTGTTTATCTATCAATTGTATGCTTGAGTAATCTTAATATATTCAAATTTTTGCATGCCTTTTCATGTATACCATTAATATAATTAGATCAACCATCCTCCGACTGTATATTTAGATGCAAACCTACTTTTTCAAAAAATTGATAACATTTTTGCTGTATGCTATATGTTTTTAATTTTGAGGAATTATATTACGTCAGTCGCCTGTGTTTCTAATTTACTGATAATTAATGGAATTGAAAACTCACTGATAGTTCTAAATAAATTGCATTTTTTAAAAAGAACTATGACTCTGCATATGCAGAAAATTGGATGGTGCTTCAATAAAGTTAATCCGACAAGTTTATGAAAAATTATTGTTAAGTATATATGTATAATACAGTATACATAAAAAAAGATAAAAAAAAAATGACAACCATTCATTTATTTTTTGGTCAGGGATGCTGACTTCTTCAAATTAAGCATAGGTATCTGTCATTATATCCTTTTGTCTTGATATAAATATATATACCCTTTATCCAATAAAACAGTATAGAGGTTATATTTTAAATTATTAGAAAATACAACGCCAGGTGCTTGTCGAATAGAGCTCTGTTGAATTGCCTTAAAAGTGACAAGAACGGGCAATACATTTGTTAGATATATTTATCAGATATTATGACAAGTTGAAACTTAAAATTCTGTCACATGAGGGAATGAAAACCATGTCATCTATGTCATAAAGTATTCTAGCCCTACTCGCCTGTTCCATTCCGAAGCAAACGGTTATTTTCTTAGCTTTATTTACATAGTATAGTAATGATAAATGGCTATCATATTTTCAGTCTCAAAATTAAATGATTAATTGGACCTATCAACCTAAAAGAAATTAGCCCGTCCGCATATGTATCGGACAGTATGAACATTTTAAAACTAAAACTTTCAAATATGTGCATGATTGTACATTTAAACTGTGTAGATTAAGTTCCAGTTCAGAACAAACCTCTGAGGTTGGGGTCAATTCTCAACAGGATCAATTTTCAACGCGTCGATGTCTTCAGAGTTTAGAAAAATCTTTCTCATACCGTTGAAAGATGACCCCGGGTATAAATTTCTCAATTTTCAACGTTGAAAAATGACCACCCCCCCCCCGGGTCAATATTCAACGTTGAAAAATGACCCCCGGGTCAATTTTCAACCCGGGTCAATATTCTTCGTTACACAGGTTCTAAATTGTTAAAATCATTTTTTATTAAAAGAAGTATTAAAAAAAAAAAGAAAAAAAAAAGAAATTTCCATGATAAGTTTATCATAGTTAAATTATCTGGAAATACATGTGTATGTTTATCGACTAGTTTTTTTGTTATTTTGGAATTTCGATCCCGACATCAATTACTCACATATCGGGATCCAAGTGATCGGGATCAAAGATCATAAATTCAAACAACTTCAAAACGGTGTGGATCTTAGTTTTTACGAAGTTTTGATTCACAAACACAGTTAGAAAAGATAAAGGAACAAAAGATAAAAAAATGGTTATGGAAAAAAAGTAGGAATCATTGATAGACTTTATCAACTATATATAGACATTCCATGTTTTTTGAGTTTAGTCTATAAGACAGATGATCGATGAGAATGCAAAATCTAACATGCCTTATGTCCTCATCACACCTGCAATATTTTTATTTGATGAATCGATAAAGAAGCTTTTAATGATTGAAATACAAAACAGATGCCAATATCATATTTTGATTATTTAACGAATATTTTAAATTTTTTTCAGTGAAATGAGATTTTCTTTTACTGCAAATGTGTATTTTAGAGCTTAAAATTCAGTCTCATTTGATGTGTAAAATAACTATGAATGCCAAAGATAAAATTGTTTCTTCTTTTTATGTTTTGTTTAATATATGACAAAATCTTGAAATATATGAGTTTTACAATATTTATTCAGAGTGCACTTCATAATAAACCCTTTCGAAATAAAATGATACAAGGACTATTGTTCAGGTGAGCGATTTGTGGCCCATGGGCCTCTTGTTTCACAAGTAATTCATGAGCCCTAACCCAAGCCAATTATCATCAGGAAATAATATTTTTCTTCATTTATGTGTAACTATCAGAATCGTGTTTTTAAAAATCTTGATATTTGCAGAATTGAGTCACGATCTAATGGCCACTGTAGCCCATAACCTTCCTTTTTTAACAATGTTTTCACATCCATAATCATGTTTTTATTTGCATGAGTTTTGTAGTGTACGTGTAGCAGGTATGGCAGTAAAGTTCGGGTTTTTATTTACTAGACGATATCACAATTTCCTTGAAATTTTTTAACTTAAAACACTGTACAATTATTGTATTTTTTGATACATTTAATAATAAGTGTTCCAGTGCAAAATATTATCAAATACTACTTTGAAATTGGCAGTTCGCGAGATATATTTTAGCAAAGTATACACGAAAGAGTACAAGTAGATTAGAATTACAATATAATTACAAAACGTTTGCATTTAAATTGCTTTTCTATTATTTTGATATATGCCAGGTACTTTTTAAAAGTAAGAAGTGTTGTCTTTTTTCTAAAAGTCTATAGTGAACAATTCAAAATTGCCCCATGTCATGAATTACATTCTTTATTTTCTAAATAAATTTACGTACACAATGTCAAAAAACTGTTAAAAATATATATGTGAATAATATCTTGATTTGCTAGAAAATATTTTTGAAAGTCGGAATAAGTTTATTTAACGCTCAATGAAGAAAATATATTTAGTTTGGTGAAAAAACAGTCCCTCATTTCAGTATTTTTAGGTCACCTGAGTAAACTCAGGTGACCTATTGCTATCCGTTTTCATCGTCGTGCGTCGTGCATTAACAATTTTACATTTTTTAACTTCTTAAAAACTACAAGTCTAATTGCTACGATTTTTTGTGTGAGGCATCTCTATGGTAATAAAAATCTAAAATTATGAAATTCGTGGTTTTACCTCCCCCGGGGCACTACATGTGGGGCCAAATATGCCAAAAAAAGCCAAATTTTTAAAAATCTTCCTCTCTACTCCCACACATGCGAGGAAAAAACTGGTTGCATGGTTATGATGTCCATGAAGCCCTCTACCAAAATTGTGAAATTCATGGTCCCTGGGTCGGGGTTCTGGCTCTAGGATGGGGTCATTATGGCTATATAGTAAAAATGTATGAATCTTAGAAAATCTTCTTCTTTACTCCCATATATATTTGTTCAAAACTAAATGCATGGTTATGATGTCCATTAAGCCCTCTACCAAATTTGTGAAATTCATGACCCCTGGATCAGGGGTTCAGGCTCTAGGGTGGGGTCAATATGGCCATTTAGTAAAAATGAATTAAATCTTAGAATCTTCTTATTTACTCCCAAACATGTGGGCAAAAACTTCAATACATGGTTATGATGTCCATAAACTCCTCTACCTGAATTTCATGGCCCCTGGGTCAGGGGTTCAGGACATGGGGAGGGGAGCAATATGGCAATATAGTGTAAATGCATATAATGTTTTTAAATCTTCTTCTCTATTCTCACACATCTGTATGAAAAACTGACTTCATTATTATGTTTACCAGGAAGTCCTCTACTAAAATTTTAAATTTCATGTCCCCTGGAGTATGGGTTTTGACTCTAGGGCAGGGTCAAAATGGATGTGTAGGTGTTAATGCATGTAATGTTTAAGAATTATCTTCTTTACTCCCACACACCTGAAAGGAAAACTGAATTCATGATTTTGTAAACCAGATCTTTAAGTTTTTGCCAAAATTATAGGTTTCATAGTTCTTTTTGAAAGCAGGGAGGTGGTCGTCATTACAAATTTATAATTTTTCTACTCCAGAACGAAACCCAATTAAGGTAGCTCCATACTCGTAAAATTCTCTGAGGAAAGTTGAAAAACCGAACTGATTTCGACTTAATAGACTTAAATGTCATCAATTGTTAGAAAAAATATACATGTCATTACACTTTTTGAGATGCCAGATAAACATAAACTAAAGCATATTTTAGCATTAGAAAAATGTATTCTTTTTGTTAAAAGTAAAATCTTGTAGGCAGAAATTTGTTTTATTTTAATGTCAACTTTATCAGAAAACTAAAATTACAAAAATATTTTAAAATTAATCGTTGGAATAAGAAAAACTATAGCATTTAGACCATCTTCGCTAGCCAAGGGTTTTCGGTCCACTTTGCTCCCCATAAACCCTTGGCGGATTTCATTACGAAAACTCGGTGATGTGGTAGCGCTATCTAGCGAGCAACTTGAGTTGCGCCCCTTGCATATTTACATTTTAATCGAATTAAACAACGGGTTTTATATACACTACGGCATTAATACAACTTGAAAACATGTTGACTACCGAATATCGGAACATAATTAACGATGCTATTAAATACGAATTAAGTTATAACCATGGGAAAGCACGGAATATTTTATTCGTAGTGTTTTGTAAGGATCTGTACCGGGAGTGAAAAAGTCGCCGATTTATATGAAAGCTTTTATGTCATAAAACCAGGTATCGTTGTCGTGAATAATGTGAACCAAACAAATAAAATAAAACAGAGCTCATTGAACCTTTAAAAGCAATAACCATAAGCAGGAACGAATATACTAACAGGATAGGCAACTTCTACATTCGCCATGTTTTCTTCCCATGCATTTACGCGAGACAAGTTTGCAGAACTGTGTATAATCCCAGTAAAATATATAGGTTTTTAAAGCGATCTGGTTAGACCATCGTTGGGGAGGCACTGTACTCGAGAACTTGTGCCTCAACTTGTTAAAAGCACCGAATGTTTTACCAAAGATCACACATGTGTTTTCTTTTAAAGTTTATATTTACGATCACTGCGATTGGATCAGCTACTCGCAGCTGCAGCCAATCATAAAACGGAGCTTGTCACCGAGTTTTCGTAATGAAATCCGCCAAGGGTTTATGGGGAGCAAAGTGGACCGAAAACCCTTGGCTAGCGAAGATGCATTTAGACATACAACTGAGAGAAAAGTCAGAAAAAGAGTTATTTCCCCTTTGCATAGAAAAAATATATAAAAATTTGGAAATTTAGTATAAAATTAAGTGCGAAAATATCTTGAACCTACCAATAATTTTAATTACATCCATGGGATTATGTTCACATAAAATAAATAAAACTATCTTGCACAATTTTTAAAGAATTCAAAGTTTTACAAAAAAGTGTGAAGTCACAGAACACTGGATCTACTTTAAATGAATATATGAGACTCCTCGACAAGTTTGCGTATGGGTTATATGCTACTCAGGTGACCGTTAAGGTCTATGGCCTCTTGTCATTAAATACAGATTATAAGGAAAAGTTTTTATTGACAACGAAGAGGAAACTTTGATCTATATGTACCAGAACAACTTTTTTTATTTTCACATCAATACAATTGAAATACAACTACATATAAAATTGTTCTTTTAACTTTTGAATGATATATACAAATAGAAGACAAGTGATTCTACAAAAGATTTTTTCCGATTTAATTTTTGTAGCAGAAATCACAACATTCTAAATTAATGATTTTGTTGTAAGTCTTATTAGTACCAGTCGTTCATACAAACAGATATTAAACAAAATCTGTTGTTCGTGTATGTACATATATTTTACACCGTCACTGAATGTACTATTTACGGAGCTTTGTATCGATTGGTTGCTCTAATTACATAGATAGTGATCGATTTTTAATATCTAATTTTCCTGAAGTTCGAAAACTTTAACGCGACCACCGTCTCCACTCCTTTTATGATTTTTAAATTTTCGCCAACATTTGAAAGAATATGGATATTGAAATTAATAGCAGAGGGATATTACACCTTAAATTCAAAAGTGTTGATTATATCAGTACAATTTAAATATTGTATCCTTGGATCGAAAGCGTATTGATTAATATTCTCAAGCGAGGTCGTTTTTGCAAGACATGACATATTTCTCAATTTCTGAACACTGTCGAGTATTTCAATCTGAATGGAGATCTCTAACTTTGAATGACCCAGTTTTCTGATGTTTGCGTAAATTTGCTTCATTTTGATGAATGACAAGACCTCGTTTGTATTCAGATTTGTCTCATTCGACATATTCTTAGATAACTTTTCTTTCCAATACTGAAGATATTTAAGTCTATGCTCTAACGATTGCACCGACTTCTCAAGTTTTGATTTCGATTCTTTGGTTACTTTAGCAATTTCACCTAAGTGTTTTTCCTCCAGCCTTTTAACATTATCAATTATAGCTGTGGATATTTCCGTCAATTCTTTAGCAAATTTATCTAATGCATCATCGAGGCGGTTCATATTAGTTTTTTCATCTGTGATAATTTGTTCAAGATTTGAACACATAATTTCCACCTTAGCTTGCAGATTTTTCACATTGTGAGGCCCTACGGTATTTGCATCAACGTTCTCTAGCTGACAAAACGTTTTACACCCATCATGTTCTTTAGTTACACAAACAGAGCAACATGGAAAGAGATGCTCTTTACGCATTAGCTCCAGTTTTCGACCTTCATGTGTCTCGAATTTATCCAGAGATAAAGATTGATGGAAACTCGCAGAGCACTCGGTAATAGCAAGTACAACATGATTTCGGGTAAGGCGAACCTTTTTGTGACATTTCACACAATCGTCACACAGCACCTCGGAGCAATCCATGCACCAACTACTTGCTTTCGATTCTTCGTCATCGGGCATGATTTGCAATAAATCGAGTTTGTGCCAGTCGCAATCTAAGCAAGGAGTTTGTTCTCTGGAAACAGTTTTGCCCACCGATCAACAGAATGTTCGTTAATTTTACCAGGTGCAGGAATGAATTTGCGACACAGAGGACACGGAAATCCAAGGGGTGAGTCACAGTTTACACATGATGTGATAATGTGTTTAGACAGACAAGTCAGACAGAAGGAGTGGGAGCACGGTAAACTCACGGGTCGTTTATATTGCTCTAAGCAAATAGAACACAGCATTAAATCAGTAGTCAAACTACTTTCCTCGTCCCCAGCATTCGCCATGATGGCAGTTTTCCTTTACGAAGGATTTAAAACGAAAGTAGATATCTACTGTAAATGAAGGCTAGGAGTTATCGTTCATGTCACCAGGTTCAACTAATATCTAAATGTATTATATAAATAGTGCCTGTTTGGGAGGGTAACAGTTGAAATTGACACCCCGAGAAAACCATTGTCAACCGACGCGAAGCGGAGGTTGACAATGGTTTTCGAGGGGTGTCAATTTCAACTGTTATCCTCCCAAACAGGCACTATTTATTTTGTTATACTGAATGTCTTTTTTTAAAATTTTAAGAAAATTTTACTGCTTTTATATAGGAATAACGTGAATTCTACAGCGAACCGTACGCGCATAATTTTCGCGCATGTACCATTTTTTAATGTTACCCGTTGCCAAGTGCGTTGCTAACGCTGAGGGTAATAGTAAATATTATTAACTGCGTCTTAACCAATCAGATTTCAGTATTTAACATGAAAGTATAACAAAAACATTTATTACATACTTTTTTATAGAAATAGATAACGTTTTTTATCTAATTATATGTCACATGTACAGATGACATCACAAAACTCGTATCGGCATCCGGGGCTGATAAAGGTTATCACGGATCCATATCACACCCCTTGCAGAACTTCTCTGCCTTTTTTGTTTCGGTACGTTTACAGACAAAAAACTTCAAAAGCTAGCAAACGTTTAGGAGCGGCTAACATTTCAAACCTGAGAAAATTCCGGTTCTGTAACTACATATGTTTATTAGACTCATTAAAATAATCTTGACAAGCAAAAACTAAACCAAAGCAAAAACAAACAAACAAACAAAAAAAAGTAAAATAAAATAAAGAGGAAAATGGTTACTTTCCAAAATCCTGGGGTTGACCTTTAACTTCAGTTCCATGTTCAATTTCACTGTTTATTTCCTTATTTTCAATTCAATATTATACAATGGGGGGTGTCAAAATTCAAAAATTCTAAATTTAAGAAAATCTTTGCTCTTTGCTGCGGCCCCCGAATGTTACGTGCCTGATCGGGTTGGAAAGATTGGAAAAGATTGGAAAGCACCTATGTTACTAGAACTCACAGTAATAATTTAACATGACACTACCTTCAGCACATAAATTTGATACTGGTAATTTTTTTAGGATAAAACCCAAAATTTATGTTTGATGAGCAGTTATTACCCTATAGATAAATGTTTAAAATCCTATGACTCAAAGTTTAATTGAATTCCTAAATACTCGAGACGTTTTCAATTCTGTTTAATGTAATGTTAGATAATGCCTTTTATTTTTTGGTCATTTTACATGTAGATACCAAAGTCAGACGACATAGATCTGAAGAACCCCACTGACATGTCCTATGTGTTCAGTTGTGCCTATGCCCCATTGTCCTGTAAGCTAGTGGAACAGACAGGGAAGAACTGGATTCTTGTACGAGCAGGAACTCTTAATTAATTGATGACAGATTATTACAAGTCGGTGATTTTTTATTACTTTTTTGTTATTGATGTAAAATAAAGATACTTTTAGTTACCGGTATCTCTTCACCTTTACATGATATAGAGCATGTTTAATTCATAAGTTTGATTAGGGATAACAAATACTGTAATATTAAGAAAACTTATTCTGTACCTATTGCTGTAAATTCCTTATTAAACTCAAGTAATTAATATTCGTGTAAAAATCGCAAGAAGCCCGTATAACGAATTTCAAAATCTTGCTTTTAAAATTCGGACATATGTTATTTAACTACATGAAACTATGATAAAATTTCTTCATTTGTGATTTTATGTTCTCGCGATTTGATGGAAAACTCTTGATTTGCGAAATTAAGTACTCGTGTAAAATAAGGAAGAGACAGTATGTTACCACATGGTGTATTTCACAAAATAGGCCTAGTGTTATTATTTTTATTTTTTATTTTCCTAGGTTTGAACTAGAGGGGGAACTGGAATGGAGGAGATCACAAAATACCTCCCAGGAGGGGTGCATAGTGAGAACCATGTCAAAGCATCCGAGGGAAACCACGACAACAGTGACGATCAAAAATCGTCCATCTAATATGTTATTTAATTTAAAAATGATTATCAATCTGAAACAAATAAGACTTTTGTCAGTTGTAAAATCAATCCATTTGTGAATGTAATGTTACCATATTCAAGAGCTGCTTTGCATATACATATGGGTTTTATTTATTCAAGATTATATTAGATACTATAATTTATCATACCTGCATACATTTCTTAACAACAATGATTTACTGTACAAGTTTTTGAGATGTACCAGTATATTTATGTTAGGTTTTCTTGGATGTGAATGTTGTCAGAATTAAATACCCAAAACAATCATAATGTCTGTTGACAAATAAAAATTTTCTATGGTTCCTGAAAATAGAATGTAAATATGTGGGCAGCATGAGTCTTTTGTATTAAAAAAAAATCCTATTATTTTTTTTAAAAACATTTCTTTATGTTTGCCTCCCCGACAAACAATAAGTGATGGGTAATATCATGTGTATGATCTGTAGGTAGGCAAATCAGCCCTCAACTGATATTAAACAGCTGTAAATAAACTAGCTAGTATTAAGTTTTAAATCCACAACTAGAAGTTCAGCTTCTTTCATGTACATGTAGTTTGAAATTATTTGCCATCAAATGAGATATGGTCCATTGGTAGCCTTTATCATATATTATGCATTTTGTTTTTAAATTTTGCCTCATTCAGACCACAGTACACCACTCAAAGACAAACCAGGTATGGATGTCTAGTATAAGATGGGATATTCATGTATAATTAGACAATGTATTGTACTCAAAACTCACACTCGGAAAGGTCGAGTCTGGTACACAGCATTGTCTTTGCTTTTTTTCTCTTTTTTTTGGGGGGGGGGGGGGGGGCGGTATTTTTCATAACTTGTAAGATTAATCTCAACTTGCAATTGCATTTGTTTTCTTGAAAGATTATCATGATATACATGTATATAGAAGATCAATCGCAAATAACCTTGCAAAATAGTAATTGCAAATATTGCCAAAATTTGACTCAAGAAATAATAAGAATGTTTGGCTTCATATGAACGGTATCAAAATAAAACAACAATGAACAACAATGCTGTATGTATGTATGTAACGGGTATAATTAATTGATATAAATATTAATAGTACAGTAAAATAAGATTTATTGATCCTCGTTTCGTTTTACGAAATTACAAACATTTGTTTCTGTCAACATTTAACATTACAATAAATACACAAAAACACTGTTTTGTACTTGAAATGTTCTTTATTTTATGATATCTTTTTGGAAAGACTTTGGTAAGTCATATGGTAAAGTTTGAATTTACTGCCACCCGGTAATTTCAAAATTTACAACTTGACATAATTATTAATCTCAATCAATGCATAACAATTTTAAACTTTCACTTTCTTAAACACTTTATCCTAATGTTCTTCTAAAATATTGAAACAAATTTGAAAAAAAAACCAATCCAACTTATTATCATCTTATTAGCTTTACATTACTATATTCAGAAGTAAATATATATTCTGAAAATAAAGTTGTTTTTTTTTTAAATTCTGAGAAGGCAGTTAATTTTGTTTGTTTATCAGACACGACGTTTTTGAGCACACCAATAACAATGTACACTTCAATAAAGTACTAAACCTGTATTCATTAATACTTTATTTGAATTGCCTTACACTGTACCGGTACCAATGTAACTGAGCAGGCAAGGAAATAACAGGCTAAAACGACACACTAACATGTCTGCTTAACATTGATAGGATATTTCTGACGAAAAATTTATAAGAGATGAAAACTTCTTGTCTAAACAATGTTTAAACCTATATTCGTAAAAAGAAGTAAAAACATGTCCATAATTTTGTGCACTGTTTCGATCAGATATTCCAATCTTCTTTAATACATCTACTAGTATGCATTTCTACTTTACAAATAAGAACCCAATTTTAAGTTCCTGGGCTCCATATGATTTGATACCAAGAGCCAAAGATATTTCAGCATGAACCACTATATATGTATATACTAGTATTGCCATTATTAACAACTAATGCATGTTCCAAATCCAATTCTCACAAAGCAATATATGCATTCAGCAAACAAAAATTTTCAGTAGTATTGACTGCTTATCCTTAAATATGTCTCCATAATCATGCTTTTATCTCATCAAAGAAAAAAGATTTTTGAATCATAATACACATATTGACAGATAGGAAAAGTATAACATATTCTCGATAGTTAAATTATGAACTATTTTCTTTAAAGTTAAATTTTTTTGTAACAGGTAAATCGGCTAGACAGGACCGACCGGTCAGTAAAGTAGTACTCGTCTATTTCCTGGGAGGATACACGTACTCGGAAATTACTGCTCTACGATTCCTGGGCAAACTAAAAGGTAGGGAATCCCAAAGATTGCAGAACACGTTTAATATTTTGTAATAATTCGTTTTATTTTTTATTCATCGGTAAACATTCAATGCTTGAAAATGGATCGAGTTTTAATATGAGTCATATGCTTTTATCTTACAATGGTTGATTTGGAAAGTATTAAGAGTTTACCATATGTAATGGGCTAGCATATGTTTATATAAATCTAATAGTTTTAAAAAAAGGTCAGAACTTTGAAACATAGATATTTGAGAAAACACTTTATAAAATATATTAGAATCAATCTTACTAAAATGATTTATCATTTTTACAAATATCAGAAGAACTCGATCCATTTACGTGATACTTTCTTCAGGGGTAATTGAATATTTATGATAAGATTGAAATGCATGAAGAATACTACATGTATATTGATTTTTTTTAAAAGTTAAACTTGCATATGCATTAATTTGTAAACTGAATGTATGTTTATTTTTTAACAGAGATCAAATCTACATTAATTTTTATGTATTAAAATTTTTATTGAGAATAATAACTTTTCAAAAATGTGAAGTAAATATTGATTGACTTTATTGTATTCTTTCATTTACAGGCTACACATTTGTAATAGCAACCACTGCAATCATCAACAGTTCCAACATGTTGGTATCGGTGATGTAGAAACCTCCTATCTAGCCTTGGCGTTTATAAACATTGATGATCTGTTAATTTATTTGCTGTTATTTGTTGTAAAAAAAATTGAAACAATTGATATTGTAGAACTTATAACTTTATATATACTTTATATAAATTTGAATTTTAAACATGTTAAATACATTAAATATTGATTTTTAAAATTGTTCATGTCATACATGTATTACATTTTTGAAAACAACCGATTTGTAGGTATTAACAGGAAAATATGACGCAATGTTAAGTAGTTGGGTTATAAAGTATAAGAAGTGAAAGGGACCTACATTTTGTAACTATCCGCCTTTGAATCCTCGGTACCTTGCTTCAAATTGCGTAATCATGTCCTCTTGGCGACTGTTTTTGATGCTACATAGCGATTGTATAAATTTAATAGCCTTTTTTCTGTCTTCTTTGAAATCCATTTAGTACATATGTACACAGTTACTTCAGTGAAAGGCAAAGCTAATGTTCTCCATCACAATTGTACAAATGCTTAGCATATAAACCAGATCCATTTTTGTTCATTCATTTACTTTGGAAATACTGTATAATAACACTATTAAAATTGTTAATGTTTCATAACATTTCATAATATTGATGGTATCTAAATACTCTGAAGTTCAAAAACTTTGATTTGAAACTATTTTATTGTGTAAATTACACAAAAGGATTGGAAACAAGTTTTTACAACTTACAAGTTCCTCTCCTAATGATAATACATACAATATATACAATTGTCATAGTAATATTATTACATGTTACTTATAGTTATTGACTTTATAATAATGAAATTCAGAGACATGCTTTTACAAAGTTATTGCAAATAAATAGTAGATAACGTTAATATACAGTATAAAAAGCAAAAGCAAAAAGGAATTTAATAATTAAATCTTCCACACTCTTTAATGAACTTTTGAACTGCTGAAAAAATAAAGCAGTTTGCATTGTAAGACAAATTGCCACTATCCTAAAGAAGCAAAGTTAATTAAAATTGTTTCGTCAAGCCTAATAAAAAGTAATTCAAAAAGATTGCTTCTTGCATTTACATAAATCTTGCATACAAAGAAAAAGTGATAAACATCCTCCTTTCGACCACAAATACAATTGGGTGATTCAATAATGTTTCTTCTATACAGATCATAGTTCAAAATACAGTTTTGTCTCAACTTGGTATGTAAAAAATTAATAGTGCGTTTACCAAATGAAAAATATTTTGGAGGTTGAGAAATTCTTTCAGTAATGTTTTTCTTGAATATGTTGAGAGACGTTGTTTCTCTAACTGCTAATTTGAGAGTTCAAAAACTTTAACGCGATCACCTGCCTCACCAACAAAAAATCGGTAAGTTCCATGCAAAAATTTTATACAATTAGGGCTTTTCTGCAATCCTGTTAAGATTCTTATGATTTTGCCATCATTTGAAATTATATGAATATTACTACTGCCAAATCCGTTTACAAATATATTTCCATGCTCGTCCAGTGTTAATCCATATGGCTTCGATAATTCTTCATGGCTGTACTTGAACAACATTTTTCCATTCGCGTCTATTTTTTTGACAATATTTTCAGAATAATCAATAAAAATAACATTACCATCTCTACCCAGTGCTACATCATCAGTAGACCCCTTCTCTGTTGCCAATGTTGTACAAATATTTTTATCAAGAAAGTTATCAAACATTACGATAGAGTCACGTGCACCAATCACTGCAGTGGTACCTGACGTTGATATTCCATAGCAGCGACAATCAATTGGCACTGATTGTTTTATTTCAAGAGAACTGGCGTCAAGTACTACGACCTTCTTGTCATCAGGTAGTGTTACTAGGACTTCATTCTCTCCGTGGACACACACTCCCCATGGCTTCCCCGGTAAAGATATGTTCTGTAAAACTACTCCATCAGTGTTACACAGCACGCACCTATTATTTTTATAATCAGTCAGTAACAATTTATTTAGACTTAGAAACACCCCGTCAGTGATATCGCAATTTTTGATTTTGAATTCGGAAATGTTGATTACATCAGCGCATTTTAAGTCAATTTTCCTTAGATTGAACGCCTGCTGATTGCTATTCTCACGAACGGTTGTCTTTCCTAGACACGACAAACTTGTTAGCTTTCGAACGCTGTCAAAAATTTCGGTTTGAATGGAGATTTCTAACTTTGAATAATTTAATTTTCTGATGTTTTCATATAAATCCTTCATTTTGATGTATGATAAGACATCGTTTGTTTTAAGATTGGTCTCGGTTGACATATTGGTCAATAACTGTTCTCTCCAATATTGAAGATAGAGAAGTCTATGCTCAGTAGACTGCACTGACTTCTCAAGTTCAGATTTGGATTCTTTGGTTAATTTTGCAAGTTCATTTAAATGCTTTTCCTTCAGCATTTTAACATTGTCTATGATAGCTGTGGTTATTTCCGACAGTTCTTTGGCGAATGCGTCCGATGCATCATCAAGGCTGTTCATATTATTTTTTTCGTCTGTGATAATTTTTTGAAGATTTAAACACATCGTTTCCACCCCAGCTTGCAAGTTCTTCACATTGTTAGGTCCTACGATGTTTTCATCAACATCCTTTAGCTGACAAAACTGTTTACAGCCGACGTGTTCTTTAGTAACACAAACAGAGCAACATGGGACAATATGCTCTTTACATATTAGCTCCAATTTTCGATCATCATGAGCCTTACATTTTTGCAGATCAACAGGTTGGGGAAAATTAGCAGAACACTCGGTAAAGGTAACTACAACATGACTTCGAGTTGGTCGAAATTTCTTGTGACATTTCACACAATCGTCACACAGTACCTCGGAACAATCCCTGCACCAACTACTTGCTTTCGATTCTTCTTCATCTTCTTGGCACGGTTTACAATAAATCGGCTTTGTCAAAACCGCAACTGAAGCAAGAAATTTATTTTCTGGAAATAGTTTTGCCCACTGGTCAACAAAATATTCCTTAAATTTACCAGGTGCAGGAATGAATTTGCGACACAAAGGACACGGAAACCCAAGGGGCGGGTCACAGTTTACACATGATGTGATAATGTGTGTAGACAGACAAGTCAGACAGAAAGAGTGGGAGCACGGTAAACTCACGGGTCGTTTATATTGTTCTAAACAAATAGAACACAGCATTACATCAGTAGTCAAACTGCTGTCTTCGTCACCAGCTGTCGCCATGATGGTGGTTTTACCTTAACAAAGAATTTAAAACGAAAGTACTTTGTAAATGGTCTTAGAGTTATCGTTCCTGTTCTAACTTGCATATAATACGTATGTATATAACCGATATTATTTTTATGACATTAGCACATATTAATGTTCTATTGAATCTATATGAATGAATTATATTTAAATGTTTTTTTAATCAAAATTACAGTAATAAACGCAATACTGACACCCTGACTCCGTTCAAAATTCACTGTGACTTGTCTCATATACAAGAAGATTTAATGCTAGAACAATTTTTTTTTCCATGGAACCTTTAAGTTTCATTTCTAGGATTTTAAAACGAAAACAACAATGGAAGTGTAATATCTTTTGACCTCGAAAATCAACATATTCAGAAATTTTCACAAAATGCTAGACAGAGAGTTAATTTTGTTAGTTTATCAAACACGACGTATTTAAATTACACCAATATCGAAATGAAAAGTTTAAATCTAAAGAGTGCATAAGTTTATAAAAAGAAGTATTAAAGACAAAACCATCATTACGTGCATTGTATAATGCAAACCTGTAAATTTCATGATATTGCAAAACAATAGCACAAAAATCTTTTATATGTTTAAGACAAATGTTACTACTACCTTAAGCCAGTTGTAGATTTTTAGCTTAACATAAGGCGGTTGCAAAATTACGCCTTTTAGTGAAACGAATATCTGTCCGACAGTTTTCACGTAACTTCTTTACTTAATAGGAAATTAACAGACGAGTTACCGAGATTTTTGGAGTTGTAAATAGCAAGAAGAGGTTTTTCCTTGCTCATTGACTTTCGTGCAATATGGTTGTCATGGAGAAAAGTATATTTAAAGTTTAAAATGTACAGGAACTAATAAAAAAAAAATCATTATCCATCATGTGTTCATAAGCATTTATGATTTGTTGAGTTATTAATAAATTGCTGTTTTAACCAAGTAAAACAATTCAATCGATTTAAATAAGTAAAGTTGTTACAAAAACTCAAATTTGTATTCTATAATGTAATCTACAAATTTTAATTGTAAAACGATTTACATTAGCTACATATAACGAGAGAGAGAGAGAGAGAGAGAGAGAGAGAGAGAGAGAGAGAGAGAGAGTACTCTAATTTTAGCATATTTTTAAAATAATTCAACAACATGTATGATTGTCTCAAAACAAACTCTAAATTCTTAATTCATATACATGTACCTTTGATGACAGTTATTAGTGCTGGAGTAGGGGTATAATAAACAGTAAATGTATTATTTACTATCTATTAACTTTTTTCTGCACTCCTAAGATTTCGATCAGAACTTGTGTGTTCTAGTCAGTTAATTCAACAGTGTCCCTAGTATACTTTCTATCACTTCTCATATCTTGTTTTGTGATATCCTGTTTTTCCTTTTTTCGTAAGTAATTCATCAGCGCAAACCCAATCCAATTATCATCAGGAAATAATATTTTTCTTAATTTATGTGTAACTATCAGAATCGTGTTTTTAAAAATCTTGATATTTGCAGAGTTGTGTCACGATCTAATGGCCACTATAGCCCATAACCTTCCTTTTTTTAACAATGTTTTCACATCCATAATCATGTTTTTATTTACATGAGTTTTGTAGTGTATATGTAGCAGGTATGGCAGTAAAGTTCGGGTTGTTATTTACTAGACCATGTCACAATCTCCTTGAAAATTTTTAACTTAAAACACTTTACAATTATTTTATTTTTTTGATACATTTAATATGCATTCAAGAGCAAAAAAATTATCAAATACTACTTTGAAATTGGCAGTTCGCGAGATATATTTTAGCAAAGTATACACGAAAGAGTACAAATAGATTAGAATTACAATATAATTACAAAACGTTTGCATTTAAATTGATTTTCTATTATTTATGATATGTACCAGGTACTTTTTAAAAGTAAGAAATGTTGTCTTTTTTTCTAAAATTCTATTGTGAACAATTCAAAATTGCCCCATGTCATGAATTACATTCTTTATTTTCTAAATAAATTTACATACAAAATGTCAAAAAATGGTTAAAAATATATATGTGAATAATCTTGATTTGCTAGAAAATATTTTTGAAAGTCGGAATAAGTTTATTTAACGCTCAATGAAGAAAATCTATTTAGTTTGGTGAAAAAACAGTCCCTAATTTAAGTAAACTCAGGTGACCTTTTGCTATCCGTTTTCGGCCATCGTCATTTACAATTTTACATAATGTTTAACTTCTTCTTAAAACTACAAGGATAATTGTTACCATTTTTGGTGCGAGGCATCTCTATGGTAAGAAAAATCTAAATTGTGAAATTCGTGGTTCTACCTCCCCCGGGGCACCACATGTGGGGCCAAATATGCCCCAAAAAAAGCCAAATTTTAAAAAATATTCCTCTCTATCCCACACATGTGAGGAAAAAACTGGTTGCATGATTATAATGTACATGAAGCCCTCTACCAAAATTGTGAAATTCATGGCCCCTGGGTCGGGGTTCTGGCTCTAGGATGGGGTCATTATGGCTATATAGTAAAAATGTATGAAATCTTAGAAAATCTTCTTCTTTACTCCCATATATATTTGTTAAAAGCTAAATGCATGGTTATGATGTCCATGAAGCCCTCTACCAAACTTGTGAAATTCATGACCCTTGGATCAGGGGTTCAGGCTCTAGGGTGGGGTCAATATGGCCATTTAGTAAAAATGTGTTAAATCTTAGAATCTTCTTCTTTACTCCCAAACATGTGGTCAAAAACCTGAATACATATGGTTATGATGTCCACAAACTCCTCTACCTAAACTGTGAAATTCATAGCCCCTGGGACAGGGGTTCAGGACATAGGGAGGGGGGCAATATGGCAATATAATGTAAATACATATAATGTCTTTAAATCTTCTTCTCTATTCTCACACATCTGTATGAAAAACTGACTTCATTATTATGTTTACCAGGAAGTCCTCTTCTAAAATTTTAAATTTTATGTCCCCTGGAGTATGGGTTTTGACTCTAGGGCAGGGTCAAAATGGATGTGTATAGGTGTTATTGCATGTAATGTTTAAAAATTATCTTCTTTACTCCAACACACCTGAAAGGAAAACTGAATTCATGATTTTGTAGACAGATCTTTAAGTTTTTGCCAACATTTTAGGTTTCATAGTTCTTTTTGAAAGATTTCAGGCAGGGAGGTGGTCGTCATTACAAATTAATAGTTTTTCTACTCCAGAATGAAACCCAATTAAATGAATATATGAGACTCCTCGACAAGTTTGCGTTTGGGTTATATGCTACTCAGGTGACCGTTAAGGCCTATGGCCTCTTGTCATTAAATACATGTACAGATTATAAGGAAAAGTTTTTATTGACAACGAAGAGAATATAAGGAAAAGTTTTTATTGACAACGAAGAGAAAACTTTGATATATATGTACCAGAACAACCTTTTTTTATTTTTACATCAATACAATTGAAATACAACTACATATACAAATTTTCTTTTAACTTTTGAATGATGTATACAAATAGAAGACCAGTGATTATACAAAAGATTTTTTCCGATTTAATTTTTATAGCAGAAATCACAATATTCTAAATTAATGATTTTGTTGCCTTATTAGTACCAGTCGTTCATACGAACAGATATTAAACAAAATCTGTTGTTCGTGTATGTACATATATTTTACACCGTCACTGAATGTACTATTTGCGGAGCTTTGTATCGATTGGTTGCTCTAATTACATAGATAGTGATCGATTTTTAATATCTAATTTTCCTGAAGTTCGATAACTTTAACGCGACCACCGTCTTCACCAACAAAAAATCGGTAAGTTCCACGTAAGAATTTTATACATCGAAGACTCTCAACTCCTTTTACGATTCTTAAATTTTCGCCATCATTTGAAAGAATGTGGATATTATTGCTTCTAAATCCATTTACAAATATATTTCCATGTCCGTCTACTGTTAATCCATATGGCTTCGTTAATTCTTTATGGCTGTACTTGAATAAGATCTTTCCATTTTTGTCCAGTTTTTTGACAGTGTTTTCAGAATAATTGCTATAAATCACATTTCCATCTCTATCCAGAGCTACATCATCAGTAATCCCTGTCTCTGTTACCATTGTTTTGTGATTTTTTTCATGGAGAAAGTTATCAAACATTACGACGGAGCTGCGTGCACCAAACACTGCGGTGTTTCCAGACGTTGATATTCCAAAGCAGCAACAGTCAATAGGCACTGATTGTTTTATTTCAAGTGATTTGGCATCAAGTACTACGATTTTCTTGCTACCAGGTAGTGTTACGAGGACTTCATTTTCCCCGTGGATACACATTCCCCACGGGCTCTCCGGTAAAGATATTTCCTGTAGAACTACTCCATCAGTGTTACACAGCACGCATCTTTTATTTTTACGGTCTGTCAGTAACAATTTATCATGATTTAAAAACTCACCATCAAAGAGAACGCAGTTTTCAATTTTAAATTCTGAAATTTTGATCATATCGGCGTATTTTAAATCAAGTCTTCTCAGATGAAATGCAAATTGATTAAGATGCTCACGCGAGGTCGTCTTTGCAAGGCATGACAAACTTGTTAGCTTCTGAACGCTGTCGAGTATTTCAGTTTGAATGGAGATTTCTAACTTTGAATAATCCAAATTTTTCATGCTTTCGTAAATATGCTTCATTTTGGGGTAAGATAAGACCTCGTTTGTTTTAAGAACTGTCTCGTTTGACACATTCTTCAATAACTTTCCTTTCCAATACTGAAGATAGTTAAGTCTTTGCCCTAATGATTGTACCGAATTTTCAAGTTTCGATTTAGATTCTTTGATTAATTTAGCAATTTCATCTAAGTGTTTTTCCTCCAGCTTTTTGATAGTGGCTATGATAGATGTGGTTATTTCCAACAATTCTTTGGTAAATTTATCGGATGCATCATCGAGGCAGTTCATATTGTTTTTTTTCATCTGTGATAATTTGTTCAAGATTTGAACACATAATTTCCACCTTAGCTTGCAGATTTTTAACATTGTGAAGCCCTACGATATTTGCATCAACGTCCTCCAACTGACAAAACGTTTTACACCCATCATGTTCTTTAGTTACACAAGCAGAGCAACATGGGAAGAGATGCTCTTTACACATTAGCTCCAGTTTTCGACCTTCATGTGTCTCGCATTTATCCAGAGATAAAGATTGATGGAAACTCGCAGAGCACTCGGTAATAGCAACTACAACATGATTTCGGGTAAGGCGAACTTTTTTGTGACATTTCACACAATCGTCACACAGTACCTCGGAGCAATCATTGCACCAACTACTTGCTTTCGATTCTTGGTCATCTTCTTGGCATGATTTGCAATAAATCGAGTTTGTGCCAGTCGTAATGGAAGCAAGGAGTTTGTTCTCTGGAAACAGTTTTGCCCACTGATCAACAGAATGTTCCTTAATTTTACCAGGTGCGGGAATGAATTTGCGACACAGAGGACATGGAAATCCAAGGGGCGGGTCACAGTTTACACAAGATGTTATAATGTGTGTAGACAGACAAGTCATACAGAAAGAGTGGGAGCACGGTAAACTTACGGGTAATTTATATTGTTCTAAGCAAATAGAACACAACATTTCATCGGTAGTCAAACTGCTTTCTTCGTCACCGACTGTCGCCATGATGGCAGATTTTCTTTATAAAGAATTTTAAACGAAAGTACTAAATGAGGGGCTGAGAGTTGTCGTTCCTGTTAGCAGTTTCATATGGCTGTGATGTGAAAAAAGAGTATTTATTAATTTATTCATTACAAACTTGATAATAAAACAAAACATATCAATTTGTCAGAACAACTTGATTTTATTACATTGTAATACAGCTGACATCACAAATCCGGGGTTGATACAGTTTCGGCACTTGAGCATGGTTTACAGACTAAAACATAAAACATTTGTTACAGTCGAAATTTTTTAGCGCAGTTGAAAACTTAAAAAAGCTAGCAAATGTTTTAGAGCAGTTCACTTTTAAAGCCGGAAGAAATTCTGGTTCTGTAGCTACAATACGTGTACAGACTACTTTCAAATAATATTTAAAATTAAGTTGTGTAAGTCGATGTTTTTGTTTTTAATTTTATTACAAAGTTTGTATTAAATAAAATAATAGACACCCCTTTTTCATATTACATCCTGCATCAGCCCTCGACCAATATCATCCCTCGGGCATTCGGTCCTCGGGCTGCTATTGGAGTCTCGGGCCGATACCGGCAGTGATATGGAAAAGGTTATGTATTATTCTTTATTACTAATCAAAGGGATTTTGTTGTTTGATTACAAATTAAATATTTGCGTCTATTTTGAACTGCCGGTCAATAGACTCCGATCTATTAGACCGCCGGTCAATAGACTTCGATCAATTGGACCGCCGGTCAATAGACTGCGATTTATTGGACCGGCAACGTTTTTCAGAACGCGGGTATGTTAATTTTACATCCTTTCGATAGTTCTCAGGGAATGTTTATTCCTTTACATAGACGCTGTTTTTAGTACTTGGTGAAACCAAATTCAATGTTATCAAAATGGAGTATCAAATAATCAACGGTTATAAAGCTTTATATAAGGAAAAAGACTATTTAAAATTTAATGGGTTGAAGACTCCCCCTTCTTTGTGTAAACTAATATCAAATTGAGATGTTGTAATGCATGCAACAGGTTTTGTGCATGTAAAAGATGAAAAAATAAAAAAAATCTGAGTATATTGCATAATGGCACGAAAACCATCTGCAATATGCGAATTGTAAACCCCGAAAACTAAAAAAGGAATTAGGTAATAAAACAGTTATTTAATGCTTGAACAGTCAATAGACCAGAATTTTTTTCCCTTGGTGCAGGGAACAGCTCAGTATGATCTATTGCCCTCGGCCGTTGGCCTCGGGCAATAGATCATACTGAGCTGTTCCCTGCACCAAGGGAAAAATATATAATTGTATAATACATATCCGATATTTTTGTATTGCATTTCTATTTATAAAGGTGTTCCTGATTTTCTTTAAATTAATGCTTAATTAGTAAAGCAGAGTTACAGTAATAAACGCGATACTAACATACTTTATACTCACAGTGGTGGTCTTGACGGTAGCTGAAAGTTCAAGTGAGCTTTTCTGGTCCAAAATTGTCCGTTGTCTGTCGTCATTGGCGTTGTCGTTGTTGTAAACTTTTCACATTTTCACCTTCTTCTCTAGAACCACTGGGTAGATTTCAACCAAACTTGGCACAAAGCACAACTGGGTGAAGAATATTCAAGTTTGTTCAAATGAAGAGCCACACTTTCTTAAAAAGAAATTCTTTATTCTTTAGAATTACATGAATGTATTGAAAATTTGTTGGCATTTTTCAAAAATCATCTTCTCAAAACCTATTTGGCCAGAAAAACTGTTACTTGCATGGAAGCATCCTCAGGTAGTTTTGATTCAAGTTTGTTCAAATCATGGTCCCCAGGGGGTAGGGTGGGGCCACAATGGGGGGATGGATTTTTACATAAGAGTGTATAGAGAAAATCTTTAAAAATCTTCTTTTAAAAAAACTATTCGGCCAGAAAAGCGTAATAAACTTGTGTTGAGGCATCCTTAGATAGTGTAGATTCAAGTTTGTTCAAATCATGGTCCCCGGGGGTACGATGGGGCCATAATGGGAGGAGTTAAGTTTTACATGGGAATATATAGAAAAAAAATCTATAAAAATCTTCTTCTTAAAAACTATTAGGCCAGAAAAGCTTAAACTTGTGTTGAAGCATCCTCAGACAGTGTCGATTCGAATTTGTTCAAATCGTGGTTCCCCGCGTTGTGCGGGGCCTCAATGGGGGATGAATTCCTACATAGGAACATATAGAGAAAATCTTTAAAAATATTCGTCTCAAAAACTATACGGCAAGAAGAGCTTAATTGGATTGGAAGCATCCTTAGATAGTGTAGATTCAAGTTTGTTAAAATCATGGTCCCTTGGGGTAGGGCGGGGCCACAATGGGGGATAAATTTCTATATAGGAATATATAGAGAAAATCTTTAATAATATTCTGGGAAAGTTTTTAAGTCCGAAAAGCAGTAACTTGTGTGAAAGCACAGGTTGTGCAGATTAAAATTTGATCAAACCGTAATTCCCTAGAGAAAAGTGGGGCCATAAAGGGGAAGGTTATATAGGAATAGAGAAAAATCTTCTTACAGGTAAACAACAAAAGGGGCTCGATATCTACCAAAAAAATATATGGATAAAAATCGGCAGATTTTTTAAAAGTATTTGAGCAAGATCTACTGTACGTACTTAGTTGTCAAGATATTTTGATACTGTAATGCTAATGGTGAGTAAAGAGGTCCCTGGGCCTTTTTTTTGCTAGCTTTATCAATAAAAATCCTAACGGTTCATTTCTAGGACAACGTTGAAACTGTAATATCGTATGACCGCAAAAATCAACATATTCTGAAATAAAAGAAAGTGGATCCCTAAGATGTAGATTCAGCAGGAATCTGGGTGCACAAGGAGAGTGAAATTAAAATTTCATCGATTAAGTTTGCACATTTTTTCGAATATATTTGAAGTTAGTACATAACATGCTTTCTTACAGTCACGTGATAGAATTTTGTAATCACAAAGTTACTTGAGATGAGAAATCACGAGTTGAATTATAATACTTAACATGCATCAACCCTTGGTTACAACGGGGAAAGCGAAAGTAAGAAGAAGCAGTTTTTTTTTCTCATTTAAACCATGAGCGCATGTTTGTCTATTAATCTACTTTTGACATAACTTTGATGATGCAAATATACAACTACTTTTAAACGGAGAACAATAGACAAACATGCGCTGAGTATGTATGAGGCCTGACCTAGTAACATCATCAATAGTGAAACAGACTGTACTATTTTATGCAGAATGTTCCTTGAAAATGGCTCGATATTCAAAGTTTTTATGCAAAACATACACCCATTATTTTTTTCAAAAACATGGTATTGCACACCACAAGCATCAAACATGGCTATGATTTTATTAAGCAACCCAATGTTTATATTATCAACCACTCTACACGTGGTTGAACACGAACGATAACTCTGTTCTGAATGTCATCGTTTAATTTAAAAAACCGCTGGGTGGTGAAATAAGACATACATAAAAGATGTTGATATTTTAACATAATTCAAAGTAGGATATGATATAAAAATCGACCAGTACTAACGTATTTTGAGAATATTATCCGAACACTTATATTTCCACTCGAAATTTCACAGGAACTGAACAAATCTCGGTGAAGTCTCGTGAACTTTTATTTGAGCACCTTTGGATTTATTACACATTAACATGTAGCAACGATAAAGAAAACATTCCGAACACATTCGCAGGGGTGTCATTGCACGAGCACATTTGCCCTCATTGCACGGAGAAGGATTTAACTACATGTTACCAATCGCAACTTCTCGGGCCTTTCCGGCAGAGCTTGGAAAAACACCTCGATGTGTTTTTCCCAGCTTGACGGAAAGGCCCGATAAGCTGCGATTGACATAATTATAACTACATCGTAAGGGCATGCGCGGATGCAGAACATTTTTTTTTGTGGGGGAGGGGGGGGGGGGGTTAAGTTTGCCGGGGGTACGAGTTCTAGTGCATATTTTCTCTTATTTTACTATGTAAAATAATTTACATTTTTCAGGTCCGAACCCCCTCCCCCCTTCCCCTAGATCCGCGCACATGGCAGGCAACTGTGCATCAATGACTAAATACCATTGGCGGATCCAGAGGGGGGGGGGGGGTTCCGGGGGGTCGGAACCGGTGTGTTCCCGTTTTGCACACATTTGATAATTGGGTATAGAACAATAGGTGTGAATTGTGTTGTGATAGCAATTATAGTCTGCTTTCAGTCAAAGATTTTACCTGGATTTTTACTTGTGTTTTATCATTCATTCATCAGCACCATGAAACAAGAAGAATATAGATATTTTGTTGTGTTTTAGACTAATAACTATCACAATTTTTTTTCATTTGATAAAATAAAGATCAAATTAATATTTTTAGTCTTAAATTTCCGCTCACTGATAAGAAAAATAAGGATTAGATGATTTGATTTTTACATTTTTGCCCATTTACTTTAAATATAAAACTCGATGAATTGAGGAAAAATTGCTGGTCCCGGGCCAATTGGAAGCTGATTCAGTGGATAATTATATGATAAAGGGGAAAACTACACGGACAGTCATATGGGGTAGTCCTTGTCTCTTTTTACAACTTACATTGTAGATGCAAAATATGTAAATCGCGTGTTTATAATTGGTTGTTTGGTATCAACAGAAAGATTTTTATGAAAAGAAACAGACCTTTATCACAAAATATTTCAATCTTCGAAGTAGCAGCCTTGACAGTAGATCTTATGATCGACATCACCGCTTTAGTATATTGCGGGTCAATTTTCAAATCAGCAGCTCAATAAATTCCGACAAAAATAATAATTTAAATATTGATTCGATATACCTCAAACTGAAGAAGGTTGAAAATGTATGAATTAGTTCTACATTTGATAGGTTTTGTGAAAAAATATTTTCAGTTTTTGAAGCATATAAAATTGCCTATTTATCATCATATCGTCATACATTAATTTGTCTAATAGTATTCTCTTCGATTATTCAAGCCACAGCATAAATGAAAAATAATTAGCAGCGTTTTCACTAGACACATTTCCTCCATTTATGTAAGCAAAAGCAATAAATAAATACTAATATATGATATTTTCTCTTCAAACTTGTAGCGTGTAAGTGTACTTCCTAAAGGCAGGAAGATAAATAAAAGCACTACATACACAACATTTTTGCAATAATCTTTTTTGTTTAAAGAAATTCATGAAATTGTTGATGACCAAATCGATGTTTAAAATTAAATTCCAGAACATGGATGTCAATTATTATGTAAATGTGCTTCTATGCAAGTTATATTGTAACATAAAACAAATGTAAATATCAATTGCGAGTAGATATGTTTTATTTATTTCATTGTCAATTGCCCTTACAGGAGCTGTGATATAGACTATAGCAATTAAGCAATTATCTCACCTGGTCAAATTCCCGTTTTGCACACATTTTTTCGATACCTAATTTTCAAATGTGTGCAAAACGGGAACAAACCGTCGGAACCCCCCCCCCCCCCTCTTTTCTCTGGGACATATGAATTTTTTTTTGAAAACTTCTAATGCATATTTAAAGGCAATTTTTTCCATTTATAATATAAATACTGTAATTATTTCAAGTAAATGCTTTTAGAATTGCTTATCTAAAGATTTTCTCACAACGTACCATAGTTTACATTTCAGATATGAAAAATCCTAACTATTTTTTTTTATCGAAAAAAGTACTCCCCTTTAGCATCCGGTGTTCACTTCGATGAGAAAACATACAGTTTGAACTGATAAGCCATCGAGTAAAACGGCGTTCAAATACGAGTACACACATTCGTTTTACTTTTAAAAGCTGCTTTCAAATGTATTGTTTAGTTAACTTACATGTAAGTAATTATAACAAAAAAGTTACTACGTTTCATACGAAAAAAAGAAGAAAAATACAGAGAAAATTAAGCCCGCTTATGCGGGTTATGCTATTTTTCTGGAATGGTAGATACCTTCATACCCACATGAAACACAAAAGAAAGCCTTTTTTGTTTTGTTTCCGAGAATCGGATATTATGTTTCAAAAATACCGTGTAAGGGGTTTATATGTAAACCATTATGAAAATCCAGAACTTTTCAAAACTTTCCTGAATATGATCGCATCTGTACTAGTGCCGGGTGATTACAAAGGTCACATCAATTAAGTTCCCTGGGACTACTATATTGCTTGTACAATTGCATTACACATGTTCCATCTATTCAGCAGATAAACTATCCCCATTTTTGTCATATCCTATCATTTAGACCTTTCTTTAAGAAGGCAATCGATAGAAATTAAAATCGATAAATAGTTCAGAATTTACACATCAAAAACATAAAAAAATTACCAAAAAAAAGCTAGAAATAATGCAAATCTTCCTTTAGTTACCTAAACCAAAACGCTTAATAAATGCAGTGCACTCTAATATTAAAATGATATGAAATAGATATTGACGAAATAACTGTTTATTAAATTTACGCACGGAGAACGTTCAAAAGGCCTTGTTTATTGACAAATAATGATTTTTGTACGCATTGATGTTCATCAATTGGAACCCCTCCCCCCCTTTTCCAAATTGCTGGATCCGCCTCTGAATACTACTTTCATCACTACAAGCCTAAAGATCTACTGATATTCAAAGTATCATTTACTTTCCTTCTTTTCATTGCTTATTTGTCCCCCCCCCCCGCCCTCCCCCTCCCCCCATACTTTCCATTATTTTTTACTCTGTTATCAATTTTTGTTTTGTTATTATTACATGTTTTTTCTTTTCTTTCTCATTTTTTCTCTACACTACATTTTTTATTTTCAACCTTAGCAATTATCATCATTTTTCTAATTTTTTTTAATTTTCATTTTCCTATCATAAGCTATTTGTTTTGTTTATTTTTTTTGCACTGTACCTCCTTCCAATGCTATTTATAATATTAATCTATTATACAAAATTCAGTTGCAATATATATGTATATTTGCTATATTCAGTAGTATATTCTCACTATATAACTCTACATAGACGAATAGTCAATAATTGTAATATAAGCTCGTCCGAAAATATTGACCGGTCAATATTTTTTTAATATTGACCGGCTAGGAATAATATCTAGAGAATATTTCCTCTTTTTCAATTAATCGATTCTGATTTATTGATTCGTAAACGGTGACGTAAATAACTCTTCGCGACTCCAAAACAAGGTGACGTCATAACAGGCAATCAGTCAAAGCAAGCAAACAACGGACGCGCATGCAATGAGACGGTTTGATATCATAACGGAAATAAAGATTTGCGAGTTACTTTGAAGTAAAATCAGGTAGAACATCTGTAACTTAATTCTTACGGGCGGTGGAATATCACATCTGATCAATTGATGTCGAGGATATTTTGGAAATGAACTTTGCGCAAAATTGAATTCGTGAATTCTATGTTGAGCTGAAAAAATTACCGTGATCTGTTTTCAATTACTTTCTTAAATTTTGGTTTGTTTTTTCATATAACAAAACAAATGTTGACTGTGTTTTCGGGCAACATTGATTAATTTAGCCCCCTTGGAACGAAAATATTGCCCTCCGCTTCGCGTCGGGCAATATTTCGTCCCTCGGGGGCTAATATAATCAATGTTGCCCTCAACCTCAGTCAATATTTGTATAATATCTTATATAAAATTATATAATTACTCATATTATACCTTGACTACAGGAGAGAACATAAATAGGCATTATGCCTGTTGTTCAATCCATTTCAATAGTTTTGTTTTACAGGGTGTACTGGGGCTCAAATTTTTGTTAAAAACAATGAAAAATCATGTTTTGTAATGTAATTTTTCTAAGAAATGTGATAAAAATAAGTAAGAAATCTTAGAGTTTTGACTAATTTTAATTAATGGAATATATCTAGAATGCCTACCGTCTCTTCAAAAACGACATCAAACAAGCTCTTGGCCTCTTCTTTAAAATGATGTCAAATTAAACTTAGGTATTGGGATTACTTTTTTCAGGATTGGATTAAGAATGTCAAGAAACTGTTTCATTTTCTACATATTTAAAATTCCTTTATAGCCGAAAAGAACGGATAAATTGTCATCAAATCAATTATGATGTCATAAAAATATCCTTTAACTATATTTTTAAAAAGAAATGCATAGTTCTACTTAAAAGTCATGTTTTAAAACACATACATTACTTGTTGATATTTCACTTAGCCTTGTAAGAAATCACCAATCTGAATAAAATCAGATCCTCGATGCTCCCGTTTAATGAGCGACATATCATTAAACGGGGGCATCGAGGATCTGATTTTAATCAGATTGAAGAAAACACATGCACAATGTACATTTGCCATATACATGTAGTTCACAATAGAGTAGGAGTTACCTCTCTTTACCCAAAATTATCTCGGTACCCTTTAACTTTTTAAATCCCCTTTGGCTTTACATCCCCAAATGTGAAATTTTAACTGGAAATTAATTAGCAGATATGAAATTGGGCAAGCAAGGTTAAATCATTAAGTAGGCTGGGTGGTCAACAAAATTAACCAGCAGATCTTCCTTAAATTTAAGACATGATTTTTTAAGTTATAAAGTTAATAATAAACTATTATTTGAAAAAAGAAAATATCCATTAATTTAAAGTACGGTAAAAAAAAATTTGGCTGAACGTTTATTTTGATTTCATATCTCATTTTTCACGCACACATTAAATGTTAATTTTATTATAAATGACTGAATTTTTGGTAATACACATATAGTACTGAATTTAATTCCATGAATTTAACAGGGGGGGGGGGTGTCTGAAATTACTACTCTCGATCAGATCTGAACATATTTCAGACTTTTCAGGTACATCAATATAACATCGTTTAAATTTTTATCAAATTTTAATTTGAACAAATATAGGGACATAACAATGCAATCAAAATGTCAATTTTTATGAACACTCACAGAATGCTCGATTAACTCGAGAACTGAAACTGCATATATCTTCAATAGAAGATATTCAGGATTTAAACACTTCCGATAAATTCATAAAATTTCACATTTCCGCCTGCCTCACCAACACAGAATTTAAATCCATCTCTGAGGCAGGTCACCCACACCGGGTCCTTCAATTCTTCCAGAGTTCTAATCACTGTTCCTTTCTCAGAGAGGAAAACAATGCTTTCATTGCCACTGTCCACCACATAGACATTTCCCCCTTGATCGACAGACACACTGTTAAAATAGCTCGAGTTTTGCGATGAATGAGTGAACACCAATTCTTCATCCTGATCTAGCTTTGTGACTGTTGAATGCCCATGGTTCACTGGATTACTGCAAAATATTACATTACCATTCTTGTCAACAGCAACTTCATCTGTGTTATATGATAAATCCAGTGGGTTGTCTGTCAGAAAATCAAAGCTTGTGTTGTAATACACCAAAGACTGTCTTGTGGCAACACTGATGGTGTCGTCGTATGCAGCTATTCCTCTACACCGGTTTCTAAGCTTTATCTCCTCTCCCTGAGTTAAAGTCAAATTCTCGAAGTGCAGGACTTGAATTGTCTTTTTTCGTGGAATTGTCACAAGGATTTTCCCTGTGGAATCCATGCACATTTGCCACGGAGTGCCCGGAAGTTTGACCTCTTGTATAATTGACCCATCTTCATCACATACAATACACCTTTGCTGTTTCCTGTCTGCAAAAAGCATCAGTTCCTCCGTCAGAAAAATTCCAGTGGCAGTATCACTGCGTGGAATAGTAATCTTTTTAAATAGTTTTAACTTGGCCTTTTTAAGATTGATATCGGCCATTATTTCAGTTGTATCCTCTGTCAGATTGACATCAAAATAGGCATTTAAAGTTGTCATCTTTTTAAATAATTTGCACATGTCTCCTTGCAGCAAAAAGCTCGTTTTGGTTATTTTCATTCTTCTCATGTCCACAAGAATTTCTTTCAGTTTCAAAAAGACTAAAGCAAATTCTGTTTGGGTATGTTGTCCCTCTTTTCTTTGTTGCAAAAGATTCTTCCAATGCTTCAGGTATGATACACGATTTTCGAAAGACTTGATAGACTTCTCCAGTTTTTCTTTAGCCTGTTTAGACAGCTTAGTCAGTTCATTTAAATGTTTTTCTTCAAGCTTATCTAACAAAGTGACCATGTCCGCTTTAGCTTTCCTTATGTCTCCTTCATACCTCTCTGTCAGTTCCTCGATGTTCGCAATGTTGGATTTTTCAGCCATAATAGTTTCATCTAGTCTCTTGCATAGTTTTGCAATTTCAGCTTCTAGGGGGTGTGAATTTTCCTTTTTACACTTCTTAGAGATCTTTTCAATCAGATTGACAGTTTTACAAGCTCGATGTTGAAAACTTAAACAGAGAATGCAACAAAGAGTTTGGTGGTTCTCGCAAAATACCTCCATTTTTCTGTTACCATGTTTTCTGCACATATCCATATCAATATGAGATGGAGGTAAAGTTGCCGATGCATCCCGAAGAGTGGTGATTTCATGGCCTCGCAATGCCTGGAATCTCTTGTGGAATTTGAAACAGTCCTTGCACAAAGCCTCGGTACAATCTCGACACCAGTAACTTCCCTCCGTTTCCACGTTGTCTACGTTACAGGGGCCACATAAGACACCGGTTAAATCACCGTACTTTAATACAACGTTTGACATAAACTTGTTTTCTGGAAAAAGTTCAACCCATGCATTTGGCGGGCATTCGCCAAACCCGCTCGGTTCTGGGATAAACACACGACATAATGGACAAAGAAATCCTAATGGTGAATCGTTTTCATCGCATGACAACTTTATGTGCTCCGATAAACAGTCGTGGCAAAAGGTGTGGGAACATGGTAAATACCGTGGTGTACTGAAATTTCTCAAGCAAATGGAACAAACTGCAGCTAAATTTTGATTCTCGACGTCGACTTCGCTCCCGCCGCTCGCCATCTCTTTTCATGAATGTCAAACCCGTTGTAATTAGCTTGTGTCCGAACCCGACTATTTTAATGTCAATTTGTAAACGTGTAAGTATTGAAAATCATACATGTACTACAGTAAAAACACGTGGTGGGAGGGTGAAAGGGGGGGGGGGGTAAATCAATTAATATGGGTTTGCAGAAAAAAATAAGAAGCAAAGGGACAGCTGTTTGAAATATGTGACATGTTGATGTATTTACAATTCATTTTCAGTTCATTTTCAGTTTAATTTCACTGTAATTCATACAATTGTTGTTTACTATTGTTCATGCATGAACTTTTGGTTGGTGGTAGTGATTTTAGATAATGCATATCTCATTAGAATCGACAGCAGTGTGAGAATACTTCACTGCATTTTTTTGTAATTTGTTTGGAAAAACTTCATTTTAGAACAGTGGGCTTTAAGTTTTTAGATGATTGATATTAAACATATACGAATAGAGCTCTAAAGCGCTTTAACAAGCTAAATAATTTCCCCTTTTTTGACGTGTTTACGATACTCTCAAATGAAACTGATTTAAAAATGATATTATAACACTCATATTCTAAATCAAAAATGCGGATTTCAAAAATTAAGAATTGAATTTTAATGAAAACAACGAAACTATCACTTTTACAAGGAGAAGGGATATGATAGAAGATGTCTTCTGAATCAATACACCTGTTAATCAATCAGTATGAAATGGGGGAAAAAATGGAACTACATACAAGCTTACTTAAATTTGCTGAAATAATTAATTCCTTTCTAATTTAGAAGATGAAAGCACCGGTGATAGATTAACGAAAGGAATTAATTAAGAAAGAAGTCATGTTTTAATGATTGGAGACTGTTGGTGTTTTCTTCAATATAGTGGAGGAAGCTATAGAAATACATGTTCATGTACGTACATATGCAAAGTTAGAATATCCACTCATATAATAAATATACTGTATGTACATCTATATATTATACATGTACAGTAATACAGAGTGCTTTCAACAGTGAAGTACAAAATGTCCATAGGAAAATGCATTGGTCCAATTAATGGAGGCAAAAGACAAAGATATCAGGTATATATACATGATATACTAAATGATCAAAACACAATAATTCTTCTTCATAATTTTTTTTATAGATTTTATAGATTTTTCCTACATATATACACATTGTTGAATTCTCATAGGAGTTTTCTCATTTTTCGCTGTTAATATAAAAAAAAGCTAATCAGTCTAGTGACTAGGAGAGAAGTCGACTATTTAATTAACGTTTTATGTCAATCATGATTAATATATTCCTAGATATCTAACATATCATTGCAATATTTCATCTGTTCACCGATTGTTTTCGATATGAGATATGGTCGATTTGGATATGGTGGTTTTTAGCTGCCTTGAACGAATTTAGAAAAAAACCGCAATTGTAACCACATTCATAAACAACAATTAAGTCGTATGTACATCAATATCTGTCCATGTGAGAACGCAGTAAAATTTCAATCCTTTTTTTTTCGATTTTCGCAACAATTTACCCATCAGATCTTCCATTTAATTTAAAATAAGATTTTATCAATCATTATAAAGTAAAAAGAACCCTTAAAATGGCCATCACCATCCAGCCCCCCCTCTCTCTCTCTCTCTCTCTCTCTCTCTCTCTCTCTCTCTCTCTCTCTCTCTCTCTGCAAATGCAAAGAGGGATGTAACCTTCGTAACTCCTCTATATCCATAAAAAGTGATAAGCATGGAATTTTTAGTGAAGGGTGTTAGCCTTACCCTTTACCCCCCCCCCCCCTTTCACTGGTCATCGCCTTAAACAGATATTTTTTTAACTCGATGTCTTTGCAATACTCTTCATTTCCCCCATATATCGAAAATGTTATTATGTTAAATTGTATGTGCGTGTGTTTATTTCTCGTAAGTTTTTTTTAAATTTAATTTAATAACTTTACAAATTTCTGGGAGGACCCAGACCTCCTGATAGATTCGTGCATGCAGTCCTCAGGACACCACTCACAAGCATTTTATCCTCTGGATGAAAAAAATAAATCCAAGAGTGACATAAGAAAGAACAAAAAAGAACATAAGAAATTGATTAAATTTATTACATATGTATAAATGTATTAAAGCGTGCTGATAGAAAAATCCATGATGAACAGAATTTCTCGTTGATCGATAAAAATTACCCGCCAAAATAAAAAAAAAGATAAATCTCTGTTTATTCAGTATGCAGTTCATGATCCACATTTGAAACAGTAATTATTGCTAGATGCCTAAAAGTAGTCCTCCTTAACGTGTCCAAACAAGCCACTGTACTGTTTCATAGTTGTTTTTCACGAGTAGCTGAATCGACCACTTAAACATTGTGTGCGTGGACATAAACGGTTGTATCGGATTGACCGTTCATGTTCATTAATTAATTTTATTGACATTTCTGGCCATGAGCAAACCACATTAATAATACATCTTGTATCAACGATGCTCTAATACATCCACTAAGTAGCATTCTCTGCAGAGTGACACACTTCAGAGTTTTCAGCGAGTTAACATGCAGACATGTAGATGAACATTACAGCATAATTATGCATGTAGTTTTCCTCTTGAGAAAAGAAAGGCATATTTATATATATGCGCATAATCTTCATCAATACTAACGTCTGTCCATTTTTAACTAAAGAGAATGCTATGTATAGCCCTGGGTGTAAAATGCGTCATCTCATGGTATTGAAACTTATGCTACATGTATCAGTAAAATATATGCAAGTGCACTGCATGGTGTTTATCAAGTGACATTTAAAAGAAATTGTATCTATATACTTAAAGCTTCAGCATACATTTGCCGGAATAGAATTTTCCGTTTTGGAAAGAGATGATTTAGATAAATATTAAGAGTCATCTTTGCAATCAAATAGTAAATCTGTCTTCCTTGTCTTCACCCCCCCCCCCCAAAAAAAAACCAAACAAACAAAAAGAAAAAAAGAACAAATCCATTATTTGTTTTGTTTTCTTTTTTTTGTATTCCGTCAACTTTGGATTCAACAAGACGTTCATTATCGTCATCCGCTTCATCGTCAACGTCATCGTCAGTGTAAGCATCGTGTGCCTGCCCTTTTACCCCCTCCCCTCCCCCTTCCCCTCCCCACTCCTCATGTCGTCTGAAAATCATACGAATGAAAGTAACCCCTTTCATTATAATCAATATGATCATCATTTTTCAATGTTTATTGATTTTTTGGGAAATTTTAATATTCATACGATTTTATTCATCATTTTCATCGTCCCATTTTTTCATCATCTTTTTCTTTATAATAGTCATGTCATCACAGCATCATCAGTATTCTTACAATAGAAATACTATATATAATTGAGAGGGGGGAGAGAGATCATGAAGTATAGGTTAAATAAATATTTTCAAAGATAACTTTGTAATAAATATTCATATCACTCTCGTTGCATTTCATTAAGACATTTGATGGTTTTTCAATAATGGAAGCTTTCACAACCGAATCCCAACGTACATTTATCAGTTTAGTATGATTTGCATAGACAAATACCAAACCTATATACTATACCAATAATGGCTCTCTCTCTCTCTCTCTCTCTCTCTCTCTCTCTCTCTAGCTTCTTATAAGGTCCAATCAATCTGGAGATATATCAGCAACAGGTTGCGGATACCAAACATTGCATACATTACAAATATCTCGGGCTGTCGAATAAAGAAGCCTGGTCATTGATTGAAGAACTAAACACCAGAGCAAGGTGCAATTAAAGACATGCATTTACATAGAAAGACAACCACAGCAGCATCTTTGGTCCACACAATCAGCGCATCACTTGGTGTTAATGGCGTCTCTAGGATCCAAGTGGCAATAAAGTCATGTTTATTATCTTTTCCCCTCTTCCTGCTGAGTTTATGAACACACCTGGTTATAATGATATCAAGTTGCCAAGAAGAAAAAGGTTATATTTCAGAAGAGAATTACTGGTATGTCGTCAAAATCTCGATAAGGATTAATGGAATCTGAACCTATCAAAGTCGCGCTGGAAGTTCTAGTCTGTCGCATGGATTTAGTATTAGTTTATAGTTCATCATGCGGACTGGTTCATAGCTAGAACAAATGATGATCCACTTGTCTGAATTTAAATAGAAAATTGGTTTCTTTTCAAATGCGAGGAGGTAGTGAGATCAATTAAAATGTATTACGACGCATCGGATCGAGTCAGCAATCACCGCTTATTGATGTGAAAGAACACCCAGAGAAACGCCGCGTTAAATAACAGAGAGTACGAGACTGTACGCAGTTGTCTATATTGTAATTACAGCAGCATGACCCGAGGAAAATCGGACTTCATTTCTAGGAAATCACCTTTTCCGGGTGATCAAACACGGGTCTTCGTTTTATCATTCGCTTAAGCGACCCTCAGGAAATGCCGCTTACTGTATTTTGGTAATTGGTTCAAGGATTAATTATCTGGCATGCTCGTGATGTAAAAAAGCAGTGTATGTTCTTGAGTCTTGGATGAATATAGATGCAGCGATTATTTATCACTCTGTACCGGCAATATCTCTTAAACAAGCTTTTAAGGTAGGTGTTTCTTTGGATGTCATTTTGTGTATACATGTAGATATGCTCATATACATGTAAGTATATATATCAGATAACGCAAAATTTGTGACTTTGAGACGAATTAAACTATATCCAAAATTAATTTAAAAAATTGTCAACTCCAATTTAGTGAGTACATTTTTTCTGTTGAAGAGTGACTGTGTTAAATTTTCATGAATGATGTAAAAACTTTTATTTATATATGAAAAAGACCCAAACCACACCGAGATGGTATTTTGTTGATAAAACTTCGATCTTTTAAAATACCACCACTTTGTTAACATCTGCTACACCATGAAACAAAAACAATGAACAGTCTTCGTTCAAAATAGAATATCCTGGAGTAAATTAATGTTGTTATGTACATTCAAAGGGAAAGAAAAATTGCTACAAACAATGGTTAAGATTCAACAAGATAACTCTTAGTGAAGGATGGTTCGGTGGAGTTGTATGCAGGAATAAATGTCATGGTTATTATCATACAAGAACTCTAACATATACTAGGGCTTTTCATTTCTGCTACAAGGCTTTGGGTTGAACCACCGTTCATGAATGCTAGATGGCAAACTACAATAAAACACAATATAGAACAATATGGAACACCGCGTGTGATTGATGAATGGGCAAAGAAAACATACCTTTATGTTTTATAAAAGTCAGCAGCAACATACTCATCATTCATCTTTATTAATTCCCATTTTCAACTGTACATCAAAGCGTAATACTCTTATTTTATTTGTATCTTTGATATTATATATTTTATTAATTAAGAGTCATTCCGTGAAGGGTATTAAATGGTAGTATATTGCAGGCATATTTTTCGAATATGTCGAGATCTTAGCTTCATTTCTTACACACGATAGATTCAAATAAAAGATTATATAAGAAAAGAATTTTTTTTTAATTTCATATGCTACTTAATTAGTTGTCCGAAATCTGTGAATAATTTCTTTTTTACCATTAGTTAAGATTTTTACTGCTTTGGGGTAAATGGACTTCTTTTGGGGGGAAAGTGAAGAGGAGTTGTTATTGTGGGGGTGGGGGGGGGGGGGGTAGGTTAGGTAACCCGTGTTTAAATTTTAAAAACAAAACTTAAGACAATTAAATAATTCTTTTCAAATTTACAATATGATAAAATCGCTTATAATAGTATGAAATTACTTTTTTATTGATTGGAAAATATTTGAACATAATATTATAAAAAGTCTTTAAACATGGAAGCTGTAGCTTCCCAAAAAAGTGTATGGTACATCATGACATTCCTTCAGCTGTTCAAATTAACAATGTCCGGACGTAAACAGCCGATCAATAGTTACACACACTGGCCAAGCTAATAGCCACTGACTTATTGCATAACCCTCAGATCCACTAATGACCGATCTTTCCAATTTGCATATACTGAATTGTTGGAGTTTCATTATACCGGCATTGTACCCAAAACGACGGCCATTACGTTTAGCAAGTATAATGCAAAATTATTAGCTGAGCTTCACCGAGCATGCAAAATTACAAAATGTCTTTTAGCGAACCTTGTGGCGGAAACAACGAGGCAGAGTGGCCGTATCCTCGTCATGTCTTCAACAAATTAGTTTGCCTGGGTTCATCTTATTAATTTTCAAGTTACTCGTAACAATATTGATTTCATTGGAAGCAGGGTTTTTTTTTCGCCTGCTGCCTGGAGTAGTGCGTTCGCTCCGAGTTTTCTTGTTTTGTTTTTTTTCAACCCTGGTTTCTTGTGAATAGAAAAAGACATAAAGTCTTCAATTATACTTCTTAATTTTCCATTATCGGTTATTTATGTACATATGACCACCAGAAAATATTTCGTTTTGATCACTTCAAAAATACATCCAAATTACAGAGTACAAAATCTCCTACTGAACACGGAACCCGCCACTTACTTCCTTGCGGAAATGCAACTATAATCCAATGTAAAATCTTGTTGACGTAAATCTATATACGAAATTTAAAGTACATTGTTTATAACAGACACTGTGATGATCACGAATGAAGATTCCTAAAGGTTGGTTGATATTTTTGTTCATTACATATTATCATTTTTCTTTGTTATAAGGAATTTCCCTGATTAATATTATACGATAAAACGACCGAATTGCGTATTGATGAATTGGAGGTTTGTCACTTTGTTGAGTTTCATATAAATTTTATACATATGTACCTTATATCAAGAACGTTTCGTTACTCTTCGGTAGAAAGGTGGAGTACCGTAACTCTACTAGTCGTGGGTAAAGCATATATATTAAATATAATGATACTAAATTACATGCCAGTCGAATTACTTGTATATATAACCGTGAGTTAGGATTTCTTTGACATGTAAACACATATCAATGAATAAATGACACTATCTCCATCCTACAAAAATTTGATGGAACGGCGGCCATTTTCTTTCCTTCTCTCACCCACAAATGTAATCTTTAAATTCGCCAAGGCTTCTATATAGTGTAGAAGTGGGCATTAAATGTAGGAATTAAATAGTGTAAATATAGTTACAAGACCAAGTTTTGATTGCAGATAGTGTTGTTGCGTCATAATTTATACCTTTAAGCAGACGGACATAATTAAATTAAAAAAAAAAGAAAAAAAGAAGAAAGAATTGCAAGACATCATTTGACTTTGATGGCAACAATTTTGCGACGGCTGGTTGGCCAATGCTTTTATATGTCAATTGAAACATGAAATTAAATGTATTTTTTGAGGAAGTTAGGATTCAGGCTGATAGTTGGCAAGCTAAAAGAGGAAAGTTAGATAATTAAATTTGTTACCGGAAATACGGATATGATGCAGGCGTACTGTCCTTTCCGATATATTTCATTTTATCAAATGAATTATACAACATGACTATTTAAAGTAGTCATGTTGTATATTTTATTTGATGAAATGAAATATGCTGATGACACGGAAACAAGATTTGGATGGTAAATATTCTGTACTGTACAGCTACATGTATGTATGTACGACACATCCCTATGAACGTGTTACGTACATTTTGATGAAATACTTTGTGGTTCATACAAATATGACTGTTGTAGGCATTTCAGGAAAAAAACCCCATACTACTATTAAGCCTTGTCAATGAATTACGTGAATTTCAAGTCAGTGGTTTCTACCATTATATCCCATGTGCATAAGAAAGCATTTCACTGTTAATATCTTTAGAAATTTCTCTAGGAGAACTTGTAAGTTGCAAGAACTTGTTTCCAATCCTTTTGATTTATTCAATGAAATATATTCAAAACAAAACTCTTTGCAAGTTCTATTTAATTAATAGCAGATAACAGATAATAATAATAACAGACAAACGGAGAAAAATACGTAAATCATCACATGATTGGTCAGTGTGCTATATATCACACGAAAGACTAAAAGAAAGAAAGAAAAAGACGACCATATAATTTCTTCCATATTTGAAAGTTTTACGACATTTTGTGCATGCTTTTCTTGTTGCTATAAGAAACGGCGATCCCGAAATAACCCATGCATAGTAAAAATTAAAAAAAATTGATAAGAGGAAGACGTCATTTGTGATTTTCTGAGTTTTTCTAGGCTGTCTTGATAGTGTTGATTTTATAAGTGAAAAAATTGTGGAAGTCATGAAATTGATGGCATATAATGACATATTTAACGTGTATATAAAAATAATTATTTTTGAAACTTCAGAGTTTTAAAACTCTTCCTTGTGATATAGCATTTTTTCTGACATTAACATGCTGCATTGATTTAACATAATGACTCCGTTTTCTGATATAATAATTCAATAAATCAAGCCTTGCTTCCTTCGTATCTTTTAAACGGAAACAAATCTTTCAGCATTTTCTCTTAAAATTCCACAAAAAAATATTATAGATTCTCCCGAATATTTGAATTTAGTTGCATTAGGAAAAATTTATATCATATTTTCAAGCTACTGGAGAAAATGTTCTTCCTAATTAACGTTATAAAAAAAACCCGTATTCTTCAGGGTAACTCACTTTCCTTCTCAAGATGATTTTACGACAATGTGTCTTTTGATCTCCGACGACATTTTACGACAGCCGAAAAGCTCATTATGACTAAAAGCAACTGGGAGATGATGGTGCGTCTTCTTTAAACATAGGAATGCGTTGTCAATGTTACCCAAACAAACTGTTAAAGATTTTATACTTACCTTATTAATTCTAAATATCACGAATCATCAACAGTAACTGGAACTATCAACAATTTATTGCAACGCGCTTCAATTTTGCTACATTTGAAACCGTACGTCATTTTTTTCTTGTTCCTCTTTACGACCCGTTATGTAATCTTTCTGCATGTATCTAACGTTATAAGGTTCCTATTACTGTATACAGGGTTACTTTCGCCCCTCGCGTTATTTTCGCCCCTCTACACTTGCAAATGGTTTCGCCCCATCTTAAATTCGCCCAGACACGATTGTGTACTTAATTACCTTGGAACATTGGTATTTGTTCAGTCTTAAATTCGCGCTCGCTGAAAACGAGGTCGAAAGGGGCGAAAATAAAATGGGGGCGAATATTTCCCTGTATACAGTATTGCATTTGTAACGATAACAACTTTCCTGAAACCCTGATCAGCTGAACTAATATGGTTTCATCAGAATTCGTTGAACACATTTTTTTTGGTCAATTTCGATATGAAGTCGAACCACGAAATCAAATGATTATTCAAATAAGATGCATGTCAATGTATAGGTGTGATATTAAAACCATTGATAACGAACGAAATAACTTTCAACTACTAACGCGCGGTATTCAAGTTGTCTGCACCGCTTGGTGTGTTTTAGGACCAACGACATAAAAAAAAAACATTCAGTGCTTAAGTTACATGTAATTATCCTACAGGACTCCAACTGAAGGACTTTTGTAATATAGGACTATGAATACAAATGAGCTCCCGTTTTTTTCCCATTAAACTCGATCCAACTAATTACAAGAGCTGCATAGTCGACAGTCAGTACCAGTGAGTTTATTAGAGGTTCATGTAGATATAATTACTTATATCGGATACCGGATCCGAATTCAGTACATGTACAGTGCTGCTGAAAGATTACTTTCATATCATTTCATTACATATACTCAGGAAAATGTCTCCATTGCCAAAAGCTAATCAAGAAATCTTTAACCAGCCAGCAAAAGCATTGAGTGTCATATGCATTCAAATAATGCAAAGGTTTGTCGAATTCGGTAGTCTGTTAACGCGTTTTCCTGGAGACATTATATACACATGAATCGAGAGGTTTGCCAAGTATTAGCGCTGAAGTCTCCAGTTTCCATCAAATTGTGTTTCTGTAGAAAACAATACATACTCAAAACGTCTCATCTTTCAACTGACAGCCCTCTGTATCTAATATTAATACACATAAGAAAAGTGAATATATCAGGAAAGGAGATTATAATCAGTTATAAAATTCCAACCCAGTGTTCATAACGGCCTGATACAGAGAAAATAATAAGATTATATTTATTTATCGAAGTGTTCTTTATCGTGTTGAACTTGTTTGTTAAACATCGATATGCTCCTATTTATAAGATATATTTTCCACACCTAAAATTATACACGTAATATACGTCATACATGCGAGACTGTACCGCCATCAGCAAAAAACACACTACTGCATCAGTTTGCAGCTTCCCTGTATCTGAACCAAAGACGGACAGGATTTTATTATTTTCTAGCCCTGTTACTTTTTTTTCTTTCACGTGCTATGAGGAATATAACCCCAAGTGGATTGGTGGCCCACGGATGAAAGTTTTTTCCTCCGACTTTCTGACAAATGAGTTCCGACAAACCCTGGACAGTGAAAGATCCATGAGGAGAAATTTGAACACTCAGCCTACTTTGAATGACGGGGTAAACTCGGTCTGAGCGCAGCAGATGGACTTTAAACATCAGATTTTTTTTGTAAATTGATCTTGTGTCAACTCTGTGTGGAGTCATTTTGGTCACAGATGTAATCGACGGCCTCAGCAGCAAAATAACAGACTTGCAGTAATGAAAAAAGTAGCGGGCGAGACACTATATCTATATAATCATATGTCTTGATCTTTGGCCATCTATTTCTCCGTGTTAGTCAGAGCCTTGGTCGTGTTGTGCTTTACTGGTTTTACTGAACAAGGTTAATGGGTAAGTCTCTCTCTCTCTCTCTCTCTCTCTCTCTCTCTCTCTCTCTCTCTCTCTCTCTCTCTCTCTCTCCTTTTTTACGACTGTAACTGCATCAAAAGATATCAAATTTTGATCACCGTATATAATTTACGATTAAAGTACTTGAATAGCGTCTGTGGAAATATTTTATGATTTTTCATAAACAATGAATGAAACAAACAATCGCCATTATTGTAATATATGCAGCAGTAACCAAGAAACGCAAACCTTTAGAGTCATTATTTATTATACATATTTCAGACGAATGAATACATGTATCGTAGTGTTGTGCTAATAGGAATAGTGTTAATTGAATAACAAGAAATATGAAGCAGTGGCCAACGCAACAAATCTCAGTAGACAGATAAAAACGATTTTATCAATATATTATGTATAATTGTATATACACAGCATTTTTAAACTCCCACATTTTGGCAGCATCTAAATCCAGTAACCATGCAAGGCGATAAGAGGGATATTCATGAAAATGGGTTAGTGCTTTCTAACATTAGGTGACCCTCTCAGTGCGTTCATTGTAATTTACTCAAGTGCAAAGTAGCTTAATGTAAAAGAGAAGCCTCATTTCATTGTCTTATTCAACTCTTCAAATTAAGGGGGAAAAAGGGGGGGGGGTATAAACCACTTGCTTTAAAATTAGTGATGAAGATGCCTGCAATCATATATGCCATGTTGTATAAGAAGAGAATGACTGTTTTGATGGCAGCAGCTGTTAGCTGATGTTTTCTGATCAAATCCAATGTTAATTAAACCTGACAAATTTGTTATGGTTCTTAACTGTCTCCCAATACAAAGGAATTCGTTATTATGGCAGGTTATGTCTTTCGCTTGCTACTTTCGTCTGTAATGAGGCCAAGAAAAGTATTTCACTTCTTCAAGTCAACAGGTTGAAGTTCGAATCTTTTTTTCTCAAATTGTTTTCTAATTGTTAATTCACAAGAATAGTATTTCACTTCTTCAAGTTAACAGGTTGAAGTTCGAATCTTTCCGTCTCAAATTCTTTTGTAATTGTCCATATTCATCACTTTCATCATTCCGCCAAAGATTTCTTTTTCATTGTATATTGGGAAAATTCTATATGATAAGCAAAGTAGAGGAAGGGTGTTTTAATTGTTTCGGATTTTCGCAAGACTCTCCTCTGTTTTGAATTTAAATGAATAAAAAGAATTGTTTGACAAATGGCAGATGAGTCAATTGGTATAGGGAACATACCTACATGTACCTGTAGTAAGCTGTTTATATGTATGCAATAAGATAACTTGTGTGTATGATTATAATATCAAAAATAAAATTTCAGGAGATTAACCCTTGGCTCATGCAACCACTTGCGGATACCGGTATTCCAATTTCAGTGAAAAACAATGGGAGTAGCTACATGTAAATATAAATGATGACGTGAATGCTAATGCGGGAGTAAGGTTTTTATCCATTTTGTTCAATGGAACTTCTGTTAAGACCCAGATCAGCCCGGAACTTCAGTTTCTTTTGATTTACCTTAGAACAACATTTACTAATTACTTTAGGCTGTTCGAAGTTGTATGGTTTTGTTGTTTCGTTGAACGTCATGATTTACTTAAAAGTATATGAATGTGTATTTGATGATACTGTATGCTCGAATCTAGAGGGGATTAGGTAAAGATAATGAAGGTAAGGATTCGAATTCGGAGTCTTAGGATAAGTTAAAATTTACTAAAATTGTGTAGTTAGATAATTTGAAACAGAAGCGACCGTTTTGTCATAAACCCTCCCCATTTTTTACTCTTGCACAAAATAAGTTTCGTTTGTGGAGAAAAGCTCTTACTATTCCTATATAAGTTTTTTTTTTACTGATGTGGTACAATCCACGCTAACCATGCGGTAAAAATTGAAAGATCTTCGCCTTTATTTTATATAAAAATCACAATTCAACTCTGATTTGGTACAAAATCGTGGTTTTTTTTTTAATTTTATATTTACTACGTACTTTGTGGATATAGCCCCCAATCATATTTTTTTATTGAGTTTTCTTTGATAATAGATTTGGAATAATTATACATGTACATTTTATGGTTTTTCAGCTGTTGTTGCTCAAAGGACTAAGGGTTTTTTTTAGATGTGAACAACATAGCTTATTTCTTGAGCAATCAAAATGCAGCAGCAGAGGGAATTCAATGCTTAAATCTAATGACAATAAAGGGAAGACAGGGTTGGTGGTGATTCTAACAAGATTAGAAGTTTTTTGTTTTTTTCGTGGAAATGATCACAGATAATTTGAAGCATCGCCATGCATCAGATCACATTAAATCAGATTTAGCTGCTATCGACCACCCTAGAAAATATCTGTAGTTCGCACGCATCAACTGACTCATTTACCGAATCACCCCGACCTCACACAGATGCTTGGCTATATTTACTACGCCATTTGTTGCATTAGGTTAGTATTTTTAAAATTTTACCAGGTCTTTTACAGCAGGTCAGATACTTAACGTTAGTACCGTAATATGTTTCCAAACAAATGACACAATATATGAAAGAAAGCCGGAATACGTGTATACATCTGAATCTTCTTTTTTATTTATTTGGTATTAATACTTCTTGCACTAAAAGTTTCTAGCTTCAGCCAAAATCTTGCCACCATTATGACACATGTACCTGTACAATGATGAATTGCTTCTGGTCTGATTAAGAGCCCCTTGCTATTAGGAAAGATGGAGTATATTTTTATTGAAGGGGAAGGGGTGAAATAAACTCAATAATGCAAAGGTCTATATGAATTAAATTACGATGTTGCTTCTGTTTTGGTCTAGACCCTACGGTAACACTGGTAACAGTCAACAAAGCATAAACAATATTTGAGAATACAGTTTGTGGTGTCTTTAGTTACATAATGCTTCTTCAATTATCGCAATTAATGTACCTCTCAGCGAATAAGCCTGCGAGAGCTCGTAAAATGCATTTCACTAATGACTATGTCACAGAAGACTAATGGCAAATAGCAGAGAGTTCCTCATGGTTGTTAATTTGGACAGTAGGCAATGGAGTCTGTATACATACGGAGCTAGGTAACATTTTTCTCGAGTTTTCTTCATTTTTCCTTCTTTTTGATTGTGTGACACTCACGTTCAATTTTTTTTATTCATGTATGGGAAGAAGAGTATAAGTCTACTTAAGTGCAATATTTGCCTTTAGCATTTATACACTGCATAAAGATTTACGGTTGGTTTGGATGGAATTAATGAAGTTCAACTTTAATATAACCATGATGGAGGTCCAATGTACATGTATTTCCTTTGGGAAATTAGTGTATTTTTAAATTAAAAATAAGGTCAAAATAGAAATGGCAACTGATGTAATTAAATACAAAATGAAGAAGTTATGTTTAACAAAAACCTAACTTTGTAATGTCGGCAATGACATGTATCAATGACGATACCAATCTTTGATTTTTAGCTGGGATGCAACAGCTTTTGAGGGTTGCCTATCGTATTGTTATCAAAGTTCTTTGATATCCCTCTTTTGATATCCTTGATATCATCTCTTGATATCCTTGATATCCCTCTCTATAAAACCCAAAAAAATCTACAGAGAGAGAGAGAGAGAGAGAGAGAGAGAGAGATTTTCACAATTTAATATTATATTCGGTAGATTTTTCTTCTAAGACTTGTCACAAATCGTAGGTATAACTTTTTTAAATGGAGAATCACGGAAATCCTTAAACATATTTCCAAGCCAAGCCAACAATTTTACTCTCACCGAAATGCTGTATTAAAACGTAGATGACATGTGGTTCTCGTGATAGCGATATTTTGATTTTTAAATTGCAAATACTTAAACGGGAAATAATCGTTTACATTTGTATGTGTTCTATACAAAAAACATTTGTGACAATCAGTTTAAACCCCTTGACTGTGTATGTTTAAACACTTGCTCTATAATACCAGAGATCTTTTCATTATATAACAAGACCACGTTTAGCTCGTTGTAAAAGCACAGTTCAAATATTTATAAAACTTCTCAAAATGTTGTTTTTCTTTCCAATCGCTTTTAAGACAATTTGTTTTTCCTTGTACAAGTTGTTTGCAGTATAAATCTGAAGATTTATACTGCGTCTGCGATGAATGTATTATTCCTTTTTGTTAATTGCATTTGGTTGGGAAAGTAAACTTGGTAGAATTTACTCGTTCTTGTAATGGATTTACACGAATGATCCGAATAGCAGACATTGGTGTTTCTTTGACATCACTCACTACTCTCGTTACAAAGGTACCGTTGATAATCTATGCATTTTTATCTTTGGATGCAGATAATTTGTTGTCATGACAACCCATAACCCTGTGCTTGATATCCAGCCCCACAGAAACTTTGAAACGATTATTACAGGTTGTTTCCTTTTTCTTTGCAGGTGGATGATAAGGCAACGATTTTTGATAGGCACCTGTAGTTGTTCCCAAAATTTTTCACGATACGGACAGCTATGCGGCAATCCGAGAACTGTGATATGAATTTATACGAAGAAAGTGAAATTGACCACTTTTAATAAAGTCAGTGAATTGTACTAGGATATCCGTTAGAGTGTATATACATACATGTCTAGTTTGTGGATCATTCGAAGCATCCGGTTTGTCCAAAGACAATATGTTTCAATGACTGAATGAATGAATTATAAGATATTATGAACAAGAATGGGGTGGATCAAAGTATCATAAACAAAGGTATGTACAATTTTTTTTGTTTTCGTTTCTAAAAGCATATACTAAGTAAACTAACATTTTAATTTTTACTCTGTTTTAACAAGATGATGATGTTATTTGAAGAAAAAAAATTACGCACTTTTGATAAACGTTTGCAAATATTGCGTAGTTATTGGTCCGTGTATTTGACGTTAAAATAATTATATACACATTTAACGTTTACTTTAAAGAGACATCGTTTATTCAAACATACAGTCACATGTATATTATACATGTAGCAAATTGATATTGGTATAATTGACACCACCTTACATCCATGTATATCAATCCAATTTTGATAATTCCGTTCGTTTGATATTCAAGAGTATTATATCAATACATATGTATACTAATAGGCAATGCCTGTTCCTTTAATATCCAAATCAATCTTGAAATATATAAGTTGACCTCCTCTTAAATTTTGTATTGCCCCATTATCCTTGACCAATTTAATGTAATTGAATATACTAGATACAATTTAATACTTAATGATTTAAAAAATACAACTCGGATCATATTCAAATTTTCAAATTCGATAGTCTGTTAAATACCACCATTACGCAATAAAAGTTTCCGTTTGTTTTAGAAATGAAATAAGAAATTATAATCCTTTCCGCCATTGAATACCAATGTTCACATCGTATTATGATGTATTTCCTTTCTTCATTAAAAAAAGACTTCGATTACTTCCTCGTGTATGGTATAGAATAGATAATTCTCGATGAAATTTTAATTTAAAAAAGTAATAATAAATACATATATGCTATTTATATCAATAGCTTTACGTGATAATACTATATAGTAACCTTTTTTTTTTCCTCACCGGTATCTTAATTGTTCAGTTTTTTATCAACACAAATGTGATACAGTGGGTGTATTTGGCACTTTGAAAAAATTTATAGATAAGTGGTGAAAATATTATCAGATAACGTGTTTATTCATCACAAGAAATCATGCAATAGTGTGGAATAAACAACTGTTAAACTATATATGTATATGTATATATCAAAAAGAGAAACGATAAATATGTACTGTAAATTCCTTATATTACGCGAGTACATAATTCCGCGAACCTGCCGTTTTGTATCAAATCGCGAGAATGTAAAATCGCGAACGCGGGAGATATATTCTTTATTCTGATAGTTGTCAACTCTCAGAAAATAAAAGCGATGTTTTAAAATCCGCGAGGGATGCTTAACGCAATTTTACGCGGATATAAATTCCTCGCGTTTAATAAGAAATTTAAAGTATTTGGTCTGCATGACATAGCTATAACAAGTCTGATTTGTATTGTTCATGTATCGGCCGTATATATGGCTTTCAATGCCAAGTTCTATCCACGCCCAAAATAATCAGTGAAGAGATCTACATTTATACTAGTATGCATTTGTAACTAGAATACCTAATCCTAGCAACGCGACTTATGTACCAGTGACTTGGTCCTTTTCCAGGCCTGTGCTTAGCATTCGAAAAGAAAATGTTGGAAAAAAAATGCAATATTTTACAACATTTGATTAGTTTTATATATGATCGACGAATTATTTGTCCTTAAAATTAAACGCTTCTATTGAAGACGTTTGACATAAAAATTCTACGTCTGCCGATAAAAATTGAAAGTTGTTATATACTTGCTTTGAATTGGAAATCGGAGTCGATTGGATAAAAAGTTAAAATAGTATTCGAAAAGATAACAATTTAAAAATGAAAATGAATTAAGCACAAAACACTTTAAGCAAACTGCATCGAAAGCTTTCTCTACCAAACAAATCTAGGCTACTAGAACCCGGTTTATATTTTGCCCTAACTTCCACGCAAGTTTAACTTTAGCAATGCATATTTAATGACCGACTGCCCATTGCGGGCCAATAATAGTCTCATATGCATGACTCCCAGAGGTCAAATCAAACCACAGAGAATACAGGCAGACTCTAAAACGTTAACTATCTTGTGCACGAAGGCGGAAGCGTAGAAAATAGACCTTATTTCATGCGAAACAGTTGTTGTTTCTTTTATCTCGTTGGCAACCAACGGAACAGCACACTCACACTGAAGTAACAGATAAAGAGAAAAGTGGAATATTTTAGAATAAAGGAAAAAAAGTTCAAGTTTATTATTTCAGAGGGTAAATTGGCTTAAGCTGACTTAGTTTTGAATATATTATTGGAGGCGGGGTTCGAACATAAATTTCGTTAGAACTATAGGGTCAATAAATGTTTAATCTGTACCAACTTTTATGGATAATATTTTTACAAACTTTTTTTTTCTACGAGAATAATTTGGTGTTAAGAAATCGGAACTGTGTACATACTTTGCAATTGGACTTAACAGTAGATTGTAGAAAAAAACCAATTTGAATAACTATCTGGCTTAAATTTATCGAATTAAAAAAATAAATTCCTATACAGCAAAGCAAAACATGTTGAAGGTCTCAGTTATAAGCAATTTATGACTCAAGAGCTATAGATGCATACTTGCAAACAGTGAAACAGTATCAAAATACATGAACGTGAGGATTCAAATTGTCAGAAACTTTGGTACAAATAATACATGTAGGTGGCACATCAAATACATGTATTGCAAGAAAAAGGATATTTTGGTAGAATATCATTTCTTTTTCTTTTTTTCACAAATAATCCAGACATTGCTAATGCGTTGCCATGGATAAAAATCATCGGTGTACTTAATATTGTTACGTGAGTTGCGCGTTCATTTCGACTCAAGTGAACATGCAACAAGTAAATGTATACTGTTCTTATTTAAGCAAGAATTCCTTTTCACTGGAATTGCATAATTTGATACGTTTCAGAAGTCATGAATGTACATCATGTACATTGCAGTTCTGGAAATAATTACAAATCGAATTAATTGTATTTGATATTGAAAATGTTTCTCTTCCTTTTTGTTTCATGTCTAGTAAGGTTTGTAACGAATACTGTGTGCAGTTTTTAACAATTTTATACTGGTGTTCATCGTTTTAAGTTATTTTGGTTGAAACCGCTAAATTTATCTTCTTTGACGTTGTATAATTGATTTAAGATCGGGGTGCAATAGACTACTATCGTCATTTCTTTGAGAAATATAGCCGTCGAGGCTAGGGTTAGGTTATCCACAGATAATTGCAGAACCAAACTGTACAACTTGCGCGTAATTTGCGTCGCGTAGCATCTGATACGATGGTTTGATAAGTTATTATGAAGATATCTAACTATGGAAACATGTATGAAATTATGATGAAATTGAAATATTTATTATTTTGCATTCCGAAAACACATAAATTATCAGAATATCAGGCCACTGATGATGTGATGATTATTAGTGACGTATGAAGAACAACGTACACAACCCCAATTCGACCAATCAAATTGTGTGATATAATTTTAAAAAAAAATATCTGATAGCCGTTGCTGCAGCTTTTTTGTGCAATTTAATTATATAGAATTAGTCCTGTAAAACCGCTCTCCTACGAGGTCATCTCGGAGCGACCTTTTAAATAGCCTATGAAATCGCTGCTGTCAAATTCTTGGCTGGTAGTTCGGATATGTGTTTCCTTATCACCGATGAATCTAAACCCCCGAGGTGCCTCGTGTAGATTCGATTCTCAGCACAGAGATTTGATGCAATATGCGCTAGAGAAAAAAGGGGGTATATATACATAGTACAATTGATGTATAATAGGGGAGAAAGAGCAAACAAGATATCATTGATATCTCCGATACTATTATATACCTGACTGCACAAACATTTTTTGAAATTATTCAAACTTCCGAGAAAAAGGTCGCCGTCGTTAGCTCCACACCATATCCCCCTACAATACAGTTAAATCTGGTTAACCATATTTGACAATCGGAACTCCTCGCGTGCCTTCCCATAAAGCATAGCGAAGACAGGTAAGGAATACGCATTTTGCTAGACTAAGTGCTCTCGAGCGCAAGGAACTACATTAGTCTTTTTTACTGGAATATCATGGTCCGGATAATTTTGGAAAACTACTGAAGTTAGACTGAACGATGACAATTCCAATTTAAGATAAAAATAGATATAATCCGATATCTGAGGTTTCTTAATCTATTGTTCCACATTACACATGAAAGTAAAAGAAAAAGTTTGTAATGCTAATATTTTAAAGCCCAATTGGTAAAGCATAGCTTTCCTTACAGTTAATAAACCTTTTAAGATACATGTAATTCCGGCAATTCAAGCCCAGAAAATCCCCATAACCAGAATATCTTTTCAGAGTATGTCGGAAATGACAAGAAGCAATTGATCCAACGCTGTACAATTTAATTTTTTGTTTATACATTCACTTTAAATCATCGCACAATCACAGCTATTCTAATATTACAACAGCTGTGCGGACCATTATATAGTGAACACAAACAATTCTGAGTATTAAAATGACGAATTTTTAAAAGTTCAGAGTCCATGGTTAGAAAAAAATGAATAGATATACTAACAGTTAATATGCTGTGTACAGGTTCTTTGTCTTAAAAAATGATTCATATTTTACTTTAATTAATGTCTACAAACATTACTTCGGACGCCATTGTCGATAAAAACTGCACCTTCAACCTACTATATCGAGCGCCCCCCCCCACGGCAGTACTGTCTACTCCCCCCCCTCCCCCGGCAGTATTGTCGACTTCTCCCCCCCCCCCCCCCCGACAGTACTGTCTACTTTTTCATAATGAAAGGTATCCGGTCCTCAGCCTAAAAGTATTACGTTCATCATTAAAATGTTTTTTATCCTTTGAATTTAAAACTTTAAATGAGATAAAAAGAAATTTATTGATGGTATCCAAGCTTTTACAAAGTTATAGCAATTTTGCCCACGGTGGATATAATAAATAAGAAATCATTTATTAAACTATCTTAATTTATACCAAAGTTTTGAGACTTTGAAGCGAGGTACCGTAAATTAATGGCGGCTCGTTAGCTCCCTTCTCCCTTTTTTATGTTATATATCACCCTTTTTATCTCTGGATCAGATTGAGACGAATTCCTGTGATTCTAATAAAGTGTAAGTTATTGTCATTCAGATGTATCATGGAAGAATAGCAGATCGGACGGATGTTACTCACAATTTTAAAAACTTAACCTAGCATAAAATAGACGACAGGGCATTAGCTAGAGTTTTACGATCGCGAGATAAGACTGTAAAACTATTTTAAGATTTGTTTCTGATTGGCTAACATATTTATATTTATTCATAATTGACAAGGTGCTCTGAGCTGACCTCGGCTGAGATGCTGTATGATCTTGTTTAGCCTATTATAGAGGAGCTAGTCTAATTTTAAGTAGATTGCTGGTTTTGGTACTCTGTTATCTGTGTTTTGATATTCCGATTAATAAAATAAGAGGGTTTGATTTTTCAATTAAGATTTAATAAATATATATTAAATTACATTTACCGAGGAATTTCTCCTCTATTTGTTAAGGAAACGACTGTGTTTCGTAGGTCAATATATCGAAACTGAAAGGGCTAAAATATACACGACCCAGTTCTAACCAGTTCTAGTCGATCGGTCAAAGAAAAATCACTGACCACGAAATGATCATGATGGTGTCAGACTAAAAATTCCCATATACGACGACTTTGCTATTTCTTTTATCTAACGTACTGATGTAAATTAACACTAATTTAATGAATTTTACTTACTCTTTACGATCAATTCAATGATTTGTTAAAAGTAAATGAAAGATGCATGTAAATATAAATAATAAAATGTTTTCGTTGATGATTCATGCGAGTTATGATTGTAGTTATGATTATTTCAAAAAGAAATTGCATAAATTACATAATCCGCTAACTGCACGTTACAATAAAATGATAAAATCAATTACAATATTTTCATTGTAAAAAGATACAGGTGGATCTAATTATAAATAATGCACGCCATGTTTTCATAAAAAAATTGCTTTTGAGCGAAGTACATGTAAGAAAATATAAGTGTATCAATTTGTTATTCTTTGAAAATAATCGTTCCAAAACATAGTTTATATATTGAATAACAAAGTCATTTGTAAATATGCCTTAAAAACCACCTTTTACTTTTAAGATCTTAAGACGGAATGCTGTGTATACATAAATCTGCCTATGCTTTTAGACGGCACTCAGTATGTTGGTTAATGGCAATGCTGAGTAGTCTGCCCTTGTTGTTGTTCACTTACGAAGTATTTCAAGGCTGATATACTAATTACAAAATCCATCCTGTACTATCATTCCGGCAGAGTATATTACTCAAAGTTCGAAAATGTAGGAGCTCCCTCGAGGGTTTATATAATCATCAACTATGCCAGAATTTCGGTTCGTACCTTATTGCATCGGAATGGCATTTAATACATTTATGAAATTTTCAATATTAGGCATATATCGTAGAATATTGTTTATTGAATATGTACCCAGTTCATATATTTACATACTTGTGCTTATTATCTGAATGTATTACTGGATCATTTATATTTTACGAAGGTTTGCTTTTTTTTTTTCAAATTTAAAACACGACTCAACAATGCTGCATGGAGAAGGCGCTCAAATATCACAAGAGTTATTTTCAGTCTAACCCTTTTTTTATCTTCCTCATAAATTAAATTGGTTTTATATGCCCGTAGGAGAGATGTAATTTACTGAATAATCGATGTTTGAAAGGGTCCTTAGTAAAAATAATACAGAACATTCGTCACATTACATTAGTTTCAACCAGACTTACCACGAGAGAGAGAGAGAGAGAGAGAGAGAGAGAGAGAGAGAGAGAGAGAGAGAGAGAACAATTTAAACATGATTTAATGATAAGGTGTTATTATTATTTCAAATGATTAAGTGGTACAAAAATAAATTGGAGAGAGAGAGAGAGAGAGAGAGAGAGAGAGAGAGAGAGAGAGAGAGAGAACAAATCGAACATGATTTAATGATAAGGTGTTATTATTATTTCAAATGATTAAGTGGTACAAAAATAAATTGTAGAGAGTAAGAGAGAGAGAGAGAGAGAGAGAGAGAGAGAGAGAGAGAGAGAGAGAGAGAGAGAGAGAGAGAGAGAGCATAATTTATGATAAAGTGTTAGATATTATTTCAAATGATTGAGAGGTATAAAAATAAATTGACGAGAGAGAGAGAGAGAGAGAGAGAGAGAGAGAGAGAGAGAGAGAGAGAGAGAGAGAGAGAGCTGCATCATGATCTGAATATAGCGTTACTCTAAATTAACAAGAAGACTAAAACTAAATACATGTAACAGTTTAAATAGAAAATGAAAATTATGCAAAGAGCACTTTACAAGTTCGTAATGATGATTAAAAAATTAAAAAAAATATATCAGAAATTCTGTACTGAAAATAAATACCGTGTCCTTTTAATGACAAGATGAGACTAGTTTTGCCCGCTGTGCTTGTGTTCTCTTTATTCTGAGCATGTCAGATTGTTTTACTAATCTTCTAAAATAGGAAATTATCTTTAGAAATACGAGACAACAAATTCGATAATGATAATATTTAGGTCTCATTACTCCACGGTGCACATCTATTAATAAACATCTCTTAAAATGATTGAATATGTAACAGATGGGCTAGTATTGATATAATAATTCCATTTATTGGGTTTATGGTTTTTACTTTGATTTCATTAATCAAAATGAAGTTTTATCTATGATATCTAGAAACATATATCTATCATCTATGACAAATTGATATGCTTAATATACGTTTAATTATCTTAGAAAAAAAAACCCTACAATATCTTAATCACTGAAATCCAACGGTCGAGCTTTCCATCACCAATCATCCTGGTTATCTATTTTATTATCTGCTATAAAAAAAACATTGACTCCTGAACAGGATCAACTTTGAAATATGTCATATAAATTCCAACCATTGCTTAAACCAGCAAACCAGTGCGATCGTCGTCTAGCAGTGGTCGATATCAGATCCCCATGTTATTTCCCCTGGGGGGACAGATAGTTTATGATCACACCAAAGGCGGTTAACGCGACTCTCTGCGATTCTCTGCTTTTACTGAGCCACAAATAAGATCTCCTAGCATGGAAGAACAAAGTTTACATGTGTATCCCTGGATGCGTGTGTATTTCTGTTAACTTTCTAATTTACCCGCCTTGTTAACGTATTATGATGTCATGAGAATGGGGTGACCTTTACCTTTTTCCTTTTTTTGCTTTCAAATATAAGTGGGAGGGTGGATGTGGATGTGGATGTGGATGTTTTATCTATAATTAATTAGAGTTGAAGGGTTCTTTACATGTACGTGTCAATGCAGTTGAGCACGTGTCCTAAAAGTACACGTGTATGTAGAAAATATATAATATATAAACCATTTTAACAAGAGCTTGAACTTTGGGTAGTTGTGACAATTAAACAGCAATGTGACGTAGGCCTGTCTAATTCGTCGTTGGCCACTCAGCCATGGCTCTTTGAAATCTGCAAGATTTGTCTGACTTTCGAGCTAAGACTACGCAATCAGTGCATATTTTGCTTAAAACCAGCGTCATTTTGAATTGTTTTGACGCAAGAAATAGTCACGTCCTACCGAAAGTCCAAGCTCATGTTAAAATGATTTTATCATGATGAAAACGCAGTAATTATGGGCCATGTTAATGTCGATTAATTATTATATTAAAATCTGACATTTTATTAACTTTGTTTATTGTTATAATGTAAAACTGTAGTTCACCAAAAGTAGAAAAAAAAATTAATGTCCTGTTAAAATTAATCAGGTGGAAGATTTTACCTGCTGATAAAATTTATAACCGGATTTTTGCTCACAATATATATTACATGTACGTACATGTGCATGCACATATAATTTAAGTTTAAATTTTGTATAAATGTATGGAACAGATCGATTTTTGAACCAGTAGTTGAAAGCATTTGAAATATCATAAATCTATATAGATTTAGATCACAAAGTATCATACAGTGAGCAATTTTTGACGGTGTAGTTAATATATAGTAAAACAAGTTTTATTTTCCTTTAGCATTAATCAAGAGTTAGTGATGAAAAGTTTTACATTATTTTCAAACCTTCAATCAAAAGACGAGGGTAAAACTAATATTTCCTCTTTCTACAGTTCCTGTTTCTACGGCTTTTAGTCACATCTGTACGATTCACAATTAAGCTTAATAGCGTATTTTCAAAGCACTCTATTAGCTTTTGATCGCTATTATCCACTTAGTCGATTGAAATGGATTGTGATGGTTTCTAAATTAATCTTTACTGCTGACAAATTTTGTTCTATTGATATGTGAATCGTAGACACTTATTTTCATAACGATGGCAAAAATAAGAGATTGAAGCAGTCTTATTATTTACTTTTGTCTTGGTTAATTTGTAAGGGGAATTATTGATTTGCGCTTTTCTGTTTATATTAAGAGGAACTCATTGTAGTTTTTGAGATCTGGTAATAGCAAAGATCAAAAGGAATTGCTAACAATCATAATAGTTGCATTTTTATATTTACATTGTGATTTTTGTTTTATTTACTAATTAAACTTGTTGAAGAAATTGAACACGCTTAGTGGTTGAGATGTCAATCAGCTTTTTTTAAATGACAGTGAAAGATTTGATACAAAGTCTAGAAAGGGGAAAGGGGTCAATGTTTATCTTCTTTTTTTTTTAATGCAAAAATCAGGGGTGGGGCATGGGATGAGGAGGGATGAAAACAACCCATTGTTTAACACAGAGGAAAATTTCGTCAGTTTCTAACATATATATGCAAGAAAGAAAGATTAAAACACATTTCATATACACGTTCAAGAATTAAGCCACGGTTTTCTTCATACACCTGTAATAGGTTAAAAAGTAAGCTAACGCATGGTCCAATCTGCTCTTTATAAACCAGCATTCTTACCTTTTTTTTGGTGTAACTTAGGTTTATATAGGTACTTCATTGTGTAAAAAGAGAGATAACTCGAAAAACACTTGATCAACGTTATAAACTGTGTATTGGGACAGTACACACAATGAAGACAAAGGCCTTTGTACTTGAAATAAAAGGTCGCTTAATGTAGGTTAATAAACCGTTGATAATTAAGGCTGATTGCAGAAATGTAGTGAGATATGTTGATAACTCTTAGCACTTGTCTTACAATTTTTTACAAAAATGTTATGCTTCTTAATCAAAGGCCATACCCTGATTAAATAATATCTTTAAAAATCTCCAAAAGACATTGCCAAAACAACACTAGGACTCTTCCACCCGAAATTATTCTGTGAGGTAAGATGGCAAATTTGAAAAAAATAATTGCATACTTTTCAAATGTTTTTTTTTTCAATGTTTATTTTCTTCTGTTGGACATGGGGAAACGTTACGTTTTAATTCTGCTTGTACATATATATTGAGAGAGAGAGAGAGAGAGAGAGAGAGAGAGAGAGAGAGAGAGAGAGAGAGAGAGAGAGAGAGAGACTTTTCAAATGTAAGGAAAATTGAAATATCAATATCATTAATTTGATTTGTTTATAGTTTGTTTTGATTTTCGGATCGAGATAAAACTCTTTAAAACATGTCAACGCAATGAGCTGTGCATTGAGAACAAAGATGTCGCAAAATCAAAAGATGGGAGCAAACCCCTGTAATAGTCCGGCAGACGTCCATTATTTCTAAACGGTGCATATTATGAGATTAAATACGAAACTGTTCATCCTGCCATAACAATTTTTTCCAGCAACATAAACGGCAAAAAAAATTGATTAATTGGCGATCGTAGAAAAAAAACACTACACAACCCGCCCGCTACCTCGTTGTACCAGCTGTTGCAAACGGTCCCTGGTCGATAACACTCCCACTCCATTTTTATTATTGATGGCGAGGTTTATTTTCAGCTTTGCAAGGAAAATTTCATCAAGTTTTCATACATTTTTTTTTGTTCTCACAAAGATTGAGTGATACCTCTGCAATGAAATATTTATAATTTATATTTGGTGCACATGTGCCAGTGCACAAACCTCTGGCTGGCGCTGATGTGTCATAAATGTGCACTAGGTTTATTTTTAAATTTAATGGCGCGCTTGAGGTTTTTCTCTGTTGACATTCAAGAGAAAATGTTGAATGTTTAATGAACTAGAAATGTGATCAGTGTTAATTTGTATCATTATTTCAATCTTCTTACAATGCATAAACGTATAACATGTATATTATGTGGGTTTTTTTTTTTAAATATGATCATATAAATTCCGATAATTATACATGTAGCTGAATAACCCTTTGAGGGTTTTTTTTTAAACAATTAAATGCTTTCTTTGGTGATTCGTTCGGGATATAAAGGTAGCGACATTGCAGGAAAAATACATAACCCGCTAACGCGGGTTATGTAATTTTTTGCTGCAATGATCGCTACCTTCATAACCCGCATGAATCATTTCTCATGTCGCATCTTTCTTTTTTACTAATTAATAAATTGATTATGAAAAGTAAGTAAAATTCACTAAATTACTGTTAACGTACATAGTAAGTACGTTAGCTAAAAGAAACAGCCAAATTGTCTCCTATGAGACTTTGAGTCTGGCATCATCATGATTATTTCGTGCAGTCCGTAATACATTTATTTCGTAGGTCGCTGTAGGTTAGGACCAGTCGATAAACGGGGCGTGTAGATTTCAGTCTGCCTGTTTCTATTACATAATTATTGCATACCCAATTGTTCAAAATAACATGACTTAGTATACTTTCCTTTCTGACGGATTTTATTTGAGAATAAAATATGTCAGAAAGGACAATTCCTTAGTATAAAATTAGAAGGAATTCTGTTTAATTAAATGTAGGTGGTCAATTTATGGAGACATACTAAGTATACCATATATACTGTACGTGTATATACACATAAGTACTAGTATCGACGTCACAAAAAAGCATAAAGACGGACCACGAGATCAATATAGTTTTCTATGAGTATGAGGTCAATATGTAACTCTAGATTGACCGAATTAATGGGCGACATCTGCATGCATTAATGATTGTATTCGTGATAAACAAGTGACAAAACCGTTACAATTGAATTGGCATGTTGTCAGAGAAATATACCCTGATTTTTCTTTTCAAGTCAGCATCAAAATATATATTTACGTATTCTCTAGCATGTGTTTCTAAGCAAACCAAATGGAATTTTTGAATTTCCTATCATGTGTTTCTAAGCAAACCAAATGGAATATTTGAATTTCACAGTTAAAAAAATAAACAAACAAAAAAATCATTACAGTACTACCTTAAAAAAATATCCTTTTATAGTTTCGTTTAGCATGTATATCAATGTGTAACCAAATTGTTCACATTAATATTATTAAATGTTTATGAACTAAAATTTAAAAAATACCATACCCTACAATGTACGCCATGTACACGTATATACAATAGCCTTAAAAAGCACTTCGCATTGTGGAAAAAAAAATGTGGTATAATATCGAATCAAAGTGAACATTTATTATTAAAAGCATCAAAAACCAACGGTCCCTTATAATAAAAACCAGAAATAAAAGTTTGAAAAGCAGCTTTTGATAAAAAAAAAATGAACAGGAAAAAAACATGAAAAAAACATGATATGCAAATAAAGCATTTGATTTTTCTTATCACCGTCGACTTAAATATTCAGTTATAATATAAAAAAAAAAATGAGCAAATGTGATACATACATGTAGACTTGTATTTTACACCAAAGGTAGATCACGCTAACATATACAGAAATAGCCCTGAATAAATTCTGATACTTTCTTTAGCTTCAGAAAAACCATGCGAGTTACAATTGCCTTCCCATTTCATATCCCTCTACCACGAGGGAATTACAATGTACCCCCTCTACTTGTACCTTAAAGAGAAGTATTGTTACATGACCTTGGAGTATATTTGAAGGGTCAAGGTCAAATTGAAAATGATACATCAAAACGAACACTAATTAAAATTAAGATGAAGCATTTTATTTACAACCGGTCGTGTGTTCAGTGCGATTGTTTTTGTAGCCTCATCATGTATTTTTGAATTCTGTCTTCCTATCGTATAGTGTTGGTCATGAATACCCTATAGATGCCGCTGGTACTTGTATGCCATATCTTCAATTAGCCCATTAAAGGACTTGTGGCCAAAGAAAGTCCCCTTTCCATCTTTAATTAGCCTCTTCTTCACGAACTAAGTCATCATGGTGCTATCAGAAAGGAAGTTAAAAATTAATACGTTGATGCTGATCAGATGACAATGCATGTAATTATTCTTCTTAAAGGATTAATCAATCGGTAAATAAGATAAACATATAGCAAAAGTCGACGAACAGCAACACCTGGTTGTGTCTAATTACTTTACAAATAAGGGGGGTGAGTGTGGAGTTTAGAATTTATTTTATTTTTTGCATTCGTCCAAACAAATATGGACGTTAGGATTGAAAAAAAAAATCATTTATTCCCTACTATTGAATATTCAACGGTCAATGAAAATGACCGACAATTATTTTGAATTTGTTTCATGATTTATATTTAAACGCTTTTTTGTTTGCCATACGTTTTGAACTACAAAGAAAATCTTTTAAAAAATAAAACACGTTCAAAGGAAACCCTTGCTTTCATGCTAGAGGCATTTTTTTTTAAATCTTGGTTGTGAAAGCAAAGATTATGGATCCAGATTATCTTCTTAAGACACTTTTTAAAAAAAAATCTCGGCTGCATTTCACTCGTTTGCTTGGTTCAAACATTTTCTAGATAATGGTCTTATATTTGAAAAAAAAAATCGATATCGGAACGAAAAAAAGGAGCTACAAAATAGGGCAAAGCAAAACATGTACGGATAATTAGGATTTCTTTAAATGTGACAGACTACAAAATTGTAGATCTAAAAATCAATATTCATACCCTTTTGCTACCATGGTAACCACTTTTATGATAGAGCTATACTTATTGTTAGGTATAGCATGTATCTGTGAAAACAGAAATAAAAGAAAAGCTCTTCTTTACAAAGCTTCTTCTAATTTTCCTTTATTTCTGCTATTGTTTTTTTTTAAATAGCTTTTTTCTCCAATGAGTTTGGTGTAGGGTGTTGCGGTGTTGCTTTAGTGTATTTTTTAAAATTGTTTTTCATAGCATTTTTCTCCTGACTTAAAAAAATGCGATAAAACAATGAGTTTGTTGTAGGGTGTTCAAATTATCAAAAATTAGATTTTGTTGTGTTTTAATCTGTATATTTTACAACATTATAAACGTTAAACGTTTTAAGCTGATGATCTTCGGTGCATTGCATTGCCTGCAGGCCCGATTTTTATCCAAGCTAAAATCAATTGCATCAATTTATCTGCATTATGAACATCCATGCAGGAATTTCCGAAATACAGGTAAATGCACGTACATATAGATGAACGAATGCACGTACATTTAGATTTTCGTGTTCGGGTGTAACAATAAGTGTATCAGTACTGCCAACATGACTTAATACGGTGTGTGTATATATATAAAATTATATACACGTGTTTGTGTGTGTATATATATATATATATATATATATATATATATATATATATATATATATATATATATATATATATATATATATATATATATATATCACGGCCTTCGTATATATAAATGATGAAGATTACCTAATTTATAAATGATGAAGATTACCTAATTTCTGAAGCACTTTTAGTCTGATCTCATGTGCGCTGATAACAAAAAGTACACGTTTTTGGTTCATATTGATTGACAAGCCTGGTTCTGCTAATAAAACATCTAAAGAAGATCCTGGTTTGTCTAACGCGGTGCTTCCGGCACCAATGACAGCCGCTGTTATTGCGCGAGATTTCCGATATGAAATATGATATATTTTCATCAAGTTGGGCACACCTGTCGCTGATTATATATTTTTTTCTTTTTGCTGTTGTCAGTCGTGAAAAAAAAAGAATTACGCCGAGAAAAATCAATTTTGGGGGGAGATAGTTTTCTTTTGGTATCAGAGAACTACTAAGTTTTCTACACATTTTGCATTAAAAAAATTGTAATGGAAACGCTCACGTCTCCAAACTTTCCTGTTTTGCTCAGTGTATCCCGTTTTTTTCATTTGAGGGTTGCCTCAACCCAGCCTCGATCCCATTTCAAAAAAAATCTTAAAAATAGAAACTGTAATAGATACATGTATGCTTTACCCAAAAAATCTTATTAACAGTTGAAGTTCAATTCCTGGAATCAAATTATATTTTGGGTGTTGTCTTGTATATGGCAAAGGCAACTAAGTACATCGATACATTATTTAACACCGTTGAAAAAAAAATCAAAGGTGTTCAAATGGTGGTAACTTATCGATGTGTACCCATTATGCACCTGGAAGGTAATTTCAAATCAGATCTCAGTTGTCAAGATTTGATGATGTCATTACGTCATCAGCACCTCGTCCTGGTAAAATTGTCGGAAGATTTTTTTTTTACTATCGCATTCAAGCCCCTGGCCAAGAAAAATCCCTCTGATATATTCTATCAAATCATCACCATACATATGCCTCACCAACTTCGACTTTCCCAAAATAGCTAACGCTGCGACAACTCAAAGCTGTGATTTCCTAAAAGTTAAATTAAGCGTTTTATTGCAGCACATTTTCTGCTAATTAAGGCTCTCTCCCCCGCCGAATAAAGACTTCAAGAACCAGCTATGTGTAAACAATTATTCATGTTAGAGTGCGCGCTCTTCATTTAGTTCAATAGAGTTCTAATGCGGGTTAAAAAAAAAAGGTAGAAAAAGAAGAAAGGGCTCTCGGCAGGAACCTTTTATGTGTGCATTGTCCTCAAAAAACCAACTAATTAACGTAAAATTAGATTTTAACGAAGTTTTTTTGTGTTCTCTCTCCCTCTCTTTATTTTAACGGAGAGGATTTCTCTCTCTCTCTCCCCCCCCCCCCCCCAAAAAAAGAGGCCCGCGTTCTTTTGTACATATATATCTATGTTTAAAGCAAATCAATTCGCGGTATTATAATCCACAATTAAAATCCGATAAGCGGGAATCCTCGCTGGTTAAACAAAAGGGTAGGACTGAGGTTTGCCAATCAATAGCTTTATTAAACATATAAGGAATCGTGTGACGCGGCTATGAATTTTGATTCTGATAAAATAACGGCTTATACTTCATGTTATGATTGTCTTTTGATAATCGGGGCACATACGTATGGACACATTCTTTAGTCATGTTTTTGGGACAAGATTGCTTTCAAAGTCATCAAGAGGATAGGGTTTTTCTTTTTTCATTTTTCTGTTTTTCATTTAAACTTCAGCGCGAGGCCTAAGCTGCAAAATTCCTTTCCATTATTTATATTAACTTAGTTTATGTTTCAAAAAAAAGAAAAAAAAATGACGGTTTTAAGGTAAATTCAAATCTGTTTTAAATGACATAACAATAAATATAAATAACAGGAAGTCTCCACTGCTTAACGATCAATTACAAAACTGGAACGAAATCTTCTACTCTGTTAAAGCTAAAACTGAGTCTCAGGGGACTCATTGGTTAAATATAAATTTTAGAAAATGGTAATATATGAATGGCTCGAAAAGTTTATTCCGAGTCCTGCTTGAGCGTTGTCGCTTTGAAATGATTACACTACACACACACACACACACACACACACACACACACACACACACACATATATATATATATATATATATATATATATATATATATATATATATATATATATATATATATGTGTGTGTGTGTGTAGCTGAAAAACCAATGGTGCTAGTTCATCACTGCCCCCCCCCTTCTCTCTTTCCCCATTTCTCTTCCTCACACGCACCAACTCATTCTTTAATAATTTAGGAAGTGAGCAATTATTTTGATAATGATCTATCAAAAATATATTTGTATATAAAATCTGCTCACTAGCTCCTAAGGCAAGTAGACTTACTTTGTATGAAAAACATGTTTTTCATATTCTTTGGAGATTGTAAAATAATATTTTTTTTTGTAATTTGTTTCCCCCTCTATAAAAGTCCATAGCAAGAGATATGTAAACACATGTTATATGATGATAAAAGGGTATGCTTCCCTCAAGGCTGATTTGTGTTAGTTCAGAGTAAGGAAAAACAAAGAACAACATTAAGCAGAAAAAAGTCTTTTTGAAGTCAAAGAAAATGTAATGAGTGATTGAGCAAATTTGATTTCCTCCAAACCATTCCATCGTTGAACAAAGACAAACACGAGAAGAAGAAAAAAAATGACGAAGGCAAAATTAAAAAAAAAAGAAATCATTACAATTTTGCTTCCTCTACCCCCTCCCCACATGTTTCGAAAAAAGAAATCTTTTTTATTTCAATATATTGGTTCTAGTTATAATGATCAATGAGAACCGAACACCCGATGATTAATGGGAATATAGAAAAGGATTGTTATCTACAGGGCATCTTACCATATATTTTATAGAACATCTTAATTTTTGATGACTCCACAGAGATCGAAACATGATCTATGTATTTTAAAACCCTTGATACAGTCGGAATGAACATCAGAAGAACGATTTATTACAATACATGACCAACCCTTTGTAGTCCTAACCAGAAAAATAAGGGGTCGGTATCAAATTTAAAATCATGCCAAGAAGAACCGCTCTTAATCAAGATAAACGATTGAGAATTAATGGTTACATCCACTGCGCTGACCTAAAATGTAAACGGATACGGTATTATATTCCGGCCTCAGTATAGGCATAACTGACTTGGTAAAGAAATATCTTAGTTACTAAAAGACCAGTATTCTGGTAAGTCTGCATGCTTATTTTTTTTTCTACAGAAAGTTATTTATTTTATTGGAGAAAAGTTTATTAGTTTTTAGTTATAACCATCCTCAATTTACTTTACCAAAATTAATTTTAGACGCATGGGTCGTTTGGTATTTCACATGAAGACACACGAAGTTTTTTTTTTTTAAATAGTATAATCTAATGCATTAAATCTGAGACTTTGGTCTATGTGATAGAGACGAATTAACGGGTCATCGTCCTGCATGGAGAAAAAACAATTTGTGTTGAAATATTTAAATCTTTTGAATCGGCTTTTCACACCTATAAATAATATCTAAATAAAAGAATAAATGTATAAACATACATTGACTGTGTAATATTAAAACCTCTAATGAAAAATAAGTTAATACTCAATGGAGAAATGTTCCTTTGAACAAGTCAATTTTTATGTCAAATGTTTTTGGCGTTGTTTCATTTTTTACTTTGTATCTTTGAATATTTATACAATCCTCTGCAAAAAAATCGGCACGAAGTCTTTCTTTGTCATTTCAAGGTGATCTGTTGTAGTGTAATTAAGGCTAAGTGAGTAATTCCCTTTAGAGTATGGTACTTTAAGGCGTACAACTAAACTATTCAAAGTGTAAAGATATGTAAAAAACGATTATCAAAGAAGAAGGGTTTCCGTGTTGTTGGGGGTGTTAATCTCCCAGGGTGGTCTGTGATTATTTTGATCTTTTACAAACTCCATACACGAAGTAGCAAAGAAATATTTTTCACCAGTAACAGAGAAAGAGAAAGTGAGTTAAAATTATTAAAGTTTTTCTTTAAAGCTCAAACGTAATGAACAAATCGGTAAAAAAAGAAGATGAAAAATACCACGTGATATAAAAACTGTTGTTAGTTCATAGTTTATAGGGCTCTGGAAAAGATGATTGCATGTAGTACATGTAAAGTTAAATGCATCGACAGTCAATATATTCCAGTGCACTATATGTCACATTGCAAAACGAAAATTATATACTGATTGCGATTGACTTTTGCCTAAGTTATTTATATATAACTGAAATATTTTCCCGATCTAATAGAACGTATGAACCATGTGATATCAAATTGTTTCTTAAAATGTTGAGTTGTGATTCAAAAATATATTAAAGCCAATGCCTCATCAAATTGTTTTCAAAATAACATCTTCAGGTGGTCCTTCTTGTTTCGTAACTTTTTAATATTACCTAATCTTTTAATTTAAGTAGGAAGTCGGCATGTTCACTACACAAAATGCTTTTGGCTTCAACAAATATCAATCTCATTAAATCAAAGCTACGGGAAAGAGTGGACCAAAAATAAGTATGTGATCTATAATTATTTCAACGCATTCAGCACGAAAATCTAGCACTACTTTGTATATGTACATAACGTTCTGATTCCTGTTTTCGTTGTAGGGACAATCCAGTTGGCTTACATAAAATTTGATGCCTGTTTTCAACAACAACACCAACAAACTCCAGCGTCTAATGAGCAGACGTGCTTCTATCGTCTGCGTTCTTTTCCCGTGCTTCCATCATAAGTAACGATATATTTAGCTATATTTTGGCGCAAAACACACCGAGGTACATAACAGCTGGGTAATATTCAAGTAATTATTCACATTATAGAGCCATTTTACATGTGTTCGACTGTAATAGGTATTATCCTATAGTTAAAAAAAAAATTTGATTAATTTGCGTGATGTCGAGAGAAGACAATGCGAAGGGAATGCTACGAGCAATGGTGTCACGCTCTCTTCCCCATTTGTCTACCTGTAGTGAATGACAGCTGTTGAATCGATATTTTGATTGAATTTTCCATCACATTTGAATATGTCAGCTCTCGTCATGGTCGAACCAGCCAATGAAAAAACACGTATTGATTCTACGGAGCAGCTAATACGCCAAGTGCCAGTAGCATTCGCGGATCCAAACGATGAAACCAGTGCAAATGTCAAACGTCCCAATTCATTGCCGAACAGCCTCGATAAACATTCAGAATGTCGTACTGAGCACAAGCAAAATGCCAAACTTTTGCAGGATTTAAAATTCCAGGAACATGGAGAAATTGACGGCCGCATTAATCAGGCCTACTCCTCACCTGACATCGAGTTACAAAATTATAGCTTTCAGGTAAACAAGAAAGTTGACCACGGCAGCCAAACAGACGAAGAAGTAGGTAAATACGATTCCCAGATGAGTCTTCAAAATACTTCCATTCCACACACGCGGTTGCCGCAAATAGATTGTGCCATCATCGCCGAAGAGGATACGTCGAGAAGCGTATTATTAGAGGATGGTGGGGGACGAGAAGAGGCGCGAAACAACAACAAAGCCACGAAGGACAACATCATTTCGGACATTGGTGCCGATATAATGAGAGTGAATGGGGCCATTGGTTCGTTTAAGCAGCTACAGAAGCCAACCTCCATGCAGTCACTTCCCACTTCCTCCAAAATGAGTTTTAATGACGAAACCGGAGCCGGTACGGCTCTAGTGGAGAAAGGTGATTCCGGAAAGTGTATGGACGATAAACAGAAAAAGGATAATAAACCGAATGCGGGGTATAGACTCGGCAAGCGGAAAGCCTTGTACGAACGGCGGAGGAAAATCTCCGATTACTGTCTCGTCCTCGGCATGGCCGGGATTCTGCTTATGATCCTGGAAACAGAGCTCATAATGGCCAAAGTTTATGTCAAGGTGAGTGCGATTTTGTTGGGGTCATCTTAAAGTCTGTTTTTGTTTTATGCTGTTGTGTGTTTTGATTTTGTTTAAAGGCGCCGTTATAAGTGCATAATATTTTTCGGTGTCGAGGCAAAAACATTGTTTGGATGCCGTTAAGAACAAGTTGTAGTAGGAGTCGATGATGATGAGTAACAAATTATGAGATCCCCCGCTTTGCCCTGTGCATGAACACATACATATCTACTTCGATGCACAAGGCATACTTCACGAAAATAATAGCGCTCCAAGCAATTACCCACTGTATTTGACTCAGCCCGTTGGCATAAATCCTCATCTGCACTCTCCCCAGGACAAAGATTTTAACTTTCCCCCATCAAACGACCGAGATGTTTTTTTATTGTTTTTCATGCTGTGTTAAATATCATTTTATGATCTGTCGCATCCCACATGTCATTTTTTATATTAATTCCGACGCTACACGATTTGTCTTTGTATCGGAAGTTTTCCCAATTGTGTCTGTATATATATATATATATTTTTAATTTTCCACAAAAGACCTACAGGGAAACGAGGAACTGTCAAAGACACGGGCTCAGGTGTTCTTCGTTAAGTAAATATGCTGCTCACTGCATTGAGCCATCATGTATCTTGGCACATGTGCCTAAAATTAGCCTTTCGTTTTCTATCTTTCATGTGATCCTAGTGGTGTGTTTGTGCATTGTTTTCATCTTCATCTGTCATTTATGTGTCGTGAGAGATAACATAAAAAAAACCTCACATAACCTCCTGTTATCATATTCGGGGGGCTGATGAGATGTTATAGATATTGAAGAGAAGGGGAGAGGAGAAGGATTCAGAGAGAGAGAGAGAGAGAGAGAGAGAGAGAGAGAGAGAGAGAGAGAGAGAGAGAGGGATATATACACCCAGAAAAAAACCTGCCATTTTCATTAACCGCACGCAGTTGCTGAAACAGACATAGTGTGCCGGGGGCTTGGGTCTCAGCGGGAGTTTTGTGTTCCACGTCATCATGGCAATTAACGCTGATCAACTTCTCCTGACGGCGACATCGTAGGTGAAATAAACATATTCCTTATTATGTAAAACACAGTGAAAAAAAATCAAAAACCAGAGAGCGTTCAAAAAGCGAAAAGAATGTTAAGAGAGGGAAAAATCGTGCTGTATCTTGTCCGGTATCGGCAGAGTGTACTTTAATTAACCGTTCGATGTTTCAAAAATAAAAGAGTTGGCTCGGAGGATTGAAAATTGATTTGTTTTAATGAATACTGTTTTAATGTAAATCCGGGGCTAATAGCTGATTCTCATAGACGTTAGTCAATTGATCATGCGGGTCACTGATTTTAATGTTCAACATGAAACGGTTTTGAGTTCCATTAGGGAATACAGTTTCATATTGAACTAAGCGGCCAAAACAGTCCGTCATTGTCATATTAGACAACACATATTTATCAAATGTTTAATTGAGTCATAAGCATATTTGTGAATGTCCATGCCACTTAATCATTCAAAAAAGAATGAAAGGAAGAGGGTTTAAATTGTTTTTTCGATATACATATTTAGGTTATTTCGATAATTTAAGCGTGTCTTGTTTCATTTGAAAAGTGCACTTACATAAATGTATGATTATCGAAGCGATTCCAATGTACGTGATATCAACATAGTATTACCAAAAGAGATTTTTCTCAAAAGACTCCCTTCTTAGTTAATCTACTTCCCTTTGAGCAAGAGCAGCCAGAATGCTCCTACAGCATGCATGAGACTCAAAGTCAAATTGACGATTGTTTCGTCAGATGTTTTGCGAGCCTGAGAGAACAGAGCAATTAGTCAACTATACTAAGATAATGCATAATTTACGAACTGATAGTTTCGTCACAGGCAGATAAAAAAAAAATTCCATAAAGAGCCAATAGAGGTTCCTCTTGAAGCACAACTACGTCACTTTCTAGAATAAATGGCAAGTTTTCACAAAAATTTGAATTATTTATTAACTTTTTCCCCCGGTGGCACAATGGTACTCTGTTAAGTTGACTGTACATTTCTCCATGTGCGTTGGGATTTGAAACGGAGTATTCTACTTTGGAATTGAACAAACGAATTTGAAATCACAATCAATGGATTTGGTAGAATGAATAAAGATTCTCGATTCCATATTTTATGCTCGTTAACCAATGTTACATATCAAATTGAAATAAAGCGAATCGTATATCCCCTCCCCAATTAAAAAAACCAAAACAATACTCCAGATATTTCAATGTTTTTTCTATGATAATTATACTTTAAAGTAATGATTTAAGTATAGGTGGATTGGGTTTCTAGTACAAATAATAAAATGTTTAGTTTCTAGCTAGGGTCATTTAAAGCATTACACGGATAAATTGTTATAGATACACACGGCTTTTTGTTTAATTCAGATCAGATTATCTAAGGTTGTAATTTTTTTGAAAAAACACGAACCTTAAGATTTTTATCAGAAAAATGATTTCTTGTAAGATAACATTTTGTTGATAAATCGATGACAATGTTTGAATGCACATGAAAGAGGACACTAGGAGATGGTACGAAAATCGTTAGTATGATGTTATTTCGAATATAAGATTTTCCATTTAAATGATGAATAAAAAATTAATAAAACAAAAATTCAGAGATATAACTTTCAAATGTTTTTGGCTCAAAAATATCTGACATCGATATCTGACTTTAGTTGCATATATTGTTGTATATGTCTCTCGGTTGTTTAGCTTGTTTGGTGGGGTTTTTTATAGGGGGGGGGGGCAGTTGGCGGAGAGAGAGAGAGAGAGAGAGAGAGAGAGAGAGAGAGAGAGTATTAAATGCATAATTTGTTTTACATATATGTATGCTTATCTCTAGCGTTCTGAGCCACAATTAATGTTTATATTCGTCTGCAGCCCACCCGGATTTGAACGAGATAAAAGTTTCGATTGTAGGTGTTGATACATTGTGCAAATCATAGTTCTGATTGATAATTGTTGGGTGTTTAAAACCCCGTATTCTTCTGTAAATCGAAGTCCAAATGGGGTTCATATCCCCCCGGGGTCTCCATTTTTACGACGATCGCACAAATTAACAACAAAACCAGTTTTCGATATCAAAACTGTAACCTTTTTTATCGAGCTAATGGCGTTCTTACGTGAGAAGAAGATTCATCAGTCATGAACCACGGTTTATCCGACGATTCCACGGAAATTCTCTTATCGGGAAAAAATATTCCAGAACACGAGAATACCACAAAAGGCCTGTGACCTTGTATTGTACCCAAAACAATAGCCGCTGGTTTTAATGGTCGCCAAAATCGTTTAGTGTTACGTGTTAACCGTCTCTTAATTGTTTAGACGGATTAATTAATCAACCGATGTTCATCAAGCCCTTAGACGAGCAAACGTAGGCTTGGTGTGTTATGTAGCAATAAACTTATGTATGTTACCTTTGCGAGCTTTCTAAATGAGTGGGAAACTTTGTACACGTAATCTTTATAGGATTTAGTAGAATTACGGCATTGACGAAACCAGCTTAAATCTGAACAGCTCACTCCACCCCACCCAGTAGAAAAGGTTAATAAGAGGGAGAAAAAAACCCTAATCAGATTTTGATTGCAGTCGAGTTATGACATATGAATATATACACCAAATCATCGATAACAAGCAGCAATCTACATGTATGTATACATGTGTCTGTAGTTCATTGTCATCATGCCATGCATGTTCGGGAAGGATGCCTCTGATTAATAAATCTAAAGAGAATGTATATACCTACTTTTACAATTTTCATCATTTGTCCTGCATGCACACGATGTCTAGTTTTTGTAGCTAGGCTCAAGTTTTATAACATTATTAACGTGAATCCTAACCATTACATCATCATTGGAGGCCGCTTCTAAGAAACAAGCATTACTTTATTTTTTCCATTAAAAAAAATAACATTAAAAAAATCTGCCAGCAATTTAAAACAAGAGTAGAGTTAGAAATTCGTGTACCCCAGATTTACACAGGGCATCAAGGTAAAATATCCCCTCAAACCCGAAACCAACCCCTCCCCCATCACTCCAAAATTTCTCTCAACAACTCCAAAATTTCTCCCAATCACAAACCTGATTCCATTCAAAGCATTTGGTGTTATTAATTTAGCAACTTTGCAAATTACAAGTCAGATTTTATCGTTTTATTGGACTGTACAACCTAATAGTATCATTATTACAATAAGTACCTATACTTAGCGTTTCCCCTGAGGTGTAAGGTGAACGTCTTACCGATTTTCTGGAAGGGACGCCATATTTATGCTTTTGCAATTGGCCTAAGTGAACCCACACGTTTCTGTTATCTGTCCTGTCTCGATGAAGTAAAAATAAACCTAACAGCTGATTGACTTTGACTAATGAAAATGAAGACTGTGTGACTGATTAAAAAGAAAATACTGATCATCCTCAAGATGTCATGACTATGTAATTAGAAAACCCGACTTCAGCTTAGAAATATAAAAATCAATAGGATGGCCATTTAATAAACTACATAGTATTATACATATTTAGAATATCTCCAAGTACAATTATTGAATCACTGGCCATGGTATCTTTTTACTTCTTTTGTTAAACTCTTAATTAAATTAAAAAGCACAGGAATTCTAGCTGTGTCTTTATTTACAACTGACTGACTCGTCGTTAAAGCCCCATTGCTTCTCTCTCAATGAATAAGTACACGTATTATGGTACACATCTATAATTAAACACTTAGCGAGCAGGCTTTCTCTGGCCCAATCTCCGACCGGTGCGGAATCGAGTGCTCTTACTGTCTACAGACACAAGATAAACTCTATAATAATTCCCATTTTAGGAATCCCATAAAACACACCTCATTTAGAGCGGTTGGGCCGGTAATAGGCGAACCAATATCCACAGAGTGCTGGCGATCCCTATACAAACACTATCTAGAGGTTCAATGAAGTTGCCGATAATTGTTTTGTTTTGGTTTTTCTCGAGTCGGTTCAGTCAGTATATATTCGTTCATATGTGCATATAATGGCATAGAAATCCTAACCATAATATTCTCATTCTCTCTCTCTCTCTCTCTCTCTCTCTCTCTTTCTTGCTCCCCCCCTTTTTTTTTTTTTTACATGTAAATAAAAAAAAAATGAAATCGAAATTCGCGTTCTTTAAATAAGTTGTAAAAACAAGTGCAAAAAATTTCACGACGCTAAAAATTCAAAGGGGAATACACCCCCTCCCCCTTTTCCCACTAGTAGAGCGCGCGCATCAGGTGTATCTCCGATAAATCCGCCGACGTTTAGTACTGCTCCTGGTCGACGGATCTTCATTGAACCTGACAGGTACTTGCATACAGACACAGACCTCCTGAAGTCAACCACCGAGAGAGAGAGAGAGAGAGAGAGAGAGAGAGAGAGAGAGAGAGAGAGAGAGAGAGAGAGAGAGAGAGAGAGAGAGAGAGAGAGAGAGAGAGAGAGAGTGTGTTCAACATTCATGATGCATAATAAAACCGATTGCAAAATGCAAAGTAAAAGTACAATGTTTCTTTTTTTTTCAAAAGGCCAATGATAAGAGCTGCATACAATTGTGCGGGGGAGTTGGATCACAGAAGGCTTAATGTTCTAGTTTTGCTGCACAGGGGCGCGCGAGATGCGCTGCACACAGGATTCTCCGCGGCAGTTTTTATGCAAATTATGCCAGCGCACTGCAGCCAATTTAACAAAGTAATAACCACAACAATTATTTCGTCAGCCACACAAATTGAAATTGCAGCATATTGTGCCTCCATCATCTACTAACTTTCATCACCATCCGAGCTGCCCATTATCATTCTTCCTAATAGTCTAATATAATACACGGAATTGTTTCATCCCGGCCACATTTGATAACGTATCGGTGCCGAATTTGGCATCACTTTCACCTTACGTTGACCTCTATGCAATGTCGTTGCAAAGTTGTAATGGATGTAATTGTTAATGTTGGTGTTTTTTTTTTAAAGAAAAAACCCCTTTTGAAAATAATATGATTTTCTCCGAAAGTATATTCCATGCATTGCACATACTTAAAACTACACCATATGATTACGTATTTTTTTTCCATTTTTTTTTTCTTTCTTTTTTTTCAATGTCATAAGATAAAACATGTGTTTAGTGTCCACAGTGACAAGAAAAAATGTCACAAAGCGTCCAGACGCTGACATATCCATGATTTCATCTGATAAAGCTTGTCATCAAGGAGTTAAAGGCAGATATTGTTTTGCCCATATATGGTACATTTAAATAAAGATTTGTCTTTTCTTTTCCCCTATTACTGATCAACCCTTTGATCTGCAAAATTAGAACAACCCCATGAAAAATCCATCGTAACCATAACGTATGTAAGCTCTTATTAAAGAATTACAAAAATTGATTCTTTGTGCCAAAGTTGAAATGCAACATAGAAATACAGACTGTTACAACAGTATATAAACAGTTGTGATACCCCCCTCTTTTTCATATTCCATAGAAACAACAAATAGATACGGAGCATGAAAAATATTAACCTATCTGAAACATCGGTTCCATTTCACCTGCAACTGTTCAAAGGCTTACCGACTTCATTCACTATCGATTCTACTTTAATACAAGTAATTGCATTCTATCAACTTTTTTCATTTTTATTCTGTGTGTTTTGCACTATAAATTTTTTTTATATAATTTCCGAAAACATCTCCCATTTTCCTTTTGCAAACAGAGGGGAAAAAAGGGAGCAAATTGTAATAGAATTTGCAGACTTAAGTGTTAACGAAATTTGTGAGCATCTATCGCGACCCAGTATCTGATCTGTCAGACTAGAAGAAATTTCCCCAAGGCGCAAATTAAGTTTCTGGAACGTGATATCTTTAGATTTGACCACTCCATTCGTGCAATATATCCTGTCCAACGCACGAGAATGGAACTTGATAATCATTAATTGTGAACACAATGGCGCTGTGACTGATTGAGAGTGATTACAAGTATTTGTCATGAGCGACTCTTGACTTCCATTATTCCTCAGTATAAAGCCATAAAGACATGGCGGCGAGCGGGTATATTGATTTTCATTGGCTACAGAATTTTCTTGCTGAAAATAGCGCGGGTCTTTAGAGACCACAGTCGACACCTTTTATGGACGAATTAATATTTGATTGAGGAGACTCGTCAGGGCTGCAATGTGTATCCGAGTGTTTCTGTAAATTTATTGCCGACATCAGGTTTTGTTAAAATCGTTCATTAACTTCCCATTTGAACCTGTAAACCGTATCATCGGACAGGGAAATAGCTTTCAAAAAAAACCTTAAGAAATCTATTTCAAAGAGTACACAAGAAATTATTTAAACATTGACCAAAACGACAACCAATTTAGAATCGATACTTGTCTATTGCTACCTTTTAATTTTTTTCATATTAGCAGGACTAATGCTATATCATTTAGAATCGATTTCATCTCGGTTTGTTTGGGGGACAGTTACCCCCGGGAAATTATATGAAAGTCGTGCAAAAACACTTAATTAATCCCTGAAATAGAATTTAAATATTTGCAAACTGTATATAGCTTTTTCATGATAGCTGGTATAATTTCTTTTTAATGTGAAGTCTATCGAACGAGGCTTTTCCGTACATATCGGGGGTTTCAGCGTCATGTTTAATAACGCACCATAAAGCACTTGACTTGAGTATGATCTAAACACGTGATTTTTACCATTAACGAAGAAAAACAATTTGAAGGCAACTGTAGAAAACGTGTGAGTAGGCATAAAATTAAAAATATGAAAGTATTTGATATTATTAATTTCGCTATTTATATTACAAATTGTCTGCTGTAAACATTCTTTAGCAAAGTGTGCCTTTGAAAAGCAAAATCTTGCTTTGTTCTATTATATGAGCTATATTCAACAGAGAAACAAAGACAAGATTGTGACACAAATTGACCTTAATCTCTATAATAAGAACATTCAAATACCATAGAAACAGAAACACGTACATTCTACATGTTTTTGAATATTATAGGGTTTATGTCTGATTTGTTCAATTTATCCTCAAACCGCTTAGTTCTTGTATTTGTTATTATACCATATAATTGAGGGTATTATTTTTGGCACGTAAAACCATCTGTTTTAAACAAAAAAGATGATTTGTGATGCAACAATTGTTGGCCATCTGTTGGCAGCTTATCATGTCATCCAGGTATATATTCAAAAATTGTCTGACGGGTTTCTCATTTTAACAGCGGTATTTTTTTTAGTTGAAATCCCAAACTATTGGACATTCGAAAGCCAAACATGTTATAAACTTCATATGTGGATTAGAGAAGGAGAATGGTAATCGGTAAATCGGTAAAACGACAAAAAAAAAAAACCCGCACTGCACCTGACCTGAAGAAAAACCCTTAAAGTAACAGAGTTTTTCTGTCTGTCGAGACATATATATTAGACAAAAGTCCAAATTGTACTGGAACCTTAGTTCTTAGTTGTTTTCGAAGTTTTTGTTCTTACTTAAGACCTCAAAAAATTCTAATTTCCGTTTCGACCTCCAATTCAAAGATGCAACTCAAATATTTATGTATCTCAATCGATTTGGTTTCATCCCCTCCCCCATTGCTTGGCACATTTATCTTACAACTTTAAACAACGCTTTCCATTCAAATTTTTAAATACACTATTTAAGGAGTTGTCTTTATACATTACTAACACAAACAAAACTTTTATTGTCAACAGTTCAAGTGGACATATGGATTTTCTTTTATTCCATCGGTAAATACTAAGATATTTCTACGTTTTTGTAGAGTGAATCAAACTGCATTACACAGATGAAAGAACGGACTTTGGTTGCAGATTCCGGGGGTTTTCTTTTATGATCTTTACACAGTTGATGAAATATTTGTTGAGCAGTTCAATATTAATTTTGTAATTGGCTTTTTATTTGACGGTAACGTATGACGCACGTTTCTGCTTCTTCCTTGGGTTTACTAAGATTAAATATTTAATTTCGTTAAGCACTTGGTCATTTATTTGTTTTCTTGTTTGATGCTTTGGAAATAAAACTGATGGCAGATTGATTTTCAATACTGGGTTGAAATCCCTAATTAATTCTTAAATATACCTTTTTTCTGATTTACATTGCATCTTCTTTACAATGTACATGTAATACGTGTTTTCAAACTTTAAGCATTTATTTGTGTGTGCCCACTGGTAAAATTGGATAAGGAATTTAGATCCATGATGACCATGATGATATCTGTTTAAACGTTAACAGTCATTCGCCTACTAGGCTTAACCTACTCAATATCTGTAAACATGCACTCTTCAATGTTACACCCCCCCCTTCCCCCCGAAATGCATGCAGTTGAATTGTTTTGCGTGATGGACAATTTTGATTGCCATCAAGATCAGCGATATTGTGAAAAGTGGTTTTTTTTTACATTTCTGTGGCAGTTGGAATGCACTTGTAAGTCATAAAGTCATATATCCAGGTCTCACGAAACAAGACTAGACAAATAAACATGCACGAGTTTTATTATTACGAGACACTGTGTTTATGGTTAAATCTTTAAACGATACTGCCAGCGCTGGTAAGCTTGATATTGCAAATAAATGTTTGTTTTTTATATTCTGATTTGCTGTCGATTTTGTCGATTTAGAAATAGTTTCTGTAATTTTGAGGGATTCGTGAATTTACCAATTTTTCGTATCATCTTCGTATCATCTTGCTGATTATTTATTGTTCTTTGAAGGTAAAAAAAAATAGAGACAGAGTTGTCGTGCGTTTTCTATTCCATTTAATAAGCATGAAATTGTACATAATTATAATTTATCAAGACACATATTAAGTTATTTTGTTTCACATTCGGTTTCTTTGAAGCCCAGATTTTCCTCTTTGGTCCCAAAAGTAAATGAAGAATTCGCGTGCGTAGAAACCGTATGCGTGCACTGTTCTACTTTGGTCTGAACTCTTTGATTAGTAATCTGTAATTGTAATAAGCATATTAGAACGAAACATGTTCATTTCCTTCCCCAAATGGAAAAATCGTTTCTGGTCCAACCTTATCTACTTGGGGTCAAATAAAAGATTTAGTAAGACACCAAAAAACGTCTAAGATACATGCACGCAATTTGTCGAAAGGAACACTGATTTTTTTTTCTTCTTAAGAATGGCCCCCGTCAATCATGCGATTCTCATCAAGTTATGCATAGTTTCTTGTCAATCTCTGGTTAACCTATTATTTAATCAGAACGAGAGAGTCTACGATAAAGAGCATCAAAGACTGACGAGTCCAAATTATTAAATCCAGAATCGGAGACCGTTCGATCCAGCTATTTCCGGTATGGCGGCTGTGCAGACATAATGGAAAATCAGAACTGCTGAAACATAGGGTTTCTTGACAAGCTACCTTGGATGGACTGTAATTACTTGATGTTTTGTTTTATAATGTTGTTTGATAGGATGAAAGCGGACTTTGTCTCATTAAAATGACCATGACAAGCTATGATCCCTTTTAAAAACGTTTGCATCGACTCCTACATACCTGTCTACAACTACAAATGTTTTTTTATTCGAAAAAAAAACCACAATACTTTTTTTGGTGAGTGACTTCATTAAAAATACAACCAGTATTGCAAGGCAAACCAGCCATTTTAGTGATAAATCATGCAAATTTATCAAAAGGCAAAAAAAAAAAACCAAGAGGATTGTACCTAAGTATCATGGCATCTAAGCATTTGAATGTGTCAATATGCAGTAAGATGTCAGATTCATCTCCAGTTTAACGCGATATATACTTGAGAACTGGTTTCTATTTTCAGGACAGTTATTACTCACTGGTGTTGAAGGCCTTCATCTCTCTGTCCACTTTTTGTTTGATTGGTCTTATACTCGCCTACCACGCCGTCGAGATTCAGGTACGTCTTTATTTTTTTTTCTAAAAATTAGTAGTTCTCTCTCTCTCTCTCTCTCTCTCTCTCTCTCTCTCTCTCTCTCTCTCTCTCTCTCTCTCTCTCTCCTCTTTGTTTTATTGTTGTACAAGTGCAAAGGCCTAATTCCTATCTCCCGGTACATTGTACATGTACACATATTACAAGAATATTACACTAGGTTTTATCTCTCATAATTATCACGTTAAGTTTAACACTTTAAAAACGAAAAGAAAGAGGGAAAAGAGAGCTGCAGATTATCAGTATTTATGACGAGTGGGAGACAGTTTCATTCATGAAAATGAAAATAAACATAATTAAATGAACAATTTTCGGATCTGCTTCTAGTAAACATGTTCTGGTTTTCCTCATGTATCTTATGATTGCAAATGAACTATTTGCTGATCATGGGGTACATACCTCAGTTACCATTACGCTTGTAGTGCTTTAGAAACCATAGCCTACTATCTGTGTTGTAAAAGCTTTCAAAAACATTTACAACTGTACAGACACTAGTAAATGCAGCTTATAAAATATGCTTCAATTGACGTATTTTGGACGTTGGGTATGGGTAGTGGGTTAACAATTCTTGCAATACCCGTAACACTTCTCACTGATGACGAAATATTTTGTTTTGCTCTCTGGATGACGCCATTTTTTCTTGAGTAGATTAAAGTAAGTACCAGCAATGAATTACGTTTTGAACTTTTTGCTTGTATCACTGTGAGATCAGCGTTTGCGCTTAATTAAGAGGAATGAAAATTGCGATCATGGCAAATTCAAGTTTATATATGAACTTTTATATGAGTTTCAAACGGCATATTGCTGCATAGACGCCTTACCAAATGCATAGAAGCCTTACGATATAGGGCGTTCTTTCCTTTATGTTTTGCATTTTGATAGGTTTTAAGAATTTTTCGTAAGCCATGAAAGAATCTAAATTAACGCCAGTAGATATGATTTCCTAAGTAAATATGTACTACTCTGCAACATTTGGTAATTCTTAAAAGTATTTTCTGGTATATCATAACAAGCTCTCAAGATTGTGACGCCTTGCTATACATATCTACACATTTACTTGCGAAGAAAGCTCTTTTTTGGGTTTTTTTTTATGCTTGCACGTGTGTGTATATATATATATATATATATATATATATATATATATATATATATATATATATATATATATATATATATATATATATATATCACACTCACACTTATTTTAGCTATTTCTAACACCTTTTTAGGCAAACTGCTTACGTACACTGTCTCGTTGTATAGCTTTACATGTAATTTATCCTCAGGCTGGTTGTTTAAGATGGATTTACAATAGTAGCAATGTTGTCATTTAGTTGTTCCCCCCTCCTCCTCTTATCATTTTACACAATTACCTAGGACGACACCGGTGTATTTTGAACATCTATGACAATGCATTCAGTTGAAATTATATGCGATTTCTTTTCAGTTCAACTGTAAGTACGGTATTTCTATAGCGTTTGATCACGTGATGTTGATTCAAGATAAGATCACTTCCGCTATGAGGGCGAGGCGAAATCCTTATTTCAATAGAGCAGCAGGCATTAATTGTAGACGATTTGTAGATGTACTTTAATGAAAAGTTACGGTAACTGGTAATAGATGGTAGATCCTGTCTTCACCTGGTACAGTTGAAATTCGATTCATTATCCTAAATGAAATACAGATAAACACATTGTGGAACATCTATTTGACGTTTATGGGAAATTTGCGAATTGAATGCGTCATTTATGTGAGACATTTCATAATGAATTGTCGAAAGGGCCTGGGGCTTTTAAAATTTCTATCATCTATATAGATTTTAACAAAAATAGCTCCTGAAATTGCCAAAATAAATTTTACAGTGTACACAACCCCCACATCTTTATTCTATCAAGGATGGAAAATAGCGGTTATTAATTTGACACTAGCACATCTTCCTAAGACGCGATGGTCAGAAAGGTATTATATGAATGGCACATAATTTGTCTGTAAAGCCAATTGCTGATGTTGCCACTTATTCAAAAAGGCAATTTTTACCGCAAGGCTACATCGATCTGAAATAAAATGAGCATTTGCAGAATAGACTTTTACGATAATTTCCCAGAAGTCCGTGGTCCCACAATCGACATCTTTGCAAAAATTTTCGCCATAATACCGTTCAGTAATTGCTACTGTAATATAACGATTTCTGTTGATAAGCACGAGCTGATCATTTGTGATAGGACGTATTAAGCCAAAGTTAGGCACTTGCCTTTTGGCCATTTAACCAGATTCGCCAAATTAACCCCAAGTTATTATCACAATTGGGCTTGAGTGCGAGTTTCGAAACAAGTGGATTTTGAAACTTTAAAACATGGATATCTACATGATTGTATTTATATGGTTTCTTTATTAAGGGTTTATTATCAAGCTATACCTGAATTTTGTTAAGAATGGAAAGAACAAAGAAAATTAACAGAATGAAATGATATAAATACTGACTCAGTCTGATTGTGATACCAATACAAATGTTACCAAAATATATTTAGTCAAAGCATACAATAAAAATCGTTCAACTATTGAAAATTGAAACTTTCGATTCGGAATTCTGATTTAGAAGCAAGAGAGAGGTCGTTCTATCGGTACAACACATGCATTCTCAAAATATTACTGTGGTTTTGTTCCAATAATGTATTTAAACAATCTGTTTATTAAACTACATTCAGAAAACTAGAATTGATTGTACATATAGATGAAGTAACAAATTACTTATTAACAAGTTGTAGTTGTTTATTAACCTTTCTTTATAATTAATTGAACTCCTTACGAAAACGAATCTAATTTCTCTATTTAAATAGTTGTTTGCCATTGATAACTGTGTGGAAGATTGGCGGATCGCGATCTCATGGAAGAGAAGTTTCCAACTTAGCCTTGAAATCCTCATCTGTGCGGTCCATCCGATTCCAGGGGATTCTTTCTTCTTCATATGGAAGACGGAACTGTACGATGGGCAGACTGTGAGTGAAGAACCAGTGCCAGTGGATATACTTCTCTCTATTCCAATGTTCATGAGACTGTATCTCATCGCCAGGGTTATGTTGCTCCACAGTAAACTATTCACGGACGCTTCCTCGCGGAGTATAGGAGCGCTGAATAGGATTAATTTTGATACACGTTTTGTGTTGAAAACTTTAATGCACATTTGCCCAGGAACTGTGATGCTTGTATTTACTCTTTCTATGTGGATTATCACCAGTTGGTTACTACGTGCCTGTGAAAGGTACAGTAAACTCAACATTAAATCTTTTTTCTTTCAAGTACAAACCCGTCTTCGCTAGCCAAGGGTTTTCGGTCCACTCCGCTCCGAAGTGGACCAAAAACCCTTGGCTAGCGAAGATGGTGCAAACCGTATATGGTAAACTTTTATCTGCAAAGTAACCTTTTGTTAAATAGTCACCCTAATGCAACCAGCACCCCAGGCGCCGACCCCCTGGGCCATGCACTAAGTCACTTGACATACATAGTACATATAAGCAGCAAAGCAGGGGAATTGATGTTGTGTTTTTCTATATGTTACATGTACATACTGTTGAGACATTCAACCAATTCATTTTTATTATTCATGTGAACCCATCGACATAAATTGCGGCTTCCAGTGCTGACAACATTTCGACACTAATGAGAATACGATTTATATATCGAATGCTCGTTAACATGTAAAATCATATATTTCATTTGGTTGCATTAGGTACATGATACTTGTAAGTGATCAATGTAGACTATATTATCGGTCGTAGATTTGATTGAAAGGGCTATAGTAGAAGGTTTGGAACACAAAGTGAAGAGGTAAAATTACCGACTACTTCAAGATAACATGATGTCATTTTGTAATAAAGAAGAAACACTCAACCGTCAATAATCTGTATGTGTGTGTGTATGTGTGTGTGTGTGTGTGTGTGAGAGAGAGAGAGAGAGAGAGAGAGAGAGAGAGAGAGAGAGAGAGAGATTTAAAGTTGACATAGCAAGAGGTACTTAGTGTATGAATTTATTCGTGTAGAGAAAAATCTTGTTAGAATAAAATGGTATTCCTTATGATTTTTTTTTATATTACCTTGCCTACTTTGGTCTCCATGGCAACAAGTCTATAACAATGCTGTTTCTGAGTTTTATTTTCTAGAATTATCACAGACAGATAATGGTCAGAATAGGTTTTTCCCCGAATATTTGATCTTTTTATCAACCTGCAAATTACACGTTTTAATCCAGTCATGCTTTTTCTTGGTTTTGTACCGTATAAAAAGTAAAACGAATGACGAGAAAATTTGGGTTGATGATTATTTTTTGTAGAAGAAGTGATATTATTTCAGTTTTCACATATTGCTGTGCGTAAACGCTAAAATGATTTTTTTTTTTGCTGCATTCTCTTCGACCGCAAATAAGAATGAAAACAAATCATCAACTTATTTTTGGCACTAGTATCAAATTGGTCGTATGCATAGTAACCGCGGCTAATCAAGTATGGTCCATACAATTACACAATACTCTTGCTTTAAATTGCTGGAGATGAAACGACGTCAGACAGAGCACTTCCGTCTACAATTTTAGTTTTGGATTTTGGAAAGAGAAATTTTGATAAATTACTGTGGTGGATTTTCCTCGCTTATTGAATAACGTTCATTACGCTAAACCAATTTCCAATTCGAATTTAGCTACAAAGAAGGTTTATTAATCGGCAATTGCCTCCGTTATAATTCAATCTTCCATCACAGTTTGTACGCGATGTTGCCATCACCTTAAAATAAAAGAATGAGACAAAAATTGATATCTTGGACATTCCTTCTTAAATGTTAGGGGCGAAATGGGAAAAAATGTTTCGCGAGATCAACGAAATTTTAAAGCTTTTATATTGTTTGGAAATCTTAAAGTTTTGTTCATATTTATGTAGATTGCAAGTGTTTGAAAAGCCTTTTATAAAATTAATTTAAGATTTTTAATCTGTCATCTTTATTAAATTCAATAATACTTAAGGGTATTTCAATACAACTACTTTTAATTTAAGCAAAAAATAGACAATATTTGCATGAAATTGATATTTTCCTGGCAGTGCGAAATATTTGCAGTGTTTATTATACATTTGTAAGTCATTTCCGGTCCGCATATTAAAACATCCGGTGTCCTGGTAGGTTTTGACACGAAATCCTTAACATCTAAACATATATCGACATTTGAAGTCAATTACTGTCTTTCTTGACATTTAAATATATTCCTCCCGGAATCGACGAAAGGTTCTGTATTTGTTATTTTAAAATTAAAATAATGGATAATCTGAAAAATATACTAGTATATTTAAAAACCTAAAGAATTACTATTTAGGTTTTTAAGGTATATATTTTTTAGATTACCATTATGGTTTCCCTAGTTTACTACAATATACATGTACATTGTATTACATCATCTAGTATATTCTTTTACCAATTTTAAGCGCTTGATAAATTTGAAATCAAGTATTTGGGTTTTTTTTTCTCCTTTTAGTGAAACAAAACTTTCAGATTACTTTCAGTAAACATTATACGATAAATGTGATTGTCGCAAGATTAAAATAAAAGAAAACTCGTATTGATAATCGACAGGAGAATAAATGGTAGGCTATACCGCAATATGTCATTCGCAAATCTTCCTCGACAGGAAATTTAACACTATACCAGATGTATAAGCCAGTCCCAAGGTTGAAATTTTGCAACCATCTAGGGTACAGTTTTCCTATATATACTCCGTATTTCATTGGATAGACCATTGCTAATGTGTAAATAGCTTGTAGTCTCTTTTGGTTTTATAAAAATTCCATAAAATACTTTACAGCATATACTGTGGGGAAAAGCTTTTTCAAAGTTTAATATCCTACGTGTCAGGAGAAACAAAAGCGACCATATTTAGTCATGTACTCTTTAGGCAATGGTCTGTATGAAATATGGATCGTAAGATAATTGCACCCTAGACGGATGCCAAAATTAAAACCTAGGCACTTAGTTATCTAGCAAAGTATATGAAGATTTTTCATTATTTAATTAGTGTGGTTAGTATCACATGATATTTCATATCGAATTGATGCAGTGTTTTCCAAGTCAATTTCACTTAAGCGTGCTTATGCGTTTCATGAATGTCTGTTAGTGACTGTTCACAATATTAATGGCCCCAGGAGAAAAAAAAATCTCTATTAATTTTTTTTTTCATATGAATAAATATGATTTGGAAATGATAAATGAAGTCAAGCATAGAAAATCAGTTGTTTTGGAATAAAGTACTGTCCTTTACAAAAAAGTTGTGATGTACAAATTTTGATTCTCAATAATCTAAATTTTTGTAAAGGACAGTACCAACAGCTTAGATTCGGGTACAGGAGTGAAAGATATAAGGAATAGAATACTAGTTAGCTCACCTGAACCAAAGGTTCAAGTGAGCTTTTCTGATCACCCGTTGTCCGTCCGTCTGTAAACTTTTCACATTTTCGACTTCTTCTCTAAAACCACTGGGCCAAATTAAACCAAATTTAGTACAAAGCATCTTTATTGAAAGTGGACTATAAATTATTAAAATAAAGGGCACATCCCTTTTCAAAAGGGAGATAATTGCGAAACAGTGAGTATAGGGTGCGTGTCTTTAAAAATCTTCTTCTCAAGAACCACCATACCAGAAATGCCAATTTTTTACACAAAAGCTTGTATATATAGTGAAGATTCTAAATTGTAAAAATCGTGACCCTCTGACCAAAACTGGGGCCCCAGGCGGGGTACAAAGTTAAATAGAAATACATAGGAAAAATGTTTAAAAAATCTTCTTCTCAAGAACCACTGCACCAGAAATGCCAATATTAACACAAAAGGTTGTATATATAGTGAAGATTCTAATTTGTAAAAATCGTGACTCCCAGACAAATAATGGGGCCCCAGGCGGGGTTCAAAGTTGAACATAGAAATACACAGGAAAAATGTTTACATGACTTTTGTTCCATTTATTCAACTAAATTGTGCCCCAGAAAACCCAACTGTGTCTCCCTGATTATTGACAACTCATTGCATAAGTATATAAGGTTGTTTAATCAAGAAATGACGGATGAATACGATAAGGTGTAAAAATTCACTAAATATTATTTCAGTTTATCGCTTACATTTTATTTGGATACCCTGCCCGATAAAAATAAAAATTAATATGTAAATTTATTTGTTATCGGGCACGGTCTCCAAAATAAATATAAGCGATAAATTTATCTTGTGATTTTGTTGCAATTTTACATCTAGTTTGGTTGAGCATTATAGATACGGCAGATCAACGCACGTGGTGTGGATTTATTTGTAAAAAACCATACCATAGATAATCTTGTTTCACATGGGAATTAAATTTTTAAAAAAGTATGTTTTATTATAGTTAATGTGTTACCCTTGTATACAAATGATGAACCTGTGAAATTTGTTCAAAGAGTGTTTAAAGCAGAAAGAAGATAATTTATTTTTGAACTTTGAAATTTCTTCGATCTTTGTAACCATGATGAGTTATGATTCATTGTATTACAAATGCATCACTACGTATTTTATAAGGAAATATACTGAGTATACAATCAAATGGTGATGTTAAAATTGCATATAAAAATATAGTTGCATATTGTGGTATTTATGGACTTATTGTACGTAAGACCTAACTCAGACAGCGCGTGCACGGATCTCCGCGGGCTCCCTGGTCGAGGATGAATGTGTTCCGGTGCATGGCGAAGGCTATTGTGAACTCTTGTTGATGAACTCATGTTATATGTGTATTTGTTTGTTGTCTGCTTGGCAATAAATACTATAATATGTACAAATTTAGTTACACAAAATATTTTTATTCTGATATTATTTGATATACAACTATTGGTACAGAAATTTAAATTAATGATACCTATCTTAAAGAAAATGTCAGCTCAAGGCCTTTGTGGGCGTTCTGGCCTTTGATATGTATAGTGAAGACTCTAAATTGTAGAAACCGTGACCCTCGGACCAAAACTGGAGCCCCAGGTGGGGTTCAAAGTTTAACATAGAACTACATAGGAAAAATGTTGAAAAATGTTCTTCTCAAGAACTACTGCACCAAAAATGCCAATATTTACACAAAAGGTTGTATATATAGTGAAGATTCTAAATTGTAGAAATCGTGGCCTCCAGACAAAAAGTAGGGCCCCAGGAGGGGTTTAAATTTTAACATATATAGGAAAATGTTTTAAAATCTTCTTCTCAAGAACTATAATGCACCGGTTTGGGATATTACTATGCATACATGTACATCCTTAAATAATGTAGATTCTAATTTGTAAACATCGTGACTCCCGGACAAATAATGGGGCACCAACAGGGGTTCAAAATTTAAACATTTTAAAAAATATAAAGCTAAAGGAAATGCCTAAAAATTTTCTTCTCAAGAACTACAATGTTATAGTTTGTGGAATTACTATGCATGCATCCCTAGCTTATGTAGATTCTTAAATGGTAAAAGCGTGACCCCCGGACCATTACTGGGGCCCCAAGATGGGTTCAAAGTTTATTATAGAAATATAAAGGTAACATGTTAAAAAATCTTCTTCTCAAGAATTACAATGCTTCAATTTGTGAGATTACTATCATGCATACAACCTTGCGTAATGTAGGTTTGATAGTTTTAAAAAAGTGACCCCTGGACTAATACTGGGGACCCAAGCTGGGTTAAAAGTTAAATGTAGAAGTAAATATGGAAAATGTTTAAAAATCTTCTTTTCGAGAACTACAATGCTTCAATTTGTCAGATAACTACGTAAGCATCCTCAAATAGTGTAGATTCAAAATTATAAAAGCCGTGACCCTCGATCTAATACTGGACCTGAAGAGGTGTTTAAAGTTTAGCATAGAAATATAGAGGGAAAATGTTTAAAAATCTTTTTCTAGGGAACTATAATGCTTCAGCTTGTGAGATTACTATGCAAGCATCCTTAAATATTGTAGATTCCAAATAAATAAAGCTTTGGCACTGGACTAATACTGGGGCCCCAAAAGGGGTTCAAAGTTTAACAGAGAAAGATATATTGAAAATGTTTTTCTCGAGAACTATAATGCTACAGTTTGTGAGATAACTATGCAAGGATCCTCAAATTGTGTTAACTCTAATGTAGTGGAACCAAGAGTTATCTTTCTCGATGTTGTACAGTCTGAGAGTTATTCCTTTTGATGTGGAACTCTTCTATGTTCAGTTTTTCAGGCTGTCTACGTTCGGTCCCGGCGCATTGCTACACATTTTCATTCCTATGTTACTATTTATGTTGTTAAAGCCAACTATAAACCTCGGACCAATACTGGGGCCCCAGAAAGGGGTTCAATGTTTAAAATAGAAAAAGCATATGCTACGAAATAGAATGTTACAAGGAACTGCTGTTCAGGTGAGCGATGTGGCCCATGGGCCTCTTGTATATCATATTACTATGGTCTGAAAATAAAGTATGTCATGACAGCTTCCGTTAGACATTTAGAGATAAACTAGTGTTCACAATAAGAGCCATTTCCGGGAATGATTGAAATTTACGAACGGAAAGATATATTACAAATTTCCCAAAGGATCTGCAGGATAAAATATCTCGGAAAATCCAGGACTCTAACGTCCGGTTCCGCAGCAGTACAAGTGCGTAAAATTTCGCACAAGTACAAAAAGGTGCGGACGTGATCATTTATCTGAAAAAAAGATTTTAATGCTTGTTTATTAATGTAGCGGGAGTGTTAATAATTCATTTAACAAACGATTCTATTTGGTATAGCAAAATATAACCTTGGCCCAAATTCAATGCTTTCACTTCTGCGTAAATATCTTTTTAAAAATTTTGCATTTCTTGCATGTTGTCAATTGCTATTAAGCTAAAATCAGATCTGGCTTTCATCGATTTGGTTGCTGAAGACTGTGGATTTATATCAATTAGTCAACCTAAGACCGCCTTTACCCACAACGTGACAAATGACTGTAGAAGGATCAATACTTTTTTTGTAAAAAAAAAAGAAAAAAAAAAAAAATAAGGTTTAGGTCGATATCTTCTAGGACAGTTGTGAGTTGAATGCGCTTTGGCATGAAATTCTGCAATATAAATTATTAAAGTATTTCCCGCCTGTTTTTCTTGAATTTAAAAATCAATAAAGCTTTTTATATTGCATCTCAAATTTTGTAGGTTGCCAAATGAAAATTTGATATTTTAAGTCTTTTCTAATTGTCGTTTTTCTTGGCTAAATTTCTTAGAAACGGCTTAATTAATTAATATTATTCCATGGTTTTTATTACAGCAAGTGCATGAACAGTAAGTTCTTAGCTTAATTTCATGTCTTCAAGACTTCATCTCTCAAAGCTGGTGTCTTCCCGCTTGAAATTGAAATTTTCTTAACATTTTGGTGTAAAAATATTATTGCATATGTAAAGTAATGTATACACAGTGGTGAATAATTACACACATAAATTACACACACGTACACTCATACATGAACATACGCTTGAAAAATAGCAGGTGTTATATAGAGATCTGCTAAGGACTCCAGTAACCTATATATTAGACCGATTTATTTATCTGTCTATTTATCTACTTTTTGCAAGAGAGAGAAAGAGAGAGAGAGAGAGAGAGAGACGGACGGACAGACAGAAATTTGGTATACGTTGTGATAACGTTATAATTATGAATTCAGATCAGTCTATAGTGATGCAGATATCTACCTAACAGATGTACATGTATATAAAATTCTTACTGTTTAAAATTTAACAAGATTCCTGGTCGTTTTTTCTACAGCTATTTTGATCATCGACATGAGAACATTCTGAACGCCATGTGGATGATTTCAATCACTTTTCTGTCGGTGGGCTACGGTGACATAGTCCCAAACACGTATTGTGGGAGGACCATCGCCATCGCGGTGGGCTGTATGGTAAGATGTGTACCATTCATATTGCATTAGCAATATCTTTAATAAAACATCATAAATGGAAGAAAAAAAATTTGAAGTTTGAAAAATTGTGAGTTCAAAACCGTGATCATGATCATGGCCCTGTAATACCCGATAACGTTAACATTTGGAAATTATCGCACATGTCTGTACTTATCAGGAAAAAATGTTCAATGCCAATAAGAACTAGTACGTAGTTCCATTTCAACACAATGCATATTTTTTTTTTAATTTAGCATATTAAGTTTCGAGTTTCATGGAAAATCGTAAAGTGCGAACAAGTTCGTGGTTTTAGCGTCTCCACGATGTTCAAGATTTTCATGGTTTTTGCGTGTGATAATTTTACTTTTTTAAAAAAACATCAATTAAAATGTTAACATTTTTGTTTTCAGGGTGCTGGTATTACTGCTTTGATCGTTGCTATTTTGTCCAAAAAGTTAGAACTCAGTAGAGCCGAGAAACACGTCCATTTCTTCATGATGGACACCCAATTGTCAAAACGAGTAAGTACATGCTGGACTCACAACACGACACAACTCTACGTATAAGGTTACTGTCCTTTTTGATATATTTCATTTTATCAAATAAAATTTACAACATGACTAGTCGTGTTGTATATTTTATTTGATAAAATGAAATATATCAGAAAGGACATTACCTTAACTTCGTCTGAACCACAACAACCTCCCTCTCCTTCTCGCTTTTTTTTTTTGCTTAAGGCTTTAGTTAATTAAATTTAACACACAAATGGCATTCTAGGGCACATACACATATAATGCAATCAAAAGAAACTTGTATTGTCTGTAGTAACTTAAAATCAAAATATTTTCTTCTATTTTAACTGTTGCGTATAATTTTATTTATTACATTGTACTTTGCAAAAGAATTATTCACTTTACCACATCCTTTCAAACTTTTCTAAGCAAACGTACCTAATGAGCCGTTTGAATTTTATTTTCATGCTTCATATACTACATTGTTTGCTACGTAGGTATTAACTTTTTAAAAAATTTTTCATGTTTTTTTCTCATTTTCAGTTGAAGAATGCGGCAGCTAATGTATTGCGAGAGACGTGGCTAATATACAAGTACACAAAACTTGTCAACAAAATCGACGCCGGGAAGGTCCGAGCTCATCAGAGAAAGTTTCTTCAGGCAATCCACAGGTAAACGCGACATAATACAACATTCCTCCCCCAAATAGTATTAGCTTTGTAAGGGGCATGGTCACGATTTTGGTCAACAATTATTTTTTTCGATATTAATTTTATAATGCTTCAGTAAGGCATTTTTAATTGGCAACCAAAATTTGAGTGTCATTGGTTGTGTTATAAGTGAGTTACAGAGCTTACAATTTCTTGCTATGTAAACAAAGCTTTTGTTTACATTTTGAATGTTGAAATGAAAATTCCAGTTATAGACCTAAAATGAATGTGTTAATCGTTAGGAACTGTTTATTTATGCTTAAAATGAATAAGAATATAGACAAATTATCTTGAAAAAGATTTGTCACTGGTATATTGAACCTATGTAAACAAAAACAGGGCACGAACCTTGTTTACATGACCAAGAATTGTGAGCCCTGTATCTTGCTTAAAACTCATCGACGGGCACCCAAATTTCATTTGATCATTAGAAATGCATTCATAAAGCATTGTAAATAATAAAAACAAAAAAATAAAATTTGACCAAAATCGTGACCATGCCCCTTGAAATAGAAGGAAATAACTTTAAGACGAAATACAAAAAAAAAATATGTGAGATCACATATCAACTATACGGACTGGTTTTGAACGTACGGTATAACAATTACTTAATTCAAGTTGTTTCAAACAAGAGTCTGTAGATGGTTTGTATTTGTAATTTTTAAATCTTTACTTGAAACTTTTTGATTTTTTGAATGCTAAGCTATTTAGATAACTTTCCAATTGATGTCTGCTTTTCAAATCATAATTATTTATATCTATTTGGAGGAATGCCGCTTAATATATAGTCTTGCATTGTTATTTTCTTGATGGTGCCAGCAGCCACTTGCAGCTATATAATGATGTTAACGTATTCTTTTCGTAGCTAGAAGTACATAAACAAGATCTAGACAGTTAATCAGTGTTTGAGTATCGAATAATTTGCATTTAAACGCCAACTACCGATGTAAATTATTAAAAGAAACGCCATCCGTATTATTCTAATGAAAAATATGTCAAACTTGATATTGCACAGAACACCATTTTTCACAATGACTAAGTACAATAGCGGCATTTTATGAACAAAGAGTGACACCAGTTTAATCACCTTGATGTGCAAAGTGACTTTTCCGCAACCAAAAGCTATGTCCCGGGTGCATAATGGATTGAAATGAAAATAGCTGTTCTCATTAAACTAATGCAGTTGTTCTTTTGTTTGTATGGGGGATCCGGCGACTTAAAATTCTATGAAATGAAACAGCTAAATGTCAAAGGCTCAGCACGCCTCTACTATCACTGTTGCATAGTGTGACACATTTTTACAATATTGAATGCAAACACTTTTTGATGTAGTGGGAGATTTGGTGCAGTCGATCGTAGATTTTATTTTTAAAAAAAACTGTAAGCAATCAAATCTGTTAATGGGGTGGGACGTGATGGGGTGGACAATTATCAACCTATACAGAAGTATCGGGTCAAAGGATGAAACTGCACCATTCAGTCAACTGATAGGTGACTGAAAGGTAACTGAAATGTGACTGAAAGGTGACTGAATGACGTAGCTATACCATTCATCGCATTTCCAGACCTCTCGGTCAACGATCAGTTGACTAAATGGCAGAGCTTCATCATGCACGGGTATTATAAAAAAAATACATTACCGACATTAGTCCTATTCAATTTTGTTATGTTCTACTTTCATGTATGAATACAATTTTTATATCACACATAAGCCATAACGAGAACATCTTACTGATTCTTATTAACGCCGTTCTTTTAATCTTTCTTTGACTCTCTTGATAAAATGACCGAGTAAAAGATCTTTGTTAATGAACAGAAGAAAAATATCTACCTTCTCTAGTGTTAAGTTTTTCTATTTTCTTTACGTGCCCATTGAAGTTGTATCCGGTTTAAAATTAAATTGAATTGATTGCGATAAAAAATCTTCCTTCAAATATATTATTTTTTCTACATTGCGATATTTGTTTTATTATTACAATTTCATTCCAGGTTTGTTTTAAATTGCATTTTTTTTAAATCAAATGCATTGTTTAATGTTACCAGAAGAGGTATTCAGCGACTTTAACAATGTTTATATTTCATCTGATTTATTTCAGTATTCGCGACATAAAATCTGATCAAGACAAAGCAGACGACGAGAAATTTTCTTTTGACGACATGGCGAAGGTAAAATGAGGGTGATAATACTAACAAACTTAATTTTTCTCTTACAGTTTGCGCAAAGTAAAAATGGGGCAAAGGAAATTGGCCGAAAATCAAAACACACTAGTTGATATTGCGAAGGTACTCTCGTCAGTTTGTGTTGTAGCCTTGCAATATATATACACCCTTCTTTGAATGTCTTAGTAGTCACTTGCACGTCTGTATTGTGTCATGGATGTGACGTCACACCTTCGTCACGTTTTTATTATCTTTCTTTCCTGCTACATGCATCAAACCTGCATGATCCCTTCTATAAAGTAAATATGAATGTAGATTTTGGGGCTTTTATGCTTCTCAAGACCTCTGTGTTAAAGCCTTTGATAGCTTAAACGTTTTACATAGCAAAGAAGGCGAGTAGGTTGCACGATTGCATCTGGTCTTTTGATATATATATATATATATATATATATATATATATATATATATATATATATATATATATATATATATATATATATTTAAGACCTTTTTTGAAATTACTCCTCGGATGATTTTTAAATTTAGGTACCAATAAAATGATTTTGAAATAAAGGATGCCATTTTGCTTAATAGTGTTTCAGAAATCAAATGTGATGATTCCATTTCAATTTTTATTTATTCTTTCTTGCAGAATAGCATGGTTCCAATAAGAATGCCTTAACTTTGGAAAAATTATTATTTAAACAAGTTCGGTTTAAATTGTAAAAATATTCTTAAGTATATATTTATGATAATTAAAATTATTTAAATATGGCATACTAGTATACTAGTAATTTCGTTACAAAGGATATTCAATTCACCGGATCCTTAAGGGTATAATTGAGGAATTTAAAATGAATATCTTGAATACTTAAATACCTTGATATACAACAAAGGCTTTGAAATTGTTTTAAAAAGTTAAACTACAAACTTTCAGATAAAAACGTTCAGATAAAATCCAGTTATCAATTAGGATAACTGGAACTGCTTTTTTCTTCATTAATTTAAACTTGTTTCTATTTTTGTGATTTGATATTTGTGAATTTTATGAAAGTAAAATTGTAAGAGCATACTTGACGACGGTACGTTCTTTCGTGATCACTGGGCAGCAAATCCTACTGAGTGTGTTGTTAATCAGAAAATGGCATACAATGATGATTGAGAAATATGACCCTACTCCAAATAAATATCAAAATGACGTTTCTCGATTTAAGAGATTGATATTCAACGTTTAAAAGAACATTTGGAGTTATATCAACAGTTCTAGTATATTGGTAATTTTTGGGGTAAGACCTAATGCTTTATATCAGCAAATATTGTTTTTATTTGGCCTACAATATGTAGTATATGGTTTTTTTTTCAAGTTATTCAGAGTGCATCAAATTTCAAACCCAATTAAAATGCCTAGATAAAAGCATATTGTCTGCTCATAAAAGGATGTATGAAAGTCGCTTTGCAAGATAAGATATTTCGTCAAGATTAACCCCTCCCCCCTCGACCTTATCAATTAAGAGTTAGAATTATACAACCCTATTATTATAAATAAAACTATATCAGTAACCACGTAAACAAATCGTTATATGTATCGAATTGTAGTTTTGTATTTCTTGTGTATAAAGAAATAAGACAAAAGACTATATTTTACATTTAATGGCAAATAATAAGACTATATTTTACATTTAATGGCAAATATTGCTACATGTAGTAATGATGACATTTAAAGCAATATGAGCTGTATTTTTTAGAATTTTATTTTGCTGTAAAAACTGCTAGTATGCTAAGTCTGCATGTAACTTAAACTTTTATGATAAATAAGGTTGGAAAAATCATTTATTTCTGTCAGAGGAAAGATATCTCATCGAAGGAACATAGAGCATTCAATTTTTGTATAGGACAACAATAATTCAATTTCGCTCCAATTAAGGCTCCTTAACGGCCTTTTTCACAAAAATTTCTCGAAAAGAAATTTTAATACCATGATATTTTTGTCATTTTAGCTGAAAATAACATTTTTGTTAAAAAAAAAATCATCATGAAAATTGCAGCTCATATTGCTTTAAACGTCAGTTTCAAGAAAAGAATAAAGTGCAAATGATTATTTTAAATACAATATAAGTACCTGTAAATATAATTGATTATATAATCAGTTGGTACTATACTAGTAATTAGTTTGATGTCTTTGTATTTTCATACCTACATGTACATGTAAGATTTATCATTAGAAATCAGATGATTCCAAATTCATACAATAAGGATTGAATAAATTAAATGAATATTCTAGAGCATGCCAAAGTTAGGAACATGCATATAATATTTTGTTACATGAGTGAGAATGTATTATTGCATCCTGATAGTTTGTCTATGAAAGTTTTTCTGATGGAATTGTTCGTAGAAGGATGCCGTTGATTTAACGCCAAGAGAACTTAGAAATGGTGTTTTGAACTGTTTGGTATTAATTTAGATTTGGTAGGATAATTTCAACCTACATTATGCATGGAAATCCCTTTTGTCTTCCACATTGCTATTGTTCTATGGTGTGAATTCGTTGTTAGAAATAGATTACAAAGAGATCAACGCACTTATCGGTGGCAGTAAGATAAAAGAAAATATAAAGAAAGTGATTTTTTTCCCTAAACCTTTAGTGCACCCCAAAATAGTTGAATAGCCTCGTTACTTTTTTCTGAGTGTTTTATGGCCGTCAGTTAAAACACTCTCTGGAAAACAAAAAAAGACCGTAATTAAAAGTCATTGTCAACAGAAAACACCTGCTTTTCTAATACATTCCATCTTTCCTTTCTTGGCTTCGTAATTGGATTACTGTGAGCGAGTTCTTGGTGAAAGTGTGAGCATTGTCTGCTACAATGGAGCAATAATTCTTGTCATGAGATTTGTAGTGTGTAAACAATCCTCCTCCCTCCACCAATGTATATAGTTTTTATATTTTTTTCCTTAATGTATATATCATTGCACTCCTTCCGCAGAAACCTTTCTTCTTTTTGTATTCATTTTAGCATTTCGTTAAGTCTTTGTAAAAGACATTCAAAGGAAAGGGATATATCCCCACTTGATTCATGTTAAGTCCAAAAATCGTTTTGCTTTCAATAGCAGCAGGCTAAAATGGATACAAAAAGAGTATTTAAAATAAATCCTAACAATAGTAATTGGAAAAAATCATTTTGATCAGGTACATTTTCTATCACCCTGTCTCTTACTCTCTTAACTTTTTCATGATTATTTTTAATGCTGCTCACTTTTTGTAGATTTTATTGGTCTGAGTCAAGAAGGTTCGATTATCCCTTTCCTTTCTTTGTAGAATTTAGGTCGTACAGGCCTGGAACCGCCTCACAGCGTCTATATTTCAATCCCCCACGTGCAATTCAAACAGGTTTGACTGCATAAATAACTGTGCACACTGTGCAGTTATTAATATATATATCTATATGTGTAGCAGGCAATATGCATCGTGGGCTGTAGCTATTAGTAGTTAGATTGTCCCTTATATCACGCATGCACGCGGGGCACATTGTCTGTCGGTTTATTGTCAATTAATGTGGCGTTTTCATAAAATTATTTTTTATTATGACAATAAATTAAGTGGGATCTTTTCAAAATGGTTTTTGTATATTAAAATTAGTGCTTGTCCTGGTTGAATTTTCACTGCACGAGCTATTGTCAAGTTACTATTACGCCATAAATATATCGTGTGTTGTGGATACAGTTGGCATGGAACTGAATACATGACATGCATTTATTTAGTGCAATTGCAGCTTTTTTCCAGCACTGTTGCATAAGTTTCACCACAGCGTTTGCATCAAACACATACCTTTTCTTGAAAAAAGGCAAAATAAATGTCTTTGTATCTGAGTACATGTAATTGTGAAAATCTAAAATTAGAACAAACTGAATATACTTCAAAGTCAATTTGTTGGATATCTAAATGTGTATAATATTAAAAAACATTTAAAGCTTTTGCAAGAACGGGGGAGGCATTTGAACAACAAATAAAAGAACATATATATTTTTCCAGCTTTCCTTAATCCTTCATTTTAATTTTCGTGATGCAATTTGCTTGGGCGCTTCTAATTCATAGTGTGGTTTTATATGGAATCGGACACATCAACCTTTTTCTTCAACACTTGTCATAACAGTGGACAAGTTCAGTTTCCATTAAGCCAAAAAGAATAGGTACCGAATATCTGACAGGCATACAAAAATCAACCCATCACAATGTGATTCTTATTATCCCCTTCCTTGCAAGTGATTAACCGCGCGTGTTGACGTTCTTACATAATTGTTGCGATAACTGAGTACAGAAAACAACCTGTACGCATTCTCTAAACAAATGGTTAATTAAGGTTCTAAACATAGTATAAGCCATGTTCGGTTGAGAAAGTACATGAACAGAGATAGAGAAAAAGAGGGAAAATGTAAATTGAGACATGTTGAAATAATTATCTCTAGATCAAATTGAATTTCACGTATGATAATACCTCTAACTTTTAAGGTTATTATATTTTGTCACTTTTCATAACAGATATGACGACTTTGTTTGTCTGATCTATTATGTTCAATAAGTGATAGTTGATTGCAAGACTTCATGTACATACATGTACTAAAGCATGGTGACATGAAAACTAATGTATCGTTCAAAATTCTAAGTTTAGGCGCCATTTTTAGGTTAGAATTTTTAATTATGTCTGTATCTCACCATCCTTATTTCTTGTTCACACAGAATGTACAGGTGAGATGACTGTTTTCAAGTTTCTTGAATTTTCCAGGTGCTGGTCATTTTTCTTTGGTTTTTCCTAATAACCCAAACACAAAGATTTTGATGAATTTTCTTGAGAAATAACAAACGTGTCCTTTTGGGCTATAGACGTGATTTAGGCAATACCTCAAACATCAGTATCTTATCCGTACCTCATATTAAACACTTTTCATCATAAAGTATATCAAATGCAGACATTCATGTTTTAAAATTATATTTACATACGATTTTTTTTTCATGTTCAATAGAGAAAAATAATTTGTTTCTCCCGTTTGAAAAATCAAACCTTACGCTTTTTTTATTTTGAAGCTGAAAACATAATGAGGATAGCGATCTCTTTTTTTTTTGAAACACAATCATAAAACCTCATTATGTTCAACAAGCTTTAAAAACCTCTTCGCATAGTTCCCTTTCATAGGGCTTTGAGGCTGTAAGTCGCCCTATATTTACACTGTTTGATCTTAGTTATAAAAAAACCCCGTCGTTACTGTACTATGAAGAAACGTTTTTGTATCTATGGATACAAAGTAGTTGTTTCTCCATGTTCATATGTCGTATGAAGACTAAGTCGAATAGAGGCATTGAAAGGCACTATGGCCTGTTGATTTCGTGTTTGTTTGGGGTTTGTTGTATGATTGCTTCATATGAAATGTGCTATATGTGTATGTTACGCATACTGAGTGAAATGTTGTGCTGCTGTCGTTAGATGTATACATGTGTCGGTACATGGTTGCAAAATGGTTGGTTGCGGTAGACTTGGCTTATGATTGATTTACCTTACTAATTTATAACAACTCTAAACATCGCTTTCCGTTTCTTTTGATTGGAAGCAAACTGCTTGATAATGAATTGGACTAGAAATTAAAAGTGATGTTTTTAGAGTTTGTTTAAAGCATAGCAATTTTTTTAAACGCAGATCGTTGTTTCTTTGATTTGCAGGATATTAATAAAAGAAAAGGACAGCTGCAAATTATAAACTGTTTAAAGGCACTGTTAGTTCTGAACGAAAAAAATTAAATATCGATTTCGGGTATATTTATTCCAGAGATCTTTTGGGGAAAAAAACACATTTTGATCCAAACCACATTCAGAACGAAAAAGATATTCTTGTTTTTTCCAGACACAGGGACAAATTCATGACACAGTTTCAGATGTCTTTACGAAGACATCTACGCTGGAAGATCGTGTGAATAAAATAGAAAACACACTCGTGTCTTTACAAGTAAGTATCTATAATCAATCACCAGAGTACAACTATGAGAAGTGGAAAGCCTAAGCAAAATTAAGATAAAGAAACTATGAATTTTCCATAGGCTACATCAATATTCATTTTTACAGGGTCAGCTTGAGAAACTTCCATTTTTAATTGCGGAGAAAGTGTCCTTACGAAGGAACGAGCCGCATTATTCTCTACCTCCCGTTAGGGATTTGGACAGGGATCGTAATTCTCGCGAAATACACGTAGAACGTGAGAAGCACGTAGAGTCACGTGACAAACTGTTTGAGCCACGTGAGCAGGTAGAACATCGAGAGCGAGAGAGGAGGCACGAGGATGTTTTTTCTGACCTTCGGGACAGTGCAGAGTCCACCCGATCAGAGTTTCATCAACTTCGGAAAACCTCGCCCCCTCGTCGACGTCAGCAATCCGCACCTTCAACAAACACTCTTACACAATACCCACCTTCTCAAGGGAGTATGAGTCAAATCTAATATTGACCCAGATTGTCTCTGGAAACCCCCTCAATTAACGATAGCGGTTTTTTTGTCATGGAATCATGTATGGTGCCAGTATAGTCATTCCAGTGTTATTGTGTGAATACCACTAGACTCCATATAGCTTTATATTGATTTCTTATTAACAGGACTATCAACGATTATTGCTACATGAATACTTTAATCGCTTGTGAACAAGGTGATCATTTATTTGATGATTTTTTTTTTGTTTGGTTCGACTTTTTCCATTGCATCGATGAAGGTTTTCAGAGAAACAGGACTCTGGTGATTTGGTTGCTAAGTGACATGGATGTTTCATGAAAACTATATTATTGCCGTTAATTTTTGTTTGTTCTGTCGAACTTGATTGGCAAAAGCTGTGATATACACAATGTTATTTTGTGATGTTAAATGTTGTTTGACGTTCCATAGAAACTGAACGTTATATAAACGTTAAGTGTTGAATATACAGGTGTGGTTCCAGTGGTGAATGTCATCTTATAATTAATACAGTGTCTTCCGTTTGCAGGGCTCACCCTTTGGATCCGCCTCAGACACATTCCTCATGCTTTAATTCCTTTCCTTTCTTTAAAAAAAAAAATATGCTACAGTGCCTCAACGATTAACATTAAGCATGCTTTTCTAACTAAAACAGCATGCATACAAAGAACTGAAAAAAATCCAAAGGTTTTACCTGTTTTCAATCTTTGCAGTGTATCAACTAAATTTTTTAAAAGACATTGCTCTACGCTCATATGGTATGACAAAACATATGTTATCAATGTTTTGTGGTGGAAAAAGAAAGATAACTCTTGAGGAGGCAATCGTCTCAATTCAACAGAAGTTTTTTAATGAATTATTCGTTATTGTATAACTGCGTTAGTAATTATGTTTCTTGTTGTATTTTATGTAAATGAAACTGAAAATATAAATCCTGCTTTGGCTTTCAAAATTTATTCACTAACAAAATGTGTTAATACCTTAACATATAACTTGCCAGAGGAAATTTTGAAAACGTTTTGTTACAATTGGCAGAAAGAATATATTTTTGTAGACTTGTAAATATATAGTTCGTCTTTTCGAAGAAGTACGTTTTTTGTTTTGTTTCGTTTGTTATTTTGTCAATACTGTGTTACGTGCTTAATCATTCCCCATGTGCTCAACAGATTTCTATAATTAAACTTTAACACTTTTTTAAAATTAATGAATAACAATAACCATTATCCAAACAGCAGCCTCTAACCTTTTCCCTCTTTACTAACATAAGCATCAGCGCATTCAGTCACCCAGGTACTTTTGATTTAAAAGATGTATCTAAGCACATCTGCACGAAATTCGCCCTTACATTCTTTTTAATCTATGAAACATATGACTTGTAAGTTAAAAGATATTCCCAACTTAAATGTATCTCCACTTCTTTGATACTATAAAAATTTCTAGGCTCATTGTTATGTGATATTCTGGGAAAGCAATTTACGTTACAATATTGTACTTCATTTAAATATTTGGTTCCTGGGCAATTGCAGATTATTCAAAATGAAATGTTCAGTCTGTTGATTAATTTTATCAATAAATGTATCTTGAGTGTTGAGAAAACAGATCTTGCAATTAACATTATCATGGTATCCATGGAAATGTTTAATTATAACATTTTTGTTCATATTCAAATTCAAAAGAAAACGTGCAGAAGATATATCTTTGAAGCAAACTATTTTAAGGAAAAGAACTTTAAGATCACAAGTACTGATTATGTAGGTTTTGTTACAATGTATTATTTATCATTTGCAAGAATTTTTTGTTCCTTTGAAAAATTCTGATTCTCACATTCTTGAATTACACTTTTTGTGTTACTTAATTCATTCATAGCCATTTATTTTTAAGAAAAATAAAATGGAAACTGAAATTTAAAACTGACAAGTGCCTGTAGTTTGCAATAACAGAGTGTCAAAATTAAACAAAATCATGTTATTAAAGCAAAGAAAAAAATATAACTTACCGTTCCTCTTCCTTGATTTCATAATTTTGCATCAAGACTCTGTTTCTCCTGTTGAATCATCTTCCCGAAGTATGAAGAGATGAAGAAATGACTTTACACATTCCAGTTTAAATATCTTTTTTCTCATGAAATCCTTTAATGAATTATGTTTTTTCCTCTTTGTTTTACTAATACATCGTGTGCTAAGACAATCACAATTATCTCCAGATATTTATTTGAAAATAAATATTTTTGTTCTTTATGATTAATTTTAAAACAGAAATCACTTGTGAACTTGACAATTTCTACTTTCATAGACCTGTTTATAATGCGTTTTTATTGTTTTATTCCAATGTCATTGTCTTGTTTTTCTTATGGATATAACACCAGCAAGCCCTGATATTAAAATAATGCACTCATATAATATATAAAATCATTGAAAATTATGGTTTGGAAGTGATACTGCGAAATAAAATGATATATATAACAAACATTGGCAGTTTGTCTTTTATAGAATTTAGAAAGATTTTCCCTATGAAACATTTATTTGTGGAAGTAGATTCCAATAAATGCACACGATAACAAGACTTGCTCAATAAATCTGCAGGCATGTTCACGAAACTTTCCTAAGATATGACCTAAGTGTGTTCCTAAGATATGACTGAGGAAAAAAGTTAGGAACATCCTAAGATCAACTTAGGACACGTCTTAAGATGTAGCTCGACGGTTACTTAGGAACATCTTAAGTTAGGATATCCTAACCTTCTACAACCATTCTTATTTTTCACGATTATTCATTCAGATCGAATTTGAAAGACTTGTGTAGGGATGAATCATTTAACATTTTGTCTCGGTAGTTAACACAAAAGGCCTAAAACCAGTAATTTTAATTTATGCATTTTAATAATTTTACATTTACCTATTAAATATATATCAGTTACCAATAACAATTTAGTTTGTTTTTCTTTAGATGAACACCCCCCACCCCCCCCCCCCAAAAAAAAAAATTAAAATAAAAAATATTACAAGCCCTCCAAAATTCAAATAACTGTTCTTTAAAAAAAAAAGAAAATAAAATATTTATCAGGACAGAATTGGCTTACAGGCAGATAATTATGTAAACAACACGTGTGTATTGTCAATTCATAATTAACATTAGAGAATCTTGTCATTCAAGTACATGTAATACATAAACACGCGATTTTCATAGAATTTGAAACGTTACATGAGGAAACACATGTACTCGTACAAACACAACCAATTTCCCTTTAATCTGCAATATATAGAATACACGAACATGTTAAATAAGAAATAAGTTGTAATATATCTCGAAAATATATAAACATAGTTCATTCAACATTACAAATTTTTTAAAGATAATTTTTTTTCAGAATAAAGTGATAAAAATTAGGAATGATCACGCATGGTATATGTAACCCGATGTAAATTTACTTTTATAGCAAAGGACATTTAAATTATTGTTATCAAAAATTATTATAATCAAAACAATGAATGTAACTCATTTAGTGTACAATGTAGATAAAAAAAAATAAGTGAATATATTTCATTCGTCCAACAGAGATAGTATTTGCGGAAAAAAATCTTAATTTGTCAGCCCCAAGGCAGGCATATAGCAACGGGGAATTGGTGAGAGTTTGGGGTCCCCCTCCACATCATTTTGTTTACATGAACATACATGATAGTATAATTAACTATGCCCCCCCCCCCCCCCCGGATCAGGAATTTGATGTTTGTCGAAAATGCTGGAACTGTGGAAAATATTGCCTTATTCTGACAGTCTTAAGAAAAGGATTCACAACATCCCAATATCCCTATAAACGTGATTTTATAGCTTTAGGATGGTCTTAGGACAAGGTAGGTGATGTCTTAAAGTTAGGACAAAGTTATGGCGGTTCCTAAATTTAGGAGAGCTTCGAGAAACAGACTTAAGACTAAGACGTATCCTAAGATGTACTTAGGACACACCATAGTCCTAAGATAGCTTCGTGAACATGCCTGCTGGGCTTTAAGTGAAAGATAAAATAACAGGCGACGTATAAACATCATAATACGTAATTACATTTGCAAAACCTAGTTTTACCAAAAGAAATCAATTCTAATTCTATTACGTCCACATGCATCAATAATAAAAGATTGTATTTATTCAATATCTTTTTTCGCTGTCAATTACGTGGTAAAAACTTTTTTCTGGAAAAGTGTCTGCTAAAAAGAAAGTATTATAAAGTCATCGGTTCTGTGTATCATTTACATTGTGATGAGACAGTACCTGACAAGTGAATTTGACCCAGGCATCGCGAGCTAGTAATAGTAGATTTCTAGTTTCTCGTTTTCACCCCTTACAAGGACAATACATGACATAACTTGCTTATGAATAATGGAAACCGGTGAACATATCATATTGAAAACGGGTACAACTGAGCTTGGACTGTACGAATTTAAGTCGCGATCCTGAGAATGAAGAATTCGTTAACAGTAAGGTTCTCATAGACAACATTTCACTGACAATATACTCTTATACTTTTTGTTATTTTCAAATTTCATAAGCATTATTTCTTGACGTATGACCCCATTATATTTCATAGGGTTTCTTTAGGATATTTTAATATGTTAGGAGCCCGCAAGTGATATTGCCGAATGAAGATCATTAAGACTAACAAAACGTCAGGGACTGTACATTTCCAAAAAGTTTACCAATATGAAAAAAAATGAAATGTGATATATATATATACAAAAATGTATATATATATATATATATATATATATATATATATATATATATATATATATATATATATATATATATCTCACATTTCACACACACACACACACACATATATATATATATATATATATATATATATATATATATATATATATATATATATATATATATAAAATGTTTTCAGGTCTGTTCTAGGCTAAAAGTTTGCAAAACCCCAGCTGACCTGGTGTACATTACATTGAAGGCTATGATTTAATCATCAGAGGCTAACGGTTTCGCTAGCGCTGTTAAACAACTAAACTGAAGATTAAGTTTATTGAACAGTAATAAAACGTTCATAATATGGAGATTTCTGGGATGCCTTAACGCCCCTTTATGCTTGAGGATAATACAAGCCTATAAAGGTCAATGGAAGGGCAAGTCGAAGTTGGATAGAGCTACTTCTTCCAATTGTATGTCATAGTTTGTGGATGCTGTTAACGAACGTTTTAATTCTTTTATGTATTTTGCATGTATGAAAGTAAATGCAATAAAGGTCATCATATTTTTTGGCGGTAGCTGCCGATTGTTTTTCTATTTAATTTAAAAATTTAACAATTTTTTATTAGTGGCATTATCATTACGTTATGCAAGTCTTAATTGATATAAATATTAACGTTGGTCGTGATGAGCCGTGATATTTTTTTATTTAGTATCCAAGCGGGCTTCTTAATAGGTCATATAAAAATTTACTAGTCATTTAACTACTAAGAAGTTACTACATTATATACTTGCAAAACTGGAAAAAGCGTTTAAAGACAGACACCCAATGTTTAAAAGGTGACGATTGCTTCATTTCAATAAATCGACTTGATGACGAAATTTCACTATAATTATAGTTTGTTAATTTGTAAGGTAAACGTAGAACAAAATATATAAAGAAGAAATCCAACTTATTATTCTACAAGTTCTTACGAGAGTTACGACCCGTACAATCTTCGAGGACGGCTAAACAAGTGAATATTCTTCAAAACAAAGAAGCAACAAATGTAGACTGAATCATCGCATTATATCCATCGCTTTGAGCTCTATAACAAATGTTAGGTTCATCTACAATATACTCATGCCACATTGAATTTTGTTTCTGTACATTTGTTTCTGTACATTTCCATCTTATATAAAAAAAACAAAAAAAACATCGAGCACTAGTATATACAGTAGTTAACCATGAATGAGTTCCCGAATTGGCGGCGTCGACGATGTAAACAAACTTAGTCTGCTAAAAATCAAACTCCGATATTATGAATCACTTACCTTAATTCTTGTTTACCTTCTTGTTAAGTATTTAGTTATTTGTCCTTTTGTGCGTTTTACACATCTAATTCTCCGTATATATGTATAGTGAAGAGGTAACTAAATTAATGCGGTCCACGTTTCCAACGTAATGCGTTTCAAGTCTTCGGCGTTTTTAATTTCAGATGTTCGTTGCTGTATGCGAATTTTCAAGGTTTTCCGGACATTTTCAACTATGTTCAGATCTTCACTTTTGGGCTGACCATGGTATTGTGTTTATATTATTGATGATTTTCCAAGCATTGGCCCTATAGCAGACACATGGCAAGGGGCGTTATCTTCCTGGAAGATCCAGGGTCGGTTCGGGAAATGTTGTGCAACCACAGGCCATAAATGATCATCAAAGATAGAAATACATTTATCAGTATTCATGTTGTCGTCAACTGGTGAAAGGATTCTTACGCAATGGTATGAAATACACCCTAAAACATAATACATACCCTGTCTCCCAATTCACCCAGACACTCGGGTCGTAGACGCTCCTCAGGCTTCCTCCAGACGTATATCTAATTGTTGTTACCCGACATGATTTTCGTTTCATCACTAAAGATGACTCTAGACCAATATTCAAAAACAGTCCGCGTTCATTTTTGTCTACAAAATCGTGTCCGTTCTTCTCGATTTACGTGCAAGAAAGTAGTTTGATTAGAAACCACACGCCTCCTAGCTATATCCATCATCACAAAGTCCTCTTCTTTCAGTTCTTTTAGACACATTACACCTTGTAAAGTTGTTAAACCTACTTCTCAGATCTTGTAATGTTTGTCTTCTGTTGCCTTTCTCACGTCTAAATAAAACTCACTTGTCTCGAAGTGTTGTTTGTTCTTATCCCACTTCGCCGCTTAGGTTTTGTAGTTCCTCTCTCGTTCATCCTTCCAAAAATTTCTGAATCGTTTTGCTGTTTATATTAGTGAACTCATCAATTTTGTAGCTTTAAAACCCGTTATTTTTAAAAAAGATATCATAATAATGATGGTTTTTTTTTTTTTTAAATCTTCTGTCAAATCTTTCCTATGGGGAGCCGTTGTTTCTATACAGACGATAAATTGTTTACAAAAGGGGAATAATTCAGAAAAAAACAACCCAGAAATCGGTTAAACGTTTTTTTCGGATAAAATTGAGTTTGATACGCTCATGATTTACGGTAAAGTTTTACTCACAACTTTCAAAGCGGAAATTATTTTCAAACGCCGCTGCAATTTTGCGAACTCATTCATGGCCAACTACTGTTATAAACAAGATGATTATATATGATAATGACAATGATCTTTTATCAATATATTCAAACTCGATAAAAGAAATGAACAATTCGTAACAACTTTTTACATAAGCATGACTTGGGTAAGTCATTGCCTGGGTTCCTTTATATTTCGGTATGACAGTAGTAAGTAGGACTTGGGCAGATCCTAAGATTTCACCAAAGTCCTACAAATGAACCTACTAAAATCGAAATCTTAGCACAGATCCTAAGATTTCACCAAAGTCCTACAAATGAACCTACTAAAATCGAAATCTTAGCACAAATCCTAAGATTTTACCAAAGTCCTACAAATGAACCTACTAAAATCGAAATATTAGCATGCTTTTTATGTTACAAGTCCCTGTATTGCATAATTTTAAAAATAAACACGTCATTGAAAAATACAAAGTCGTTAATAATCTCTACCTTCACAAAACAAAAAGAAGAGGGTTTAAAAGTTTACTGATAAAAAGTACTAATATTCAAAGAACATATAGATACGAAAACTACAATGACTTTAAAATGCAATATTTTACACAATCATGTTTAATGAAACATTTTGTATAACATATAATATACGGCCACATGGCAGCCACGGAATATTTTAATTGTTTTTCCATCAATTTATACAACGTTTAATACATGCATACTCATTTTGTCTTGGGAAAAAATGTAATTCTATCATTGAAGATTGATTTGATTCGATTATTTCTAATATCTGTACATTTGATTCCTTCACTTTAGAAAGCCATTCAAAAGGTTGGTTCCAAATCGTCCTGAAATGTCGGGCTCCGATACACTATGCTGCTTGTGAAGATTTGCCTAAAACATAAAAAATGAAATATATTCATTTGACGAATGTCATCAAAATTTTGTAAACACTTTGAAATAATTTCAAATTATTTTCTTTTTTAAGTAATCTTACGTTTTTATGCAACGTTTTGCTGATATCCTGAAAACTTGGCCGTTTCGCTTGATTGTGCGTCCAACATTTGCTTGTAAGAGTCTGAAAAGTGTCAAATATTCTTTTTTTTCTCGCAATTCGACACTTACAATGTATTATGCCGATCATTGATTGTTTTTAGTGGAGTGCATGTTAATCATAATAGAGAACATTTGATAAAAGACTAAGATCTAAGATTTATTACTAATAAAAGCCTGGGTAGGTCTTAAAAAAACTTTCGACCGTTAACAAGATGAAGAAGTTACACGTACCTCTAGAATTTTCATGCCGGTCTTATTAGGAATCCCTCGTTTTTTGTCCTTACAAGTTTGCCAAATAATAAATTCTGGGAGTTTTCCGTAGTATGGATAATGTCCTGTCAGCAGCTCATAGACAACGGTTCTTTAATTAGAACGAGGAACATAAACGTCAAACATTTAGTTATTTACAGGCGACATTTGACATTACGGATGTGACAATCAAATGAGGCACTATGACGAAAATGACGTAGGCGTTCTCTATTTGTCTTGATTCCTAAGAGATATTAGCAGTAAATAATTTCCTTGTTTCAATCTTTTATCCACAGAAAAGCACCAAATTTAGCTGCAGCTCGCGTAAAATTGCTAAAAGCAACTCTCAATATTGTTTAAAGAAAGAACTTTTTGAGTGGATTTGCATTATTGCATTTAGGTAACAAGTCTCAAAAATGTCTTACTTCTGTCTTCAATTGCTGATGATAAATACTTTGACATTTCGGGGTTTAGAGATTTATTATATCTTTGCATGCAACTGTCGAAGCTGCCATAATGGTGTTATTTCAAATTTTGAATTATGAAAGCCCATTGCCATTAAGCCAAAAAGAAATAACAATTTAAAAAAAGGACGTTTTTGTTTTTGTTTTAAATGCGTTAGTGATCTTTTCTTTACAATCATTGAATCACCATATATTTATGGAATGAATTCAATTTTTAATAGTTTTATTCGATATATCGGTATACTTGTAAACCCTGTAAACACGTTAAAAAAAAAGCTTTCGTTTTATCTGTGCTATCGCGGTAATTGGGCCGACAAATTATCAAAAATTAATTTCTTGTAAGAAAAATACCTCAGTCAATATTTGTAACGTTTCCGACCATTCAATCATTAAACCAGCGGTGAATATCAAAATACGTCTAAGTGCCAATAACAAACATTATAGAATGACGTGCCACATTGCATCACGTCGAGAAAGTTGACAAATATACTGACGTCACTGGTGTCACTAGCTGCAGAAATGAATAATATTTCAGCACGATTGTAACGTTACCATGGAATTTTACGTAATGATAATATATGTTCATTGTTCACTTGACTGTTTAAAGTTGGGATGGAGAGACCTACCCGAAGGCATATACATCGGTTTCATTAGTGAAAGGAACGCTGGGGACGAGCATTGGAGGAACAACAGACATGGAACATAAGACTTCCGGCGCAATGTACGTCAGGTCCCCTCTTGGCAAGCATGCGAATCCGGGTCTGTTAATGAGAAAAAAAATATATAAGCTCACGTACATAACTATAACATAAATGTTAAACATAATGAAAGACAAAGTTTGCATTAAATACACAAAATACTAACAACTTAATACAGGGATACAAGTCAATTACAATCATCTTATCAAATGTTCTTGCAATATCTATGCACATCTAAACTTAAGGTAGTCCATCTATAACTATCATATTTCATATCTAATAGATTGCAAGTTTGATCACTAAAATCTTAGTGTGGTTTTAAGGAGTCTATTAAATAATAAAGTTTCACCTTTGAAATCTTTAAAAAAATTAATTTTAATAAAATGTATCATATGTTGAAGTTAACATTGAAGTCTATGGGAAAAATGCATTTTTAAATACATTTCTATAGTACAAGTAATTTTCTCACATTTCTCTTGGTAAAAAGTTTTCTCTGTCTTCGAATATGCTAAAATAATTAATAGTTTACCATACATTTTTTCAGAAAATGGTGTTTTTTTAATTTTCCTAAAGGGCAGACAAATCTTTAAAAAAGTTTTAAGTGCAAAAAGTTTATTTAATTGACTACATACATAAACCCAAGTTTGGTTTATGTCAGCCTCATAATAGCTTCAAAATAGGTATTTGATGTAGTATAGATCAATCAAAATTGTTAAATTCACCTTAGTTATAGATGGACTACCTTAATTTGTAAAATCCTCCAAATACAATGTCGCTTGTTAGAAACAATTAGCATTTTCATTTCCGGAATTTGTTTCTCTTTTTCAAAGACAATTTCTTCCTTTACTTTTTGAGATTCTTGTTGCCAAGAATCAGACAGTTTAATAACAACAACACTATAAGTTCAAACGAATCGTGCTTCACAGAAAAATCACTAAATTGAAATTCCGTTGCGTGGACACAAAACAACCCCCAGACTGCCGGACGGGTCAATGACATTATACCCGCGTAACTTATTGTATGAGGTGTAATAAAAAAAAGCCTTGTTAAAATAGTATGATCATGGGAGGGGGGGGGGGGGGGGATATAAAGGAAGAAAACATAAAAAAACACTTCTCTGTTGGTATGGTTAATTAAGTAAAGTTAATGCATTAATATTTCGTTCATTTGATACTAATTAATTTACTTCTGAAAAGATATTGTTTCTGCTACCATTACTGTTCCGATACAATTGCGGCTGATAGCCAAGTCTGTTTATTCAATATTTTTTTTAATAGTCAAACGACCTAAAGTTTTCGAGATAGTCATACCATAAATGAATATGTTATTACGGTTTTTTTTAATTCTGCAAATCCTCGAAGTTTGTGTTATCAATCATACCATAGTTTGATATAACATTACAACTTAATTCGGGATATCTGATAATTAAGCATTGAATCATTATTTTTTGAAAGATGTGGTCTCATAACTGCAACGATGTGTGCACACAAATTGAATAACGCGCGCTAGCTAACGAGTAATGCGCAATTAACGGAAAAGCCATTGGAACAGCCGAATTGTGCTATCAAAAATAGTGCAAAACGTTTTAGATTCTAATTATAACACAATTCTATTTTTTCATTGTGTAATTAGATGAATTTACTTTTGGTATACTAAGAAATTATTCAACTGAATTCATTTAACTGTTGAAAAATATTTACATCAATGAAATAATAATCAGCGTAAGTATAATATCAGATCGTGATCCGGTTTGAAGTCACGAGGAGAGTCAGACTGAGTCATGTTCACCTAGAAGTAAAGAAGGAAGACTGAATGTATTCATTCGCACCAGATTAGGTGATTGAGTCCTCAGTGTTATGCGTAAATATCACTGTAAACAATCAATACAGTGTAATAGGGAGAAAAAAAGGAAATGTAAATATATTAATAATACATGTATCTACTTGTTAAATTCAATACCATTAATTCCTATACCGAATGACGTCAAATCAAACAATGATGCATGATGAAAAAAAGACTAAGTAAAATATTTATATATTTGATCGATATCGATATTTTAGTAAACGTTAACGCAGCTCAAAATCCAGTAAAATTGTTAAAATCAAATCCCTTGCGTTCGAGTATGACGACAATATAATTCGACGTTTTTATATGTTATTCAAAGAAAATAGACTTCTAGTGTTTCGTTCTCAAAGGGGTTATAAAGAACGTACCGCGTGAATTCTACTGGGTTTTTTTTTTTTTTTTGTTAATTAAAAAATACAGCTTACTCTGGCTTGCTATCGAAATATTTGTTCTGTTTGCACATCATCACTTGTCTAAATACATGATGCGCACCTTCTCAATTATAACTTGCAATTGGTGAAATCAATTGATTATTGTAACGTAATAATGGATTATATTGGGAGACTTTCAATTCAGCAGTCATTTACTATCAAAACACAATTACAAACGACATTGGATTAAAAAAAGAAGAATAAATATTGCATGCATGCAACGGAAACTGTAATAATAATGTTGTTTTATCAATATTCGTTTAATACCGATTTTCATCCCAATCTTTCGTTACAGAGTTGATCCATAAAGTTTTATGTTCATTAAAGTGCAATATCTACTAGACTAAGTATTGATTAAGTAAACGTATTGTATTGATAAGATAATTGATCACGAAATTACATATCCTTAGACAATGTGATTTCCACTAAATGGACGTTAATTGACACCCACTGATTAGAGTTGAAAACACGGTAAGTGGCAATCGCTACTCCTCGGGCCTAATCGCAACTTCCCGGGCCTTTCCGAGCCTGCCCGAGAAGTTGCGATTGGGTAAGCGGCTTACGCACCTGTCGTACTTGACCTCCGCCAACCCATAATCAACAACGCTGATTCTAACGTTGGGACACAGGAATATATTTCTCGTTGTAAGCCGCTTGTGGACGATGTCTCTGGAGTGTAGGTACCCCATTCCATAGGAAACCTGTCTGATGAACTGGATTTTTGAGATCAAGGAAGTTTTTTCACGTTGTATGTGGATGTGGTCATACATAGAGATACCGCCCTGGCAGCTATAGATATAAAACAAAAATGGTAATGGTTAAAGCAAAAACAACATCAACAGGAGCAGTCAAGAAATATAAATGCAACGATCATTATTTTGAAATTTAATGAGACTTAGCTTTTTAAATGTTTTAATGTGTTCACATTTTAGGATATTTTTCAGTTGAATTCTGACAAAATATTGCACTTAATAAAGATGTATCTTGTACGAAAGGTATTCTATAAAATAAAAGAAGGATGCTGCTTTCAATTTCGAAAGAACTAAGGTGAGAAATCGGAAATATCGATTGAGGAAACAACTGATTTTTTAAAATATCGTCTGTACTGTGGTTATGGAAGAGTAAACTAAGGTGTTCAGTTCATATTACAATAGTTATAATGGTGTACTGGCATGCGCTAATTTAGTTTTTATTTTCCCAGGGAGCAGGGACCTAGGGATAATTATTTATTTTGGGGTGGGGGTGGGGATAGGATGGGGGGTTTACTATATGAATTTTACTATATAAAAAAAATTGAACTACCACCCCATAGATCCGCGCATGATTGGCACCTTTTCAATAAGCTGTCTTATAGTCAGCAGAATTATCATTTACTTCCCTTCTGTTCCAATGTCGGTAGCTTTCTATCTTTGTCTTAATATCAATAATTTATATATCAAAACCATTAATATCCAAATCAATACTCCCCAAAAAAGAGTAATTTACCTTAATATAATTGCAAGATGGCATTCTTCTAAGCAAGCCCCCATAAATAGAACCAAATTTTCGTGACGTATGCGGCAAAGTTTTCTGACTTTATTCCAAAAGTCACTCGTATCTGATACAGCGTGGAAGTCGTGGATATTAACATCTCCGTGCCAGCGTCCTCTGGAAGGAAACGAAAATCAATCTAACGAATTCTAGTTTGGTCTCGTAAAATCTTCATTAAGTTTTAGCTTATTTTTTTTCGACTGATTTAAGCCCGTTAATCACTTTAGTCAAAATTTCCGAAAAAGCTAAGCAGATAATTTTCTTAATTACCAATATTCTAGAATCGCTTTTATTAGAAGCTCATATATGACCTAAGTGGTGCTACAGCGACTGTAATTTTCACTGCCTTTCGTAAAGATTTTTAGATAATCATTATCATCGATAACAACGAATTCGAATTTTGAATGAGGTTAAAAGAGGTTAATAAAACTAATATTCTCTTCATTGTCTATAGAAATCAATGTATTCATTTATCTACTGGATTTGCTTCGACTCATTAGCTTCCTTTATATACATTCAGCTGAAAGAAATAAGCGAAAAAGTATATAATGAATTAATTAAATAGTGGATTACAGAGTCGATTTTCTGATAAACCTTTAATGGACAAAAAAGGGTTTCCAAGTTCGCATTTACTTTCAACAGTCCTTTCGATTTTGCAGTAATCGTTTACACCAATCATTCTGTAACGATCTTAATCAATTATTTTCTCTTTGATATTAGGCATCCCCTGTCCTGATGCAATGGCACGATATTAAGATTTATCACAAGTTAGGCATCAGGGATGGACACATCAATGGTGACCGATGGTTTATATTCTCAGCACATGTAAACAATTTTTTGAAATAACATCAACAACAAGATATATAATCGATTCATTATCCATAAAATAAATTGAGTGTCAAAGAAAAATTTGGTTCTATTCCATAAATTTTGCTAAATGTTCTTTTTATGTTGTACCAAAACAATATTCATTTATTGATAGGTGTGGCCTCTAAAAATCATATTGCTTCAAGTATGACTCAAAAAATTCTTGAATAGAAAATGTAGACACAAATTATCACAACACGTAGGTACTTTAGCACTCGGGCAATGCATTTCCTTTACATACAACAGAAAAACAGCTCTGTAAATTTGTCCGAAGACATTTTTAATTTGTATGTTAAGAGTTGATTTTTTTCTGTGATAGGAAGTCAACAGTCTTTTTAAGAAACAGTCTGAGGATGAGTACTAGAATTCTAATTATGCAGTTACATGTTATGTAAGCTCATTAATTTTTTTTTAATTTAAATTTTAGAGTTGTCGTTGTTTAATTTTCCAGTGTAAGTAGGAACAGGCATGCTTTGTGGATTTGTCTTCTTGCTTTCATAGAAAGGATGAACAGAACTCATATCATGAAAACATATGGAAGTATCTTCCAAAAGTATTACGGGTTTCACACTACCTGTAAATACTTCTCTGTCGTCCAACTCTGAGACAATCACCGAACTCGATATCCTCATAGGCAATGGAAAAGTCCTCAAGTCTGTCGTGTTTCTCAGATCTATAGATAAAACAGCCAAAATACTATAACAACTTCATTTGAAATTAGTATAATGCTTCCCGAAAAATTTGAAATAAAGTAAATATTCAAAATAATGTCCTTTACTTAATTGATCATTTGATATAACCCCCTACACAAAACAGATTTAAAATAAAAAGAACTGAAATAAAAAATAATAATAATAATAATTAACTTGCATCGAGACGGCAAAATATATTTTTCAGTTTTTTTTTAAATTAAGGATGACGTTTACTCAGAATGAAAAAAAAATCCACTGATGATAATGAAAAACCATCTATTGTGTGTTATAGACCTTTGCTTGTATTGTTATTTTTCACTTTCAGAAAAGTAGGTCAATGACCTACTTTTTGAGTTAATGGCCATTGAATATTTATTGAAAATTCAAGAAAAATCCCATAAAATTTAACACTACGATTGAGATTTTCTTAATTATAAAAATATTACAAATAATAAAAAAAATTAAAAAATAAGATACAGTTTACGAATGGTAATGGCACTAAATAAGTACACAACATTAAGATTTCAGCATCAATTTTTAAAAATAATTCAGTCCGAATTTCCTCTATCAGTTTTCAAATCCCTACCCATTTTTGATTCAATTTTACAAAAAATTGAATGATGATAATGCAAAAACATTTATGATATTGAACTACTTATATTGACCTTATTCTGTTGGCATAAAATTTATATGAGGTCAATGATCAAAATTTTGAGATATGATGTCTTTTAATGTTTTTAAGCATTTTTCAATATTATTATTATTCGGGCCATAAGATTATTTTAATGATTAAGTGAGGTAAAACCAACGGAAAATATGCAAAATTACGTAGACTTAAATATAAAATCCTAACTTTTGATATTAGACTACTGCCAAAAACTTTTAGCAGAAAACAAAATCTGTAAAATTTAGTCCGAATTTCCTCTGTTTGGCTTAAAGTCAATTTTTGTTTGAGCATAATTCCATAATAAAGTAAAACTATTGAATGTTTTGTCAATAATAATTCATTTCATAAATACTTATTGTGTTTAGAGCAAATTTTACTCATTATATTGAACTTTTTAACAATCGGAATTTGAGAACTCAAACCCTGAGTAAATAACACCCTTAAGAGAAATTTACACAAAGACGAAGGAAACTGTAACTTGTGATACATGTCCACGTATATGTACATGATTAATGTCCAAGAATATGTACATGATTAATGTCCAAGTATATGTACATAATACATGCCCACGTATATGTACATGATACATGTCCACGTATATGTACATGATACATGTCCACGTATATGTACATGATACATGTCCACGTATATGTATATGATACATGTCCACGTATATGTAAATGATACATGTCCACGTATAAGTACATCATACATGTCCACACATGCAGAATGAAGTTTTTTTTCTTTTTTCACTATTTAAACCAGATATAAGTACTAGTTACTCAGCACGTGTACACGGTTCTATCTCGTGCAGCCTAACACTAAACATTTTAATTCATTTTATTAAAACTGCTGTAAACGCATGACCAGAACCATTTCATCTCAGTTTCTCGGGCTCTTATTTTAAGAAATTACAATCAAATTCTCCGCAAAAAATATATTTGATATAATTAGTTTTGGTTACAAGTAGCTCCAGCTAAAACAAATGTACGAGGAAGACTTTCGTGTTCCTCATTTGACTGGCCAAAAATCAAACTATGATGCACCAGAAAACACAAACGAACTTCCCGTAAGCAAATTAACTAAATCATTGCGTTGCCATGGATAAAAAGAGTTTCTCTTGCGAAACAGCACAACAGGAAATTCATTTGACAGTTTAAAGATTCAAAGACCAAATACTCCGCTACAGTGTGTCATTGTAACTATTGAAAAAATATTCCTTTTATATAACATCTCATAAGATTGTTTCTTTACAAAGCAGCAATGTCCACAATTGCATTTACTTATATATTGTTCATGTACAATATACTATTTACTTCTGTATTTTGCTCAACATTTCTATTCACTTAATTGTCCCTCTAGTTGCTATAGATATATGCCTTTCCACATAATCCGCATATCAAAGGAGGCGTACTTTTACACGTAGATATATTATACGTAGTATTTTCTCCTCTATTTCCTTCGAAAACTGATTGTAATCAATAGTTCTAGAAACGAGAGGCCTGTAATCTAGACAATCCAGTTCTAACCAGTTTTTCAATCGGTCTAACCCTTCAACAACCTAAAAAAAAATCACTCACAGACTGCACGAAATAATCATGCTGATGTCAGACTCAATTTCCCATAAAATATAAACTCTATCAAAATAGAGAAAATGGTCTTCCAAGTTGAAATGTATGCATAACAATGTAAAATACTCTTGTGTATACGTTTATGAGAAATAAAATGTGTTCGAGGTTTTTTCAACGAGGGCACCAGTAGCCTCATGTGTATATTGTAATTACATTAAAGAAAAAGAACATGATTACATTGGAATATGTATACGAAACTGTTCTTTAGAATGTTTTTAAAACATCTGTATCATTCCAAAATTCTTTTGGTCTTTCAAAAACTTTTAAAAATTGAATTCAAAACATGTAAAAGTAGGGCGACTTCCCAAGAAACAAATGAAACGTTAAAAAGGTCGCTTGCGTCATAACTTTCTTTGAAAACACTCGTAGCAAAACACTTTAAATCGCGTTTCATAAGATCTATTTACTTGCTGTGTTTAAGACGGCTTGCTTTATAGACTGTATTGATCTCAATTAAAAGAAGACTATATATAGAAATATTGGAAAATCACAAAATTTAAAGCCAAAAAATATGGGTTTTTTTTTTTTGCTTTACTAAATAATTATAGTTTATGGCTAAACAAACCATATTTTAAATTTTAGGTAGATCTAAAGGTCAATTTGTTGACCATCCAACCTCCTTAAGTTATTTATGAATCATCCTTTTTCATAGCCACCCAATCGTTTGTTCACAATATATATTGATCTATATATCGTCCAATGGACGTATAACTTTGAAATGAAAATATATGTGCCAAATGATTACGGATGAAATAAGAGTTTTAACATCTCAGTGGGAAAACATGACTACACACTTGCCAAATTATCTAAGTGTGACTTGCGTAAGCAGCTGTTATTAAATAAACTAGTAACTGACGTCATTTTCCCAACACAGCTTTACATCTCGCTACAGCATTTCATAATGAAATTTGTTTCAACCATTTATCTTCTTGTTTGTAACCTTTTTTGAAGATATGTGCCATTGAGTTAATCTACATTTGAATCTGGGAATGATAAAACTAATACGATAGTAACGTTCCTAACCAACACTCAAAGACGATTGCCTAGCGTTGAAAAGATAGATTCACGATCGTAAAAAAAATCTAAAGGCCCGGGAACCTTATTGGTCACCTGAATATAATAAATTATGTAATGGATTTATATAATAGCATTTACTGAAAAAGTATTTTTTTTTTTAGTGGTTCGTATTTTCTCTGCTCCTGTTTTGTATTTTTTCTCTGGACTTTTGAATTTAAACACTGTTTTTTATCAGCACATGTCATCTAATGCACAACTTGTCTTTTGACTGGTAGATGTTTAATAGAGTGAATGGTCCGATGATCAGAATGCAATTTAACGTGCAATCAAGACACATAAGTAAAAGTGGTTGTAAGTTAAGTAGGATGAATGTTATTGATGGAACAAAATGCTCTGTTTCGTGTATTTTTTTCATTATGTACAGTGTGCACAATGTAGATTTTAATCGGAATTGGTTCAGATCAGATCTACAGAAAATGGTCTTCCAAGTTGAATTGTATGCATAACAATACAAAATACTCTTGTGTATAAGTTTATGAGACGTAAAATGTGTTCGAGGTTTTTTCAACGAGGGCACCAGTAGCCTCATGTGTATATTGTAATTACATTGAAGAAAAAGAATATGATTACATTGGAATATGTATACGAAACTGTTCTTTAGTATGTTTTTAAAACGTTTGTATCATTCAAAATTTCTTCTAGTCTTTCAAAAACTTTTAAAAATTGAATTCAAAACATGTAAAAGTAGGGCGACTTCCCAGGAAACAAATAAAACGTTAAAAAGTCGCTTACGTCATAACTTTCTTTGAAAACACTCGTAGCAAAACACTTTAATTCGCGTTTCATAAGATCTATTTAATTGCTGTGTTTAAGACGGCCAGCTTTAGACTGTATTGATCTCAATTAAAAGAAGACTATATATAGAAATATTAGAAAATCACAAAATTTAAAGCCAAAAAATATGGGGTTTTTTTTGCTTTACTAAATAATAGTTTATGGCTAAACAAACCATATTTTAAATTTTAGGTAGGTCTAAAGGTCAATTTGTTGATCATCCAACCTCCTTAAGTTATTTATGAATCATCCTTTTTCATAGCCACCCAATCGCTTGTCCAAGATATATATATATATATATATATATATATATATATATATATATATATATATATATATATATATATATATATATCGTCCAATTGACGTATTACTTTGAAATGAAAATACATGTGACAAATGATTACGGATGAAATAAGACTTTTAACATCTCAGTGGGAAAACACGACTACACACTTGACAAATTATCTAAGTGTGACTTGCGTAAGCAGCTGTTATTAAATAAACTAGTAACTGACGTCATTTTCCCCAACACAGCTTTACATCTCGCTACAGCATTTCGTAATGAAATTTGTTTCAACCATTTATCTTCTTGTTAGTAACCTTTTTTGAAGATATGTGCCATTGAGTTAATCTACATTTGAATCTGGGAATGATAAAACTAATACGATAGTAACGTTACTAACCAACACTCAAAGACGATTGCCTAGCGTTGAAAAGATAGATTCACGATCGTGAGAAAAATCTAAAGGCCCGGGCACCTTATTGGTCACCTGAATATAATAAATTATGTAATGGATATATATAAAAGCATTTACTGAAAAAGTATTTTTTTTTTTTAGTGGTTCGTGTTTGTTCTGCTCCTGTTTTGTATTTTTCCTCTGGACTTTTGAATTTAAACACTGTTTGTTATCAGCACATGTCATCTAATGCACAACTTGTCTTTTGATTGGTAGATGTTTAGAGTGAATGATCCGATGATCAGAATACAATTTAACGTACAATTCAGACACATAAGTAAAGGTCGTTGTAAGTTAAGTAGGATGACTGTTATTGATAAAACAAAAGGTTCTGTTTCGTGTATTTTTTTTAATATGTACAGTGTGCACAATGTAGATTTTTATCGGAATCGGTTCGGATTGAAAATAAATTTTATAACATTTTTCATTACCATGGATATAAAATTGTCAACAAATAAGTAAACGAATTTCCATTTTAATCAGTAATTATTATTTTTTCATCTACAAGATCTACATTGTTTTTTATCTACAAGACTTACATTGTTTGATTTTGTTATATTACCAAATCTCTCTCTCTCTCTCTCTCTCTCTCTCTCTCTCTCTCTCTCTCTCTCTCTCTTTAACCACCAAACGCTAACTCAACATAATTATATTCCAATACAATTACTATATTGCATTTCTCGAACATTTTTTTTCAATTATCAGCTGAGTTGAATATTTCAGCAAGCTGAGTCAATTGTTTTCATCGTCACAACATGACCATGAAATTTCCCATCTGAACAATCGTATGATTTTTTAAGCGGATGAAAATCAGATTATATTTGAATTAAAGAGTCATTTATACAAATAAAATTCTTTCTTCGGTGATTCATGCGGGCTATTAAGGTAGCGACATTGAAGAAAACATACATTTTTTCTGCAATGATCGCTATATTCATAACCCACATATATCATCAAACAGAGCATTTTTTGTTTATATTTATATCTTTCCTTTAACAATGTAATGAATCTATCGTAAAAAGTAGGTAAAAGTAACAAAATTATTGTTTACTAATTATGTGGATGTACGAAGTACGTTCGATAAAAGAAATAGCCAAGTCGTCTAATATGGGAATCTTAAGTATGACATTATCATAATTATTTCGTGCAGTCCGTGATTTCTTTTAGGTTCTTGAAAGTTACGATCGATGTATAAACTGGTTAGAACTGGATCGTGTAGATTTCAGCCCTGTTAGTTTCTAAACATCTGTAAATTACAATCATTTTACAATCAATAAGAAATAGAGGCAATCGTACTTAGTGGATGTAAATATAAACTGTATCAATCCTGTATCCAAGCAATTTATGTCATATATATTCATGTACATGTTTAACATTTGACTAAGGCTGCTAAGAAGGCATCTTAACTTTTCTCATAACGAGGAAAAACTAACATGAGCTAAATTTTTGGATGAATTTAAGAATTAAATTTTGTCAGATCTTAGAAAAAAAACTTCGGAGTTAGATCTGACCGAGTGTTTTCATATCAAAGTCTCGTTTGCACAATGAGATTAACGAAATGGCAATACTCTTCCTTTTAGATTTACTCTTTCTATGTAAAATTTGGATTTGCTGTTGCCCTTTTTACTTGTAAATCCAGGAATTATCACAAATTTCGGAAAAATATTCCAAAAGCTTCAAATCATTCGATAAAACTTTCCAGCGAACAACTCATTAAATACCTGCAAGGTCGATCGGACATGACATTTTATTAGGTTATTACAGATCATTGTGAAGTGAACTAAGATTGAAGTCATTTCCCATAAAAAGACCTGATTTTTATTAAGACTGTCCATAACACAAATTATTTTGAAAAGTGGCTGAAATATGTGTAAAGGCTGTTCGCTGGAGTAACGTCACCACGACTGGAGAATGAAGCTTCATAAAAACGGATGTCAAGAAATTATTAAGTCGAAGATTGTCAGATTGAAAATTCTTAAACGGAAGAAATGTTGACGAGGTTTCTCTTACACTGACGACATTAATATAGTTTCTCATCTTCTGGATGGCTAATCCAACAATCCTTGTTTGGTCATTGTCCTACTACAATTTCCTGTGATTTTTACACATCAGAACGGCTCAGAACTAATTTCATGAATATGCTTTTAACAAGAGTGCGACACAAATGAAATTCTCCTTCTCACTTTAAAGGAAATGAAAGTACTGTACCTTGATTAAAAAAACACAGTATTTTAGATTTTAAATTTTCAGGCATGCGTATTTCCTTTTTAATACACGTAGTTACCATTTCCGCTTATTAACAGCAACTAGTGGTGTTCAATAGAAAAATAAAAGATCGCAAAATCAATTTCAACACGAATAAGTAACGAAACCATTTTTGAAAAAAATTCTAATACATAAAAATGCAAATCAACAAATTGACATCTAAACGCAACTTGAATTACAAAATCCATAAAATTGGTCCGTCAATCCTTAACTATTTGAAACTTAAAACTTCACAGCTGATTAATACATAATAAAATACACCAGCAATTGATTGGACGCTTTTGAAGCTATGACGTATTTGTGTAGTTTATTTATCAAAACAATGAAACAATTAATCCAATTGTTATTTTATTTAAGAAACTACATTTGTAACTCAATATCTAAACGTTATACTCGTATAACCTGGGTTGGGGCAGTTTACGCTTTAAAATCCGCGAAGCGGATTATGAAAAAGCGTAACAGCTCCATGTTAAATTTTTAAAAATGATATTGATCTGTTCAAAATTCAAACGTTACGTAAAGCGGATTAGTACGTTTTTGACGCTGGTGCATTATGACGTGTCTTATGAAATGCAAACCAAGTTATACAAATTAACTTTTTTTATCCAATCAAATGCTGCATTACAACCAGAAATAAATTATTTAAAAGTAACGTAAAAGTAAGTAATCATCTGGTATCACTTTTTTAAACGATTGGCATTTTACATTAATATATTTTTGGCTGACAACTTTTTGTCTCTATGATTATGATATATAGGATATTTTTATGTATTGCAAATCATATTTGAGTTGTTGCTAAGGTCATACATATCCCTTGATTTGCCAAATTTAAAGTAAAAAAAATACTATAGCTTTGAGGCCGCTTTGACATTGTGTCAATTTTGATTGTTTTTAATTGTATAAAAACAAACTAGACAGCGTACAATTCTTTGCTGCGTGGATTTGAACTAACATCTTTTATTATTTGGGTGAACCAAAGGCTAATTTTCAAATAGCCAAGCATTAACTTTCTCAGTTAAACAGCAGACTGTATCAAATTCATCTATAAGAGAAGTTAAGAGGTTCGGCTCCTTAGGTTTTGGGTAGCCATTTTGGGTCACCTCTAGTCTGAAAATTCTGCATCACATATTTATTCTAGTAGTATATTTATATTTTACAATGCCAAAAAATATATTGAATAAATTTGTTTTTTTTAAATAACATTTCTACAGTTTAGTAAAGGACTATATTTTGTGGCGGAAGGTTTTCAAGAAGGAAATGAACAATTTTCATAGTTTTAGAGTACTGTTACTTAATCTTCCTAAATTTCAGCGCAGACAAAACTTCTAGATAGTTTGTGTATTACGATAGATTCATGATATTCTGAAAAACATATCTAAACAATATTTTGAATTTTCTATCGATATATTTTGGCATATTTAGCTTATATTCCATAAAAGTTAAGAAAAAATTAACTCCAATTTTGGCTTAAAATTAGCTTATTTCATGCTATATCTCAAATTTTTGAAATGTGATCCCTTCTTGTTTTACTTTTAATTGAGACAATAAATGCATGTCAATTTGTATGCAAAGTTTTGGAAAGATGACATTACTGGCCTCTGAAGCCACCAGTAAAGCAAGAATTTATAACCTTTGACTTATATTTTACTTAAATAGTCACTACACGTGTTCATCTTCATACTGTATTAAAATCATAACAAAATAATTGTTCAGGCTATAAATATTTGTTTGATTTCCTCAAATTATCAATTTCTATGTCAAATTTTAGCAAAAATTTCCGGGAAATTATCATAGCATTTCTGTTTGAGGCCCTATACATGTATTTCCAAAAAATGGCATGTAACATATATCACAAATAAAATAAATGAACATTTTAGGTCCCCATCTTTATATCTAATTGGTTTTCGGATGATTGACATTACTATTATTTCAGGAGCCAACCTCCTTAATTCAATTCATCATTGTACGAGAACAAATCAGCATTCTCTATAGAATAAGACCAAAATATTATTTATTCTCTGATATTTAACTTTTTTCTCCATTAAACCTTAAAGCACGGTATTTAGAACATATTCTGATTAATGATAAAAATTAAATCAAATCGTAAATGAAATGTTGTAGATATGGGTGGAATTTTTTCTCTGACAAACGTTTTTAAATTGTGCGATTTTTCCAATGGTTTGGTCCGAGCAACAACAAAATATACACACTCAAAAATATCATTCATAAAATATTTCATCTTATCTGCAAATATGTATGATAAACCTCGAAGTTTATAGCATTTTCTCCTCTGACTTTGTCATAGTGAGGAAAAATAAGAGAAAATTATTGGTCATAAACTAAAAAATGTATGAATTTTGTTTCCGTGAAATAAATGTAATCTTATTATTATGATCATGTGATGATCTGTATAAAAGAAAACCATGTGACTAATGCGAAAGGTTATTAATTTGTATTAGCTATAGTTGAATGCAATGGTACATTATAATAAACAGTTTACCATAAAGTGATTAAATACTTTTCTGATAATACTTGTAACACGAGGCCCAGGTGCCAAATCGATCGCCTGAAAAAACCTACAAAAGCTTTAGATTGTCCTTAGAGTAAAAAATACAAATATCTAGAAAAATTCGTAGATTATACTAGTATCTTGTTTTTCAGAGATTTTTTCTCCAATATAAATTATTCTTGAGTTAAATATTGACCTGCTTCTTGTTTGTTTCAGTTTTTGAGAATAGGATATATAAGGATTTTTCTATATTTATTCCAAGATAAAAATTCAACCCCTTCTATTGACGCCCCGTCCTACTCCCAGGGATCATAATTTGTACAATTTGAACCTACACTACTTAAGAATGCTTCCATACAAGGTACAGCCCTTCTGGCCGTATGGTTTTTGAGAAGAACTCTGTTATGGGTTTTTCTCTATAAATCCTTTATGGTTTTTAAAAAGAAATTTAAGAAAAATACAAACAAATTATTGATAATTCTAAATTATCTCCCCTTCAAAGAGAGCGTGACCTATAATTGAACAAATTGGAATCCTGTTCGCTCAATATTTATGCTTTGTGCCAAGTGTGGTTATATATTGGCTCGGCAGTTTTAGAGAAGAAGACGAAAATGTGAAAAGTTTACAACGACGACGGACAAATTTTGATAAGGAAGGCTCACTTAAGCCTTTGGCTCAGGTGAGCTAATGAAAAATTGAACCTCTGTGCTTTTCGGCATAGACCGTTATTGATTAAATCACACAAAGTATTTACATTTGGGGCTTTTCAAACATATCACACAGCACCTATGGAATCAGTATTACATATTAATATTAATTTTGCTCTTTGAAGTAGACTACTGAATAAAGGTCCCACTACTAAATTACACATGAAAGTCATTTACGTCATGCAGAAAATCATTTCATCAAAACACAGTGCTCGTTAGACAGCAACTTTATTACATTTGAACTTGTTACGAAACAATTTTGTAAAATGTACTAGTGATTAAAAATCTTGCGATCCTAAATCAAATAATGTTTGACATATTAAATCCCCCTTTTTTTAATTCCAAGGAGATTTTGTTTATCTGAGTACCAACAAATTAAAAAAATATTTACACTAATAGGATGAAGATCAAAAATTTTTCTTTCCCGTTTCCGTAATCTTAGAGATATTAGAAACCATGCAAATCAAGTGCAGATTGGAATTTTACTTTAAGTACTTTTAGTACAATATATACAAAAAGAAGACACCTGGCGAGACAGACAAAGAGCAAAAAACAAACACTTTCGAAGTTAATGAACCCGCCTCTGGAACTCAGATTACTTCAAAATAGCGTAATTTGTTCAGTCTATGGCTATAACTGCATTAAAGTCTCATAATTTGAAAACCAGGTGATTTTTCAAACACTGTTCGATCGATTTCAATCTATTTTTTTCACAAATAATCAAGTGTCAGCAATAGAATTTCTTTTATTGTTATGGATAACTAATAAACGCTTATTCTTATATATTGACAAGCAGCTTTCGTTTGTTTTATAATCAAATTAATTGTTCGTATGAATTGTCTTAAACATTGTATCGTGTGATATGGCAAAAAATGAAGGGAAGAGAGCTATCGTATAATGGTATAAAGGGAAGAAAATGAGTTCTTGCCAAAGCCTTTTGTACCTCAAGGGACGAACAGAAATTAGAAATTTTAGGCAATTATAAACTTTATCCTTGACTTTTTCATACAGTATAAACTCAAAAGTATCATTTTCTTTGGTTGAGGATTGCGTGTAATGAATTGATGCCTGAAAGCAGCTCATTAAATAATTGACTATTTCGCTGAATGTTCGGTATACATTGAAAAAAATATTAAGCGAAACAGAACTTTCAATTAATCAATGTGTATATGACGGTTTTTGTAATTGTATCATGATATGAAAAAGAAAGAATTATAGAATTACAATTATGGATTCTTTTATCATTATACTTTTCATATATCTTGTAAATAGATATTTTTTTATTAATCCGATAAATATGACCAGACACTTTTTCATCAGTATTTAAAAAATAATTATTGATTTCTACGGTTATTTAACAATTTAGTTCACGCTAGTTAAAATGAATTCTATATTATCTAATATTTCCAATTGGTTGGTTTAAAGGTTTTTAGGGGTTTTTTCTTCTGCAATACACAGCATTAGAGCATAACCATCTGTCTACCTTGCTTTTGTTAAGCCTACAAATTTTGATAACTTTTAATGCCACATTTACATTTCGTCAATAAAGATGATTAGGTCAAGTGCATTCATAAATGATAATATGCACGACGAAGGAAGTATTACACACCAACAAAATTTGATTAAGTGAATACAAACATAGCGGTGTTCTCATTTTTCATTAAAACATCCTTTTCTCATTTTCCACAATAGAATATTGAAACTTTAACCCTTAAGCAAACTGACTGTTATTTTCATGTTCAAACATTTGATAAAAATTACTCCACAAATCTCCATCTCTTTCTATATTAAAAAGTCCATGCCCTTTTTTAGTCTCAATTGAAAATACATTTTTAACCACGAGAAAACTATAAGCAACATTCATCTAATAATTTTATACAAGGGTTATGATATTGTTTGAATCTATGTGCCTACGTGATAAATGAAGGCTGCAAATGTCTTCTATTGCAATACCAACCTTGCGTCAATGATGAGTTTCTCGAACGTTGGATCACACTCTTCCTCTGTAATTTGAATGTCAATGATTCACAAATGGATTATTTATATTATGCTGTAATAATATTGTATCTGACTGGCTGGTGCCGTTGAGTAGATTTTATTGCCTCTATCTTGTTAAATTGATTAGGCTTTTAAAGGTGATATATTGTTTTCTGAAAGTGCATTGCAACCGAGAAACATATGTGTGCAAACGTAAATCAATAATTGAGTGTATTGTATTGATTTTAAAATATAGTTCTAGGCAGACTGTAAGAATGTAGGTCAGACAATCAAATACAAAGACTAAATCAACCACAAACTTTTCTCTTGCATACTCTCATATTTTGATTCTGAAAACCGTGTAGAGGCATAAATAGGCGGTGGTTTACGTTCAAACCAATGCTTTGACTACCCTCTGTGTGAATGCACTATACGTAACAGAACATAATTATTTTTACACAGTATTCATACACGTATGCATATTTATAATAAAATCGACACCTTTTCATCGTTTATCCATTTTAGCTTGTCATTTGCCACGGTTTTAAATCATGAAAGCCTATTTTTATTAACAGGAGCTCCCTTTATCGGTTGAAGGGAGAATAAAAATTAGACATCATTGAGAATGTGTCCATTTCTAAGGGCCACGCTTAAATAATGGAAAATAGGATAAAATCATTTCAGATGATTTTGCTTTAACTTTAAATTTTGCAATTGGCATACAACTTTAATTTTAATTTTTTGTTTAATCTGAGCAAGATTAAGCTAGAACCATTTTAACAAGAGCTTGGACTTTGGGTAGTTGATACCAAACAGCAATGAGACGTAGGCCTGTCTATTTCATTGTTGGTTACTCAGCCATTGCTCTTTGAAATCAACAAGATTTGTCTGGCTGTTGAGCTAAGACTACGCAATCGGTGTATATTTCGCTTGAAATCGGCGTCATTTTTAACTTGTTTTGACGCAAGAAATAGATAGTTACGTCCTACCAAAAGTCAAAGGCCTTGTTAAAATGGTTCTAATTAGAAATTAATTATGGTCTCAAATGGATTTTAAATAGATCTGCTACAGTGTATGTCCTTCTCATTTGACCTTGAAACTTATTTCAAAGTAACTGCACATCCTTTACCCAAAATCTGTTTATGTGAAATATGAGCCAGTTTGGGTTTAGAAGAAAGTAAACATGCTCTGAAAAAAATTGCATAGTATCATAAGACCTTAATTCCTCACCTAGAAACTACAGCAATGTACAGCATTTAACCAAAAGCACTCTGTGGGTGAAGTATGAGTAAGACTGGACCGAGGGGAAATATAGAATGCGGACAAGAATTTTTCAGTCCATTATGCTATGACCTTAACCTTAGATCTAGAATACCGGTTCAAGGTCAGTGTACAGCCTTTACCAAAAGGCACTCTGTGGGTAAAGTTTGAGCCAGATTGGGTCAAATAGAGAAAAGATATGCTCCGGACAAGGGATCTTTAACGGACAGACTGATCACTATAGGCGCCCGCAGAACAGAATCTTAACACCAAATAGAAGTTAGTTTACTAAGCTCATTTTGTCTAAAATGTTTTAAACAAATTGCGTATTATTAGATTTAAAAATCAACAGCTAAAAATATAACGTATTTACCTGCATCTTTTATTTATTAAATAGTTTAATATCATATAAATAATTCCTATTGAGCACCAAAGCTTATACGTTTATTAAGAGTTAACAGTAGGATTCACATGATTAAGACCTGGTGCAGGGAATGTGTCAAAATGAAGAAACAGTAAGCAAATATCGATTTCTTTTTATCAAAAGCATGAATTACATACAAGTGTTAAAGTTGCAGAGAAGCAGGTTGTGTAAATCCTAGCAAACATCGGTCAAAGAAAAGATCGTAAATATGTACAACATTGACGCGGTTTCTAGAATCAAAATTTGAGGGTTTTCGACAAGAATGGGAGAAGGATATATCTTTGAATTTTTTGTTTCAATAATAAAATGTCTACTACATTTCCTAAATAGTAAATGAAGTCCGAGATCAAAGTTATTTTCACTTGACCTTATTTCATATGTAGGATTTGTGGTCACGTGTCAATTAACAGCTCGATACGATCAATTGTTCATATGTTGAAATAATTGATGGTGTTGACAAGCACGTTACAGGAACAGATTGATGACACTTGCGCCAGCAGTCACATAAATATGCTACAAATAGCAGGACTTTTGTTTTGAACTATATGGAACACACTGGTTTTGATAGCATGAAAAATTTGATTTTCAGTAGCACACAACTATCAATCCACTTTTCTCTGCAAATTTAAATATGAAATAGCTTTATTTACCTTTTTCGTCCAACTTTCGTTTGGTCAGTGGCCAAGTTCCATAGAAATTAATGTTTAATATACCGACGCCACTGCTCTTTCTAGGGGGGCAACTGGAGGTCGCTCCCAGTGGTTGCCTTTCTGGTGAAACATCCTTAATCCTCACATGAATTGCCGAAACATGAAGGGTGTTCGAAGAAACTGGTTTAGCGGGCGATAAATTACATACGTCATTTGTGTTTTGTTCCTGAACCACTGTTTCAGACGATTTGTTACAAATATATACATAGTTTACGTCACATCCGACGGGTTCTAGATGAATTGTCTCTTCATATCTATAACTGTTTGCACGATTGTTGTCCTCACGAGAAAGGGGGTCAATTGCAATAGTTCTAGTGACATTTCGGTGAAATTTTGATGTGGAAGTGTCCTCTGCATGGCTTTTCTGCCTGTTTTCTACGCGACATTTGGAATTCATCCATATGTAAAACCTGCGAAACAACGACGTGTGTGATTTCTGGACCTCCTTGGATTCTTGTTTCAGTCGTGTCTTTCGAAAAGGTATTTGTATTTTTAACCTTTTGAGAGACCTACGGATTAAAGGACGATGTGGTCTAGAATGAAAAATGACCGGTGTCTCGTTTGTTGTGTGAAACTTCCGCCAATGTTCATCCCCTGAAATCATCACACTGCTAATGATCATGATTGTTTGAAAGAATGAGAAGATATATTTGCTAACATAATACCATTTTTATAGAGGATTTAAAATTTTTTGTTGTTGTATGAACATTCGTACTGAATCTAGTCAGTATATTAAGTATTTGTTATATCACAGTATGTTATTCACAACAAGTGAATGAGATATTATCATTAATACTTTATTTCACTTTTTTCGATCTTAAAACATACTTGTATTTGTTTACTTCCTCGGTTTCTGTTAGTAGTGCTTAACATATGTTTTTCTGAATTTTAGTCGTAAGAAAGATTTATTATTCTAAACATACTTGATTCCTTTTTTAACCACAGCTTTCAACTTTATACCTGATATTTTCTTGGAAAGCTTTCGCTGGCATGCCGATTTATCTTCAGATGTTGAAAAACTGAAAGAATTAAAAGCATGAATGAAATCTTTAGAGAAAGGTTTACTCAAAATATCTTGTAGTGTTTATAAATCAAACAATTTTCAACGCGCTGCAGTTGATGCTCTGGGTAATATTGTTCGTAAGTCATCAGTATAATGCCTTCATAATATCATATTTACAGCTTGTTATCGCTCATTGTCCAATTTCGTATCTTGCAATTTACTGCAATGGCAGAGTTAAATTAAGTTCAGCTCAATAATATTATGCAAGTCACTGACATAAGTGAGTAATTTCATTCATGCATATGAAATGTTTCACAAAGTACAGGTTCTCATTGATAAATGTAATTGAAATATACATTTGTATGTAACACAGAAGACTTACATTGAAAACGTATGTCGACGTCGCAGGGGCGGACATTCCTCTAAATCATCCAAACAGTAATTGCTTCCAAATTTTTTCGTCATTTTAGATCACATCTTACTCTTTTTTCTTTGATCAACTGGATGCACTATACAATGATCATCATAAGATTCATACGTATACAAATTAAATATTAGTAGTCGCACCCAGAACATGTGATATGTTAGATACACGTGCTATGGTTCGGTTTCAATTTTATACTGCTTATAAAGTAGCTAGTCAGGAGATGGAAGTAAAAAATATTCAGCAAGCGACAGAGAGACTACATCTTCAACCTAGTTTGAAAAATATAATTAACTTCGTTGTTTAGAACGCGTCTGTAAGGTATACTTTATCAATAGCAGCCTTTGATCAAATTAAAGACCCCTCTTCTGATTATTAATTACTGATGAGAGGATTTTTTTTTCTTCTCAATAGTACAAAACTAAGGCTGCTCCAATTTCAGACTGTATTTTTTTGAACTAATTCATTAGCACGCAAGACTCTTGTCAAATCTCAAGGGAATTATGAACAGAACTACAAAATTTGTTAGCAATTGAAAACGCAAAATAAAAACAAATAAGTAATCCTTACCGTTTGACAAATTCCGAAATCTCTTTTAAAGACCAACAAAATATATATTTAAACAAATGGTACATCTTTTTGATAATTAATAAAATGGTGCAAATGACGAAACAAAGCAACTGAACATACCTAGTTAGAGCTTCGGCGCTGTTCAACCAAGCAATGTTTGTGATCGATACGAGACTGCGCTTCTACCGACGAGATGTGTCAGTCACACGCTCTCGGCGAACGGTCTTTCTTCGACGGCACTGCTGTGACATATAAACATTGATTACAACCGTTGATGTGCTAATAGAAATATCATCAAGAAATATCAATTCTTTCTTTCATCCATTCTTCTTTTTCTAATATTACGTATTCTTCGCTTCTTAGTAAAAAAACAATTTTCGTGGTAGACAAACTGATTTTGTGTATCCCTGTGCACTGGGTACATGTATATCCGTTTGAAAATCGATCCATATTGAGTGGCAAACTATGCATTAAATCCAGCAAATTATTAAATATATTACTAAACAGGATATCAGAAAAATATCAAATCAAAAATTTCTAAGTAAAAGCAAACATCAATACGCATTATTATGTCCTTATTTTCAGCATCGTTTCATGTTAAATTCATTGGATAGAGGAGCGGCATTGATAAACTGCTTTGTTTGCATTTTCATTGAATGGCCCTTTTTAAATACCCAGAAAAATTATTAGAATAAAGATTTCCTTCAAATTTGCACATCTATATATTATGTCCTTATTAATTTTAAAGTTAGCGTTTTATGAGAAGTTCGACACAAAAAAAGGAAAACCGACGTTTGACTGATGGACAGTTGGGACTCAGAAACATTTTTACCCAAGCAACCTGTCACGTGTTGTATGATTAATGTAATTGGATCATGTAATTGGTTACAACCACTTATACTTTGACTATTTCCAACCGATCGAGAAAAGGGATCCTGTACCAAGGATACATGTAGCTGCAAATACGTGTTAATAAGATGTAATTTACGGCGCACAAATTGGAAAATTTATATCGAAGACATGCTTTCTGTATAAATAACTGATTTAAAAAAAATTCTACGATATTTTCCTACAAATATAGTTAATTTATTTGGCTTTATTGTACTTTTAAAGGCCAACACTAGCCCCGTAAAGTGAAGTAATGCAGTTTATTTACAAGTAATGGGGCAACTCTAGAGGAATCACATCAAATGTAGTTCCATAATTATATACTTCAGAATTATTTTTTTCTCTGACTGAATTTTAACATTGTCCTTTGCTGAAAAGGAAAGTTCGTGTATTTTGTTAGATGATGATCTTTTTTCATAGGGAATACTTCTTTTAAGGCACATGCAACAGATTCCTGGGGAGTGTGCAGTCTGTTTACATACAAACGGAAAACACGTGGTTTTGAATGGTAGACCTGTTTGGAGCTAGATATTTTGAGAAAATGCCGTACCGTTTGCCCAGTTTAGGTGTCAGCTGATGAAACAGGTAACAAATAACATTTCCTCCGAATATTTGGTCAAGAGAAATACAAACTGATTTTTAAGAACTTTTTTTCTCAAAAGTGTGGAAACAATTACCGGTTTTCTTTTATGTGAACTGTATCCATAATCCATGTTAACCACTACCTACCGTATCCAGTGAAAAGGAGCACCCATATGCAATACATGTATTTTGCCAAAAATGACTAAGTTCAAAAGCTGGTATTTGTTTTCATAAATTATCAGAAATCAAAATCCTAGCAATATGCACACCTCTGATATATGTACAATTGATATGCAAAAACTGTAGGAGGAGTTATCCGTACAATGAGGGTACCCTTTTGGCAGCCGCCCGCTCGCCATTTTCCACATTTTAATAACCGGATATTTCCGTTGGCAAACCCGGTTAAAAATCAAGTAAAATTTTATAAATGATTTCTTTCTCAAAATTGTTACCAAACAGCGTAGCACAGTGGGTTGTAGGGTTCTTTACGAATTTGTAAGTTATGAGTTTAAATACATCCGGCCCGGGGATTTTAAAAGTTTTACCTTTCAAAAAAAATTTCAAAACGTATTTTTGGTTAAATAATGTAAAACTAAAAACAAATTTAAATCGGTGAAAGTATTAATACTGACAGGTGCCCTTTAAAACCTTAGGGAACCCATCAATTTAGCTCGAAAGTTGTCCATCCGATTTTTAACAAGGTTTTCCATACTAAAAATCCGGTTATTGAAATGGCGGGCTGGCGGCTGCCAAAAGAGGTACCATTTTGTATGGATAACTCCTCCTAAAGTTTTCATACATGTATGAAAATTTTGTTTTGCAGATCAATTGTGCGGACATGTACTTTATAATGGGAAATATTCGCCCCGATTTATTTTCGCCCCTTTCGTCATCGGGCGAATTGAAATGTCCCCAGTTATCTTTCTTTAAACACAACTGTGTCTTGACGAACTCGAGCCGGGGCGAATTTGTTTGCAAATGTTGTAGGGCGAAAATATATTGAGGGCCAAAATAAATCTGTATACAGTAATATATCAAAAATGTTAATATTTCTTCAGTTTAGATATTTAAAAATTAATGTAAAAAACACAAGCAATTAAACTTAAGTCATTGTTTTGCACAATTTTGCAGAAAAGGTATTACGTTTGTACGGATAACCCCTGGATTAAAATCAACATTTTGTATGTTAAAGACCAATTCACAATTCACTGTTAATGGCTTTAAACAATTGAATGAAATTGGTGATGGAGTGTGCAATAAGGCAAATCTACTTTGTGAATATAAGATAAGAAGTTATGCCTTTAAGAATATTAGAAATATTGTTGACGGAGTTCAAGCAAAATTTATGAACATAAAAAACAGGAGAATCTTTTTGTTTTTTAATCGTGCAATTGTAAACAAGATAATATATTCTTATTTAGAAAATTTGAACCTCCAAAATATCACCGTAGTTACAAAGAAATGTACAATATATTTCCTGAAAATTGAAGATCTATATATCTTTAAAAAAAATCAAATTTGCTTTATATAAAAGTGTTGCTGAATTCAATAACAATTTTTTACATAACATGTTGTGCTGTAAAAAAAATCATGTTTAAGTGAAAAAAGATGGATGTAACAAGTGCACTGTGTTCCTAAATAGAAGATTTTCAACATCGTGTATTCACACTGAGAATGAACGAAGCACTTGGAATTTAAAAAATATTTTTGATCAAAGTGAATTTCAATGGAAAGAGGTTTTTTTTTTATTCTATTTTGATTGTGACAAAAAGGCACGCTAATTTAACAACCTCATTTTTTGGTTCCTTTAAATGTTTAAAACTACAAGATGTTTTGCAGACTAGAAAGTCTAATGAAACATAAAGTAGTCTAAGAAATCATGTTAAAAATGTACTATTTTCTGCATAAATGTGTTGAAATTTAGTAAACGTGATTAAGATTAAGATATATATAAACTACATGTATGAAATTGTATAAAATGATTGAAAAATCTTGAAATCTATCGTTATAACTACACATCTAAACGTATTGTATTCTGAGCGATTTTTGGAATTTGTTTCAACTATCAAATATTAGGTTGAAGAATAGAATGTTACCAAATCAGGCCAAACAAACATTGTAAAATCAAGTGATAATTCAGCTCGGATTCTTAGAGAATAAATGAACTTAAACTTGATGATGGAGATAACAATGGTGTAATCCAATTTGCACCTACAAACCCATGTAATTACCGGTACAGGTACTTTCGCTTTGTCGTGACAAAGGAAAAGCATAACGTCATCTTTGATTTAATCTGATTTGCATTTTGAGTACTAGTATTTCAAAATAGCAGCACAGTACTGATCATCTGGATGTTGAATTCTTAACTGTCTTCTCTTAATTTTACGTTGAACATTGAGGCAAGTCGTGAAGTTCATTGCAGGTTTGTAGGTGCAAATTGGAGTTGCAGCAAATTTACCTCTTATCTGGTCTACTGGGCTATGCCCGAACGAATATGATATATTTATATATAAATATATATATATATATCATCCAAAATGAGTAAAGTTGATTCACACAAGTATTAAATAATGGTTTATTCAATAGCAGTTTACATTATATTCTCACTGTTTCAGATCCGCAACAAAGCATATATATATATATATATATATATATATATATATATATATATATATATATATATATATATATATATATTTATATAAAATAACAGAAAGCCGATTCAAAACTCTACCGGTTTCATTATAATCTTCAGGAAGTTGAGTTATAAGCAAGTTACAGAGCTTACAATTTTTTGCTATAAAGTAAACAAAGTAATTGTCAGAAGTAAAAATTCTAGTTTTAGACCTAAAATGAATGTGTTAAAAGTTTAAAAAATATTATTTATGGTTTAAAAAAATAAAAAGATAAACAAATCAGCTTGAGAAAGATTTTTAACAGGCATATTGAACCTATGTAAACAAAAACAGGGGACAAGCCTTGTTTACATGACAAAGAATTATAAGCCATGGATCTTGCTCATACCTCTACACCTGACTCTCAAATTTTAGTTGATCATTGGAAATGCATTTCTAAAGCATTGTAAGTAATAAAAATAGAATTTGACAAAAATCGTGACCATGCCCCTTTAAGGTTGCTCACTACATTTGGAAATAGTTTCTAAAATCAGCAGAAAATAACTGCTGATAAATGATAGATAACATGATGCAAAAGAAGTATAAAAGTCTTGAAACTTTAACACCTAGCTGAGCTCAAATTGACTTTAAAAAAATAATGACAGAACATATAAATCGTCTTTTTGTGACAACAGTGTAAATCTTGATGTAGTAAAGTAACTTTAAAAAGTTGAGGGTAGTCAAATGGGTTCGGAAGGTGATTCAGTTCAATGAAATGCATTAATCTAAATGCTACTTTGCATGATTCAATTGTTACATTTTTTTTATTTACCTGATTCTCCATCCTCTGATAGACAAACTGCTTCTGTCTCGTTGTAAAAAGGCAAAAGCTCCTCAGGCACAGAGTGTCTTTGAACTGCCTCCATCATTTCAATTTCCTGGTAATTGGGATGGTGCCTGGCATGAAACAATGTAGCAAAAACTGCTTTGGATGAAGCAATCCTATCTAAATCTCCCACACGTAGGCCTGTCCTGAAATTCTGTAGGGCTTCCAGGTATGTCAAGGTCATGGTCCCTAAAAAGATGTAGTTTGGATTTCTGGCCTCTGTCATCATATACTTCAGAAATCCAGCTGAGGTAATTGCGTTGTTCATCAGCATTGACTGTCGGACGTAGGGTACCATGAGTTCTTGAAGATACCATTCATGAGCTATTTGGAGGAGTGTCCAGGTTTTGTGGTGGTCGGAACACTTCTTGGCGGCACGTTGGGCGTTCTCGGATCGAAATCCCATGACTCTGGACAGCTCAGAGAAAAAAACATCCCAATTTAACTCAACAAAAGTCTTGCACATGTTCATCTCGAAGTGCCCATTACCTGGACGCAGGATGACCCAGTCAAATTCAAGAAACTCTTCCTCCTCCAGATCTAGATGCAATGATGTATGACGTTTTTAAAATCTTCTTTAGAGTTGAAGGAGTCGGACGAGCGTGGACAGAGTTTACATCTGTATGTGTTCTTGATCACTTTGTTGACAAAGTCCAAAAGGTAATCCATCGCAAACCACAAACGTTGTAAGTTGTTTTATTTACATATGGTTGGGGAAATTCTTTCGAAGCCCTTTTCTGTCGATAAGGCTTTGATGTTAAAGCATGTCTAGTGTCATTTGTTTGTTTCTATCCTGTCTTTGCACGAATGTGAGAGTGAGTAATTACAAATGTACAGAAATGAACGTATCCAGACCAATACTTGTCAGTATACATTGTTTGCCGTTCTCCGTCGAAAATCCCTTGCTACTGTTTACTTTCTCGTATAACGCTATAATTAACCAATTTCCATTTTTTATTCTTATGCGTGTGTCTTTGCTATCTTTCAACTGTAGAGGTCTTCGGGGTTTAGAAAAGAGAAAGGATGTTTTTTACTTTAAAACAGAAACAAAAGTCGATTTATTTTTTACGAGATACACATTTCACTGAGGATGATGTAAATATAGTTAGATCAATGTGTGGTTTTGAAATTATTATAAGCCCAGGCAGAACTGACTCCAGAGGGGTAGCTATTTTATTCAATAGTAATTTTGAATATGAAATATTACAGACAACATCTGATGAAGTGGGAAATTACTTAGCAATTGAATTAACAATAGAAAAACATAATATTCTTTTAATAAACATTTATGGACCTAATCGAGATGATCCAGAGTTCTATGAAAAAGTTCACGGTAGTGTAGAACAATTTTGAGAGGAGGCGATTTTAATTTGGTTCAAGATACTTCTTTAGATTACAATAATTACAAACACATAGGAAACCCCAAAGCCAGAAAAGTGTTACTTAACTGATTTTTTCAATATGCCAATGATACAATAATGTTTTTAGATGGAACAGAGAAAATTTTAAAAGCAGCCTTAGATCTGCTCTTCCAATTTTCAAAATATTCAGGATTAAAACCTAACTTTGGAAAAACAAAGGCAATTTGGATAGGATCAAAATCTGGAAGCAGTGAAATCTTATGTCCAAACTTTAAAATACAATGGACAAACGAAAACTTCAGTGTATTAGGAATTAAATTTAACTCAACTCTTACTAATATTACAGAAATAAACTTTGATCCAAAACTTGTATCAATTATCAAAGAAATAAATAACTGGAATTAATGACAGTTGACTCCTTTAGAAAAATAATGGTCATTAAATCACTTTTATTACCCAAATTGACCCATCTGTTTATAACTTTACCTACACCCTCTAAACAGTGGATAACAGAACTTGAAAAACTATTTTTTCAATTTATTTGGAATGAAAAAAATGATAAAGTATCAAGAACATTATTAGTTCAGGAATATACTGATGGGGGACTCCAAATGTACACTTAGGATCATATATCAAATCACGCAAATTATCATGGTTCAGAAGAATTTTACAATCTACAGATGATCTACTGAATACTCTATTTGGTGTAATCACAAAAAGTACAGTCTCAAAATTTTTGCACATGGGATCTAATTACTCAAGAAATATTAAAAAAAACAACAACTTTTTTTGGAAAGAATCATTACTGGCATTTAGTGAATACATTGACATAGGACAAAAATCATCAAATAAACAACAGACCCCAGTGTGGTTTAACCCCAGATAAAAATGGATAGAAAATCAATATTTTTTTAAATACTGTATAAAAAAAGGGTTTATATATGTATCTGACTTTTCCAATGAAGATGGAGAGTTTATCCAGCTCGATCAATGATTTCAATGTAAATTTACCATTCACCATTATACTTGGACTTAAAAGAGTCCTTTGTTTATTTGTGAACAAAGTTAATGAATGTGATAAAATGTTGCCTATTTTGCCAAGATACATTTCTAATCTTATTAAAAGCAACAAAGATGTATATTATGTGTTTATAAGTAACTATAATACATGTACTATTGTCAAACACGAAGAAAAATGGAAAACTTTATTTAACCTAGATGACTCATTCTGTTGGAAAGCAATATATAATGCACTTTTTAAATGCACAAAAGACAGTAAGCTGCTATGGCTGGAATATAGAATACTTCACCGAATTCCAGGAACAAACATGTATTTATTCTATTGTAAAATAACTAACAACAACAAATGTAATTTATGCACAACTGAGTCTGAGTCAGTTGAACATTTGTTTTTTTTACTGTAATAAGAGTAAACAACTGTGGTTGCAGTTGGAATACTTAATATCAGTCTATTGTCATTTCAATGTCCATTTTTCATTGTGTGAAATCATGTTTGGTTATACAAAAGAAAAAAATGATATTTTTAATTTATTAATTTTGTTAACAAAGAAATACATAATTTACAAATCAAGAAAAAGCTCAAGCCTTTATATTAGTGAACTAAAAAAAATTAATATATTCATATTATTCGATAGAGAAAAAAGTATATGCTACTCAAATGATGTTAGATAAATTCACTATAAGATAGGGTATGCTTGATAACTTTACTACATCACTTGAATAATGTATTGGTCTTTAATCAATTACTTTTTTTTGGTTTTTGGATTTTTGTTTGTTGTTCAATTTTTCCCCTCATTTTATCATCCGAACACAATGGAAATATTATCAAAATGATAACTACTAGACTTTGTACATTTTGAATGTGTGTGTGAGCAAATGAGTGTGAATATGTTTGTCTTTGTCTCTTCTTGTTCTGTTCAATAATTAATAAAATGTAGGGGGAAAATGAGATACCTTAGTGCTGTTTATCAAAAACAATGTGATCTTTTGTCGGAGATCAGTGCGAGAAAATTAACCCACATCCTAATGCTTGTTTTTAAGTTTATAATTATAATCAAATGTTCGTTAATGTTAATATTCTTTTATTGAAGTGATTTATCTGATTAGAATACGAAAAGAGGGTTACTTTTGAAACGCACAGATTCTTTAACATACCAATGGAGAAATTATTGTTCGGCCAGCTCGTTTTTTCAATAACCCTCCATGTACTTATACAGAGCACATATCTTTTTCCGATCTTAAATGTTTACCCAAAGTTGCTGAATACCATATGTTTTGGAAAGAAAAATGAGGGGAAGGGGACCTTCTTCTTGAAATTAATTAAATGATGCACTGATATTTGACCTGTATCTTTGGTTAACCCCCACCCCCATCCCCGTTCTAAATACGGTAAATTATATTTACGAGTGTTAACAAATCATCATACTAACAACAAATTAGAAATTCAGTTCCAGAATTTCTGATATTGCTATTTGTCAAAGTGCGTTAAGAGTGTCGATACTAAAAAATGTTGATGTACATTCATAACACACTTTGAAAAAATTTCCACAATGGGTTAACTTGGTCCAAAATTTAACGTACTTTGAAAAAAATTTTCTAAGTGCGTTGATTTTGTTCAAAATTTAACGCACTTTGAAAAAGAGCAGTGGTAAATAAATAATATATTTTCACGTGTACGTATAATAACCCCCTTTCTCCACATTGACGCATTTTAACGCATATATCGTTTCCTATACGTCACGCAAAATATCGCATATACCGTTTCCCCGCAATCTCGCATTTTAACGGACTTTTAATATTGTACTTATTATGATATAAATATTTACTTACGTAACGTTTTATTTCTTGTTAACTTATCTGAAGCGTAAAAGAATTATATTATTGTATGAAATATTACGTCATAAACAGTTTTCAACTTCAGTTTTGAGCATTGATGACGTAGATCTGTAAGGTTTTTGAGTCTCAGCAGAATTTGTTGAAAGACACCTGCTATGGCCAATTCATATAATTTTCGGAGTCTCTCTGACTCCGACACAGACTCAGATGAAGGAGAGACCGACAATGAGAGTCCATTTGATTACGACTCGGAAACTTCCGACGACTGAAATGATGAAAACGATGACATCCCACCTACCTGGAAAGCTGGAACCTTATTCACAAAGCCTCCGTAAATTCCGCAGTCGCGCTAAGTTTACGGGAGGCTTGCGCATACTTTACGGAAAGATTACGGGTGGTTTACGGCTTATTCACGAAGCTCCCGCAAACAAAGCGTAATTTACGGAAATTTTGCGGAAGTTTTGCGCACATGACGGGCACCTGCATAGTATTTTTTTAAATCTTAATTGCTTAATATGTTGGGTTATTCATTAAAACATTCACGTGTGTGTGACCCATGAGAAATAAAGTAGTGGAGGTGTCGATACTAGAAATATTTTTAAAATGGTTAGGCCAAAAAAAAAAATATGTGTGTTTCCGGTAACCAGACCGACCCTAGCACTTTTTATTGCAAATCCGGATTATGTAACCGTAATTTGTTCTAAAACTACAGTCTTCAAAACACGCACAGTTGAAAAGACGCTTGAAACAAATGAATAAATAACGTCTTTTCAAGCGTTTGAAATATTTAACATGTGCAGATACTCGACAACATGGCGGGCATCGCAACCCCAATCCATCACATGTTGTCATGGGGTTTAAGTTAAAAAAAAATATCTGCATTCACCCGAAATTATGCAATAAATAGCTTTTCTGGGCACTGGACTGTGGGGAATTTATACAGAGAAATTCGTAATTTTGAAGCAAGCAAAGCCAAAGGATCGACGTTCGAGGCATTAAATGATTTCTATTGAGATGACGAGTCATTTCCCATTTATTATAAAATGTTTTGTAACACACAGGGCACACATGTTGGGGCTCACTATCATGTTTCTTCATACGTCTCTTGAGGGAGGAGAAGAGCTTATAACACTGTGCCGGATAATTATGCCAGTGCCAAGGTGGCATTTTTGCACCCGCTAAAGAGGCAGTTTTGGAAAAATTCATACATACAATTTGATAGACCATTGTCTAGAGAGTATATAACCACTTTTGTATTTAGTGTGTTTCATCTGACAGGTGAGATATTTACCTTTAAAAATTAATATCCCATAGGAAAATGATTATTCCCATAGGAGCAATGATTGTCCTACAGGAAATATTGACAATCCTATAGGATTTTCTAAAAATCCTAGAGGAGGTATATTTCCTGTAGGAGAATGGTATTTCCTGTGGGAATTTGATTCAGACAGGAAGTTTTCCTATAGGAAACTAATACCTCCTATCGGATTTTATCAAATCCTGTCGGAATTGAAATTCCAGTAGGAAGTTCTTGTATTCCGATAAGAAATTTCAAATTTCCTATAGGAATACTGTTTTTCCTACTGGAAAAATTATTTGAAAGGTAAATATCTCACCTGACATGTGAGTTACGATGATAACAAAGGTGGTTGTAAACTCTTTAAGCAATGATCTATCATGTGGCATATTTGAATTTTTCGATATATGCAGCTTAGACGGGTGCAAAAATGCCACCTTGGCACTGGCATAATTATCCGGCACAGTGTTTTATAAGAGTTTAAGACCTCTCGATTCTCTTTAATTGGGGCCGATATTCGGCCCAATTCCCAACGTGAAAAAGGCATCTTTTATCCCAAAATTGAGTGTGTTTTTCCCAATTGTAGATTGACTAAAATTAATAATGTAACTAAAAGAAAACCATATTTATTCTAATGAAGCATGAGTAGACATTTTGTTTTTACAGAAAAACAATGGGTTTCAATATTTCATTTACCTTTTATTATTACCTCAGACTCTAAATTTCAATGGTTGCAGTACAGAATAAACCATTATATATTAACTACAAACAGTTTTATGTATAAAATTGGTAAAGTGGATACTAATCTATGTACCTTTTGTGAAGATGCTGAGGAAACAATATATCACTTATTATGGGAATGTCCAAGGGTACAACATTTATTAGCAGAATTTGTTAGAGTTTGCAACTCTAAAGGAATTAGAATAGTCCTTGATAATAAAACTTTTATTTTTGGTGTCTTAGATGATGTGAAGTCAAAAGCGTTCAATATTGCACTCATATTGATAAAGAAATACATATACAGAAGTAGATGCCAGAAAAACCAATTAACAGTAAATGCCCTTATGAATGATTTAAAACAGTTATATAAAGTATTCCAATTCTGTGCAAAAGAAAGAAGTGAAATGGATAAGTTCAATACAGACTGGGAAATTTGGACCCCTGTGATTAACTCACTCTAGATTGCTCTCTCTCTCTCTCTCTCTCTCCCCCCCCCCTCTCTCTCTCTCTCTCAATAAAAAAGGTGCTCAATATGTATTTTTTCTCTCTCTAAGTAAACGTTCATTATATATGCATTATTGATGTAATTGTTTTCGTTGCTTTCTTAAACATACTTTGTGTCCTTGAAAATTTCTGATGTATGTACGTGATGTATGTAGAAGCAGTTGGCTTATTAATAAACACTTCATCAAAAAAAACAAAACAAAAAAAAAAACAAACAAATAAATAATTTAGGTACCATAGAAATTATGTAAAAACAAGCACTAATATATACATTCATGCACCATAAACCACTTGCAACATGCAAAAAAAAAATAATAAATAAAAAAACAACTAACAAATAAGTCAGACGAACATAAATTATAAGAACACTAAAAGGTATTTACAAAGCACACCTATTTGTCAAGACAAAAGGAGCTCCAATATGCGCAATCATATATATGCAATATTTAAAGCACTAAAAAGTTCCTGTATGCAAAACAAATAAACAGCCGAGTCTTACGAACATCAATTATATAAGAACTAAAACATATTTACAAAGTACACCTATATGTCATCTTAATAAAAAAAAATGGATTTTTTGATAAATAAGTTAAATCGAACTTGGTCAATATCGCATGTGGATCAAACTGTTCTTATCGCTTTTACACGACGCCCTACCAAGGACCAGACTCAGTTTATCCAAGCATACAAGTTTAGGGAATCGTCCATCATCATTTGGTTGCTGGTTTTTATTGGCATCTGGTGGTGTGTCTTTGTAATTGCAGCAGCTGTTCGGAGAATTTTCGGGTCAGTCCGGGTATATGCTTCATTGGTTCTGGTGTTGTTTCCATGGGGTATCTTTTGGTTTTTGAATATGCCTTGGTATTCCACTAGGGCGATGTTTTCCTTCGATTGGAACGGTGTCGGTAGCCTTGTAAAAACTGTCACTCTTTTCTGGTACTCCATTGCAGAATTAATTTTGTCGTGAAATACATATAACACTGTGCCGGATAATTATGCCAGTGCCAAGGTGGCATTTTTGCACCCGCTTAAGCTGCACATAACAAAAAATTCAAATATGCCATATGATAGACCATTGCTTAAAGAGTTAACATCCACCTTTTTTATCATTGGATCTCACCTGTCAGGTGAGATATTTACCTTTCAAAAATAAATTCCTATTGGAAAATAATTTTTCCCATAGGAAAAACAATATTCCTATAGGTAATTTGAAGTTTCCTATCGGAATACAAGAACTTCCTATAGGAATTTCAATTCCTATAGGATTTGATAAAATCCGATAGGAAAACTTAATATCCTATAGGAAATCTACATGTCTGAATCAAATTCCTACAGGAAATACCATTCTCCTATAGGAAATGTAATTCCTACAGGACTTTTATAAATCCTATAGGATTGTCAATATTTCCTGTAGGAGAATCAATTATCCTATGGGAATTATCATTTTCCTATGGGATATTTATTTTTAAAGGTAAATATCTCACCTGTCAGGTGAAACACACTAAAAACAAAAGTGGTTATATTCTTTCTAGACAATGGTCTATCATTTGGTATACATGGATTTTTCTGAAACTGCATCTTAAGCGGGTGCAAAAATGCCACCTTGGCACTGGCATAATTATCCGGCACAGTGTTTTATATAAATTATTTTTATGGGTATTACAAGAAATTAAAGTTGGTACTTACCGGCAAAGTGATTCAAATTCCAGTCCGAAACTTGTTTGATGAGAGATAAGTGAAATGAGAACCTGCTCTTATAACACCAACGTCTCATAATTAAGTTCTCATGTTTTAATTAATGAAATTCTATTGGATATTTTAATCAACACAATTATGCACGATCATTTGATTGGATAAACAAATAATTAGTAATTAGTTAATTACATTACTAAAAATAATTGAAATGAATTTTAAAAATCAATGAAAAATAAACACAGAAAAAATTCTTAATTGCAACATTTTTATTGAAATAAATATAAAATCTTTATAAAATTGATCTTTTGGGTCCTTTTGTGTCCTTTTGGGTTCTTTTGGGTCCTTTTGGGTAAATTGATGTAACGGTTAAATATAATATGAAGTTAAAATAAAAAGTCAAGTAAAAAAAAAGTATTTGCCTACCTACCTACCCTAATTTGGGGGACGTTACCGGAAACACACATATTTTTTTTTGGCCTTAGTACCTTTTTAATATATTATACGGCAAATATGTGTACTATTTTGTCATAGTTTTATAAATGATTACATGATTGCTTTACTTGATAATAAACAGGAGAATATGAAAACATTGTCATAATTTTATGTAAATTGTAAATTGAATACTATATTATATCATATTCAACAGGCTTATACTTCTATTTTTTTAAAATTTAATATTATGAAAAATATAGAAATAATTTTTAAATAAAACCTCGATATTTTTCGTGACGGTTCAAATTGTGACGTCATGACGTAAAAATGACGTCACTAAAACAACGCTGCGACCATGGAGGATAGAAAGAAGAAGCCGCAATTCAGCGAGAAAGAAATTGAACTGCTTGTTTAGGGAGTTAAGGAAAGATCGGACATCATAAATTCAAAATTCAGTGATGTAATCCATAACTCGAAGAAGAAGCAAGCGGGGGTCGAAGTGATGGAGGCCGTCAACGCGGTTTCGTTCTCGACAAGAACGGTTGACGAACTTAAAAAGAAATGGGACGATGTGAAGAGGGGGACCAAGAAGAGGGCATCTGCCGTACACAAAGAGCGGTGTAAGACGGGTAGCGGAAACTAAGATATTATGCCGCTTAGCACAATGGAAGAGGACATTGTGTCAGTAATGGGAGAGGAGCGAATCTTCGGATTCAGTTCCTATGTCGACACAATGAGTCCCCTTATAAGTTAACATCGTTCAATTACCTCGTTTGTTTTACTTACATTTCCATGCCTCTGGCGATGCAATGAGAGAATGAAACTTATTCTCTGCTAGAATCTGGTCACTTTCTCAACTTTCACATGTAAAAGCTTAAACAGTTTTGCAGATTTATAGTTGCTTAGAGTGTAAATGAACACATCGAGATCCTTATAAAAAAAATTAATGTCGTTAATGTTTCCTGTATTTTCTACTATACAAGTACTTTTAAAATTTAAGATTTTAGAGAAATTGACGTACCGCCATTTTTATGCACTACTGGACCCAATCATGATCTCGGGTTAGTCGCAAAAGAAACAGACTTCTTTAATCTTGTATTCGATTCCAATTGCTTGAGGTAATTGGCGACGGAAACAAACAAATATGCCGCTAAACAGCAAATACAAAATGGTAAGAAATAAACGATTTCATTATAAGAAGATAACACCTTTCATTCATACGCTCAGTTATGTATTAATTTATTTCTGTTATTAATCAAAAGCCCCCCCCCCCTCTCTCTCTCTCTCTCTGGAGATAGCAGAGTAGCAGATATGATAGAATTAATCTATAAATTAAATTAAAACTTAAAAAAACTAATAGTATTGAGAGATATTGAGCAGAATATATACTCAAAACAATGGAAGGTTCATGAATTATATTGATATTACAGAAAATAAAGTCTTAAAATCATTGTACATTCTCCTATTAGCGCTTTGGCGTGACCGTTTATGTATTTGCAATTTGAAAATCGATCTAGTAAAAACAGTAACCCTTTTTTCACGGTATTTTATAATCAAAATATATTTTCTCCTAATCATATTTGTTCCTATTAGTTATAATAATTACTGACTGTATTAACACAAATGCGTAGTCATAATTCTAAAAATAAGATGTTCAACAATGAAAACGATCAAAATTTTAAAATTCTAAAAAATTTATTCTGCAGGGAGTGACAAAAAGCACAAAGATTATGCCCCCTCCCCCGTTTCTCTCGCTGCGACTACCCCAAATTGTAAAAAACATTTCTTTAATACCACCTAAATTATTGTTGCTGAAATATTTCTCACATGCAACAAAAAAAAAACCCCAACCCTAAACCCTTTGAATTTACAAAACGTATTTTTTTATATAGTTTATTTAATTTCATATAATTTTGAGATATTGAGACGAGGGAGGTTAATTTACATGCAACTCTTTCCCCTCTTCTTCACTAATATTACATTAAGGTGAAATAACACATTGTCAAAAATGGCTGACCTCTGATCAAAACGACATCTCTTTTTATTAAAATGGTTTTCTAAACAGATCCATGTGACTTACCCTATAGCCGAGTAGATAAAGTGTCGGGCTTGTGATCCGTACATTTCGTGTTCGAATCCTTCAGGGTCTTTTGCTGTTACTTACTGAATTGTATTTTATTTTTATTGATTTTTATCCCCAAACTGCCAAATTTTCTCTCATTTTACATATCCACAGTTTATTTGTAATTATGCATTTCATTATCAAACTAGAGGTACTGTGAGCAAGCTCACAATTGATATCCCCCGCTAAGAAAAAATCATAACATGTATTTTTTCTATTGTAAAAAATATAAGATGAATTTATTTCACCGTCCATTTTCTATAAATAACAACTGTTTTATTTTTTTTTTATACTTTTAATGCTTATGTGAGTACACAAACCAAATTCTATTCTTTAAATTCCATTTTATTTGAAGTTGAGTTAATGCATGAGGATATTTGCATCCTTATGTTAACAAACATGACTCGAATCAAACGAAAATCAACATGCCAAGCAGCCATTTAATATAAACATTTTGAATTATTGGTTTACTGAGCCCGATTATTTTCCGAATTTTTTTTTCCACACATTTTATTTAAAAAAAAATACATTAGGCCAGGCCATTTTCAGAGAGACGGGGTTGAGAATATAAAAAAAAATTATGTGGCCTGAGACAGGATTTGTGTCAAATTTTAGCTTCTAATTATTTCCATTATTACAAGACATGACACAGACACTATTTAAGCATTTTTTAAACAATGATCTTGAACTTTCTCAATTTACCTTGGGTCAAGGTCATGACACACCCTCAGGTTATAAGCAATCTTTATATGAATTACGAACTTCCAATGTTTCTACATAAGAAAGATACGGACCGGACAAGAATTTTGCACTTTTTTGCCAGTGACCTTGACCTTGCCCGAATGACCTTCGGTCAAGGTCATGACACATCCTTAAGTCATAAGAAATCTTTTGTGAAGTAAGAACTTCCAATGTTTCTCCACTAAAAAAAAGATATGGACTGGACACGAATTTTGCACAGACAGACGGACAAACGGACAAGGTGATTCCTATATACCCCCCCCCCCCTCAAACTTCGTTTGCGGGGAATATGATAATTAACTGTTAATTCAGGTGTTTCTTTCTAGGTTTGTTATTCCACCTTAAATTAATCCTAAAAAATAATATTGTCTTAAATAATTAATATACATGTATTAATTCGAGTTTCAATTTCCATTTTTAATGACGTGCATAGAGTTTCAATATTGAATAAATGTATAATTATTATTAAATTACAGGTCATGATCCACAATGGTACTATTGTACAGTTGAAGAGATAAAAGCCTATACTGGACTTCTGATTTTGATGGGCATTAATAAATTACCAGACTATATGCTTTACTAGAGTAAAACAAGTTTATGGCAAACGCCGGTTTTCAGCATATCATGCCAGTAAAACGCTACGAAAAACGAAACACAGTATCTACACTGTAGCTTAGGTGACCTTGTCATCACTACTGATGACAACGACCAGTTGTGCAAGATCCGCGAATTGATGGATATGATGATTTCCCTAAACATAAGCAATTCTTACAGTCCCCAGCAGTTCCGAACTACATGTATTGACGAAGGAATGATTGCATACAAAGGCCCCCATACGGTCAGCTTATTATTTGAAATCAAATTAAGGTGGTATGGAAAACTTCCATGTTGTGACGTATTGTTTATCGAAATAAACAATAAAATAAAGTGTAATTATATAAGTAGTTTCTTTACAAAAATGGTCACCTAACTCAGTAGCGCACTGGGTTAGAGGGTTTACTACGAACCTGTAAGTCATGAGTTCGAATCCCGCTGGGGGTTTTACATTTTTTATCTTTTCAAAAAATTTTAAAAGCTATTTTTTGGTTAAATATTGTAAAATTTGAAAATTCTAAACCGGTGAAAGTTTTTCAATTATATAGTACTTTAATCCATATTAATATGTCCCATACCACCTTAAGTCATTATTGAAAATCCTATAGGCCTATAAAAGATCAAAAAAAATTTTTTAAGTGCTATAAAGCAAGCTATTACTTTTAAAGCATGTAAAATGACATGTTAATTAATCATTATGTGTTTATTATAGGCAAAACAGTATATACCATCTAAACCTGTAAGCTAGGGCCTAAAAGTATGGTTACATTGCGACAGTGTCTCTGGTTTTTGTCACCAGTTCGAAGTGAACATGGAAAGAGCACGTGGTCAGCGACAGAGCATTTCAGGGCGTGGTAGAGAGACTGAATTTTTAGCTGAAACCATTTTAGGCTGTATTATACACATTCATTCGAAGCGCATTTATTTGGTTTTTTATATTATAATTATTTCTTCTTGTAGTGGATAAGAATAAGATATTCTAAAAGTTAAACTCTTTAAGCTCACATGAGCTGAAAGCTCAAGTAAGCTTTCCTGATCACATTTTGTCTGTCGTCTGTCTGTCTGTCCGTAAACGTTTCACTTTTTCGACATCAGAACTACTCGGCAAATTTCAAACAAACTTGTCACAAAACACCCTTAGGCAAAGGGGATGCAAAGTTGTGAATATTAAGGACCACGCCGTTCTTCAAGGGGAGTTAATTAAGAATTATTGAGAATTTGAGAAATTTTCAAAAATCTTCTCAAGAACCATTTGGCCAGGAAAATTAAAACTTGTGTGAAAGCATCATCAGGTAGTGTAGATTCAAAGTTGTGAAAATCATGACGCCCGGGGGTTGGGTAGGGGCACAATGGGGGTCAAATTTTAACACAGGAATATATAAAGTAAATTTTTAAAAATCTTCTTCTCAGAAACTAATTAGCCTCGAAAGCTAAAAATTGAAAGCTGGACCTTGTGTGAAAGCATCTTCAGGAAGTGTAGATTCAAAGTTGTAAAAATCATGACCTTTCGGGGTAGGGTGAGGCCACAATGGGGGTCGAATTTTTTCAATGGTATATATGGACTAAATCTTTAAAAATCTTCTTCTCAGAAACTGATTAGCCAGGAAAGCTGAAACTTGTGTGGTCGAATTTTTACATAGGATTATCCAGAGTAAATTTTTTTTTTAATCTTATTTTCAGTAACTTATCTTTTAAATTGTGTAGATCTAAACCTTGGCCCTGGACGATTCTTGTGCGTCACAAAGGGTTAAGAGTTTGATGTAGGTTTATATCCCATATACATAAACAATTGTTCAGGATCTTTTTGAGAACTGCAATGCTCAACATGTTTTATGACTATAAAATTATCCTGTCAGAAAAGGGACTAATGATAATAAGAATAAGAAAATCCAAGGGGAAAATATCTTTTTTATACATGATCTACATGTATTCTACAACAATATCCAGATAGTTTGTACATTTTTATTATGAATTCATTAAGCTGATTTTATCATACCTACTGTTCCTCAGGTGAGCGATGTGGCCCATGGGTTTCTTGTTCATGCTATAGTCATATTGGCCACATCCTAAGGCCAGGAACCATAAATTTCACAATTTGAGCGTTTTCGAATACATTAGGGAAATACAGAATATGTTTTAATTTTTAAAACATTTTAAACATAGGGCCACATTGTCCCCATCCTTTTTTTTTTACCCCTCACACAGGGGTCATGAATTTCACCGATTTGGTACAGAGCTTCATGGAAATTGTAACAATGCATTTAGTCCCCCCCCCCCCCCCCCCCCCACACACACACACACACACACATCTGTAGGAGAAGAAAAGAAGATTTTTTAATATTTGGTCTTTTTGCATATTTGGCCCTGCCTATTAAGCCCCAGTGGTAATGAAATCATTAATATTACAATTTAATTTCTTCTTATCCTGGAGTTGCTTCAAACCAAAAATCATAATAATTGGCTTTGTATTTATCAAGAAGATGCACAATGGACGACCAATTGGATTAGGTCATCTGAGTGACTCAGGTAACCTAAAAATTCACTAGAAAAAATTTTGGTCAGAATCAAACTTGAACTCAGTGATACTGGATGAATTAAATGTTCCTTGAAAATCAGGTTTCTAGAAACGTTGGAGCATAATCAATATGATAATATAAATAAACTCGAACATTTAAAATCATTACCGTGCATAAAGCATTGTCACTCTGTATGTCAGTGCTGTTTATACATGTATTCGTTCTCAAGATTTCCAAAAAAAAAAATCAAGTAAATGAAATATATTTAACTGCATTTCTATAAGTAATTGAGAATAATAAAATACATTTAAAAAATAAATAAATGTAATTGCCAGTAATTGAAAAAAATTATTAATGTATTTGAAAGTTTTCAATTAGTACATGTACTTGTAATTGACCCTCACCCTGATATACCCATTGTTTACACACTGCAACCAGTAATAAGAGTTCAGTACTAATTTCATATTTACTGGACATTGTGGATTTGATCTTGACATTCCCACCTCGAAGTGCTCAAGCTGAAAGGGGATTTTCCAAGCTCAAAATTGAAAAGTCTGAATTGAGAAATAAATTAGGACAAAATTCCTTTAACAACATCTTTGCAATCAAGTGTTTATCTAATGACATTCATGCTTTATATCCAGGTAAAGCTGTTGTCAACTTTTTTATGACAAAGAATAGAAGACTTACAGTAAGAAAGATTGTCCCTGTGTGTGTCAGTGCCAGTGTTTTGCAGTCAGACAGAGGGTGAGTGAGAGATGCTGAAGTTGATCATGAAACTGAAAGAGAGAATAGTGAGTCAGAGATAGTAGGAGAGAATAGTGTATCAGACCCGGTACATCCCCCTTTCTGAAATTTCTTGAGTCGCTACTGTCGAGAATTTCTCAGATATTTCGATTTAAATGTAAAGAATTAGTAGTTTTGGGCCCCCAACTTTATATAAACACACAATATCTTTACAAGAATTAACTATTACACGAAGCGACACAGTATAGTTCTTAGAAGTAGGAGGGGGTGGGGGACTCTTAGAACTTAGTAGAAATTTAGAATACAAGGGGGTGTGAAGCAACTCTTGGGAGCTGTGCTTAAGAAGTAGCAGGATACACAATAGCTATGCAAAAATATGGGAAGCGGGGAGACCCCACCCCTGGATTCGTCCATGCTATGTTTGTTGAAAGCTAGATAAACAATGAATATTAAAAATTGTGCTTCTCGTATTTTGACTATTACATGTAGTTCAATATGCAGTTTATTGTCGAAAATGGATTTTTTCTTTTTAAATTTGCTTTGTCTCCCTCTCCATTTTCTTTACAGATTATTGCAATTAGGTATATTGTATGCGTTATCAATATAAATGTGTAGTTGTGGTATGTCAGTAATTACTTTATTTTGTTGTCATGGAATCATTTTGTTTCCAGCGTTTATCATGCATACAATTAAATATGACAGGTGTTATTGGTATTTCCCCCATTTTTTTTTTAGTTTTTTATTATTCATATATTGTATTTAATAGCATTGAATGGCATTTTCCACCTCAGTCTGGTTCATGCATTTCTTACAAACTGACATTTTATCATTTTTAAATCACTGTGTCCAGCTCAGTTTTTATTTCTTTAGTATTAAGAATTTGAAAATCAATAAACGTATAACTATGCACGTGTTTTGAGAGCACGTGTTTTGAGCTTGCATAAGAAGAACATGATTACCAGTTTCTTTAGAAATGTACAAAGAATTTCGGGTTGAAAGTCAAACGAAATTTTGAAATACCAGAATTTCTTTCAGAAAAACGTTCTCGCGTTACGAAACATGTCAGTAATTAAAGCGCGTCCATGTATACATTTTCAAGCGATTGGCGAGTGCGTCGTTCTTAAAACTACGAAGGGAATACTCAGATTCGAACTTGTTTTCTGTTAATATTCATGCTTAAAATTATAAGAGGGCAAAACATACGTCAATAATTATGGCATTGGATCTTTTATAAACAATTTTTATGCCACCTTTGAACAAGAGGCCCATAGAGCCATATTTCCCACCTGAGCAACAAGAGCCTTAACTCTGATCAAATTAGCATTACAGTATTAAGTCAAATATCTTGACAACTAAGTACAGTACATCTTGCTAAAAAAATTTAAATATGCCAAATTTTATCTACATATTTTACGGTAATTACCAAACCCCTTTTTTGTTGTACTTGAATGAAGATTTTAGCTATTCCTATATAACTCCTGCCCCCCCCCCCCCCCATTTTCTCTAGGGAATCATGGTTTGATCAAACATTAATCTGCAAAACCCGTGCTTTCACACAAACTACTGCTTTTTGGACTGAAAACTGATTATTTTAAAGATTTTCGTTATATATTCCAATATAAAAATCCATTTCCCCAATTGTGGCCCGCCCTACCCTCGGGGACTATGATTTAAACAAACTTGAATCTACATTATATGAGGATGTCTCAACACAAGTTTAAGCTTTTCTGGCCTAATAGGTTATAATAAGCAGATTTTTAAAGATTTTATTACATTCTTATGTAAAAACCAATTACCCAATTGTGGCCCAAATCCCCGTGGACCATGATTAAGATAAAATTGAATCTACATTACCTGAGGATGTTTCCACTATAATTTAAGCTTTACTGACCTAATAATTTTTAAGAAAAAGATTTTTAGAATATTTTCTCTATATATATTCTGATGTAAAAAAAAAATCAACCTCCATTGTGGCCCCGCCCAACCCCAGTGAACCATGATTTGAACATATTTGAATCTACACCGTATGAGGATGCTTCCACACTAGTTTTAGCTTTTCTGGCCTAATAGTTTTTGAGAAGAAGATTTTTAAAGATTTTCTCTATATTTTCCCATGTAAAACTTGATCCTCCCCATTGTGGACCCACCCTACCCCCAGGAACCTGATTTGAACAAACTTAAATCTACACTACCTGAGGATGCCTCCACTCAAGTTTAAGCTGTTATGGATAAATAATTTTTGAGAAGAAGATTTTTAATGATTCTCTCTATACATTCTTATGTAAAACTTGATCCCACACAATGGCCCCATCCTACCCCCCGGGGACCATGATTTGAACAAACTTGAATCTACACTACCTGAGGATGCTTTCATAAAAGTTACAGCTTTTACTGGCCTAATAGTTTTTGAGAAGATTTTTGAAAAATACGAACAAATATTCAAAAATTCCTAATTATCATCATTTATAGAGGGTGTGGCCGTAAATTTGAACAAACTTGAATCCCAACAAGTGATGCTTTGTGCCAAGTTTGGTTGAAATCTGCCCCGTGGTTCTGGAGAAGAAGATGAAAATGTGAAAAGTTTACAACAACGACGATAGACACCGGACAAATTTTGATTAGAAAAGCTCACTTCAGCTTTCAGCTCAGGTGAGCTAAAAATGTGGTATTTTAATATGCAGCCGTTGGTAGTTGGTTGGAAGTTGTCTGATCTATATCTTGAAACCCCTCAGCTGGACAGACATCAGTCTTGGTAAATATGAACTTCATCAGTCGTGGTAAATTGGAACCCTAAAACGTAAATGAGTGATATATTTTAATTTCAGTGGCCCTGTATAAAAAAAATACAAAATAAAAAGATGCAAACGTGAAATGTTGGGGAGGGAAAGGATCTTAATTGGTATATAATCTGTCGATTTCAATTTTTTAAATCGAATATCAATATTTCACTACTACATGTAACTTGTACTTATATAGGCCGGGGTTAAAAATAAGAGCCCTTAACAGTTACCCGAGTACCATAGCCCAAACAAAGCCTTGTCGGAGGAGTCTCATGTGCATTTGATTATGTTAAAACTTATTTCTGGAGTAGAAAAATTATAATATGGTAATGAAGACCACCTCCCTGCCTGAAATCTTTATAAAGGACTATGAAACTTATAATCTTAGCAAAAAACGTAAGATCATAAAAGAGTGTATGACCTGATATTGAAAAGGAACAAAACTTTGATAGAAAATAATTTTCCCATTATTGTTACCTTCAAGATAAGTTTAATGTTTATGTTTTCATAGATAAACTAAAACGAGGTAGCTAGTATACGTATTTTATTTAAAACAACATCCCATCCTCAGGGTCAGACAATAAACTGTCCATATGGGCATTTAAAGCTGCTTGGTCCGATTTTATATCAAATTTTATGCACGCTTTTAAACGATGGCTATGCTTAGTATATGTATAATAATAGACATTGCAGTAGTTTTACCCGTAAATTATGCCAAATTTCAATGAAGAAAAATACGTACAAAATTTGCTAACAAAACAAAACGACATTAAAAGGTACTGCGTTATTTCGCCTCATGTTAAATTTCACCCCTGACGACGAGACGGGTATGGTTGCATTACGAATTTGACATCGCTTTAAATAAAGATCGAAATGATCGGACAAATTACAAATAAACATGTGTACGTTTTGTTAGCCAATATTTCTATAGTTTGCTTTCTTTACAATCGATGCATAGCATGCGGGTTGAATACCCCCAATCATTCGGGGGACGAAACCATGCGGTTCCCTTTTCTAAACATTCCCGTGATGCATTTTGGCTTGTTTTTTCGTTTGCCCATAGAGAAATTATTTTTATTAACTTTGAATATTTCTAACTTTGAAAGGAGACTGATTCTGTTGGTGTAAATAGGAGAAAGTCCATAACTTTCTAAGATAAAGGATTTGTATATTAAAAAAAATTGAAAATTGATACTGTAATTACCAAAAAATCGGACCAAGCAGCTTTAAACAAAAACAGCTTTAAAATCTTTAATGAATAATTCACTTTTGTTCCAGCTTTTGAATATTCATCCTTCATTGACATTTTAACTCCATCTGGTATTTATACCAAAATCATTATACATGTACTGCTTATCAGTAAAATTGGTTAGTCAATTATTACTGCCTGTATTAAGAACAACTACTCTATACACTGTATGAGTGGTTTGGCCCCGTGCTAGATTAAATTCCCTTTAATGGGAGACATGAAATTTAAAAATTTTGATAGATGGTTTTATTTTCTTTCTTTACAATTTACAGTCAGTTTTCAGTATTAGTACAAGAAAAGAGGACGGTTTTTAAACATAAAAGCATTTACAATTTATAACTATTTTGGCCCGCCCTTGAGTCAATTCCCATACTTCAGGGCTCATGAAATTATTACAATTTAGTAGAGGACTTCCTGGTTAACCTAATTATGAAGTCAGTTTTTGTTACAGATGTGTGAGAGTAGAGAAGATTTTTAAACATTAATTTCATTAACACTATATGACCATATGCCCCCCCCCCTCCACCCACGGTCTGAACCCCTTGACCAAGGGCCACGAATTTCACAATTTCGGTAGAGGAGTTCGTGGACATCATAACTTTCTCACATGTGTGGAAGTAAAGAAGATTTTCTAACATTTAATACATTTTCACGATATGGCTAATACTGGCCCTGCCCTAAGGCCTAAACTCCTAACCCAGGGGTCATGAGTTTCACAAATAAGGTAGTAAAATTCATGAACCTCATAACAATGCATTTAGCTTTTATCAAATGTATATGGGAGTAGAAATGAAGATTTTCTAAGATTTAATACATTTTTGCTATATGGCCATATTGGCCCCACCCTAGAGCTTGAACCCCTGACCCAGGGGCCATGAATTTTACAATTTTGGTAGAGGGCTTCATGTACATCATAACCATGCAATCAGCTTTTTCCTCACACGTGTGGAATAAGAGAAGATTTTTTGAAAATCTGATCTCTTTCTGCATTTTTGGTTCCGCCCATGGCGCCCCGGGGGATGTGGAGCAATGAATTTTACAATTTAGATTTTTCTTATTATAGAGATGCTTCACGCCAAAAATGGTATCAATTGGCCTTGGAGTTTTCAAAAAGAAGTTAAAAATGTAAAATTGTTAACGCACGACGACGGACAAAGACCAATTGCAATACATGTAGGTCACCTGAGTGACTCAGGTGACTTAATATAAAGTCTACGGGAATTTTGCGTTGCAAAAAATATAGGTACCCGGATAATAACGTTGAAAAATTGTGCGAGGTATTCAGAGTGATTTCCGAATGGAGAAAAAAAGGTGTCAACATTTCCTATCATAAATCCACAAGAAAACTGTTTTCGTTCCTGTGAATTTTTCCGAGTGAAAAATGATACTTCGATTGATATATCTTGAATATTTTCCCTTTTATCGATTTCATTTGCACTTCTTTAAAAGGTTTGTGTATTTTTTTAAATTAAAAATCATTCAAATTTGCTATACAGATATCTTGGAACAGACTATAGTAAGTTGATTTTGGATAAACTAACAAAATATCCTAGCCTATTTCAACAGTCCTTACAAAATTTTTAATCACTTCTTTCTATATATTTTGATTTAAAATTGCGTACCAGTGCTTAAAGAAACATCATCTTAAAGAAACTGGACAGGACAATACAGAAGTTTGGCTCTTGATTTCACAGAAATAAGCTATCCAGTCATATTTAGCTTTTAGATGCATTACATTTAAAAGGAACTATGTTAACATGATTGTGTACTAGGATTAGGAACGTGCAGAAAAAGATTTGCTCCAAACATAGGAGGTAGCAATATATTTTGTCCAAGACAGAGAAAAATGCAAGTCTTTCATAGACACAGTCCCTCATACAGAATTGATGTTATACTATAAAGTCATTATCCCTTCTAATATTCTTACAAGTAATAGCTTTCCAAAAAGTTTGCCTGGTTACACATATTTATTTAATGGAAGCATGCATTGATCGATGAGGCTATCTTTTAAGAAATGAATTTTAATTTTCGCTGCTGGTCATAAATTCATAAACGGAACGTTTAATAGAAATTTCAGTTATTTTCTATATAGTGCATGTACATCACTTAAAATTAAATAAATTCATTTTATGTTAGGAATGTACATATGTTATTATTCAAGGAATTGCATGTAAGCTTGAAAGCGGAAGATAAAACAATCAAATTTTTAAATATTTTTTTTTTATATTAAGAACTATTAAGAAAAAAGGAAATAATATTCAAGCATGTATCATCTTCATTCAAAAAATCTTGACAAGCAATAAAAAAACTGGGGGAATTCTCAAAATCATGAAGGAAAATCCTAATCCGTGGTGTGGGGGCAGGGGTTGGAGGGCGGGTAGTTTTCTATTGTAACTTCAATTTAATTAAAATCATTTATTATCAGCGTCATATATTACATGCTCCGACAAAAGTGGAGGGTAGGAGGCACCCATGCATAACACTTCAATTTTTTCAAAAGTCAAGTTTAGAAAGCGTCTGCGGCGAAAAAAAGGGGGGATGTAGCCCACCCACCCTCGATGCTGCGTGCCTGTGATGTGTGCACACTGTGAGCTCTGGAGTATTCTTATGATCCCAATTTGAACTAGTCAACTAACCGGCGAGCAAACGTTATGAATGAGACACATTATGGCGCGAACCTGCTTTACTATTCACGCAGCAGTTGTAATCTCCGATGGTTTGAATGAACTCATCCACTGGCATAGATCCGTTTGGAGGGGATCAACTGATATTTTTGTTTGTTTTGTAACAACTATTTACCAATCTTTGGATCGAATAAATATATATATACACTTGAGTTGTAATTGCTTAATGCACATTTAGTACGAAACTTAAGTTACGCCTTATTCAAGATGAATGAACTCGCCCAATTGATCGGTCACACCCCGCTTCGGCGAATTTGTTCCATCAGTAAATATTCCAGCTACATGAAAACATATTTGTTTGAATTCAAACTAATGATTCGTTGTTAGTGATGATAATCTGACATCAATTATTTCTTGCACTGAACATGAACCGTAATAGGCAATCTGTAACAACTTGTTTCGTTGACACCCCTGCCTCGCACCGTTCAAATATTGCAATCTATTTTTAAAACACGATTACCCCATGTACACACGTGTATGGTGAACAGTCCTTTTACTTGAAACCTCTTGTTCTCTGTTGCCTACTGCATCCTATATAACATTTTCATCAATTGTAAGGCAGTCTTTAATGTAAATGTTGACACATTAAACATGCATTGGTTTATCTTTTTATGAAAAATCTTGATATTGCTTGCTACCATTGTCTGCACTATTTCGGAGAATGAAACGTCATGACGTAAGGCAATGACCTTATGCTTTAAGTTTCCCATCATCTGACAATTGTGATAATGAATCATTCTAGTCTGAGAAGTCCTGCATTCCACCTGGTGCACAGATGCTACATTAGACAGGTACATACACATATACCTGTTACCATGAAATATATCATTCGGGACTAAATCATTCTGTCAACAAATGAAAAGCAGTCAATGTGACAGCAAACCGGGTTTTCTTTTATTTGAACTGTATCCATAATCCATGTCAACCCTGAATTGATAAACACTACCAAGCGTATCCAGTGAAATGGAGTACCCTATATTCAATATTTTGTCAAAAAATGACTAAGTTCAAAAGCTGGTATTTTTTTCATAAATTATCAGAAATCAAAATCCTAGCAATATGCACACCTCTAATATATGTACAAGTGATCTGGAAAAAAACTTCCTATCTTAAAAACTGTAGGAGGAGTTATTTGTACAATAAGGGTACCCTATATGCAATATTTTGTCAAAAAATGACTAAGTTCAAAAGCTGTTTTTTTTTCATAAATTATCAGAAATCAAAATCCTAGCAATCTGCACACCTCTGATATATGCACAATTGATCTGCAAAAGAACAACTTCCTATCTTGAAAACAGTAGGAGGAGTTATCCGTACAATGAGGGTACCCTTTCGGCAGCCGCCCGTCCGCCCTCCATTTTCACCATTTTAATAATCGGATTTTTCCGTTGGAAAACCCGGTTAAAAAGGAGTGCTTTGTGAAATACAGCCCGTTATTGAGGATATATCCGTTCTTTATGTGGCCATCTCCATATTTATAATTTAAAATCGGTAAGGGAACTTGTTTATAATTATTAATGGGAGTAGAAAAAAAGATTTTCTAAGATTTAATAGATTTTCACTAATATGTCCATATCGGTCCCATTCGAGGACCTGAAACCCTAACCTTAGGTTATGAATTTCACAATATTTCACAAATTCAGTAGAGGGCTTCATATGATAATCATACATTTAGTATTTTTTAACAACATGAGTATAGAAGATAATGAAAATTTAGCACTATTCTGCTTATTTAGAATCATCGCACTTAGGCTTGTGCTCGATGTGACAACAAGTGCATGTATATTCAGGGCAGGTGAGATTAAAACTGAATTAACGAGGCCAAGTACAGAACGAGTACGCACGCTTTCGCGCAGTGTTTCATTTGTATTGTGACGTCATCGTTTTGCTTTATTGACGCCATGGCGTGATAGTTTCAACTGCAGATATTCAGCGAAATCTGTTGAAAATAGCTCGTTTGATGCGTAAAATTGATATTATATTGTAGAATAAACACAAATGTCTCGAAGAATAAGCTATATTTGGGCTCGGGTCGAAAACATGTAGAGGGTTCAGCAAGCCTAGCCCTCTGTCACGTTTACTTAACCCGCCTAAATATAGCTTAATTCATATATTTCAAGACAGTAACCATGTATTTTATATGGATGACCCTTAATATGCGATGTTATATATTTATTTATTACTAAAATATGTCTGAATGTTTTAATAATACTATAAAGATCACAACTTCCGTCTTTGTGAAATAAAAAATAGCCATTATCTGACAACCTGGGAAATTTGGCATACAAAAACCAACTTTGATTAGACCCCTGGAACAAATCAGGAGGTAAAAGGTTTTTTTTTATTTGACCATTTGATGCCTTTTAGCAATAACTTTAATATGTAGAACAGAAAAAGAAATCTCTAGGGCAGAAGTTTTAAAAAACTGTGCAAAATTGATACATTTCAAGCAAAATCCCATAGGGTCCTATGTTAAAAATTAACAAACTTTGAGATGACCCCTTAAAAAAAACGGTGTGGTAAATGTCTTATTTTTTTATTTTAAAATAATGATATCAGTAGAAATTCATTTAAAAAATTTCATTCAAAAATCTATGGCAGACCCGGCCTTGTTAAAGAAGGTGGTACATGTACATGCAAACAAAACAGATGAAAATGGTGGATTAAATAATTCAAATGAATGTTTAAAATAATCATACTAAAATTAAAAATCTGTTCATTTATAAGTATCATGAGTGCAAATTTTAATCAAAATAAATTCAGTGCATGAATATTCTTTTATAATGTAATAGGTCTTCAGGAAGGGCGGGAATTTTAAATGGCGATTTTATCCCTACCTTGTATTATATAGGGATGAGCATTTGCACAGTTCTCCGTCAACTTCGAAGTCTAAGTAGAAGTGACATACAAATGTAAAACTTTGCTTAATCGATAGGCGTCGAAGTGTTGAAATCAAAGTATTGATTTTTTTCTCTTAGGTAGTCCCTGAGAACTTTGTGATTTATTGATACCCTATCATGGTTGGTACCACATTAAAACTTTTTTCTATTATTTCCGACAAGGTATGGTATTTATTCGCCATTTTGCAGACGATGCTTGAAAGAGTAGTAGCGCTTTGTGTAAATACCCGAAAGAAAAAAATGTTCCTTGAAAATGGCTTAATATAGTAGGTTTTTATGCAAAAAAGACACCCATTATTTTTCTAAAAACATGGTATTGCACACCACAAGCATCAAACATTTGATTTTATTAAGCAACCCAATGTTTATATTTTCAACCACTCTACACGTGGTTGAACACGAACGATAACTCTGTTCTGAATATTTTTGTTTAATATAAATAACCGATGAACGGTGAATTTTTAAGACATACATCTTAAAAGATTTCATTTTTAACATAAACCATAGTAGGATATGATATGAAAAACGACCAGTACTCACGTATTTTGAGAATATTATCCGAACACTTATACTTCCACTCGAAATTTCACAGGAACTGAACAAATTTCGATGAAGTCTCGTGAACTTTCATTCGAGCACCTCTGGATTTATTACATATTTAGCAACGATATATTACACATTCCGAACACATTCGCAGGGGTGTCATCCTTGGCTTCCTTTTTACAAATCTAATTCCATTTTTCGGATCGGTAGAAGTACAAAACGTTTCTTTCGGCTATATCCCCCCCCCCCTTCGACAAAAATAAAGGTGAATGTCCATTTCATAGGCCTGGGAACCGATATTTAACTCGGCCATCGCTATTTTACATAAATGCATTCTGCATAAAATAGTATAGTCTGTTTCACTATTGATGCTATTCCTAGGTCAGGCGCAGATCGAAAATCAATCCTATGGGGGATCTCTACTAAAGCATGTTAATTGTTGCAACAGCAGACAAAAACTATTTTTTTTGTATTGTCCCATTTATTTCTAGAACACATTTTATCCAACAATTAATGAAGATAAAGTTTAAAATCAATAAACCCCCAGATTTTATATTTGATTAAAAATACCTAGATTCTATGAAATAGACTATAAACACGAGGCACGATTTTTACTGCGAAATTGAAAGGATCAAATAAAACCACGTGGTCTAAAATTTAAATGACATTAACATTCGCAGGGGTGGATGAACTAGTGAGAATTGATTATCGAATGTTAAAGGAAATATTAGAGTCTGTATGGTTAAAAAATGACGACGCACCTCTTTGTCACCAAGTAGCATTCTTCCAGAAATGTTAGGTGGAACTTACGTCGGAAAATAACAGTCTGTGGCTGAAACCACGAGAAACATTCCTAGATAGTTACCCCGCTTGGTACACAACAACTCTTAGTTCCTTTATGTCAAAGCTCAGCAAAAAGTGTGACCACGTTATTTATAAGAAAACTAAAAAAGATAGACAATTCTCTCGAATTTAAAGAAACAAAAACAAAATGTCAGCACTTTTGACAAAGCGTGGCTCTTTGTGTAACTATTTGGTAAAGCGGAAGCGTTTACTTTGACGCTGTTTGGTTTTTTGTTTACTTTTGAAGTTGTGCTATTTATAGTAACATTGGCGATTTGCCTGCCTAGAGCCGGGCTCTGCTTACAGCAGAGCTCGGCTAATAATTTCGTTAACTCGCAAATTATACCATCGTCCATGTTTCTATCATATAACCTATAATAATTTTTTCAACCAGAGTCTACGCTGCTCTGTTTTTTGCCAATTTGAAAGACAACATTAACAACGTGTTGAATTGAAAAGAGCATTTTATTACAAATGCCATTGTAAACGAAGCGGTATTGTCCGCTATCAAACTGTATGTTACACCAGTCACAATTAAATAAAACAATAAAATACAAGAGGAAAGCTGTCAATGTGACAGCAAACCGGGTTTTCTTTTGTGTGAACAGCATTTGCCAGAATGACAGACACACAAGGGTAAAATAGTATCACCACTCTTTTTTTTTGGGGGGGGGGGGCGGCGGCTTTGGTTTGTGAGATCATGACCTTTAATCTAGTGTTTTAAAACAGGAGACCTAAAGATGCTGTCGTGCAAGTGCCATAGCCATTAGATGGAACTGTTGGGGTTCTCAACACAAGATTTATATTAAAACGGAAATTTTTTTTTTCTTATTTTATCATTTATTGCACATACCTACATACCTTAAATAAAGAGGTACTGTAATTTGTGATCACTCCAATAGCATTCTAACAGTCCATATTCATAATTGTGGTGCTTAGTTATATGAGAGTGATCAATGCAGGAATGGTAGTTTGTTGTCTCCTGAGAGTGAACTGACTCAAGCTGAAGATTATTTGTAGTAGAAAGGAGTTTTTAAGCTGCAGTGTTTGTTTCCACTGGTCAATATTGAAGTCACCAATCAAAATATTGGTGTTCACAGGTGAGATTATAGAGTTAAGTTTTTCACATATGGTGTCAATATTAGCAGTTGGATGGCAATACACACATGTAATTATCAAAGGTTTATCTGCATTCTGTAGAGTAATCTTTATTCCTTCCATTCCCTTTGCCTGAATGAACTGATAATTGTCAATAGATTTGTCATTTTTTATGTAGACAAATATTCCACAATGTGGTCTATGAGGAGTGTGTTGATTGGAATAGAATGAAATCCCTGAAGTCTGTAATATTCCAAAGGATCACAGCGTTGAGCCCATGTCTCCAGTATAAAGATGAAATCTATTTGTTGGAGGCGAGCATCATTTCTGTACTCATCAATATGTTTGTGAAGTGATCTAGCATTGTGGCACACAATTGAGATGTTTGACTTTGTGGAAGGCAACTGCTTATAAACTATTTGACAATGACTTCGGAGTTTGGATATTTCAGCGCTTACTGTCTTGTCTATAGTAATTTTCTTGTGATCAAAATCTAAAAGATGGAGTCCTTGCAAAGATGTAACTCGACTAAAAGCTACATAAACCATGTGGCTTTGGATACGCCCCTTAAATGATATAACTGCATTTGACAGAGAAATTCCTTGACATTTGTGAACAGTAGATGCTGCTGCAGGTTTTAATGGAAACTGTTTTCTCTTAACATGTACAGTTTTATACTTTCCAACTTGAAACTGTCTGGTAAGGAAATGCACCGGCGTCCAAGTACGGTTAATGTTGCTTTTATAAAGGTGTCTGTATTCCTTTCTGGCATCTGATCCAATGTCTTCTTGGTCAGAGAATAAAACCCAGAGCAGTATGGGTTTATTGTTAGAAAGCTCCACATGCATGAGTTGGCAAGATGCTCCATTTGTTAAACCATCTTTTATGTCCACATTTTGTATCATCATGTAATGAGCACTAACTTTAAGTTGCAATTCTGTCAGCAAATTTTGGGTTTTTTGTGGAGGTTGACTTTTAGCAATTTCCAATACAGTAGATTTGACATTTGCAGAGGCTTCTCCCAAAGTGTAATCTGATGCTTCGGAAATATACATTGGGCCATCTATGTTCGCCAAGGCCGTTTCATTGTGTTGATCTACAAGTGCATTCGAACTATACAAATGAATGAACTTGCTCAGATCTAAATGTTCTGAAGGATTTACAAGTCTTCGAAGTAGTGTTTGTATATCAGCATCATTTTGTTCTCCTTCCCTCACTCTGTTAAGTAAATGGGCAAATTCTGCATCATCTTTTTGCCGCATGACCATTTTCAATTCAAAAAATTGGAGTTGCTCTGTCCAAACATTAGGCATTAAAGGTCCATAGTCTGAAGAGCTACTGGTAAATATCCATTGGTCCAATACTGGTCGTAACTGAAATAAATCACCAACTAGAAGCAAGGAGATCCCACCAAATGCTTCTTTGGTACAAAATATTTCCTGTAGCCTATTATTGATGAAGTTAAACATATGGATCCCCACCATTGAGATTTCATCAATTATGAGCAGTCTGAGTTTTATAAAGCGACATCTGAGCGTGTTCAGTGTGCTATGATCAAGAGGCATGTAGGTTTTCAAGGAATGACTTGCTGGAATACTGAATATTGAATGTAAAGTATTTCCCTTTATATTATAGGCTGCTTTGCCTGTTGGTGCACCAATGACAACTTTAAGTTCATCTGGGTTTTCGCTTGCAGTGTCATAGAAGCGCATAATTGCTTGATACACTGCTCTTAGGGCATGACTTTTGCCGACTCCAGCTCCTCCTGACAGGAAAACATGATACGGCTTGTTAGTTGTTTTTGTTAAATGTAAAATGTAATAGAAGAAGGTTTTTTGTTTATTGTTTAGTGAACGTACTAATTCTCTATATTCAATATCTGAAAGTTTATTTTGAATGACTATTTCATTGGTGGTTTTACCAGGGCATCCAATGTCTAGTCCAATATCATAATTACGACTTGTTTCATTTGGTGGTTGAAGCAATGATATATTGTCCTCTCTTGCTTCCTCACTGTCTTCTTCTGTTTGACGTGCAGTTGGTGCTATGTTATCCATTTCATCATTGACAATCTCCTGACTGACATTTTCCATTATTTCATCCATATTACAGTCACTGATACAAGCACTGAAGGTTTGTCTGACTTCAACATTTGTATTTTCAAACTTCTTATACTGTTCTTCAAATGAGGAACTTGTTCCCATCAGTAAAAGTTCTTCTCGCCAAGGATGGAATAACATAAGCTGTTCCCTGTAATGTAATTCCGGATCTTTTTTCAGACTATATTTTACATATCGTATTATTTTTGAAGTCCTTCTTTTCACAAGTCGACTTCCATCTGGTAAAGGGATTTCAGTTCCTGCAACTATATTTTCAATATTATTGTCCATCATGTCAACCTCCTCTACTGGTTCTTTGAGACCTTTTCTGTTATAGGTATATCTGTCAAAATCAGATGCAAAATGTGCAAGTGTCATATTCTCTAATGATGGGGGTCGTTCCGAGTACCTTTGTATTAGTCCTGTGCAAGTTATATCTGTCGTCTGGAAGACCTTTGAGTACTGAGGCTGGTTTCAGTATTACTATCCGTTTTTCAGGTGGGGATGTATTAATGAATATCACATCTCTTGAACTCTGTGTTAGAGGTAGTTGCAATAGGAGATAAATTGCTTCTTGTGCTGATATTTCGCATTGATTGAGGAATTTATTGGAAATTACTCTTAGTTTCTCTCTGATACTCAAATTTCCCTGTTTCATTTCCTGTACAGCATTCTGTAGCAACATACTCATGCCTCTCTGTGATTTCATTATGTAACTTGCTATGTAAACACATACAGCATATGGATCAATCACATATTGCATATCAGTGTTTGCTTGCCATATTCTAAGTATATCTAAATTGAAAGAGTTTATCCTAGTATCTTTCACTGTTCTCTTTAAGAAAACTTTTTTCTTTAAAGTCCATTTCAACATCACTTGTAAGCGTTTCTAGAACTTTTGTGATTTTGTCATAATTGACCTTATGTTTCGCAACATCTGATTTTTCTGTATCTGTTGGCAATGGCTCCAAAACCATCGTTTCAGTCATTGGAGGTATTGGGAAACCAAAGCAACATAGTCTTTTTGCTTTTTTTTACACGATTTAGAGTGTCGGTGTTTCTGTAGTTTCACAAACTTTTTGTCCTCTTCTGATACATCTGAAGAGCATGATATATGAGAATCAATGAACTGGAGTATGTCATCAATCTGACTAGATCCATACGTAGAAGAATCTTTCATCCAGAATAAACAGTGCAAGTGTGGGGATCCACGCTGCTGGAATTCGACTCTTATGTAGTAATCTTGAACTTTGCCTATAGGACAGTTTTCGGATTTTAAAATGTTATTCAAGAAGAGTTGTGTTCTATAATGAAAATGTCTTGCACAAGTGGTGGGATCTTTCTGAATCAGTTCACATCGTTCCATCCAATTGAGATTTTCTATCTCTTGATAAGTAAATTCACGTTTGTGGATTTTCTTAGCTAATATTCCAAGCAAATCAAGCCAGTGGGTTTCAGCTGCAGAAAAAGTTGAAAAAAAAGTTGGTAAACCCAACTGGCGTAACATTGCAAATAATTCTTTTTGTTTTCTTTGATAATATGGCGGTGATGATCTGAGTGATTTCAAAAATGTAAAGCCTTCATCATTGTGCAACAAATTGTTGATATTCTCAGAAGATTTCAATTGCCCAGCAGTATATGAATTATTTGTTGTTTTTCTTAAAGCTGTTGTTGCAATGTCTTCGACTTGTAGAGTCTGCAATATCTTTAGTTTGAAGAAGATGTTAGCTACACAAGTTGCAAATCTTCTGTCGACATTTCGTAACTCTACTTTACAAATTGTACTGAATGTCACTGGAATTTGTCTCTCATCATTTTCTGTTCTCTTTTGACCAGCAAACAATACAGGAAAAGCCTTTTCTTCAGAATACTGATCAAGGTATACACTGATGGGGTGATTCTTTTCACCAGGTGCTATTTGTAAAGCATGACGGCCATCATCTGTAAAATCAATGTTTTGTAATAAAGTGTCTTTATTACCAGATCCAGAGGTTTCTTCTGCAGTTTCTTCACACCATCTGTCATCATCATCATTCTCTTTATCTGTAATAATTTCTGAATGACTTTGACATGCAGTCACTGACTTGTCATTTTTATCATTTTGCATGTTCTGAACTGTATCTAAATCCTCTTTTGATGCAAAATCGATATCATTTTCAATTTCCGACAACCAGTTTGTGTCCAATTTTATACCTTCCTGTTTGTAAAGGACACTTTTGTCAATCAAATACTTAGCTAGGTCATAAATCACTTTGGGTCTAACAGTCTCATGAAGCATTGATGATTTATACTGAAGTCTTCTTTTAAACAACAAATGGATAGTTGCAGTGTTTTCAAATCTTCTTGGAAGCATTTAAATAACATCTGTTGGATCCATAGGAACATTTACAGTGTTGCCATAGATACCTAGTTGTTTTCCTGCTCCAAGTTGCTTAAGCTGCATGAATGGGATCCTCAGAGCTACACATCTCTCTTCTGTCTGAGTTGGATTTAATTCAGTTAAATTATCTGGTAACTCTTCATACTTGAATCCGTTACAGAAAGCCATTGGTGGGATTTTCTTCTCCATAATGTATTTATAGCATGTCTTGCAAATCCATTCACTATTACCTACACTTTTTGTTCCTGTAAGAGTCTGATTCAGAAATTGCTCAGGTATGCCTTTCTTCAAATATGCAGGTATTGTTACTAAGTAAATACTATGCTGGTAAAATGTTTGCTTACAACACGAGCAAACATAGTCATCGCCTCGTTTTAATAGGTCACGAAATATTTGTATCTGAGTTTCAATATTATTCGGCTTTCTTCGCTTGGAGTATTTGCTGTGGATTGATTTGTTTTCTTTTCTTTTACTCTTATGCCTCCACTCTTTCCTTTTCTTATTTTCATTTTCTTTCACCTCATTAATCTTGCGTCTCTTGATTCGAATCAAGTTTCTATTGGTGTTTTCCTGTAGTTTAATCTCAGGTATAGAACGCCTTTTGGCTCGAGTCAAGTTTCTATTGGTGTTTTCCTGTAGTTTAATCTCAGGTAAAGAACGCCTTTTGGCTGGAGTCAAGCTTCTATTGGTGGTTTCCTGTAGTTTAATCTCAGGTATAGAGCGCCTTTTGGCACGAGTCAAGTTTCTATTGGTGTTTTCCTGTAGTTTAATCTCAGGTATAGAACGCCTTTTGGCTCGAGTCAAGTTTCTATTGGTGTTTTCCTGTAGTTTAATCTCAGGTATAGAGCGCCTTTTGGCTCGAGTCAAGTTTCTATTGATGTTTTCCTGTAGTTTAATCTCAGGTATAGAACGTCTTTTGGCTCGAGTCAAGTTTCTATTGGTGTTTTCCTGTAGTTTAATCTCAGGTTTAGAGCGTCTTTTGGTTCGAGTCAAATTTCTATTGGTGTTTTCCTGTAATTTAACCTCAGGTATAGAACGTCTTTTGGCTCGAGTCAAGCTTCTGTTGGTGTTTTCCTGTAGTTTAACCTCAGGTATAGAGCGTCTTTTGGCTCGCGTCAAGTTTCTACCCATGTTTTCACATTCTGATAGTTCAGCATTACTTCGCCTTTCTCTTCTTGAAATATTTCTTTTAAGGTTTTCAGTGTCTCTATATTCTGGCATTTGTCTTCGTTTACGGCGGGAAATGTTGTTAAGCTGCTGCTTTGAAAGGTGTTCTTTTTTCTTTTTTTTGTCTCTTTCTTTGATCATCAAAGTAGTTTGTAAGCCAATCATTAGAATCTTGATTTCTCTTTAGTTTTTCACTTTCTGACAGTTGTAACTTTTGCTTCTTTGGAAAACTTTCAAGTTCATTTGAAGAATGTGATAATTTGCGCTTTGTTTCATTATTAACTGTAGCAGTGTCTGTAGTATTTTTTTCTGGGTTTCTCTTTAGTTTTTTATTCTCTGACAATTCCTGAACCTTTTGTTTCTTTGGAAGAATTTCAGGCTCACTTGAATGGTGTGTTGATTTGCCCTTTCTTTTATCAATAACTGCAGCTCTGTCTGTAGTATTTTGTTTTGAGTTTCTGTTAGGTTGTTCATTTTCTGATGATTGTTGTACATTCTGTTTCTTTGCAAGATTTTTCAATTGAGGTGCTTCATCTTCCTTTGAAGTTTCAGTCCTGTGAAGAAAAAAACACCCACACCTATGAGATACATGTATATATTAAGAAAATGACATTTGTCATTATTGTCGAGTTATTTCTTGTGTTGATGCAAACCAGATTCCGTAACACACTATGGATTTTATTCATTGGAGGCTGTAAAATGATTTTTTTTTCAGAATTAGTATTCATTACTATTTCCTTCATTATTGACACCTTTTCGCTCTCTGTCTTTCTTTCTCTTTCTGTCTATGCTGTCTGTCACCACTAGTTCTAACTTTCTTTGGCATGGTATGAAATTATTCTTTCATCAATCTAAAACAATAAATTTATTGAATAAATCAAAACATATAAAAGTGTTATGAACAATAGTGACAACCAAAAGACATGTTTATAATTTACACAGTAGAATTTTACTCTACTTTAATTAGATACAAGTAAAAAAAACCCACCTAATTTGTAAATTTGGTTTATGACAATAAATGAACATGATAACTGAATGTGTATAATTTACACATGTTTTTAAAGAACATAAAGATTAAGTAGATGAACAGTCAATGACAGCTTTTGAATATTACTGTCATTTTTTTTTCAATGTTTTTTTTCCGAGGCTCCTATTTCTTTTCTTCATCAGTAGGGACAAACGTTTTCTCCATATCAGTATCAGAAATCTTTTGCTTCTTGGCTGGAGTATCTTCCTGTGAGGAAGGTAGAAGTTCCTGCGAGGAGGGTAGAAGTTCCTGTGAGGAGGGTAGACTGTTAAAGGATTCATCCGTCACTTCTGCCTCATAGTCATCAACCTTTCTTTTAAGCTTAAAATTCTCCTTTTTCAACCTTGCCAGCTCCAGCTTTCCATCTCTAGCCAATTTTTCAGTTTTGGATAATTGTTCTTTGCTTGTCTTTCCATGAGTTGAAATTAGTTCTGCCATCTGTAAAATTTCATCCAGGGTCTTTTTCACCATATCATCTTGCTAATTTTGTAATTTTGCATTGATCAAGCAACCTTTTATTTGATTAGTTTTGGCAACAATATTCTCCGCCACATTACTTATGGCTGTTAAATTTTTTTCCATCATGAATCTGCAAAGAAAACCTAAATTGAAAAAGAGATTCTTAGGTGACAGTGTTTCAAAAGCAAAGAGATACCAACTACATGTGATTTAATATACGGTACTTTGGAATCATTTTTTACATGTGGGTCAATGTTGGTAAGTAGCCAACATTTTTCTGGTGAGGAGGTAATTTCGTTGGTGGCAAGTTTGGGGTAATCTTAATGATTATTAAACTAATGCTTGTATATATGTTTGTGAGGATGTAAATTCATGGGCAAGGGATTCCCACAAAAGCCCCAAACATTGGTCCTCTAGTAACAGTGATGATTCTAAAGTAATTATAAGTGCAGCAGAGTATACTTAATATGCTAGTCAAAATTAAAAGAATCTTTACTATTTTGTATTAGCTCTTCACAGAATTATGAAATTTTCAAAAAATTAGCTGTAAGCATTGAAGGTCAAAGATTCTCTCAATTTCTCCTTTTTAACTCACTTAATTATATATATATATATATATATATATATATATATATATATATATATATATAAACACATAATTATATATTAAACACATACAAACACACATACAACACAAAAGTGCATGGTTATTTTAGCCATCTACTCACTAACTAATGTTCCATTAAAAGCAACAAAAAAGAGGTCACTACTATTATATTAGAATTTACAAGAATGAGCATGGAGACTTGGTGAGTAAATGTTACCGCCACCACCACTGGGAGGATCTTTTGATGCAGTTTAGGAATTGTGAAATTTTGACTACATAAAAAGATATAACCATGCAGTGTCATGCATAGCAATGAAAATGCAATACTTGTTTTTATCGTTATATTGTTTCTGCAAAAAATGTTTAATATAAATATGCAAATAATTTCCTTTTCATCATGTTCAATGGTTAAAATGCAGACATTAATTTAAAACAATGACATTCTATGCTAAGCATCACACTAATGTTAGCAAAACTTGAGACTGGGAAAAAATGGAATTACTTAACCTTACTAATGCTAATCACTTTGTTAAATTACATTGCTAATCCAAGCTGAAATTTTTTGTGTAAATTCAAATGCATGTATTGAGTAATTATAAAAAAAACAGACTCAAATTTTACTTGGTGGCATTTGAAGTTCTGATAATTTATATGCATGGTGCAGAAAGCTGATGCATGCATGATTTTAAATTCTACTCACCATAATACTGATGTGTTAATCACTTTTCAGAAAATTCTTCCTCTTCAGAAATTTCTTCTTTTCAACACCGAATATTTTATTTACCCAGATTGATATTTATCTATTATATTGTATTATATCTATTGTATTTTATTTAATTAATCATTACTGTTGAATTTAATGCAAACACGATCTGCACAACCTCAAAACAACCTCCTCGAAGACACGATCCAGCTTAATTACCTTTTACTCTGATTTACAGACGTAATAAACATCTACATAATTAAATTACTCACACATCAAAGTGTAGCGCAACGCTAAATACCATATATACATTCTGGTCATCTCCTGGGAAAATGCAGCAGCAGGATGCATGGCGAGCAGTTGAATTGATAGTCTTGATCATCAAGAAGCTTAGACCATCTTAGGCCAAGGCAAACGTTTAAATGATCTCGTGTGATAAACATTACTTGAGGCCGATCCCGACCAGAAATAATCGTAGTCAAAATTTGGTTTCTTATCAAACTTTCAAGGCAAGACGAATATCACTATGCCTGTCTACACAAAATATCTTTTGATCTTAGAAACCGCAGGAGGAGTTATCAAGATTATTGAAGCACCAAGTGTGCAATATAATGAGGAATAAGAAATATATTCAATGGCTGATATTTTTCTTCATTTAACATATATGTACAATAAAACTACTCAAAACTCTATCTTGTAAACTGTAGGAGGAGTTACCATACAATAGGGGTCCTTTACATGCAATATTTTGCAAGAAAATGATTAAGTTCAACAGCTGGGTTTTTTTTTTAAATAAATAATCAGAAATCAAAATCCAAGCAATTTGCATTCCTCTTATATATGTACAATAAATCTGCAAAACAACAACTTCCTATCTTGAAAACTGTAAGAGGAGTTATCTGTACAATAGGGGTACCCTATATGCAATATTCTACAAGAAAATGACTAAGTTCAACAGCTAATATTTTTCTCATTAATTATCACAGATCAAAATCCTAGCAATATGCACTCCTCCTATATATGTGCAATTAATCTGCAAAACAACAACTTCCTATCTTGAAAACTGTAGGAGAAGTTATCCGTACAATAGGGGTACCCTATATGCATTATTCTGCGAGAAAATGACTAAGTTAAACAGCTGGTATTTTTTTCATAAATTATCACAAATCAAAATCCTAGCAATATGCACATCTCTGATATATGTACATTTGATCTGGAAAACAACAACTTCCTATCTTGAAAACTGTAGGAGGAGTTATCCGTACAACGAGGATACCCTATATGCAATATTTTGCCAAAAAATGACTAAGTTCAAAAGCTAGTATTTTTTCGATATATTATCGGAAATCAAAATCCTAGCAATATGCACACCTCTGATATATGTACAATTGATCTGCAAAAGAACAACTTCCTATCTTGAAAACTGTAGGAGGAGTTATCCGTACAATGAGGGTACCCTATATGCAATATTTTGCCAAAAAATGACTAAGTTCAAAAGCTGGTATTTTTTCGATAAATTATCGGAAATCAAAATCCTAGCAATATGCACACCTCTGATATATGTACAATTGATCTGTAAAAGAAAAACTTCCTATCTTGAAAACTGTAGGAGGAGTTATCCGTACAATGAGGGTACCCTTTTGGCAGCCGCCCGACCGCCCGCCCGCCATCCGCCCGCCCGCCATTTTCACCATTCTAATAACCGGATTTTTCCGTTGGAAAACCCGGTTAAAAATTGTATAATAAAATACTACCATTGTATTAAACATAATATCACATAATAATTTTATTAGCAGGGCTTATTTACAAAATGTACTTAAGGTACATAATAACTAGTTAAACACAAACTTACATGTCACAGGACAACAAATAAAACAGCCAAAAAAATACAAATGTAATTTTTAAAAAACACTTAACATAGCATAAAGATAATGTACACAAAGTCACAAAGCAAGGAAACATGTTGTAAATAGCTAGGCATGCAAATTGCTGCGCCACCCAAAAATCCATTATCACGACAAATGTGGAATCTTTAATCATTTAATAACACAAATTATTACCTAATCAAAGGGATTTTGTTGTTTTATTACATATTAAATATTTGCGTCTATTTTGAACTGCCGGTCAATAGACTGCGATCTATTAGACCGCCGGTCAATAGTCTTCGATCTATTGGACCGCCGGTCAATAGACTGCAATCTATTGGACCGGCAACGTATTTCAGAACGCTGGTATGTTAATGTTACATCCTTTCGATAGTTCTCATGGAATGTATATTCCTTTACATAGACGCTGTTTTTAGTACTTGGTGAAACCAAATTCAATGTTATCAAAATGGAGTATCAAATAATCAATAGTTTTAAAGCCTGATATAAGGTAAAAGACTACATGTATTTAAAATCTAATAGGTTGAAGATTCCCCCTTCTTTGTGTAAACTATTAAATTGAGATGTTATAATGCATGGAACAGGTTTTGTGCATGTAAAAGATGAAAAAAAAATCTTAGAATATTGCATAATGGCACGAAAATCATCTGCAATATGCAAATTGTAAACCCCGAAAACTAAAAAAGGAATTAGGTAATAAAACAATTATTTAACGCTTGAACAGTCAGTAGACCAGAATTTTTTCCCTTGGTGCAGGGAACAGCTCAGTATGATCTATTGCCATCGGCCGTTGGCCTCGGGCAATAGAGCTGTTCCCTGCACCTCGGGAAAAATATTCTGGTCTATTGACTGCTAAAGCATTAAATAATTGTATAATAATATACCCGGCCCGCATGCAATAATGAGTTAAAGGGGCATGGTCACGATTTTGGTAAAATTCTATTTCTATGTTTTGATTATTAACAATGCTTAAGAATTCTAATGATCAAATAAAATTTGAGTCATCCGTAGAGTTACAAGCAAGATACATGGCTCACTATTCTTTGTCATGTAAACAAGGCTCGTGCCCTGTTTCTGTTTACAAAGGTTCAATATACCAGTAAAAATTCTTTTTCCAGCTTATTTGTCTATCTTTTTATTTATTTTAAGCATAGATAAACAGTTCCTAACGTTTAAAACATTCGTTTAAGGTTTAAAACTGAAATTATTACTTCAACGTTCAAAATGTTAACAAACGCTTTGTTTACATAGAGAAGAATTTCAAGCTCTGTAACTCGCTTACAACTCAACAAATGACAATCAAATTTCGGTTGCTTATTAAAAATGCCTTTCTGAAACATTGTAAACATTAAAGCTACACACGCTATAATTTACGTCAATTTTGAATGACAGTGAAAACGCATGTGATTGTCTACTTATAAAAGTTATCCTTAATCTGTAAATTACAAGGGTGAATTCCATCTTGTTACAAAGATATAGATTTTTAATTGTTTATTTTTCTGCCAGGAAAATATACCTTTTCATGAATATTGATGAAGGAAGAGCAAACCGACCTCAATGCGCATGTTCGCGGAGAACTAGGTGGTCGTTATTGTTTGCCCAATTAAATATCCAACTTGATTTTTAATATGCTTAACAGTTGTTAATTTGAAATACATACATGTATAATGAGTAAAATACGTTTGTCATTCACGATACCCTTACTTCTGCATTAACACTTCTAGGATCTATAAATAGCACATAGGGGAAAAACACAGGTCTACTTCATTTTTTTAAAGGAAGTATTCATATCTACTCACAGGCTTGTATTTTTTCTTTTGTTTGTACTCGTATATCGGACATATTTATGCTTTACTGAAAATATCCTTTCCTTTGTGAAACTATCACAATTATGAAGATGTTGACCCTTCACCAGTTTTGGTATGATAGGCTAAATTTAGCTGTCGATATCACGTGATAGATTGATATTCACGAGGAGGCATTACTTTCCTGGCAGGAAAATAAATATTTTTTAATGTTTAATATTTGATATATTTGTGACGTGATCGAATTGAGCATTATAATTAACAGAATAAAGGTAATTTTTATTAGTAATCAAACACATACATTTTCCCCTTTATTCAAAATTGACGCAAATTATAGCGTGTATAGCTTTAAAATCGGAAAATTATTTTTTAACTAAAATCGTGACCATGCCCCTTCAAGGGCAAGTCAACACCTATATGAACTAAACATAATAAAGAAGAAACAACTGCAGACCTGTTTCTCCTAAGAAATACGAAAATCCAAAATACTTGTGAATTATTTGTTTACAATTAAGACAAAAGAATTCATTCTTATGGATGTTGAATTGAATTCGAATGCCAACGACCTATTTGTTGAATATAGGTTTCTGAATAACGTAATTAAACAGCTTCTGTATCAGCAACATTAATTATTGCCTCACATTTTGTGTCCAATGGTACTTGCTAACAGTTTATACCGCTGCCCGATGCATCCACAGCACTGCAATGACCAGTGCAAGCGAGATCAACGGGTCTGTACAAAGTACTTGTTATACTTTGTTCTGTCATGACCGATCCAACGTAATGGGCATTTTCTCTTATATGCCGCGTGTAAAACTTTCTATTTGCTGTAGTGATAACTACGAAGGCTACAATCATCAATAAGATGCCAAACCCTACAGAGAGGCCTATGATCATCGGAAGGTTATAGCTGTTTGTTGCACCCTCATGTCCTAAAAGTAGGAAAGAATATCCACGATCAAACCATCACAAGATAGTTTATTTTAGAAAAATAAATCGTTTTTTTAATTTTTTATCAAAATCAGAGACTTGAATAGCATCAATCGATAGCTAAAGAGTTAACACAATGCTAAGAGTTGGGGTGGATATAGGTTTCTTTTCCTTAACGTTTTTAAATTATCATAATTCAAATTCGTACCATCTAAGTTATATTCAGGGCATCCATTGACATGGCTGCAGACTGTCACATTACAGTTACATTCCTTTTGACACCATGACCCATACCCAGGATAACGACAGGGTATCGAACAGTTGGGTCCAAAATAACCAGGCGTACAATCTAAAAGAAAGATCCTAAAATGGAGTTTATCAAATGCCCACCAAATGTCATGGACTGATATATATGTTGTGATCAGTCTACATACATGTATATATCACTAGATGATAGCACGCGCAAGCGCGGGAATTAACACTTTACACAATACAATATACAAATATAATACAATATACAATACAATATATAAATGCTTATAATATGTTGAACCATTTTTTGTTGTTCGTTTTTTAATATAATACTTTGTCCGATTTTTTCCTTATCTTGAATAATGAATAATACATACATGTACGTGGCCTAAATCCTGTTTGTTGCAGCTGACTGAAAAAAATAAACTTTTTTTAATTGTATTTGGTTCTTTTGGTCAACTTTCAATATAATTTCTAATACTGTGCCAAATAGGTATTTCAGATAAACAAGAGGCCCATGGGCCATATCGCTAACCTGAGGAACAATAGGTATGATTAAATCATAATACAAACAATCTGGACAATGTACAATAATACATGTAGATCCTGTATACACTAGAGGTACTGTGAGCTAGCTCACAATTGATACCCCCCGCTAAGAAAATCATAACTCACTTATTTTTTCTATTATAGAAAATATTGGATGAATCTATTTCACTGTCCATTTTCTATAAATAACAACTGCTCTATTTTTTAATAACACTGTTAATGCTAATATGAGTACACAAACCAATTTCTATTCTTTCCATTCCATTTTAGTTCAAGTTAAATGTTAATGCATGAGGACAGTTGCACCCTTATGTTAACAAACATGACTCGAATCAAACAAAATTCCAAATGTCAAGCAGCCATTTAATACAAATATTTTGAATTATAGGTATATTGAGCCCGATTTTTTTAAACAATGACCTTGAACTTCCTCAATTGACCTTCGGTCAAGGTCATGACACACCCTCAGGTAATAAGCAATCTTGATGTGCTTCCAATATTTGTCCATTAAAAAGATATGGACTGGACATGAATTTTGCACTTTTAGCCAGTGACCTTGGCCTTGCCCAAATGACCTTGGGTCAAGGTCATGACACACCCTCAGGTCATAAGCAATCTTTGTGTGAAGTAAGAACCTCCAATGTTTCTCAATAAGAAAGATATGGACCGGACACGAATTTTGATTTTTTTCAGCCAGTGACCTTGACTTTGCCCAAATGACCTTAGGTCATGGTCATGACACACTCTTAGGTCATAAGCAATATTTGTGTGAAGTAAGAACTTCCAATGTTTCTCCATTAAAAAGATATGGACCGGACACAAATTTTGAACTTTTTCTGCCAGTGACCTTGACCTTGCCCAAATGACCTCGGGTCAAGGTCATGACACACTCTTAGGTCATAAGCAATCTTTGTGTGAAGTAAGAAATTCCAATGTTTCTCCATTAAAAAGATATGGACCGGACACAAATTTTGAACTTTTTCTGCCAGTGACCTTGACCTTGCCCAAATGACCTTGGGTCAAGGTCATGACACACTCTTAGGTCATAAGCAATCTTTGTGTGAAGTAAGAAATTCCAATGTTTCTCCATAAGAAAGATATGGACCGGACACGAATTGAACAGACAGACGGACAAACGGACGGGCGGACAAGGTGATTCCTATATACCCCCCCCCCCCAAACTTCGTTTGCGGGGGGTATAATAAAATCCATTTTCCCCCCTGGATATTCTTTTGTTTATAATCATTAGTCCCTTTTCTAACAGGATGATTTTATAGTCATATCACATGATGAGTATTGCAGTTCTCAAAAAGATCCTTAATAATTGTTTATGTATGGGATATAAAGCTACATCAAACTCTGAACCTTCTTGTGAGGCCGAAGAATTGTCCTGGAGCCAAAGTCTTAACAATTATAAAGAATCATCTGGCTGATTAGTTTCTGAGAAGATTTTAAAACTTTACTCTATATATTCCTATGTAAAACTTTAACCCCCACCCCCCCCCCCCCCCATGTGGCTCCACCCTACCCCCAGGGATCATGATTTTCACAACTTTGAATCTACACTACCTGAGGATACTTCCACACAAGTTTCAGCTTTCCTGGCTGATTAGTTTCTGAGAAGAAGATTTTTAAATATTTACTCTATATATTCCTATGTAAAACTTCGACCCTCCATTGTGCCTCACCCTACCCCCAGGGATCATGCTTTTCACAACTTGGAATCTACACTACCTGAGGATGCTTCCACACAAGTTTCAGCTTTCCTAGCTGATTAGTTTCTGGAAGAAGATTTTAAAAGATTTACTCTATATATTCCTATGTAAAATTTTGACCCCAATTGTGGCCCCACCTTACCCCCAGGGATAATGATTTTCACAACTTGGAATCTACACTACCTGAGGATGCTTCCACACAAGTTTCAGCTTTCCTGGCTGATTAGTTTCTGAGAAGAAGATTTTTAAAGATTTACCCTATATATTCCTATGTAAAACTTCGACCCCCATTGTGGCCCCACCCTTCCCCCAGGGGTTATGATTTTCACAACTTGGAATCTACACTACCTGGGGATATTTCCACAAGAGTTTCAGCTTTCCTGGCTGATTAGTTTCTGAGAAGAAGATTTTTAAAGATTTACTCTATATATTACTATGTATAACTTCGAGCGCCCATTGTGGCCCCACCCACCCCCAGGGATCATGATTTTCACAACTTGGAATCTACACTTCTTGAGGATAATTCCATACACGTTTCAGCTTTCTTGACTGATTGTTTCTGAGAAGAAGATTTTTAAAGAATTACTCTATATATTCCTATGTAAAACTTCGACCCCCCATTGTGGCCCCACCATGAATTTCACAACTTTGAATCTACACTACCTGAGGATGCTTCCACACAAGTTTCAGCTTTCCTAGCTTTATGGTTCTTGAGAAGAAGATTTTTGAAAATTTCTCGAAATTTTCCATTAATTTCATAATGAGAAGATGTTGAAAATGTGAAAAGTTTACGGACAGACGGACGGACGACAGACAAAATGTGATCAGAATAGCTCACTTGAGCTTTCAGCTCAGGTGAGCTAAAAACTGTTTTGGAAAACAATCTGGAGGGGGGTATTCCCATTTAACTTCCCCGTTTTATGCATACATCATTAACCTGTTCATTAATCATTAATAGTTAAAAAAGATTTACAACCAATCAGCTGTCGTGGTATGAAAAATTATGGAATTAAAACACAAATTATTTGACATAATGGCGGATAGTGTAGGGCGAACAAACCATCGGGCAGATACTTTGAATCCGACATCTTATGGATAATAATGCAAATGGATAATAATGCATTACCTAGAGTGTTTTAATTTCATACATTTTCATATCACAACATATTGGTTGTAATCCTTAGACATTAATTTTTAAACGTTAATGAACAGATTATTGTTTCCTATGTCTATATGGAGAAATGATGCATGCATAAAACGGGGAAGTTTAGTGCCCCCCTCCTCTCCCAGATTGTTTTTTTTAAAAACAGTCTTTTCTCTGAAATTCTTAGTCTATTTGGGACAGTAATAGAAATAATTAATTATATTTAAAATGACCTAAATATCCAAATTTAGAGAGAGATACACAAAATACCTATTCACTGGTTTGAATTAAATACAGTAAAAAGGGTTTGTTTCAGGTAGCTGCAACAAACAGGATTAAGGCCACGTACATGTATATATATTATCCATTTCAGTTTAAATTTTTCATCCCTGTCCGCTCCTCAATATATACACACACTGTTTGTATTTTCTTTCAATTTTAAAGAATAAGATAAGGAAAAATGAAAAACAATATGTTTCAATAAATTAAGCATAATATCATAATGTGTAAAGTGTTAATTCCCGCGCTTGCATGGGTAATCATCTAGTATACAAATAAATATACAAAACATCTATATACCAACCTGTACAGATTTTCATCTTAGAATGGAAGTATTTATCATCTTGACACTGCATCGTTGAGCGTCTTAATAGAACATTAGAAAATAAGATACGTTACACTAAGCATTAAATCCTGATCTGCAAACAGTACAGTTGAAAGAAGTTCAGGTTCATAGTTTGATGGTATTTATTTAGTAAACATATTGTATCATTTCTTGTTAAGTATGGGGTGATTCAAATTAAATTAGATTGATAATTTCCAATAAAGTCCAATGCTATTAAGAGTACATAATTTGCACATGCAAATGATATGCGGCAAAGTTGTTCCAGGAAAGGAAATGGATCAGGTTTATAAATTATTTCCTTAAACCTATTCATCTCAGGCAGTTGAACTTCACTAAATCAATTTAATTGTTGTAGAAATAGTCAGATAGTGATATTTCATCTTTTATTACTTCCCTAATAATCAAACAATTTATGTTTGACTAAGGAAACTTTTTGTTTATAAATGCTAATAACCGACGCTTGAGTAAAGTAATAATTAATTCACATATCAAAATAATTATCGATTGGTCAAAAACCTTTTTGATGTGTCTCAACGTAATCACACTAATTCTTTAATCATAAATACATTTCATCCTATTTAAGTTTTTGTTCAAAAAGATTTTTCAAAGATAATAAAAAGTATTTCCAAGTTTATACTTATGACGATAAAATATCTCTATGACGTCAAAAAAAGTATTTTTGTTTAAAAACGGTATGTTGTCGTCGTCGTGACTTTAATCCACTTAAACTTTCAATTAGTTAAAAACAATGCATTGATCTTGACCTCTGGTTGCGACCTGAAACCTCGAAAATTAGCTAAATTTCACATACCCTTCCGGTTGATCGAGTTTTTGCTGAGATCATTTTGATACTAGTGTTAATTACCGAAAGAAATGACGTTACAATTATGGATGAAAACAATTATATCAAAATAATATTTTTTTTTGGATTGCTTAATATTTTTAAAACCATGTCGAGGACAAAGTAAACAGCAAATCTAAAGTAGAAACAAGGCCGACACCAATACCCCGACGCCTCTTGTCGTTTTTCAATGATCATTTCAACCATCTTAAATATTTTTTAAAACTATCACCAAAGACTAATATCAATCACAAAAAATGCCAATCCTATTAAACTGGCGTGGATAAACACAAATTTAACGTTTCGTCACGGTTATAGTTTGTCCCAAGATAATTTTGCCGCATATTTCCTTTAATTATTCGAGATTCATTAATACCTCTTGATTCATACGATGTTAATTCAATACTATGAAAAAATCCCATGATTTCCTTTTGAAACGCCCCCTCTAGCTTGTCAGGTTTCAATACACGGCTAAAAATAGAAAGTCTAAGGAGATTTTGCATTGCATCAGCCATAATTAAGCCCTGATGATAACGTTGAAAAATTGTGCGAGGTATTCTGAGCGACTTCCGAATAGAGATTCCCAATTATAAATCTCCGTAGGAAATCTGTTTTCGTTCCTGTGAATTTTTCTGATTAAAAAGTGGTAATGTGTAAATGAAGTTTTCTTGGATATTTCCCGTTTTATCTTCTTCTACAGGTATGAGTATTCTTTCATAATTGTCCAAATGTGCTGCATAAATATTTTGGGATCGACAGACTATATAGTCCCAATTTATAACCAAACCAGACGACGTCTAGAGCTCTCTACTCGAATCATGTGTATGTAGCTTCAGGAATGAACAACTGCCAAGTAAGGCATACGTTAGCTGCAATAATGTAGCCCTCTCCCGATTTTTTTTTTTTTTGGGAGAGGGCTACAACTCCATAGGATCTCCGTAATGGTGCAAGTGCGGGAGTGATTCACTCCCGCAACGATTTCGTCTCAAATCATATATAAATGACAATAACATCTGCATTTCTTACCTGAACTCAAACATTGTAGATGTCTATGGCATAAATTAATCCAAAAATATCAGATATAGTCCATATATCGGTTATTTTTGTGTATGTCAACAACGCAAGTTGAATTTGTCCGCCATGTTTACTGACCTTGACCGGTTTTATTTTGGGACAACCAATGAGAATTTAGGTGCGGATCTTGAACTGAATGTAGGAATTCCCCTATTTTAAACATATTTAACGCGGTAAATATGAATTTTCCATTATATACCATTTCCTTTAATGATGTTTCATTGATAGAACGAGGTAAGATCGATTATTTATACTGACATTCACGTTATCAAGCCCATCAAAACTCCAAGCGTAAATCCCATAAAATCACGCGAGAACTGTCATGGCTGCTGAAAAAGACGACTGGTAAACATGCTGATGTGTTTTATCTGGTTTTGATTTATATACGGTTAGTTTTTTCAATCTGAATTAAAAAATCATTTTATCCAAAGAAAGTCAAATATAAAATCAATCTTTTCAGACCGAAGTCAGCCGCATTAAAAAATTAATTTTGCACCATTACGGAGATCCTATGGAATTGTAGCCCTCTCCAGTAAACATCAGATATAAAAAATCGGAGAGGGCTACATTATTGCAGCTAGGCATACGTAAACAAAAGTACATTGCTAAGAATACTAGTTTCACTTAGTATTTTAAAACAGCAGAGGCTTTAGACAACGAACACCGATATTAGAGGAAGAAAGAAACAAGACATAACACGACGTCCACACTGTTTTTTGTGCAATTAAATGATGTTATTTTTGGTAAAATGATATTTACAATAGCGGGGCAGGTTTGCAAATAGAAAATGCAGCAAGACTTAGTAAAGATAATTATGAATGTCGTAAGTCGTAGAGTTTTGTTTTTTAATCTCAATGTTACTGTATTGTCTATATGGCTTAAAATTGTATAGAACACTAAAACTTCAATATTGAAGTAAGTATATACATCATATTTGAAATAAAATAATATTCATTAAACGCTTTACTAACTGCGTTACGCTTTAAGGCCAGCAATACTATATGAGAAAAATAAGTCAAAGGTTATCGCTAATTTACTTAATATTTCACAATTTGTGTACATTTAATATTTTCCCGTTTCGTACTCAACTAAAGCAAATTGAATGCAATGTTATATTTGATAGACATTCATAAGAATATCAATAAGGCAACCACTTATTAATAATCATTTATTAGATATGAATAAATGATACAAAGTAAATCGTTTCTGACCAGTCCTTACCCTTTTGAAGCAACTAACGTAATATTTTATTTTCCGTTCCGTTTCGCTTTCCGTTCCGTTCCGCGTTTTAGCAACACCCTACTATATCTATATTAAAACATGCCACAAACTTGTCGAGAACCAACAGGTTATAGACAAGTGCCCCATCCAGTGGAGACGAATGGGGGAAAAATGTTTATCACCTTACCGGGATAACATATACATGTTGATTATGAATGATTGAGTACAGTAAAGTTGAACAGCAGCATAATAAAAATTATGTCATACAGCAGGGGAATAGCAAAACACAGTTATTTACATAATTAAAAAACCTGCATAACTTGATTTAACAAAATCGAACTGATTCCACTATGCCGCTTCAGACAGTCATAGTTTATCAAGTACATTATTCCATGTAAAATAAAACACATGAACAAGTCAGTAGACTTATGAAATCACATGTTGCATGAAACATAACTAATGCACAAAAATACTGAGTATTGGAGAATGGCCACAATCCAACAACAAATATATATGACATTTATTTAGCTGCCTCAGACAGTCTAAATTTAATACAATTACCGGTACCCGTAGCTAACACTATTTGTAGAAACATAGTTCGCAAATTATGTCTGTTACGGCCACTAACAGGTTAACTTATAAGTTGTGTGCCATCAAGTTTCGAAACATGAAGAAATGCATATGAGTAGGGCTATTCAAAACAGTAGTACCGCCGTACAGCCATGTTTACCCCACCAACCATTCCTACGTTAACCGCCCCGCCTACTCAAAATACGTCAAAACTGTGGCGAGCGACATTGCATCAGAGGACGACAATCTACAGTAGTTGGCCATAAATGAGTTCGCAAAATGGCCGATGTTTACTTAGGTCTCGTCATCACCTGAATTTTTAAGACTAACTATTGCTAACAACAAAGTAAAAATGACTTGGCAGACATATATGATACTTTGTATTATATCCTTTGTAGTGAAATAATCATAGAATTTTATTGGTTTAGCGATGTACAGGCTTTGTATTGAATAAAAAGGGAGACTACTCGAAATGTAAACAACTCTTCCTAGGTCACGAAAAATTCGGGTTTCATTTTTTTTTACCTTTGTACTTGTGTAATCAATACTTTTGCTATGTTTTAATAATATTAATGTCTAAACGTATGCCCAAAATTGTGTTGATACTGTGTTCCTTTACCGTCTAATTGGACATATAATTCGTGATATCTTTTTTCAACATACTATCGGCGATTTGTAAAGTGACGAACAACGACTGTTACAAAGCAGTCTAATTAAGGTTTTATTCAACACATAAGACTCTAATCTTGCAGTAAATCAAGCTTTTCGATTCTTAAAAGCATGTTTATTGTTCATGGGACTCTAAAACGGTATTCGGTCATCTCCTGGTGCCCTTATTCAACAACTTTCATTTCGAGTTACGATTTTATCATTACTCCGGTCTTAAGTATTTTAAAACTTTACCTCACAGTTTTTGCTGTATAATCCGATCATCCTTCCAGTTTTAGACATTTAAGTGTTTATTTTAAGTTTATTATTTTAATTGACTTTGTTCTATAAACCAGCTCACAGATCTCATGTTTAGATGAGTATTTAAAACTGAGTACGTAAATGGTGTATCTTAAAAATGTATAATAAACATCCTTATTAGACATGAGACATTGGGACTAACTATAGTCTGTCCCGAGATATTTATGCTGCATATTTGAACGATTTTTAATAAAAATACACATACCTGTGACTGAAGTGCAATTAAAATCGATGAAAGGGAAAATTCCCAAGATAACTTCATTCACACATTATCATTTTTCCCTCGCAAAAATTCACAGGAACGAAAACAGATTTCCTACGGAGATTTATGATGGGGAATGTTGACATCTTTTCTCCATTCGGAAATACTCGGGACACCTCGCGCAATTTTTCAACGTTATCATCCGGGCGTCTTCATCTCCTTGGCAATGGAAAAACCTCGTAGACTTTTTATTTTTAGCCGTGTACTGATACCCCACAAGCTAGAGGGGGCGTTTCAAAGGGGAAATCTTGGGATTTTTTCATACTATTGAATGAACATCGTCTGAACCAAGAGGTATTTATAAATATTGAATAATTTAAGAAAATATGCGGCAAAAATATCTTGGGACAGACCATAGTATGTTGTTCATATTGGAAATAAATTTGTTATCCATGTTTACAAATTAAACTGTAAAGAAGCATTGAAAATGACAATGTTAACTATTCTAAATTTTCATTAAAAACAAAAAATAAATTAATGGTTTGAGCTCACATTATGTATAGGTCCCTTTAATGTCATTCGTTTGTATTTAGGGGTAATGGTGATTTCTTGGAACGAGGACGGCGTTGGCACGATAAATAGTTTTCTCCTTTGATTAAACACTGTACTGAAAGGATCGCGAGGTGGTTACTATATCGTTGGAGCCATAGAATCGAATCCCTTTTGTTTTCTTCGCGTATCTCACAATGTATGTTTCGAGGCTGCATATTCCGTTTGAAAACTTTTACTACGATATGACGTCACTTATTACTACGTAAAAGCCGACCATGCAATCAAAACGGGTATAATTAAAGCGCTAAGCATAGCTCAGCGCTTTATTGTCGTTAGACTTCTACTTCCGGTGCAAGGAATAACCGCCCCCTATGAACAGAAGTTTACATCATTTAAACTGGTTAGGGAACCAGTTTCAGGAGCTGCACGGGCTAGTACGGGCTACTGTGAATTTGATGTACAGAGCTTACATACATCATTGCAGGGGCTGCCACGCAGTGATGAGGAAATATATCGCGTATACAGAAACTAAAATGTTATATACATACATGTATATCTTTTACAAACAGAAGCTGGGTTAGCGCTTTTCAGTACTATGAGTACTTTGATTTTTAAATAATTGAAGCCAACTTACTTATTGCAAAGATTACTTTTTGAAAATCATGCGATATGATTTGAATGGTTAAGACCAAACAAAGATAATTTCAGCATTTTCATTTTGTTTTGTGTTATTGGTAGGTAAATCCTGTGCCCAAAAAGAAAAGGTACAGACTGAATGCCCCGACAGCTCTCACAAATGCCTTCAAAATGGTAATGGAACTTAAAATTTCAGTAATAAGGCTTCACGACTGTAGCTTTCGAAAAAGCCCTGTGTTGGAGTGATTTTAGAAAGCGAAACTCGTTCGACATTTTAAGACATGGCAGCTAACGGCTATAGTTAGACTAGACAGGAGAGTGTCAATATTGTGTCAGATTGCATCTTGGGAACTTTGGACAAGCCATTTACAATGAAATGGATGAGGGAATTCCTCAAAAGATGGTAAGAGTTTTAAAGTATTCAATATAATGAGATCAGGTGACTTTCGTCCGTAGTGCATGGACACTTTTACATTTACAAACTACAGTCATTGGACAAAAGTTTTCGTAGATGACGACAAAATGGCGGTAGCGACAAATACTTTTGTCCAATGACCACGTGGCCAATTGTAACCATTTTAGGTCACTGAGTCACTTTGCAATTTAACTTCTTGAAAACTGCAATGCTAATCGTTACCATTGCGGTATGAAGCATCCCTATTAAAAGAGGAATCTTAATTTTGAAATTATTGCCAGAGTTTTATAGGCGGGGCGAAATAAGGAGTATTTTTTTTTATTTTAAAAAATCTTCTCTACTCTCACACATGTAAGAAATAATGATGAATGCATACTTATGATGTCCATGAAGCCCTCTAGCAAAGTGGTGAAATTCATTCCGCTTGTTTCAGGGGTTCAGACCTAAGGTTGGGGCCAAAATGGCCACTCAATTAAATTGTATATGTCTTATTTACTACTAGCATATAGGGTATATTTGAGAAAACCTAAATGCATGGTTATGATGTCCATGAAGCCCTATACCAAAATTTTAAATTGTATGACCCCCTTGACAGGGCTTCAGGCCCTAGGGCGGGGCCAATATGGCCATTTAGTAAAATGCATTACATTGTAGAAAATAATTCCTTCTCTACTCATATCCATATTAATGAAGATGCTATTTGGCCTTAACTATACAAAACGTCTCATGTATGCATTTAATTAAGTTTCATTTTGGGGTAGAAAAATTATCATGTTGAAATGACGACCACCTTCCTGCCTGAAATCATTTCAAAAGGACTATGAAACTTTGCATTCAAATAGACAAACATTTAATGTCTTGCATAAAAGTATAAAAAGTAGGAAACACATCTCAAAAAATTGAGATTAGACACGAAATAAGCTAATTTTAAGTAAAAATTGGATTTAACTTTTTCTCGAATTATATGAAATATAAGCTACAATATGTATAATGTGCCAAAATATATCGATATAGAAATAACAAAATGTTCAAAATTCCATAACATGAATATATCGTAATACACCAACTATTTGGAAGTTTAGTTCGTACTGAAAATTTGGAGGTTAAAGAAACAGTACTTTAAACTATTGAATTATGAAAATTGTTAAATTTTCTTTTTGAAAACCTTCCGCCACAAAATATAGTCCACTTAACAATTTTACTCAACATGGTTTATTTGGCAATGTAAAATATAAATATACAAATAGAATCCATATATAATGCACATTTTTTAGATAAGAGGACATAAAATAGTTACCCAAAAAGAGAAGAGCGAACCTCTATAAAAATCATAAAGAGCGCATGACCTGATATTGAAAAGGTGGAAGACTGATAGAAAATAATTGAAAAATGCAGAAAATGAAATAGTAACTGAATTGCTTCAATAAAAATCAAAACATACATTTAAAACAGTACCTAAGCATTAAGACTATAGACTCCGTTTCTGTTTAAAAAATCATCTTCATTTGCAATTGGTGTGGAAATTATTATTTGTGTTTCATCAACACAACCTAGAACTTTCGGAAATCCTATAAAAAGAATGTCTATATTATAATGCAGGTATTGTGATACATGTACACATCATGTTGGGAGTCAAGCCAAGATTTCTTTCCATTGCAGATTTACAAGTATTTCTATATGCTGTAAGATTCTCGATAATAATTAACATCCTTCCATTAAGTGAATAAGTATAGTTTATTAAAAGCCTCATTTTGCTACAAACATTTGTCTATAAAGACACTGACCCCACTTGGTCTTACACATCCCCCCAAGCACACACAAAATGCTATGACCCCAGGGAGATATATAAATATAAAATCATGGACTTGAAGAAAGGTGTTCATTCTTACATGTATGTACTGATTACTAATTATCAGGTATTATGGCATTTGTAATACCTGCATGAACCTACCCCCAATCACACACACAAACACACATATAAATAGACTAAAATAAATTTATTGATTTCTTTTGCAAATTCACTATAAGGTTTAAAATCTAGTTTATTTCAACATTTTATTTCAAAGTCAATAATAGCGATAAAAGATAAGGTACTTTTTCATGTCCTTACCTATTTCAAGAAGGGGGGAGCTGAAAGTTGGTTGTTTTATGATGTTCAAGCATTTTTTACAGGGTGGTAGTGGTATGAAAACTCTCAATTTGATGTGTTGGATATATTTATATGTAAACCAAATAACAATGAAAATATATGATGATTAAACTACAAGAGACTTTTTAGTATTTTATTTTGTAAAATACCTCTCGTGGATCCACCGCCCATTACTCGGGTACTGCCATTTGCAGAACTCATTTGAGTGGGGAAAAACGCAAAAAGTCAACAGCTTTGGAGATGTGTGTAAATATGACTGGTGTCTGCACAAGCTTTTTAAAACACCTTTATTACGGAATGTGAAAAAAGTTGAAGTCTCAAAAGTTTTTACTATTACAATATCTATGGTGCTATTGAAGCAAAATCGACAACTTCCATTTCTCAACTGTATGCACGATGATTCCCAGCAATTGGTCGAAATCCTTCCCTGACCTTACTGGCCATGTCACCTACCGGAAATTAAATCATGTGTGAGAACACCTCAATAAATGGCTCTTGCAACGGATTTCACTTCTCTTCTTGCCAAACTATCCCCAACAAGTTGCAAGTGTGGCCATGAATCGTAAAAAAGGGAGCACATGGATCAGCGGGGGAATTGGCCGATACATGGCAGTGTCTGATTGTAGGATGTCGCTGACTTCATCCACGATACACCGAATGGTATCCGGGGAAAATCTGTATCTTTCGTATACTTTTTCCTCATCTAGACTTTCCAGAGTATTACTCAAGTCGCAAAATACACAAAGTCGCCTCATTGGAATCGCGTTGTCTTCTGCGACGCCGACCTTTGAAAATGGCAGCCATTTTGTTATGCTTGAGAATATTCTTAAGTCTACTTTTTGTAGACTCAAATGTTTGAGGATAAAACAATTTAATAATTTTTATTTTGCTCAACTTTTATATGGTGGCGACTGAGTCTAAGAATTGGGAAGTTGAGACTATTCTCAGACTTAAGAATCTTACTTACAATTAAAACATTATATGCAGATTTTTAAAATTATAAAGCAAATTAATATCACTATACAGCAGCCTCTTCTAGGATTGTTATGCATGATATTTCTTTGCGGTTACTGATATAAGTACTGAATATGGCTTGTTTTTTATTCAAGCAATGTTTGTTTCATTTACTACATTTTTTAAAACATTTTTAAAAAAGAATGAGCGAGTCATATGGAGTTATATATAGGTAAATTAATCCTGAGTATATAAGAATAATGTTTTCTATCTACAACATATGCATTTATCAGTATCTCATTTTGAAAATTTGCTTTCGGATTCTATGTTAAATATGTTTACAAACAATAGCCTAAACATGACATCAAATGAACTAAAGGATCTGACAAATTACATGTATGCTGATAAATAGATAAAAAATGAAATAAGTGAAAAAAAATTGTCAGTTAAATAAATTAACAAAGGATCGATTAGCATTAACGATCTCCTAATTTTAGTAGCTTTTCCACAGCAGCTACTCTCCTTTCCTCAAGTTTCAGCTTCTCTCTCTCCAACTCCATGCGCTCTGTGTACACGGCTTTCAACTCCGCACGATAATCTACCATCCATGATGGTTCTTGTTGTCGTCTTTCGTGGTTGGTTCTCCAATGTGAACATAGTACTCACGTCCGTCATTTACTTATGAACAAACTCTGCTTTTGTTTCTCTGATGCTTGTGTGTGTGGTTTGTTTGTTTTAGGTGGATGTATGGGCATATAGAAATTGCACCTCGTGTATATTGTATGTTTTGAAGAATGAAATGAACTAAAACATCCAACTTTTGGTCGGTTATATACCTTTCGGTTGCATTGATGACGCAAACATTATGGGGTTAACTGCATGCATCATTTATCATTTGTGAGCTTGCTCACAGTACCTTTAATTTATTAATTCCATATTTTAAAGGGGAAGGAAACTAAAAATATGTTGTACAGTAAATCAATTAATTATCATCTACTATAATTGTAAATCGTATTTATTTCATTAAAAACCCCGGAACAATGAATAAATCAAGAAAATCGATCGCTTAATTTAAATTTCCCGCCGCCATGGGGGCTGCCATTGAACTTTAATCTATGACGTCACACCATCTATTCCGGTTTGTTTTATCAACATAACATCATGATATTCGCTCTAAATGACAAGCTCTGGAAAATTTGAAACAATATTGATTTGAGACCGTTCTTTTACCTTTGCAAACTACAAACTAACGTCAAATGGAGCATGTTCGTTGAAATCTAAAAGCGGAGGTTAGTGTCGGAGAAATCTCCGCGTAAATGTGGAAATTGTCAACAGATGCCAAGTATCATAGAAAATGTCTGCCGTCGTTATTTTGACATGGTAATTCCGGCTTTAAAGAATGAATTTTAAACATCCCGATTACAATTGTAACATTTATTCAGTTAGAGAAGAACTTGACTTGGAATAAAAATTTAATCGAGGTCGTTTTCAACTTTGAATGATAGCAAATTAACAGCTGTCATTTACTTATAAAAATGCATATATTTATGCATACAATGATACATGTATTTATTCTTTAGATTGACGTGTGAACTAAAACATCAATTTTGTTTAGTCGATTATTTGAGTAACAGAAAGGTATAAACCAGCGTTAATTATATTCAGAGCACTATGTACATTCATTTGTATATGTAAACCAAACCGGAATAGATGGTGTGACGTCAAAATAATTAATTTTTTTGGTTTTTAATACAAAAGAGTTCTACATCATGTCTGCCTCCAGTAAATATGATTTCTCCAACTTCAAACGTTCATTAAAGCTTAATTACGTATTTTATTTTCAAAACAGCATGACCACATGTGATAATTTACACCATTTTATTAGAATAAATAAATTATGTTTTTGACTTTCCTTCCCCTTTAACCATCTTTTTTGTTTAAAAATGTCATTTCAGCTGGACTTTTTCATGTAACGTTTTAACATTTTTAGAATCTAAAATAGATGCTTTTACACACACATATTACGTAAAACCAAAAGATTCCAATTTTTACTCATAAATTAGAATAGTGAAATATTATAATGCATAGGCCTATATATATCTTTATTGTAGCGATTTAAAAAGACATGATTTTGACGCCAACGACGCCATAGTTACAAGCACCGAAAAATACATCTACTGTAGATATTGTAGACCTGTTCATTTGTAAAAGAAACATTAAATTCCGTAAATCAATGTTATAAAGACTGGAAACTCGTTTAAATAAAAAAATGCTTATATATAAGATAAAGTACATTATATATGATACAATATTTATATAATAAATTATGCCAATTAAAAGACAAGACCTACTTCTCCCAATCTTTAAAGTCTGATGGGGGAGGGGGGGGCAATCTCTAGGCAGGCGCTGAGTCTTTAAGCGACCCACTTCCTTTTTTTTCTTCTTCTTTGCCTTTATTAAAAGAGTGGCCCCCTATGGCATTAATACTTAATATTAATAGAAATAAATGCAAGTTAGATTTATGTGTAATAAAAATTTTACTTCAAAAATTAAGTTGTTTCAGCTATAAATATAGGTTTAATGCTGGATTTTCTCCATATCCCACGATGATTAAGAAAATGTATAATCTTTTGTTTGATCCGCCCATTGATTTCTTTGACAGCGCGGACGCTAATGAAAGCACCTGTCATGAATCATATATCCAAAACAAAGTGAAATTTCAATCAATTTTGTCACTTTTCCGTTGTCCTGCCTCCTAGGTATATTTCAGGCAACGTTACACCCAAACCCCGGACAGACACACAGACAGATGACACAACCATTGTCTTGGTACGTAGACAATTAGGACACCGCAACACACATATACACATATCTCCGAAATGGACGCAAAATGGCGGGTCTGGTGCTCCGTAGTCGTCTCCGACGTTGTTGTGGAATGGAGTACCAAACCCCGGATGTCTACACCAGAGAAAAGTTATAGAATTGTAATAAGGAATGAATGGGTAGGGTTAACGTGATTAGCTGAATTCAGGTTTGTGACAATTCTCATTTTATAGTAAAACTTATGGAAGGGGGGGGGGACTATTTTAAAGAATATAGCAACACTAGGGAAAATTGTAGGGGTGGGGGTTGATTTTTTGTGCAGAGTGACATTTACTGCCGATCTCTGTAAGTTGTAAACAACTGCAAATTTGACCTATAAACGCCCCGGGATTCTATATTTTTCGGTCATTTCCTGAAAGGTCTTGAATTGAAGTTTTAAATGATACCAAAAATTGGACTGTCACGATTATAGTAAATTACTGAGAGGTCATAACGTTTGTATGGAGTTCTATGGGAAAACAATTGGTAGGCTTTTCCCTATAGTCACAATTCGGCATACAGGTTGGTGTAAACCATCATCCCCTTTAAGATACCTCACTACATCACACTTATACCTTTTAAGAAACTACGTCACAAGATGGCAATTTAAATGTTTTGTTAAACTGTTTATATCGTTCCATTTGGGTTGTATATCGTCGTAGCGCAGTGGTTAAAGCATTGGGCTTCTGAACCGCATATCATGAGTTCGAATGTGGCTGGAACTGCCAGTTCATGTCAACTGAATTGAATTTTTAAAAATGTAATTATTTTATCCAAAATTGCAAAGTTTTGAGCCTATTAGACTTAAATACGTTTTATCCATTATGATATCTATCATAACCAAGTAAAATTTTCTGCAGATTTGAGAAAATATTTCATGGTGTTTTGAGCCACCTAAACATTAAAATAAACCTGAAACAATTTATCAGGGGTTTTTTTTGCAGTACTAAAATGAAAATTTTCCATCCGAACACGTGCTTTCTAACATAGCAAACAAAACATTTAAACATATGTAACTTAAAAATTAAAAATAAATACCTTGAAATTGGTGACAAACACACAGAAATGTACAAAGTAGGGAGAAGTTTTCCAATTTTGGAGACTGCCACGTGTCTCTAAAGAGACACGTCCACATAGCTGGACTGCATGGACTGGAGTGCGTATTTAAAATTAGCAGTAATACACGTCACTCCAGTGACATGTTTAGAGAGCGGGAAATTCAAACATAAATATATACAACCATATCAAATACGTAACAGCACCTATTAATTGCGTCTGGCAAACAAGCCTTAACGCAATCAGCACGGCTTTCAATACCACACTTTTTCTTAGAAATTGTTATTAAAAATGTTATGCTTACAGTATATGTGCACAAAGATCAAAATTTGATACATCTTGTTGCATACGTAGGCGCACACCATGTCTTTCTATGTTGTGAATATCAAGACCGGCTAAGCAAACTTTATCAATAGTGTTAACTGGATAAACATTGAAATAATGATCGCTTCCTAAATCATATTTCCTGTGTGTTACAATAAAGTGACAACACTATATACATAGAATAAAGGTTCTATAAAATAATTTATCTTTCCATTAGCATCCTTGTATTTTCCTCTGGTTATTTTTTTTTTAATTATACGGTACCTGTCTGTGATATAAGACAAAGTTTTGGTCTTATTTAGTTGCCGAAAGGCACATCTTTTACTCTACTTGCTCCACAAGCAGTGCGATTTCTGCCTCGGAACATTTCGGTTTTCTAGATCCGCCATCCATTTTTACGTCTGCTACTTTCGTTTTTTCCTGCAATGCGGAGTGCGTGTGTGAAGTTTCGGTAACCAAAATGTGCACTTACGATTTTATTAGACCTACGTCAACATTTCAATCTTACGATAACTATTTGTGAATAGCACCTTAAAAGTAAACGTAAGGTTGTCTAAAGTTAAAGGTTTAAATATTAACTTAAACGTACAATTTCAACGAATCCGCCACAGACAGCACCACCATCATCTCCTCCAGCATGGCGGTGTTGTCTCTCATCTGAAGGTATGAGCTCACTGGAGGCTGTGGGCCGTCTGCCACCCGCATCTTATGCTCCAAATACCATTTCCCATGTTTTACAAACTTGGTCCTCTGAAAAGCGGTGAATTGGCAAAGCCGACAGGAGAAAGGGTAATCCTCAAGAGTTAAATGTCGTTGGTATACATGGTTGGTCACAGATAGCTTCTCTCCTCTATACCCACAGGGCTTACAGGACCACACTCTACCACGTTTCCCAGCGGAGACATCCATTATGAGATCTGTAAGTGAATCAAGTCCACAATTAAATATGAAACCAACACAATATTGGTAAAATTCTATACATGGAATATAACAAGCCCCCCCCCCCCCCCTTTTCTAACAGTGGTACTGGTTGAGACTTGTTCACAAGACAAGTGAATAGAAAATGTTTTATTAGGTAGTCTATCATCACAACTATGTATAAACACAAAGAATACATATTTTGCATATTAAATCTTTAAGGTCGACGCTAGCTTCTTGGCCCACTTAGGTGGTTTATCGCCTCGGTATGGTAGTAGTTTATTGTGATTCACTACTTTTCGAAACCCACGGGCATCCATCTGTATTTCGAATACTAGTTCACTGTGAACCTTAACCACCACACATGGGCCCACGTAAACAGGCTGTAATTTGGTACATTCACCAGCATATATGTTTGCATTAAATCTGTTTGACCCAAATCCCATTCGTCCTTAGAGAAAGTTTCTTGATATTGTCTTCAAAATGTTGTAAAGGTTTCCTTTTCAGTCTCACTCGGTAACTGTGAGGAAGCCTCATAAAGCGACATCAAATGTTTTGGAACAACATCTGACCTGGAATCTCTATCACCAGGTTACTCACTGGAACACCTCCGTGTCTCCGTCAGATTGTCGACCTGCTCAACCCGACGCAACACACCTAAGAACTCATCCACAATACCCACAACTGTATCTGGATGAAGTACCTTAGTCTCGTCGAATGGATTGAGGATGCGAAAGGGAACAGTCATATTCCCTCTGACATTCAATAAAGACGGTGCCATCAATAACGATGTTCTTTCCATTAAATCTTCACTAGGCTCAAACAGTAGGTCGTCACATGTATCCTCCTCATGTGCCCTCTGTATAAAGATAGGTATGATAACTTCCGTGTTGCCTGGTATCTCAGACCTCTCCACACACCTGAGAGTAATACCTGCTTGCATACCTCGCTGTATGCACGGAATTTCATGACCTTGAAAGCGTATCACTCCTTTACTGAGTAGTATATCAGCTTTTTCTTCGCTTAGGTTCTGTAAAATGTCAACACCAAGTAACATTTCATCCTGGATGTCAGCTACTACAAATTCTTTCTCCAAAGACAAAGTACCAAGCTGTAGACCAAACATTCCTTTCCCATGGACATGAATTGAGGACCAACCAGCTCCTTGCAAACTTGACTTTCCTTTAAGTTTAGGCCTGTTAGTCTCAGCCAGGTTTTTATAAACATTATAAGACAGGAAAGTGTGAGATGCACCAGTATCGGCTGTTATGTGAACATCCAGCCCATTTATTTTTCCCTCAATATATACTCCATCAGCATGTGGTAAACGATTTGAAACAAAATAAGAACATTCTTGATGATATGTTGTTGGGTCTAAACTGTTCGTCTGTCGGTCAGTTTTCTGGATAACCGGCTCTTGACCCTCAGAGACAGCTAATTCCGGTTTAAAGGCTTAGTAGTGGATTTCTGCAGCTCCTGAATCCTAAGGGGACACTCCCTTATAAAGTGGTCTCCACCTTTACAGTAGTAACAACTTCGGTGCATAGGACCATTTGATACTGTGGTTTGATTTTAGGTTACACCAGTTGAAGGAGTAGAGCTACTTATAACACTTGGCACGGCCGGCTGATTGTTATAGTCCTTGTTTTTGACTAGGGCATCTAGACATTTCTGGATCTCCCCCATTTGTCGCTGTAAGGCCTGTATAGAGTCTTTGGATCTGTGAAAGTTATCTCCCTTGTGAAGAGTGGTATTTCTAACTTTAGGCTTTGCTTTTGATTTCTGAGTTGCCTGTTGGTCATCCGAGCCTGTATCAGTATCAGCTCTAGATTTTGTCTCTCTAGTACATCTCTATGGGGATGGGTGTCGACCAGCCTCCTCATAATTTGTAACTTGTAACACAGCTTCGTGAATGTCACGAGGATCCTTGACGTACGCCACATGAAACTGAGCATCTCCATCTGCTAAACCATCTAAAAAATTTCTGAGAAGATCCTCATCTCGAGTCTTGGAGTCTCTATCTGGGTGTGCCTTTGTATAGAGCCTTTTCAAGTCTGCAGCAAAATCCTCCACCCGCTCACCAGGCTTTTGAACTCGTTTGTTGAATTTAGCAAGGTAGGTTCGTCGTGTTTCAACAGCACGAAATCGATTGGTAAGTTCTTTGGTTAGTTTCTTGTAGCTGTTTCTTGTATCCTTGGAAAGCTGACCAAATACAAAGTCTGCTGCATCATCATGTAACCGAGGGAGCAGTTGATCGAGCTTCTCATCAGTGGACCATTTGTATCTATCTCATACTTCTTCAAATCTGCAGAACCATACAGTCCAGTCCTCTTTTCCAGTGTAAGGGGGTATTTTAACCTGGGTGTGATTGCTAGGACGCCTCCGTAGGAGCTCAGGTTTCGACGTGTCGCTGTCACTACTAACGTTCAGGGGTAAGGGGGCGCTGTAAGAGCTTGCTTGACTCTTTGAACTCTTGTCGTTTTCTCCCAGTCGCTCCACAGTGGTTTGTAATTGCCGTACTATATCTGTGAGTGCATCCAATGCAGTATGATCTGTCACTCCAACGAATCCGGAAGTAGTTATAATCGGTACTGGTATTTGTCTCGTATAGTCCTGGCTTGCCATTACAGGTTCAGAACCTGCAAGAGGGGTTGTAGGAAAACCAACATGGCCGGGACGTTGTGCAAACTTTGTCATTGAAGCACAAGCTAAATTACCCGCATAACCTGCACATGAACTCACAGGCACTTAACCTGTAAATGAGTCCACAGGTAAATGGTTATTTTGACATCTGATATGCGACCACGTTGTTGTAACAGCACTGCTGGTAACTGTACTCAGGCGAGAAGCAGAATTATAACTTATGGGGGCGAAGCTTTGGTCAGACCACAGGGGTTGGTTTGAGGAGGCAGGCACAAAAACTGAACTCTGAGTTAGACCTGAAGTATACGTATTGGTAGGTAACCTAAACATAGGACCAGTTGTCTGCATCACGGAAGGAAGTGCAGGTGTCATATATGGAGAAGAGTTTATTGCTGGGTGTGATCCAGTCTGCATGACTCTCGTGTCTGTAAACACCATCTCAGGACGACCTGTACAATCATGATCTCACTGTAAGTGGAACAGTATCTGAGCTCACAGGTAAAACTGCTGTGTGATGAGCTGGTCTACGTACGCCTATGTGATCACGCTCTGACATAATTGTGCAGGCTTCGGTATCTGGCTGATTAATTGTGCTCACAGCCACTGAGACTGTACTTCAGACGGCATTTGTACATGAAATTGACCCATCGCCCGTAGTATAGGCAGATTTACTCACAAGTAAATTATTTGCGTTTGAGATATCTAGTATACACGTAGGTGCTGACTTTCTTACGTTGAATGATGCCTTGGCTCTCTTGATCGATAGTTTTACATACAGTATCTATTTTTATTGCAGAATCAACGGGTGAACGAGAAATTCGTGACGCAGATCTGGACTCCTGTAAAGCACGTCTGTTTCGTTTACTCTTCCGACCAGCCATTTTGATGATTTTAGATTTCTTTGTTTTAACGAATTAATAAATTATTGTTTCTCAAACACCAAGACAGAGCGTTGTTATGATTCGATCACAGGACCCGTAAACTTCAAACGGATCCCGCCGTGGATGCCAAAATTGTAACGCTCGGAACGCTTGCCTTGTGTTGAGAACAAAACGATGTAAAGTTTATAATTTATTCAACCATAAATAACATGTCACAAATAACAACGCCGTTCAAAAAGAAAACCCTTGGGGCGATGGCAAAATCGGTACAATTACCGACACAAAATTATATCCTATACGTAAAATCCCCCGACCAAAATAAAACTTAAAGGCTCTCGATAAAATACGAATTAATATCTCCGCTACTAGTTACAACTACTAGTATACAGCGAAAATATTCCCTAACTCTCTATAAATCGAAATAACTAGTACTGAACTAGTAAATATGAATTAAACTAGCGCTATAACTAGTAATTATAATTATTTAACCCTATTACTATAAATGTACTTCAGTCACTTAGATACTGAAACAGTACGCACCTTATAATATGCTGCAAAAATATGTGTGTACTTTCCCCGACACACAACAAAAAAGAGAGAGCATCCGTTTCTCAGTGTCCCCGGGTATTTATAGAGTGCTAAGAGCAGACGACAAATTACAACAAATAAGATAAGTTAATCCCATCCCGTTAAAAAGATTATCCAATCACAGTTAATCCCCATCCCGTAAGAGAATCTCGGTCTCGTATGAATTAACGTGAAAATATTACAGTACAGTAAATAAGTAAAACAATTTAAAGTTAATTATTAAACACAAAAAAAATAACTTACAAGTATTTTATAATCGATATAAACAAGTAAATTAAATTTATCCGCCAAAAGGTACTTCGTTACAAAAATAGAATTCGGAACTGTGTGTAATTCCAAGAAAGATGAATAAGAAAAATGGCGGCAACGTAAACAACCAAGGCATGTGTGGGAAAAACAAAGAACGACAGGAAGTCCACTGCCTGTCGTAAAAAACTACTTAAAGCTGGAGATGACTACCGACGGGCAAAGGTACTAATAAGAAAGATTATTTATTTATATGAAAATATTTAGGCCCTAAATAACAAAAGCATAATACACAGGTTAAGAGCTACGTCACACTCGTCACCGGAATCATACCGATACACAGGCAAAACACTAAGACATCGAAAGCATTAACACAGAATTAAAAGAAACGGAATCAGGGCACCATAATGTTACAGTAGTTTCCATTTCTCAGTGTCATGGAGGAGAACATTTTCTCTATAGCGCTTTGTGTGAAGTTGAAAAATCTTCTGATTTAGGTCCTCGTTATACATATCAGCAGTGTCAAGCTTAAAATACAGAGACATACATAATTTGTTAACGTGCATAATTGATGTATATATATACATAATTGTTAATCATGATGTTTTAAAGTAACATGGATGAAATGACAAGGAGGATATTATTTTTTACTTCGGCTATATGCTTCATTATTTAATGCACATCTATTTCTTTGAGAGAAAAAATCTGTCAAAATGAATATAAAAATGTAACATCGTAAAACATTTCCTTGTTCAAAAGATCAATCTTGAAAAATTTTTAAAGACTATATAATACTTTCCATATAAGCAGCAGAACCCGTGAGATGAATTCATTTAGATCATGTTTCAATAAGTATGAGACTTACGCATGTTTTAGTGCATATCCATACCATTGGCAGCTACTGTAACGGTCAAGATTTACATGCAGCTACCAGTCTAGATATTTGGCTTTTGGGCAGTTCTGTAGATGTTTTTATAAAACCATTTGACCTGATCAATCATGGAGAAATCTTGGAATTATTTTATGTAAGCTTTTCTGTGTTGGAGGCTCTCGTGATTGAGGGTTAAGCCAGTATGATAATTCAAGTGCTGGACATTCGATCAATTTGGAAGACCTCATTAAAGTCATAAACAAAATTTATTTTCTTGGTGGCTTAGGTGGTTTAGATGCTGCAGACATCGGTGGTGTGGAAGTGAAGACTTTGGTTGTTTGGCGATCATACACAAAAAAATCAGTAGCCTCGATGCTATTCTGAAAACCATTGTGGCCAGGAGGAAATACTGAGGACATCGGTGGTTTGAAGGCAATACTAAATAAATGTTTTTGAAACTATACTGGAGACATCTGTGATTTGGAGGCAATATTGAAGATATCGGTGGTTTGAGGGGCAGTACTAAAGACATCGGTAGTTTTGAGACAGTACTGAAGTCATTTGTGGCTTGGAAGCAATACTGAACACATTTGTGGTTTGGGAGCAGTACTAAAGAGGTCAATACTAAGTTCATACTAAAATCTGTTGGATTTTTTCTCTCTTTTATATTACACAAAATAATTACAACATACCTCTAAAATTTTGATTAAGGGTTGATCAATGAACTGGAACCACCTTTCATTTATGCATGCACCATGCATACTCGTTCCACAATTTAGACATCCAAGTCAGTGATTAAGAAAACGATCCTGATTTATGATTCTACGACACACTTTTTAAACATTTCCTTTTGCATTCTTGCAAAATAACAATCAATTTTTCAGGTTTTCTTGAAACCTTTTTGCTGTACATCATAATCATTACATATAATTTGAAGTCCAATAACTCGAATTTGATGACCAAACGAACGTTTTGCACAGATGACAAGAAATTGGGTTTTTTTATCATATACCAGCTATTTACTGGTTCTGAAGAAATATCAAATTTATTGTCCATTAATCAAAAAATGAAGGTTATTTTCCTACACAAGGTGCCAATAAAAATGCATACAATGCGTTCTTTCATGATTGAAAATGGCATTACATTTGACATTTTACACAAAATTCACTTCTGCAAATATGTTTCCTTATACGAACCAATAGAATAGCAAAAAAATTCAATATTCTGTATGAACTTTATCATGGCGTCAAAATGAGCATAGCACGCGCTTATCTCTCGCGCTTGAACTACTGTAAACAGAAAATCTCGGTAATTTTAACAGTTCTGAACGATTTGTCTTTCTCGAACGAGTAAAAATATAAGTAATAAACAGCAATGTTAAAAGGTTTACTTGGTAGTTGGTTGGTCACGTGATCAAATCCTGTTTATTTCTTAAATTAATACAACAGTGTTGAGGGTCTAAATTATTTCATTATCATTCAAAATCTTAACTGCCTCGCGATCGTTAATGTTAATAATGTTTAAGTTAATATTACCAACGGGTTCTGGTCGATTTGTTATACATGTAAGCCTCCAGCCACCATTTTTTCTTTAGTAGCACACCTTTTGGTTACACCTTAAATTAGCCTTAGGCTGATTTAAAAATGGTCCTGACATTCGTCCCAGATGAACTTCTTTCTGAATAATACTTAGGAGTTGAGGTTTATGAGAAACTGCTGATTTTAAGTTTTTTGTAATAATGGAATCCTTACACCCGTGAAATGCAGGTAAAACCCTTTCTAAAAGTTGTGAATATTAATTGGAGAATGACCTAGGCCCCATATATCTCTGTCTAGAAAGTTGTGGTTTGAATCTAGGTCTGGCGGGACTTTTAGAGGGATTACGCTGTTGACATGAGTTGAATTGTTAAGTTCGGCCGTGTAATATTGGTCTGGGGAGGTCTTCCCTGCCTTCAATAAATACGAGGGTGAGTTTTGTGGCAGTACATGCATGAATGTTGATATAGACAAGGGTACTTTGCGCAAGAGCCCCTGAAATTATAATCGTAACATTTCAAAGTGGAAGGAGGCTGAGTGGTCACTGGTGCTTGTGATAACATTTATAATAGCCAGAGTTCAGCATCGACTGAGCCCAAATAGTTGGACGTATTCTTGGGCATTTTCAATCTAAATTGCCTATCATACTCAATCCAATTTGAAGAAGGACTGCGATTGGCCCCCAAACGTATAATTTGCATGTACTTTAGAATGCCCTGGGCTTCATTAGGGTACTTTGCAAGATTGATACTGGCGAATATTAAGAATGCATCGGTCCATGATTGAACTGAAATGATTTTGTTCTGATTTGGCTTCGGTTGTAGAACCAACTGACCTTGAACTATAGCAATTTTTTGTTAATCCCCCGAATAAATATCACATTGTACAACTTTAATCAAGTCGATCTACTGTTTTTCCCATATTTTTTCCTTAGTTGTATGCGGAACATGAAGGCCAAGGTTATCGGATACACTTACAAGGGGAGTAGGATTACTGGTATTGAAACCTAAAGGAGCCGCTGGGATGGATGTGGGAATGCCCGAAGCCAAGTGGGGATATGTAGCATGAAAATAATTTGGAAAGGTATTGGCAAGCGTTAGCTTACCTGGCGTGGATGGAGATGCATTCCCGGATGGGTTAGATACAGATGACCGAGAAGCAGTACTTGATGGCACCGGAGGCAAGAACATGTGCGGATCCTGAGGCAACGCTTGAGGGCAAGGATTGCGGCATTGAAACTACATTGGCTGCGGGGTCAAAGGAGAGCGCGGATCTCAAGGCAGCTGCATGGCGAGAGCCAGACGCAACACAGTGGGGCCCTGGTTGCGTCGCTGACACTGAGCTGGCTGCGGGAACGCTGGGCATCTTTACTGTTGCATTGCTGGTAGTGATGAGAATCGGTGAGATTTTCATAATCGATTATTGGTTTCCAACAACTAACTAATTATCGATTATAATCGGAATTTTCACTATTTTTTTAGTTTAATGCCAAATAAATGTTAATAAACAAGATACAGTTAACTAATTTGTTATTTGGCCTTTTGTAATTTAATTTACTTAAGATCTCTTGCCACAAAACTTTTGTATTTAAAAATTTAAAGCTTTACATGTACTTATTTATCATTGAAATAAAAACTTAAAAATAAACTTTAGTGTTGTACTAGTTTCTTGCTTTCTTAAACACTTGTTAGTGGTTACATTGCATTTTATCATCAACAGTAATTCAGAACTATAAATTTAGTATTCTGAACTTCATTTATTTAGGCGTCGAGCTAATGCTCGGCAGCCTTCTAGCGATCGTCTGGATTGGCAATCGTCAAAAAATTCATGCTCTGCACCGCCTTTTAACAAGAAATATGTTCCCTTTACTATTAAACGTATTACACGATTTTTCTTCCATTTATTCAACTACATTGTGTACAAAAAATCCAACTTTGCCTCCCTGGTTGTTGACAACTCATTGCATGAGTATAAATTTGCCTAATCAAGAATGGCGGATGAATACAATAAGGTGTAAACATTCACTAAATATTATTTTAGATTATCGCTTACATTTTAATTGGAGACCGTGCCCGATAGAAATAAAATTTTAAATGTAAATTTATTTGTTATCGGGCACGGCCTCAATTATGAATGTAAGCGATAAACGTATCTAGTGGTTTTGCTGCCATAAATAAACACGATGATGCAGTTGTTTGGTCGAGCATTTTAAATAGCACGTGTTTTGGATTTGTTTGTAAACAACCATACCATAGGTAATCTTGTTTCAAACGGGAAATGAAATAAATAAAAGTATGTTTTATTATTATAATTAGGGACACACTGTAAATGTATTCAAATTATGAACCTTGAAAATTGTTCAAAGACTGTTTAAAGCAGAAAGAAAATATAATTTATTTTTGAACTTTGAAATTTCTTTGATATTTGTAACCATGATGAGTTATTGTATTATAACCGCATCACAACCTAATTTATAAGGAAATATACTTATTTTTGTTTTTAAAGCACACAAAACATAATTCATTTACTTATTTTTATTCTAATAATCATTATTTGATATACGACTATTAGTACAAAAATTCAAATTATTGATATCATTTTATAAATATATATAAAAGAAAATATCAGCTCGACGCCTTTATGGCCGTTCCGGCCTTTGATTATTAATTACATACAATAAAAAAAAACTAGCAGCTTTTAAAAGTTAATTAAACAATCCAGAAAGTAAAGAAATTCTGAAACTGAGACACATTCAGTCATTCATATGGTGATTTGGTAACTTACTAACAACTAACAAATACATTACTGAAGTATTACTGACAGTAATACTAAGTCAGACTGTTCAGTGTTCACTATTCAAAATTGTCAGTTCACCAAAAATACTCCATGTTTTTATTCATAAAAATAATATTGTCAATGTTGGATGGGTTGAGACGAGCTCTTTTCTTGTTGACCAAGTGACTGGCTAAACTAAATACTCTCTCAGCTGGCACAGATGAAGCTGGAATAGCTAGATACTTCTTTGCGAGAACACTCAATCTAGGATAATGAATTTCATTCTTCTTCCACCACTGAAGTATGGTTAAATCTGTGTCACACTGAGAGGCTCCAATGCATCTCCCTACTTCCTGTTCTATGACATCTCTCAATGGTTTAACAGATTCCCCAACACACACAATATCTTGTAGAAATTCATCACAATCACCTAGATTTAACTTTTTGGCTTCAGACGGTCCGTCCACTTTCCACATCTTCTGATTGCGTGGACCCTGAGGTCCACGCAGAAAATATATAAGCGAGGTTAAACCGGATGCAATGGGGAAAATTCAGCCTGCGCATGAGCTAGCTTGGTTCCTGTGCGTAATGGGTAGCTCAGGGAACCAGGCTAACACATTTATCTGAATCGGGATCGGAATTCCGTGCCATATGCACATATAAGTTCAAAGGCGCTGTAATTGTAAAGTTGTCGGTAAACAGTACAGAAACAAAGTATTCCTTTTAAAGAAATTATTGGCATGTGATATGAACTACCAGTATTATGAAATAAGTTAATGTTATGCCGAAACTACAACATGCATCAAATAGCATAATTTGCAATGTTTTGTTGTTTTCCGAATACACATGTAACTTAACGTAGTCGAGGCTAGAGAACTTCCCGATTAATTTCTTTAAGCATTTAATTATGTCACTATAAAAGTTTGAATCTCAAGAAAAATGCATCAAAATATGAAATTTTTAATTTACACAAAGCTGTCACTGCATAGTTAACAAAGTAGTGCGAATCGTAATGTGTGCGCAAATAGTAGAATTCACCGAATGCCTGATACTTTACATGGAAACTTCATTCATAGATAGATCAAAATTATTTTAAAAGTATGAATCCTTTAAATTCTGAGATAAAAAGTCAGGGCTATACATACATGTATACGTAATACAATGTTAAAAGCAGAGGGCTAGAGTCGGTGGAATCTCTGATAATCTACAGGCTTTCACGTTTTCGTTGGAAACACATGCAAATGGTCCACGTATTGTAGTCCTTTTTTTAAGGACAGCAACTTGTTCAACTTCTGTTATCATTCTAGGTAGTTCTGGTTCGGGTAATTCAGGCTCCCTTTGCATTTCATTCAATTCGTTGTCATTGTCATCAATCCCTTTCTCCTTGTTAATCTTAATTTTTTTTGCTGCTTTTTCATCTGAATTTAAGGCAATTCTCAAAAGAAGCTGATGTGCACAAAGGCGTTCTTCTGTGGGTAAAAAGTCCAGATCTTTAGTGAATGGATTGAGCATGCATGCCATTAGTGCCAGTTCCCTGTCTTGTGTTCTGCTCTGAAGTTCTGACTTCATTTTTTCTTTAATCTTCTTGATCAAAGTTGGGTCCTCAGAATCTATTTCCACACATTTGGACAGTTTTATCAGCAGGTGTATAATTTTGTGAAGTGTAGGTGACTTGTCTCCACAAACACAGTGTGTTGCCTTCATGAAAGGTTTGAGTGCAGCAGCAAGCCTCTCTACTAAAGACAGTTCATCAAAACTTTATGCAAAGAACTTAGGTGTATTTGCTGCAGCTTTTGCACAACTGCTGTCACTTATAACCAACATGATAGCAGGAGTTTGTTCCAATAATCTCTCAAGCATACTGTATGTACTATTCTATCGTGTTGGGCAATCCATTATAAGTTTGTGTCCTCTCAGATCTTCAGTTAACAGAATTTGTTGTTTGCTTATAAGTAAATCTGTGACACTTGAACTCTGATGAAGGAAGGTGACCAATTTTCTACCTATGGCAATAACTTTTGATAACTCAGGTAGGGCCAGGGCATTTTTGACAATTAAGTTGATGCTGTGACCATGGCAACCAAATCTGCACCATTCAAGTAGATCAAACGCTTTTCTTTCATTGGCAGCATTGTCTGTCACTGCAGTAGGTTCTGGCAATTTCCAGATATTTTTGGTTTCGATCAGTGAGTTCTTTATGTTTTCTGCTGTGTGACTTCCAGTCACTTTTTTGGTCTCGAGTACAACACTGCGCATTTCCCAGTTTTTATTAATATAATGGCTAGTCACTGTGCAAAAACTCTCAGTGTTTATGCTAGTCCATCCATCATGTGTAATGGATATATCATCCAGTTTGCTTATTTCACCTGCTAACTTTATTTTCATTTCTTCTTTCTTTTTCCCAAGTCTTGAAGTCATAGTTTTTCGGCTAGGAATTTCATATTTGGATTCAGCAGATGAACAAAAGCTCTAAAATAATCAGCTGCAGGTCTGTAGCTCCCGGTCTGAAAAAATTCGGATGGACGACCTGGGAGCTACAGTGCCTCCAATAGTAATAATCTGCAATTTACGGCGCACAAAATAATGCACTTATGCTTCCGATGATGATTCCGGTATATGGTATAAGTAATCAGTTTATGCGTCTTATGCGTCAGCAGCAAAAGGAGGTCGAAATGCGGATTATTTGCGCATGTTCTTACCGAAATTTCCTAATATGGGCAATAGGGGTTTACACGGGATATAACATGGGCCCTTAAAACAGGAATTATCTTTCCTGGACTGGCTTACTCTGTCGTCTCCATAAAGGGACTTAACGCATAGTGAGTTAAGTCTTTTACAGCTTCAAAAGGGTTTGTTATGAACAATTTGACTGTTATTTTCAATGCAACATTATCAATTTTCTCCAAAATCGTTTTGGAGCGATTCTGCAATTTTCTGCTACGTTACGGTATATGGGAGGCATTATAACTGTGGTGAACGCCTTTTCCCAGACACAGTTACATTATTCCAACTCAGCAGAGTGTATTGAAACTAATAGCATTATTGTAGGCATGCAAATGTCAACAATATACGGTGTGTTGATGTATCTATTTCGTAAATGTCCGATATCATATGCAATGTCAACCCGTGCACGCACGGGGGTCAAAATCAAGTTTATACATATGATTATTAGGTAGGGGGTATTTTTTTTAATTATGCGAACAATATTTAAGTTACTGCTTCGCGAATATTCTTGCAAAAGTGGAATACTCTCAAAAGCGTTGTATTGTGTGTGATGTGGCTGGCTAACTATACTGATTATCATTAAAAATCATTTCATGAATTTTAGAAAGAAGTACAGCAATTTTCAATTCTACGAAAAATTAGAAACTCTTCCTGTTTTATCGTTAAGGTTTACATAATGATAGTTACTTCTTTAAAAACGATTAGTTGCAATTCTTAAAAGGCATTTGCAGCCCAGCTGATGTGATATTTATTGATTTTATCTATAAAAATTTATTGCAATAAATCGCATCGAAATCGATGCAAATATAATGGAGTTACGCCGCTTTGAAGTTATCAAGGAAAAATAAAATCATGCGTTAACTTAAGTTTCATGTAAATGATTCCAACTGCAAACTCGTCAACGTGTGCACATTTACACAGTAAATACTTGCAAAAACAAAATACATAACCACATACACAGAGCAATAGAATATCCCTTCCGCAGATTGTTACTATTAGTAAGATAATTATCATTAATTAATAGTTCGAGAAATAGATTATATTGACATTGGTTTGCAACATTTAGTACCTTATATTAGCTCATGAAAATCGGATGTAATATGTAAGACTTCCGGCTTTGACTTTTGTGAAACTATTGGCGTAACGAAGTGAAATTCCAAGTTAAAAATCGTCGGAAGGTAAAATAACATGAAAATTAGACAGATGGGAGATACTTTTATACTTTTGAATCATAGCTGTAAGTTTCTGATATGTAAAGATGCGATAGGCACTTGATACAAATAGTCAACTCTAAGCAATGAACTAACCGTGAAGGATAAATTATAAGAAAAAAATCCTTTAAAAATTCTGCACAATTTTCTCAGAAATAGACATTAGACCTTACAGGAAGTGAATCAAATGTATTCGGGCTCAATATATGAGAGCAGAGAAAATTCTAGTGACAAAGTTCGAAGACGCACACCCCCTGGCTATAATGTAAAAACTTGCAATTGGATTATCATTATAAAAACTGTTCTATGCTACCAAAACATGTGTGAGCTTTTTTTCGCGAGGGGTGTGATTTTTTATTTTATTACATTACCTTTCAGAAACGCAGACCATTTCGAATTAACGCTAGCGCATAGCATATACCTTCTTGTTTGTTCGTTTTTGTTTGTTGTTTTTTGTTCGGTTTTTTGTTTTGTTTTGAGGGTTTAATTTTCCATTTTATATTTTAAGGGGGTGAGTTTTGTTTTGTTTTGAAGGTTTTGTTTGCTGGAACTACGCATGCTTAGAACAAAGAGTAGATATTCTTTCAAATGTTCTATGAGCTGTTGTTCTCTGTCATCTTGCACTGTGCTCTTGTTTCATGATCAGCTTCATCCCAACCCCGTGCTTGTTATGAATACAGCAAAAGTTTTGTTTTTGCATTAACAAGTATGTGGCGCTGTATTGCATTAGGTGCGCCACACAATTGATGCCATGACAGTTTCTTGTACGTCTCCAGCAGAGCTCAGGTGTTTTTATTTCATTGGCAATACATATGCAGGCACGTAGCATCGTTTTTGAAAGTGGGGGGCCAGACTTATCCAAAAAATCTTGACAAGCAAAAAAAAAAAAAAACGAAAATAAGACTTTCCCAAAATCTTCAAAATCCTTATCCGGGGATGAAGGGGGGGGGGGGGGGCAAAGTATATAACTTCTATTTCAATCCTAATTTCCTTATTTCCATATCATTTTTTTTACATCCTCCAAAAAAGTGGGATTGGGGCCAACTCCATGATAATTCAATTTATTATATGTAAATTTTAAAAAAATTAGTTGCTGTGAAAAAAGTGGGGGCCAGCAAAAATGCTACGTGCCTGATATGTTAATTGCAAAAAGATCCTTCAAAAGTGTAAAAATAGCACTTCAATTAGAGGTTTATAATAATCAATAGATGGTATTTTTTATTCCGAGTAAACATCATCCTTTAAAGGGGCATGGTCAAAAACTATTTCTCCGATTTTAATGTTTACAATGCTTCAGTAAGGCATTTTCAATATGCAACCAAAATTTGAGTGTTATTTGTTGAGTTATAAGCGAGTTGCAGAGCTTAATATTCTTTGCTCTGTAAACAAAGCCTTTGTTTACATTTTGAATGTTGAAGTGAAAATTACAGTTTTTGACCAAAAATAATGTGTTAAACGTTAGGAACTGTTTGTTTATGCTTAAAATGAATAAGAAGATAGACAACTCAGTTTGAAAAAGATTTTTACTGGTATATTTAACGTATGTAAACAAAAACATGACACGAGCCTTGTTGACATTACAAAGAGTTGTGAGCCATGTATCTTGCTTATAACTCTACGATTGACTCTCAAAATTCTTTTGATCATTAGAAATGCATTCCTAAAGCATTGTAAATAATAAAAACAGAAAAATAAAATTTGACCAAAATCGTGACCATGCCCCTTTAAAGGGACTTAGACACGATTTGGGCTTGAAATTTTAAATTTTATTTTTCAGTTTTTAATGTTTAGATTTGTTAATATGGGTATAGTCAATGCCTCCTCAAAATTTGAACGTTAAATCTTGAGTGACAAGAAACAGAGTTTGAAATTCTTTGTTTTGTTAACAAATCTCAAGTATTAATTGTTATTGTTCACATGTGTTTTATTGGCTTAATTAGTTTTCAATCAAATGTTGATTTATCTGTTGATAATATTATTTATGAAATGATTGAATCAGTTTATCTTGTTTACCACGAGTCATTGTGTCAAAGAAACGGTAATTCCTTATATTTTCAGTATTTGTAAACAAATATGAGACTCGACCCCTGGTTCTCTCATATTATTTGACTTCTAACATTCGAACTTTGGTCAACTATTCAAAATGCATATGTAAGCCATATTGTACCAAAAAAAAATAAGAATTTGATATCAAGTCCCTTTAAGATACCCAATTTTTACAATTTTACCAACCCAGATTATTTGAGCATAAATTGGGCAGCTATTTTTTATATTTATGTCTTATTTCTAGTTTTCTGTCATTTGGTATAGAAAGTAAGATCATTTGACCTTTAAATTGACATTAACTATAAATTTACAAAATAAAGAGCCATTCTCTGTAAGCATTTAAACACTTGTATAGAAGGTTCGGCACGCATAGTCACCGATTTTTCTCAAATTTTAATATGATGCATATTATCATATACCTTTAAAAAAAAAACACTTAAAGTTGGTAGCTAGGCAACTCTGTTACCATGGATACACATACGCATCATTCTTAGGACAAAATGGTCTTGATCTAGACTGAAACACACACTTTTTCTGTTTAAATATAAATCTTCATCAAAGTATCGAAGCATTACATCTTAACTATTGAATAATACATTTAGTAAATGAAAGAATTTATTTTTCTTTATTGTACCAAGGGCTTAAAAGTACTTGGTTAATGGCTTTGTAAAACACCTAGAAATGAGGCATTTTTGGTGATGCCCTATAAATTCTTGTGGACAGGTTGATGCAAACCGATACCAATCCTGAAATGACTTCTGTTATCAAAAACAATCAAAACATGATGGGGAAGTTACCTCAAAATTGTTGTTTCCATGGAAACAAAGGTGTATATTTTACAACTTTCAAACATTTTAAAACCCTTACTATGATTTATAAATATGTGTAAATTGTGATCATTTAAGAAGAAAATAGGTGAAATTCTACATTTGCAATAATTGAGAGTGTTTGTAATACAAATTGTTTACAAATTAGTGAATCTAGGTAAGAAATATTGACAACCGTTACCATGGAAACATTAGAAACAATTTCGTTCAATTCAATGTATAATAGCCAGTTTATGTCTTTGTGTTTTATTTCATTATGTAATGATTACCAAATTTTGAAAAAATAAGGAATATTTTATCACACTTATGTTTTTAGCTTACCTGAATTAAAAGCTTTTTATTCAGCGTCATACAAAGTATACATTTGTGTTTTTGTGTGCTGTATTTTCCAATCTTTTGGGGTGAGGGAGGGGTTTCTTTAATGAAATAATTTTTATATTATTCAATTTATATGTAATAGCTATGTTTTTGCCCACATTTTTCCTTGTTTACAGATTTAATTAGTTTGGGTTTCTTTGTGTGTATTGATTTTTATAGTTTGTTTTTATAGTATACAGAGATTGGAGGTCCGTCCCAAGTTATTGCCTCCATCACTTTTTGATGATTTTTAATTTTAAAAAAAATACAACCCTGTGAGAGAAGTACAGTTGAAATCGATGAATCGAAAAATATCTAAGATATCTTCATTGACAAATCATAAAAGTTTACAGGAACGAAAACAAATATCTTACGGAGATTTATAATGGGAATTGTTTACATCTTTTCTCCATTCGGAAGTACCCGGGACACCTCGCGCAATTTTTCAACGCTATCCGGGCTTATTAACGGCTGATGTAACGCAAAATCCCCGTAGACTTTCTATTTTGGGATGTGTATTGAAACTTGAAGCGGTATATATAGGGGGCATTTCAAAACAGATATTCTGGACATTTTTCATATTGGTGGATGAACGTAGTTTGAGCACAAAGGTGTTTATTATTATCGAAATATCAAGCGAAAAGTGGTGGAAGCAAAATCAAACCCGGGAAAGAGTTATAAAAGGGAAACAACTCATATTTTTACAAATTTAGATTATGATTGAAAGAAACATTAATAACACATACATATAAAATAAGTTCCAGAGGAACAATGTACTTATTATAACTGGGAAATTCTTTTTATATATGAGTTAATCAGTCATTCATATGCATAACTGATATTAATTAAACTACAAACCTGAAGTAACATTGAAGATTCGTTAAGTCCAACTGCACTATAAAAACATGATAAGGCATTGGATGGAATTTCAGAAACACTAATAGTGGTCCATATTAGAGGTGTGGTGACAATATCTATGGGTCATAATGAAAATAAAGATAAAATTTTCAAGATTTTGGGGGAAAAACACTTTTTGTTGACTATGCTGTTTCAACACTTCTCTTTTTGAACTCTCAGCACAAAAGATGTCTAAATTGCAAAGGGAGATAATTCATTTTCCAAAAAATGTAACCATTTTTCAACTAATTATTTCACCACAATAAAGATAGCTTCCCCATCATGTTTTTTTTTTTTTTTTTTTTTGTTTTTGGTTTTTTTTTTTTTTTGCATTTTTTGATAGCCGAAGATTTAATTATTTTAATTCTATGCTTGTGAAACGTTGAGCTTGCTGCATTATTTTTTTATAACTCTGCAGTAAAAATGGTCAATTTTTGATAAAAATTGAAATTTGAATCGAGTTTCCATGGAAACTGGTCAGTATATAGATAATTTGACATGTGATTTTTAGATAGTTTAATAAGGTCTACATTTTTGAAAATTTTCGACAAAATCGGTTTCTATGCGTGCCGATAAAGTTTAAGTGCTTACAGAGAATTGCTCTTTAAATGTTACGTCAGGCAAATTAATGCGTATTTGATGTTAGTCTTACTGTTACCTAAGCAACATTCTTTATTACGATATTAAATTATTTTTCAGCCAATCAATTTTCAACAAAAAATTATAATGGTGCATGTATGTGCAAATAATTCCTTAAAAGTCTACCGAAATGAAACTCGTTTTAAGTCATTTCAGCTTCCTTGTTCACTAACAAGATACATTTCAAACCATATAAAATATGTTTTGCTGTTCTAAAATTTAGGTAATGGTGATAATAGATTAATTTTATTTTTTAACAAATCTAAAGGCGAAAAACAAAATGACAATCACTCATTCACGTGTAAAATAAAATTTGGGGTGTTCACAAATTTAGATGGTTTTTTTTCTTTAAATCGTGTTATTTTTATTCATAGGTCAAAACAGATATACATTGTATAAGGAAATGCGAAAAGGTATAGAGGGTGATTCTGCCTGATACGTGGTAGCACCAGGGATGTATGAACATCCCTGGTAGGACGATCTGTCTTGTTTAGCAATCTCCTTCCTATATAGTCCTGGCGACATTACATAAAACGTTATCGATCGCGGCCTTGTGTATATAATAACGTTAGAGAGCCGGACCTAGGGTGATGTAATGACGTATTTGACCCCGCCATTACCTCTTACACACAGACTCATCAGACATTTACTAGCACCGGCAAATTCTTCGCGCGGAGAGGATATCATATATATCATTTTTTTTTTTTAGTTACCTCCGATTGACTCTTAAAAGCTATAAACGGAATCTGATCGACCAATGTACAAATAATGTTATTAATACTGTAAATATTAATATTGTTTGAAAAAAATGAGGGCTTCCTTTTTTATGGAGTCTAGAATCGGGATTTGTTGTGACTGCGTCATGAAAAAGCAGGTACTTAGGGCATGACCGCGGAATGAACCCGTAATGTAAATATCCTCTGACATACTTTTCCGGATTTGAGTGTCTAGTCACTAAATATACCTATTATTTCAATATACAGTCAAATGTCGATAATTACAAAAAAAGAAAATGTGACAAAATGACTTTGCAGGGTATTTGTGATTTTATATGAAACGTCGGTGGCAGGTTGAAAGCGCAGGCAGCCGTCCATAATTATATATGTAAACACCCACAGTCGTTTAGCGCGTAAAGGGTCATACTGACACAACAGCTTGACCCGACGTCAACTTTTAAGTATATATCGCCCATACATCTACATGCTCGTAATCAGATCGCGCTAGCCAATTAGTTCCAGACAAGAGGGGAGTCTTTGTTTGTCGTTAAAAGATCTTTGGTCTCTGCATCACAGACAGACGATTTTCGTTCGGACTGTGGTCAATCGATTCGCGTGAAGAGGTTTTCTTTTCAACATTTTTTTTTAAATCGGAGGGAGAAAAAAGTCATTTCGGGTCAACGTTGAAGTTCGCTGTCACCTGGTATTTTCTATGAGATGAGGGACAAGCCATCTTGTTTTATGTAAGTTTCTTAATTTGTTATTTATTTATTTATTTTTCATTGTGGTCATCATTTTTTATTTACATTGATTTTTCAAGGAACATGGCTTCATACAGTTATGATTTTTTTTTTTTGGTGTTGTGTAAGGGAAATTTTATGTAAAACGATGATGAAAGGTTCACTTGAAATTCGACATCGCTTATTTATAAAAATATATGTATATGTCTTTCGACTGTAAAGTTACAATTAACTGTTTTTAAAACAATTTAAATAATCTAAATTAACTGATTTCTATTTCATGGCAAAAAAAAAATGGCTATGGGTTTATTGCATTTAGAATTTACATATATAAGACTCATGCGAATCCAAAAATTTTTACTTCGACTGTATCCCCATTTTATGGTCTTGAAGCACAATTGTCGCCATAACAAATCGCGCTCCAATGCACGTGTAATAGAAGATTATGTATTATCGTCATTTAACGGTAACATTGGTAGTTGGTTAGTAAGCTATGTAACGTCATGAGAGAATTGTTACACGTGTAACTCCTTCTCGTTTACAAAAATCCAATATTTATCTTGGGGGGGGGGGGGGGGCTTGAATGAAAATTATGAATTAAATAATTTTCATTTTGAACTTTCGGGAATATGTCCGAATATTTCATGCATCAAAAATGCTTTAAAGGGTTCTGCATTTGATATGTTTCCCTTACTCCATTTTTATCTGAATGTATTTTTCTATATCCATTGACTATAATTTTGATATTTTTTCTAATCAACACATCATTCTATTTAGTTATAATTTTATTTAATATATTTTTAGACGGTAATCTGCGAACATGTGGTGAATAGATAGAAATATAAACAAAGGGAAAATTATAAGTTACTAGTATCATGATTTTATATCTGAAAATAAACTGAAATTTAAATTTTCTACATGCTTTGAAAAAGTCCATCAAACTAGGATAAAATTGAAACAATCTGTTTTCTTTTTGGTAATAGGCTTCTTGCACTATCTATATAAATGGTGAAAGTAAAGAGATTGTATTTACATTCAACCGTATTTTGTATAAATGGTTGTTTCTTAAACAAAATCCGTTTGTATGCATATATATATATTGATATTTTTGGTGATTATTAACTCGGAGTTGATCTAATTTGTTTTTATCCTATATATTGTTTAATTGTAGCATATTTATATGTTTATCAAACTTAACGTATTTTCAACCATTGTGGTTTGTTTTCTTCAATTTTTTTCTCAAATGAAATAATAAAAGCCAACCATGCATTTTTGTTTTCACGCGAAATGAACAAGAAAGACTAACTATAAATCTTCAACAGATTATTACAGAATTTTTTCCTTTGGACAAAATTTGACATGAAGATACTTTTCATGCTCTGCGTATACAATGTTAAAAATAAACGTTTTTGGAGTACGTGTAATGTCTTTAAGATTTGCCGGAAATACAATAAATTGTATTTTGTAGGAGTCCCCCTATCCAATTTTTAGGAACAGGAAAATAATCACAGGTAAATTAACCTAATAAACCCGAAAATAAAAATTTGAGGTACTTCGCCTCACCAGCCCCCCCCCCCCCCCGGTTTAGGATTTTGAAGGGTTACGAAAAAGTTTTTTTTTTTAATTTTTTATATATTCAATTTTGTCTTTGCTCGTCAAGATTTCGGAAAAGTGTGCCCCCCCCCCCCTCCCCACTTTAAAAAAACAATGGTACACGCGTTGGGTTGTGCTTGAATTTTTTGAAATACTTCAAAAGACAGATGCAAAAGCAATAGAAAATTGCATTAATTTAGTTGATATTACGTTGGTTGTGATTTAATTTAACTTGATTCCTTCATTTTTGTTTCATTAAGAGCAAACAGAAAATAATCACCATGGGAAAAAAAAGATTTTATGTCAAACTTCATATTGTATTTTGACATGTGTGTATGGAATTCTTAGATGACGGTTTTGACATAATATTTATGTTAAGATAGCTGCCACATATTAAATTTTCTACAAAGTTCTTCGGGAGGGGGGGGGGGGAGGGGGGGGGGGCAACCACCTTTGAAAGCCACATATAATGATTCTTAGGTGAGAAAATGACACTGGCTGTTTGACTATTAAGGTGGAATAACACATCATCACAAAATGGCTGACCGCTGATCTGAACGACATTTCATTTAATTAAAAGGATTTTATGGACTGAATCATGTAACTTACTCCATAGTGGATAAAGTGTCGGACTTGTGATCCGTACATCCCGAGTTCGAATCACGCAGGGGGTTTTGTTGTTACTTAACGGAATAATTATTTTAGATATTCATTTTTTTTTATCCCCAAACTGCAAATTTTTCGCTTATTTGACATTTGTACAGTTTATTTATCATTATATCTTTCATTATCAAAAATTTTTCTATTAATTTGAGTGACTTTTTCCAGGTATGTTATTCCACCTTAAATATACGGTTATTACATGTACCATTTGTCCAAAAATTCGATAATTTGGTTTTATCGATCGGAATTTCTCTACCAAGAGGCGTTTGGATTGACCTGGCGATGACATCTAGTCCACTTTTGTCTCCGTTTAAAAAAGATTTACACGTGTTTACTTAAAAAGGTTTTATCGGTCAGGTCGATAAATAAGCAACTTTTTCCGAGTGTTAAAGGGATTCTCTCTCTCTCTCTCTCTCTCTCTCTCTCTCTCTCTCTCTCTCTCTTTCTTTCTCTCTCTCCGCGTCGAGTAATAGATTTATTGATCTCGTTTATTAATTCAGGATTAAAACTATTTGCAATAAACCACTGTTCAAAAGCATTATATTAACTGTTGTTGTTTTGGACTATCCTTGACATGCATCAGAGTTTGAATTTTGACAAATATGCTTTTCACAATGCAATGGCGCAATTAAGTCAGATTAGGTGTATTAATTAATGCGTATCAAATGATATTTAAGTACGGATTGACGTTGTATTTCTGCTTAATAATTAGGTTAAGACCTCTTTACGTCCGCGGTCATATACATTGTAATACATGAATATTGATTTGTGAACCCCACGTTTTAACCAATAACTTCCATTTAATTATGACCATGCACTGCTTATTATGATAGGATGGTGGTATTACAGGTACCGACCACAAAATCACCTGTGTACCGGCGACAATGTCATCTAAACTGAACGGTATCATTGTTAGAAAAAATTACATTTCTTTGGCTTTTTTTTTTATTTGAGATAACGGTCATGATTTGCTTTGCGTATTAAACATTTTACGAATACATATTACTTACATTAAGAGTTTAGTACATTTTTGTTTTCATCTGAACGAATTTCCTTTTCAAGGTTACGTGTATTAAAAATAATCTAATCCTTTTGATTAATCCACTGTACCATGAAGATAACATTCCAGACCAATGCAAAGAGTTTGCCTTAACTCATGTGTCCTTGACACATATAGTAATTAAAAAGAAATGACTTATTGCACTTTTACCCTATTTAATTTTAGTTTGACCCGGAAGCTCTACCCTTCAGTGTCACTTGACCGAGTGTCCGTGACGGCGTACTTTCAAACTGGTTCACGTGTCATTATATTTCTAAGATTAGATATAACAAATAAATAAAACTACCTATATATATGGTGCCTGTTGCTTTGAGAGGATTTGTCTATATGGTAAATACAAAATATAAATCAATCTACCCGGATCTGTAGATGGAAAGCATCGAAATCTAAGACGTGTCTTAGTTCACGCCACAATTTATAAATAACAGGAAGCGGTCAGCCTGATGTCGGTTACATCACGCCGTCACGGATGTTCAGATCAGGAAACCCTTTATATACCTAGTTTTAAAAAAAGGGGTCAACTCAGTACTCGGGTTAAATTGAGGGCAGTTCATCTTATTAGGTAACTCCTTATTAACTTGTTATAACGGTTATTTTGCAATTTTACGATGTACTTCATGTGTAGAAGTATGCAAATATCTACAAAGTTCTTTGTACATGAATGTGCGATGTGGTTCAACTATTTGCGCATGTCTTTAAAAAAAATTCTAAAAAAAAAAAATATGATGTTATATTTTATAACTATTTAGACATTTGCATCTTGAACCGTAAAGATGTAAATCATCCAAGTACTTGTCATGGTGGTAGCCTTTACGTTTACTACGTAGAGTCTATGGGCATAGACTAGAATTAATGAAGTAATACGGGATCATTCTTTGAGTATTATGAGGTGATAATTTCGGTCGGGGCGTGGTCAAATCCTATAAAGCCTGAATTGCTTTATGATAGATTTGACCACGCTCCGGCTGAAATTATCACCTCATGATATTCAAAGAATGATTCTCTATTACATATATTTATATTATTTCAAATCTGTACACTTTAAAACAACATTATTTTAAAACCTCTATTTTTTAAATGTAGCATATGCTACTACGCGGCACAGCCAATACTGTTTTCCCGTTACGCTATAAGACACGCCCATTTTGTGTCACTCATGTTTAATGAAGTTATTGGGTTTTAGGGTTCAAAATTGATTCGTAATGTTATCACAGACAAAGACAATTGAAAATGTAAATATTTTAAATATTGCATTAGGATCATTGCGTGCATGGAACTAGCGCAGCCTTTGATTCGTTATACGGTTACTAAAAGGTTGTTGCGTTTTGGGCGACATTGATAAAAAAGTTTGGAAATCAATCGGCAATAGTAAATTGATAAATCCAGTATCGTAGGTATACCGTAATCATCTTTTATTACTACATTTAGTAGCTGTTTGTAGTACTTTTCAGTTTAAAATACGATTTGAAAATGATTAAAAGGAGAACAGAGTTTAGAGAGTCGGGAATCCATAGAGCTTTTCATTAGTTTGTATATTTACGTTGCACTTTTCAGTTTTGAATTAAACCTGATAATTACTTCTATAAAAAATAGAGAGGGTAAGGCTTATCAATATAAGTTTCTTAGAAAAAAATATTTAATTATTCATTATCATTTTAAATTTTCTTATTTGGGAAGCTGTTTGTCGCTTTAAATTGCAACACAAAAGATTTGCCAAAAACTTCTTTTTTATTTGTCTGAAAAGGTTTACATTTTCTTCCAAGAGGCTTAACTTTTACCACAGGTACAATGTAACAGGCTACAACACAGTAGCGATACGGGGAAACGTGGGTAAACCTACACTTAAAAGATGCGATATGCGTAAGAGTTATCCATTTCATTCGCGGGCTTTTAATTTTCGAGTTTATAAAACGAACTAGTCAGTCTGCGGAGACAATTACTTTGTCTATATTCCAAGGTCGAATTTTTTCACCTGCTTAAGAGGGATATCTAAAATTTTGTTGACCACTTATCCTAAAATGAAAATGTCTCCCAAAAAACATTCCACGTCGTTCTTACTTTATCTTTATCTGTATAATCAACTAACGAGTTGGTACATTATTATTTTCATTTTTTGTGTCCGTTGCTGCTTTTTCTTTCATTTTGTTGCTTAAGATCCCTTCGAGTTGTTTTTTTTTCAGCAAATTTACAAGGCCAGCCTATGACTATAAAATTAGAACTTTGGCCTTTGTTTGGCCCGTATGAACATAAAATAGTGAGACACTTCATAATGTGACACATAGCCTTGGTATTTTACGATCTCTTTCCAAGGACCGATCTCCCACTCTCACGGTGGGGTTTCGACCCTGCCCGCTTGACAACTCTGACAAGCCATAAGAAGCGAAAATGAGAACAACAGTATTTCTAAATATACATACGATTTCCTTTCAAAAATACATTTCAGTTTGATTTTATTTAAAACATCATTTATATCATGATATTGGAATCAATAATATTCAACAAAACATGGAACAAAAACTTTTGAATAATTAAGGTACCTCACTACACCTACACTTATACTTTTTAAGACACTACGTCACAAGATGGCGATTTAAATGTTTTGTTTAACTGTTTATATCGTTCGTTTGGGTTGTATATCGTCGTAGCTCAGTGGTTAAAATATTGGGCTTCTGAACCGCAGATCATGAGTTCGAATCCGCCTGGAGCTTTTGTTCATGATCACAGAATTAAATTTTTAATAAAAATGTAATTTTTCATCTAAAATTGCACATTTTTATTTTGCCTATAAGACTTAATAACTTCTTATCCATTATGATATTTATCATAATCAAGTAATTTTCTGCTGATTTGAGAAAATATTTCAAGGTGTAGCGAGCCACCTTAACTGGTGAACTGATAAGAGGTACATGTATAGGGAAGAAATCGCGTCAAATTTATTTAGGCTAAAACAGACTATGTATTTTCACATCTTGATATCAAGAGATCGAAGAGTCAATCCAAGGCATGTAGACAACCCCTTGAAAGATAGATTTAGAGTAAGCATACGTGATGTGGTTTTCCTTCTTTGCCAGACAATGTCTGACTTGTAAATCGACATGTTGGCAATACCACCATACAACTTGGCCTGTACTTGACTGCAGTGGCTGTATATATATATCCGTCTCCTTGCCCCGCGTGACCTGTCTCTGTCACTGACCGAAGACCTGGGGCCACGACCGACGCCTGGGCATTAAACCAGGTGTGAACAGTTGTGTTATTATATGTGTTATTATATAATCGTCCCAAATGATTGCGCAATTCTATGAAGGATGTAAAACTTGTAATCATAAATGGGGGTAATAAAAGCATTAATTGTTGGTGAACCCGTGAATCAAGAAATAAAAATCCAAAAAATGTTCAGTTCTTTGCATGCCGTAGTGTCACATAATTATCCATCTTATAATAAAATATGCTAAAATAATTTTGTTTTTAAAATATAAAATTACAGTTTATAAAAGCTTCAAATTCAGCAAGTGACATGCATACATAGTTAGCGTAAAAATTGGGATCCAAATATGGCAAGGGTGTTTAAAATCACACGAAAAACAGCCTGTCTATAGTGAGCATTATTTAGACCTACGGGCAAATGAATCAGCATCAAAAAAGTGGGAAGTGCATCACCTGGGGGAGGGCGGAACATGCCGTTTTAACCGAAGTTTTAGATGTTTTATAGTTTGACACCGCGGAACCAGACCTTCATATTAACGACAAGCAGCTCCGCTGATGCGGAACGAGTGTTTGCATTTAGCCGGGGTCACACGGGGTAAGTGGTAGCGACCTTAGATGACCGAGCATCGACGGGTGAAACTTGTCAACTTTGTCTACAATAGGATCGACCAATTTCCTGTACTCTCTCTCTCTCTCTCTCTCTCTCTCTCTCTCTCTCCTTGAACAATTTTTTGAAAAGGCATCTGACGAAATCAACCTTCTTTATTTTTTATAAAACTTAGTCAAAAAGGTCGTATCAACTCAATTTCTTATCAAGTTTTTGCATTTATTCTAATCCTTATCCTTATAATCTTAACCATGAATTTATCACTTGTTCCTTTTTTAAACCCTATTTTGATAGTCATTGTTAGAGACTTTTACCTTCTATCTCTGCATGACAAATTGCTGTTAGCCAAGATATTTACAGGAAATGCGAGTCTTGCAAATGTGGCGGTTGAAGTCGAAAGTACATGTAAGGGTAAAAAAAAAAGAGGGGGGGGGGGGGACGGACTCTAAATCCCAGAGGGGCCTGCGCGTTACGTGCAATTCCCATAGTTCGGTTAGTCAGCTCTAATGGCATTTTTATGTAATTGGCATGATAGGGGAAATAACTCCATTTGACCTACGCTGACCGGTCATTGTAGCTATTCTATTGATTGCCGTGAGTAGTTTCGGGCATTTGGAGGTCCTGACCCTCCATATCAAAGCGTTGAAATCGGGCAGCGAACTTCATAATTTGTATAACACCATCTATGTGTTTATACCTTGCTGTATTAACCCAAGCGCTCTGTGCCACAAGTTCAAATATCGTGACCAAAACCTCTTTCCATGTTTGAATTAATTGCTGTGGCTACTAGCTATGTGTCCAGTGATTTTATTATATTTACAAGGTTTTTAAATTTTTTTTAAACATTGCTCAGAAATTATGTCGTTTGTGAATACTTCAGTTAGTTACATATTCATATAATGTGTTCGATTCCTATATGTATATTTAAAAAGGGAAATTGAAGTTATCAATAATAATGCATGCTTTATCGTCAACTAGCCCCAGAAATGAATATTTGGTTTGAACATTTGAAAAATATGTATGGTTCTATAATTGACAATGCCTTTAAAACAAGTTATAACCAGCTGTACACCTTAACAAAAATGAGATACAAGGTACAAATAAATATTTATTGCATTCACCAATTAACTTGCTCGTTATAAAAAAAAAACCCTCATTGTATTGAAAGGGCATAAAGGCCGATGCCATTGAGATATATTAATTTTAAAAGACGGGAAGCATGTACTATTGGAAAGCATATATGTGACATTTAACATGGAATCGGCCATAGACTTCTTTTTTTCTCAGACGCTTTCGGGGCTCTTATTAGTACACTGGGTTTTATTGGCTTAAACAAACGTCTCACGATAGGAAATTTAAGTTGTTTGGTTTAGAGATGCATGTTGCCAAAATATGCAAAAGGGTAATGTTTGCGTGTCATAGTTTTTATAATTGTAATAAAGTTAAATGGCAAAGGGCAGGCAGAGATTAATTTTTTTTAATTTGCTTAGTTCAGTATTAACAGTGAGGGATGTATAATACTATCTGTGAAATATTGATGATACATCGCTGTTGACCCAGACCAAGCCACCAGTCACTGACTGCAAGTTTCACCTTGAATTTTCTTTCACTGGCCCTTTGTTGTACAGGCAGTAGTTAATATATAGATGCATGTTTCTTCACCCTTCACCTGTGACCGACATGTGCGGGGGTTTGAGCACGCGCGTGTGTATACGAGTATAATTATCGTATATTCATTAAACTCAGGTAAATTGATATACGATTCGCTGTCCCTTGCAAGGGTTCAATTTAGGTCAACCTGCATTAGTTTAAGGACACGAACTCTCGTCACGCCCCAACAAGCACGCACAACAGGCATCTGCACACATCTTCTCAAATTATCTACACCCCCTTTTTCTCTGCCCTTGCAAACGGTAAAGGAGGGAAGAGAAACGCCTTTATTTAACATTGTTTGAGTCACAACAAAGGCTTCAAAAAGAACGTTGCAGGTCGGCATTTTTTCCCTCTGTCTTTCTCTCGCTCTAGCTCTCTATACAGCTTTCATACCTCCCTTTGCACTGTAGTGAAGAGCGGCTCACCTCAGATGAACTGTCGATGACCCGGGTTTATCGGGGCGATAGATGTGATCCGCGGAGTGGAGCAAAAAACCTCTCTACTACATGTTTGTTAGTATATACAAAACAATTGCTCGTTTCTCCCCATTGGATTTAACCATTGGACATGGCGGCATGTTTACAATAAGGCAACGTCCTCTTTGCCGATATTATAGCACCGTCTTCTATTTCTTTATTGTGTTGCATGGGAACGCGACCGGTAAGTTGATTCGTTTTTTCATCAAAAATATTGCGAGTATATATTGTTGTTTTGTTTCGATTTTTTCGTATTTTTGTATGAACAATATTTTGAATATATGTTTGGCTTTAGACCACGGAGGAGAGGGGGGTGGTTGAGGAAATATTGGAATCTCAACCATTTTCCAACTTCAAATTTGTATATTTTTGATTAACCAACAAGTATTTTTGTTGACTTGATTGCTTTAGGCCAATACAAGGCCACGATGTCGGTCGACATTCCACGATTTTGAACTTTTTAAATGCTGATTTTTTTTCTGTAAAATATATGGTTTTAACTTCTTTTCATCCTTTTGTTTCAAAATGTTTGCTTTGCAAATTCTTTAAAAAGGGTTTTTAAGGACTTTATCTTGGAAAGGTTGGTAAATATGAAAATAGAAATGAACCGTATTTACACGTACAGATCAATATGATTTTGTTTTAATTTTTTCCCCTTGAAACGCCTTCTTTTTTAATATACAGTTTAACTATTGTCACTGTATAGGTTTTAATCAGAAATTAAAAAGGAAATCAATATTTGTGCATCAATGTATAACAAATGTGACTATATATAATCTTTCACATGATATTTACATATTGATAGTGAACTCTTTTTTTTCTTAAGATTATGATGCAAATGCATGCATGTAAGGATTAAAAAAAAATAATCATGCTTGATGTGACCTCGATGCAACCTTAAGCTAGCATCAGTGTAATCTAAACGCTTTAATCGTTCGATATCTCTCTCGTTCCTATACATGTGAAGGTTTGCAGAAGCGCAATGCACTCATATACTTATACATTATAGTCTATAAACAATACATGTTCTGCATTAAAAAAAACAATTTTGCACTTCTGCAACCTTATTGGTCTTTCCCTTTTTGTGTTGCCTTAGTAACCTTTCAGATTTTGAGTTTTCAAAATTACAATTAAACGGGTATGTTTCTGCGTCTGCTGTCTAGACACGCCCATTTCTTTATATGGGCAAAATAGGTCTCCTTAAGTTTGTATATATTTACATATGCATTAACATATGCATGCACGTATATAAGAAATTTTCATTTATCTGTTTTCAGACTTGTGAAGAAATGACGACTCATATTCCTGGAACATTAGGAGGTAATTATATTTTAATTATTAAAATTTTTGCAATTACTTTGCCTGAATAAATTTAAATGTAAGATTTTCAAAGCAAAAGAAAAAGAGATAGATACATGTAACATCATAATTGTTCATTGGGAAATTTTGTTAAAAGTCAGACGTCGACTCGCGAAGAAAAAAAAAAGTTTAGCTAATATTGTCAAGATATGCTTTCACGGCTAGAATTCAGCTTCAAACTTTTAACGCAAATCTAAATCTAATTGCAAAAGTAGAATGTCCTTATCTGACAAAACATCACTTCGAGCACCAGTATTGCCCTACAAATCACGTTCCTAATTCAGAAGGTCACTGATATTTCCCAGGTCACTGATATTTCCCATACGACAGCCAAGTTGAATAGGGCATCAGAGGACAGTTAAAATTGTTTATTCCCATATTTATTTCATTAATATTATTTTTTGTATTGCTTTTCCTTTCCTTTTAATTATTTTTTTTTTTACAATCAACCATAATTTATAGTTGTTCTTATTGTATTTAAAAATTAGAAAGTGGTGTGATGTGGTAGGGATAGGTTTATTTTTTTTTTTTTACGATGTGCAAATGAATCATTAGAATCTGACTTTACTTATGTTATGAGCTATTTGCATATCAATGTAAACCTCCAGATATGTACAGGGTGTCCCAAAATAACTGATACTATTTACTCTTTGAATAACTTTTGAATAAATTTATTTTACAAGAAATCAAATGCATTTTTATAAATGTACATGATGTAAATTTTCACTCAACGAATTTCACAAATACTTATAAGGTTTTGACAAATTGAGCATTGTTAATAAAAAATACAATAAATTTAAAGATAGTGCTCCAAATGGCGTCCTTTTTGATGAATGACAATATCAAGTTGATGAGTAAAACTCCTCTCAACAGCAACTGTACAGATCCTATTTTCTCAAATCTTTTCATTATTTGAATAATATGTTACTTGTTGGGTTGCTTTTCCCCAGAATATTCTTTCTTCATGATTCGTATAACTACATGTATATGTATAATGCAGTCTTAAAACGGAAATGCTTACTCTCTTGTCCGGCTCATCTTGAATAAAATTCATTTCAGCCAAAGAAATATGACGCAATTTTCAAAGAAAAGCACGTTTTTTCCCCCAAACTTTTTGTGAGAAAAAAATGAAACGGTTCTGTATTTTATTTGAGTCACAATTTACAAGTTTTGGCCAAATATAATATTATTTATACAAATTTAAAATGGTATCAGATATTCTAGGACACCCTGTATTTAGTTAGCTTTAAAAATAGTCCAGATTAATTTCTGATTTTGCAAAAATGAGAAGGTCTACAAGCAAAAACGTTTATTTAACTGAGAGAGAGAGAGAGAGAGAGAGAGAGAGAGAGAGAGAGAGAGAGAGAGAGAGAGAGAGAGAGAGAGAGAGAGAGAGAGAGCGCCTTACTTATATTTCATTACAAACATCTTATCTTTCTTGAACTTATAGTTTGCATACCCCCCCCCCCCCCTCTTTTTATTCAACATCCAAAAGAATAATATGACGTAACATATTTAGCTAATGTGGATGCTATTCGCTTCCTCACGCGAGATCTCGAATCCGAGAGTGCAACATGAGGGTTGAACAGTGCATAACTCAGGTCGTGTCCTTTTCAATAAAAACACCCCCAGAGCCTCCAACAACAACAAAAAAAAATCAGAAAATGAAAATATCAAATGTTTGATTAGCTAAAATCATGCAATATATTTAAACCGGGCTCAAAGGTTAAAAAAATGGCTGAAGATTGTTGTCACGGAAGTGACAGAGTTGACTTTGCCGTCGTATGCATCTGTCACGTGCAAGTCCGTGAAGAAATGGTTCTTATCAGCGAACAGGATAACAATGTGTTGTCAAATTTAATCTCATGATCGTATTAAAAAGCCTTTTCTTTTAGTAATCCCTATAAACTGTGTAAATATGTGGCCAAGTTTCACCATTCTTTTGTCTTACTTACAACGCTGTCAGCAAACTCGTCAGCCAATGAGGTATACATCTACAAAAAATTCTTTTTTTTTTTACTTAAAAATTAACGTTTCACATTTCATCACATTATTTTCAGAGCAAACCATTAGATGTTTCCGTTTCCGGGTATAAAGTCCTTGTCGACTTGTTTTGATCAATTTTAAAACGGTGGTTAGATGTAATAAAATTTTAAATTGTACATGTATATACTGTTTTTATTCAATCTTTTAGCAAGAAGTCAAACGATATAAAAGCAAAAGTAAGAATTAACTGTCTTATGACTCGCCCTATTATATTTTGCCAAATATGATTTTTTTCTTTTCTCTATAATTGTGTCTATTTGTAAAAATATCGTTTGAATTAAAACATAAATATGATGAATGTTACAATTAAACCTAAGTTGTACATAATTTTTTTTTTCACGAACATCTTTTTAACACTCAAATTGTCCATGAAAAACTGAATATACTCTCATTTTTTTCTATGCACACCTTTATAACCCCTGGATGATGGTATGTGCAACGTGTGTTATGGAAGGGGGGGGGGGGCTTTTCAATTTCGGTGTGGCTCTCCACAAAAATCAAGACAGAAATATCATCCGCGCCGTTAATCTTCCTCTGACGTCGACAGTGAGGAAATGCCAGCACAGTAGTCCATATGTCTGACAGTCCTTGTATAACAAGGCGGACTGGTCACTGCTCGCACCTGACCTCGCTAAGTCTTCGATGACGACTGATATTAAGAGGATTTAGTTCTAGGATATATACAGCCAACCTCACGAAATATCTATACAATTATTGTTAATCGTGCCCAGTTTACGGTCGTTTATTGCACCCATGATAGTAATAAAAATGTATTATTTATAATAAAATAAACTCGCATTTGACTTTTGTTTGAAAAATACTATTTAATTACATTTTATTGGTACTTATGTTTAATATTATTAGGTATTAATGAATTGATCCTACCACGATTTTTTTTTTAAATTTCAATTGAAATCTAATTGTGTGTATTAATTTATACAATACAGAAAACAGACGTGCATGCATTTTTTTCCGTTAAGTCTACACATCTCGGCAGCTGCCTGTAGGCACTGTACCTACAGTACAGGAGCTGCATTCCGCCTAATGGCGTTCTTCATAGTCATCAGATAATATGATGGATATTGACTATAAATGACGGACTTGCGAGGCTTTCGTTAAATATTGTGTTGAGCAACAGTTCGGCGTACAGATCTGACCACATATATCGATCGACGCTAGGTCAAATGAGGATAAGTTCGGGTAAGGTAAACTAGGAGTTCATAGCGCGGTCACGGCGCTATAAATACACACACATACGGCACAGTGTAAAATCTGAACCGGAGTGTGGACTTGCATGGACATTTTGTCTATAGTTTATAAACATCTGCGAGACAAATTTTCGACATTGAATTAGTTAGATATCAGTTCTCATGTACTTGTTGAATATCTTGAGGAATCTTAACGCTGTATCTGATCATCTGGTTAAATCGACGAAGGACGGTTAATGGATTTCCACGTTTTACAACTTGCCAAGACATGCTTTCGCGTTGAGCCGAGAGCAGGGAGTCGGCGACCTGCCGTTGACACAGCCAGGGCGATCACTACCAAACGTTATTCATATCAGGCCATTATTTGGCTCTTGTCAAAAGCATTTGGCTTTTGTGGTTGAAATAAAAACATTCAGAGCAAGGAGAAGGGTCCGTAATTTTGCGTAAGGTTCAATACCCTGTCTACTGGTAGAGAGAGAGAAAAAAAGTTAAGGTTCTATTAACGGTCAAAGTGCACTAGTCTGGCAATACGAGACTGGCCACACAAAAAATTAGGCTCAAGTGTTGGTTACACAAACACCTTTCAGTCTGCAGAACTTGGTCAGTGATTGCACACAGGTGTGGCAAAGGTAAAATTTGTGAATGCCAATGACGCAATCACAGGACACCAATCTAGTGGTCGATTTTCCCAGTTGTCTTTATCGGGTTTCTCTAGCTTTCATCCTGGTATTGCAAACTTATCATGGCGGACGTTTCATTTCCTTAATTTGCTTAATTTGGAAAACTGTGACTCATTCTGCAGGAAGACAGTTTACATATTAAGTTTTGACAGTAAGTTTCCCGAAGAAGTAATTTCTTGACGTTTTTTTTTACTATACTTTATATTACATGTATTTAATTTCTTATTTCAGTACCTTTATTTTATTTTATTTTGTCTGAAAATGTTATGAACTCAATAACTTTGTTTTTAATGGTGGCTCAAAAATTAATGTGAAATTTTTTTTTGCCTAAAATCTAAATTATTTAATGAATAAATTAATTTATTACTAAAAAGGAAGCGCTTTAAGTCTAATATTTGTAAAGATTCATCAGTAATTAATCTAAGCAGATCCCTAAGTTGATAAAGTAGTACAATGTTTATGACTTAAAAATGAGTTAAACCTCTATCCCTTTCTTTTTATCATAATTTTTGGAAAATTTTAAATTAAGTAAAGCATGAAGAAGAAAAAAGCAATTTAAAATGAAAACGAATTTTAAACAAAAAAAAAAAAACGAAAAAGTTTTAAAGAAATCAAATACATCAGCAAATGAAATATAAAACAGAAGTCAAACATCCTTGGTTGTTTTTCCCTATAGAATGCTATGGGGGAAACCCCAAGGATGTTTGACTTCTTTTTTATTTTTCATTTGTTTGTTTATTTATTTAGTGTAAATTTTTATAGGACAGGAGCTCATTTTCGCTCATTCATAAAAAATAAAATTAGAATGCTTCCAAAAATATAAGAATATATTTAAACTGCATAATCATGAAGTTCAAGTTTTAAGACTTTCGTTGTGGTTAAAAGAAGTTTAATGTATAGCTGTTAAAAAAGTATAGTTGTTAGATTGGTAAAGAATTGGTTAATTTATTTATTTATTTATTTATTTATTTATTTATTTACTTATTTATTTATTTATTTGTTCATTTATCCATTAACTTATTAATTAATTGCAAAGCAGATATGTTTTAAAATGATAATAACTGAGATACGGATATACTTTTTCCGTTATTTTGTTGAAATAAAATAGCTTTTAAATCAGCAGTTGTCAAGGCGCCAATTAAGTAAATTGGAGTGAAAAGGAGTTTTTTTTTTGCTGATATTTTTTTTCTTTAAAAAAAAAAATAATAGAAGATATCTATCGCTTGCTTGTTTTCATGGAATACGAGTGTTCTGTAAGAAACTTTCAAAGGAAAGTTGCAAATGGACGGTTTTCGCGCGCATGCTCCAACCCACCCATTAAAGCAAATCACGTGACAAAACAGAATAATCACGTTAATTTACTTCCGTCTTATAGGTTCTTGTCGTTAATTAAATGTATTTTATATGATAGATAAACATTACCCCTACCTAATTATTAGATTTATTTTGACGATACGAACATATTCCGTCACGGGAAATTCTAATAATTATACAAGAAACAAGAAAATCTTCTTTTTTTCAATAATTTTAGCATTAAGTATATAATTTCACGAAAGAAAAAAAAAGTATGTTCAAGGATATGTTTAATAAAGTTTGGCATTATATTTCCATTTTTCCTTTTTCGAATCAAAGAAAAAGAAGCATAAACTTAAAACAAAGAAAATTAATTTTTGTACTACATGTAAAAACCCAATATTAAATGAAAACTATCAGAACTTTCTCACCAAATTACCGTTAAACAACATTGACTGAGATTACTGTCAAATGTATTCAGTAGAACGCGGGGCAAACTTTGGTGGCAGTTTTATTGTGGAACACGCTAGAAGGTGTTAATGTGAGTTATTTGCCATGTGGGGTCATCCCCACCGAGATCGACACGGCCGAGGATCAGATGGTCCATAGACACCCCCAAGAGAGAGAGGGGGCGAGCGAGGTCTACTTCTCAATAAAACCTGTCCAGTTGTCACTGCTAACAGCGCACCACCGCATGGATCAAATCCGTTAACGTTATACAACAGAAATAGAAACCTCAGGAGTCCTTTTATCTGTTAATGGTCATTGAGTAACCAGATTAAGCTTGGGAGACATCTCTCTCTCTCTCTCTCTCTCTCTCTCTCTCTCTCTCTCTCTCTCTCTCTCAAAATCATTACTCAGCGAATGTTGATTTACATACCTGTAATTTGCGTACCCTAAACCCCGAAGCCAACGTGTGTTTAAAGAACTAAGCTCATTGTTTGTATGCCTACATATACTTTTTCAATGTTAAATTTAATATAACACTTAAAAATTATTTAGAATTTACATGTATAATCTCATTTTACATGTAACTGTAGACTGAGACAAACAAGCCAGCACGTGGAAATAAAATCGAAGACGGTCGCGAGAAAAATTATATTTTCGCGAAATTAAAGTTCTGCCTAAAAACCTGCGCTGCATACGTACATGTAGTATGTAAGCAGTCTACATTAAATGTCTCCCGCGTTCTCTCACCGTATTTACAAGTACAATGAACGGTCAGTAGGGTTAACCGGTTTGTAGAGCGGCCACATATATATACAACCGGACATACCGACATTGGGTAATTAATTTGTCGCTCACTGCTCTGTTGAGGCGACTCGGTCGTGTATCGCGGTGTGACCCAAGCAAATTTCTTCTTCTTTTTTTTTTCCTTCCGGAAACTCTAGTGTCTTATTTGACAGACGGTCTAGATTTTCGCTTTTAGATTTATTTTGTGACGTGAATGGAGTTCTGAGTGAATACGTTTTCCATTTTTTTTATTTTTCAAATGATGCGAGTAAAGGATGTTTTATTCTGAGATTTTTTTGGTAGGTAAATAAGTGTTTCAATTTTCGGCTTTTAAGGGGTTTTTTGTGTCGTATTTAAGTTTAAGTTTAAAAACATTATTTTCTATCGAATGATGCGTTTATTCTGGTATTTTTCTTGAGTAAAAAATCAAATGTTGCATTAGATACAGTCTGATTTTCATTGTGAGATGTATTGTACAGAGATTTTATGTATGGTGTTTATATAAAGTATATGATATTAAGTACATATTATGATAAAAGAGAAATTTTGAAAAATTCACTGAATTTTCAGATATTGAATGTTTTACATTATTTTGTAACTAAGGCTAATTTTCATCTTCTTTTTCCTCTATGAACATTAACATCATTTCTGAGAATAACGGATGAATTTTCTTCCATATTTTACTATAATATGGAATTTCCAGGTGGTTAATCAAGACAGTAATTAAATTCGTGAAAAAAAACATCCTCCTTTCAAATTGCAAAATATTTCTTGTTTACACTGACATTCATTAATATTACTCTATTATGATGTATACATGGGTTTGTGGTGATCCAAAGAACGGGCGGCTAATCTAAGCGAGGTAACTCGCGGGAAAAAAATATACGATGACCATTCAATATTATTTGAACGGTAAAATGGGATAGGTGAAGATTAGATTAAATAGTTTGAAAAATAAAAACATGCATTGGTATTTGTCTGCTATTATTTAAAACAAACTATAAATGAGCATAAGTAAAACGCCTATTGAATTTCAGAGGATTTGATTAAATATAAAGTGTTCATGAAGATAGTACACGTTATGGTTACAAATTTCGTAGCGACATTGTATTTGAAATTCCTCTTTCTTTTGTTGTAGTTGAAGTTGAGCACTTTGACTTACAATCGAAGTGTTGACTTGCCAGTTGACAAATATGCCACCACCAAAGAAGCCTAAAAGTGGACCCACATCTATCGAGCAATTCATGTCGACCGACGAAATCCGAACGACCAGCGATGATGAGGATATGCGGGAGAGGACCGGATCCTGCTCATCGGAATTGTCCGTGATTTCCGAGAAGAATGAGAACGAGAAGGACTTCGGGGACATTAAGAGTCCGTCGGGGTTAAAACTGTTGAGGGACTTGATCACGAAGAAAGTGGAGGAAGAGCAGCGAGTGCCCGGATCATGTTCCAGTGGTAGAAGTTCATGCCAGAGTCTGTCTCCTAGCAACGAATCAGACGACCCCTCGCGTGAGGATTCCCGCGCTAGCGCGACGGCCAGCCTCACTACCGAGGAGCGCAAGAAACATCCTCCCACCGCCTCCTCGCCGATCTCCCCGATGGCGGGAAGCGTGCTGCCTCCTTTTGGAAACAGCGGGAACCCGCAGACGGCGGCGACTTCGGTGCGAGGGAGCGAGCGTTTGATTAACAGCATGGTGGCCTCTAGTTTGATGTCGGGTTTCCCTACCAGTCCCACAACGACGACCTACTCGGCGTATTTCCCTTCGTATCTGTACGGACAGTCTTTGCAAAGCTCCTACTATCTGAACAACTTTGACTCGGAGCCTCGCGATTTGTCCACCAAAATTCAGAAGGAAAATCAAAATCGTGCAGACAGACTCTTTGATCGTAGTTCCATAGACTCGCAAGTTCATCGAGACATCGAACAGAGACTTTCTGCTCACTTTGGACTCGGGTCGTACGACTCGCTGACAGATCGCAAGGATCTGGACTCGCGAAAGAACTTGGTTGGGATTCTTACAGAACCTCGATATAACCACTTACGATTCCCCCTGAGTCCTGCGGATCGAGAAACTGCATCGTTTCCGTTCTTCGTAAATGGATACGAGTCACGAAGGTAGGTAAACGTTTTCATTGCGATAATCTTTATAATTGAAAGATTTTCTATATAAAATTTTTGAAAGTGCCAGGAGGATCTTTAGGTTAAAGTCGGTTATATTTGAGCCTAAATTCTATATTTGAGTAAAAAAAAAAGCAATGGTCACCAATGTAACACTGGTTATATGGCTGGTAAGGTAATACGCAAAATCGGCAAAAAGTGTAAATGGAGTTTATGTCATGCTTAATATAAATATATATCTGGGTTGGTAAATGTATAACGCGTTACACGTTGACATTCATTTTCCTGTACGGTAATTTTTTGCCAGTTGGGAACTTATTTTTCTTTCTGCGTTGATTTTTAATAAGAAAGTCTTCAAGAGATAAACAAGTGTTTCAGCAATAATTGAACAAATGAATATCATTTTACATAATTAGCGACAATTTGAGTAGGCTTGTAGACCTGTCGGAGATTTTTTATAACAGTTGTTTCTTTACATAAACATGTGATCATGCTTTTGAAAGTCATGCATATGAGAGAGAGAGAGAGAGAGAGAGAGAGAGAGAGTTATCTCAAATGACAGGAAAGGTAACTCTAATTGAATTTGAGGTTTCTATTTTGTAAAGAAGTTATCGCTCTTTCATTACCAGATAAAGGGTTGGTGGTTTTATCGATGAAAATGCATAACTTATAAATTACGGCAACTTAATTAAATGTGAATCCAAGGATTTTAAAGATTTAAAAAGATTGATATCAATACCTCAGGTAGTTTTTTTTTTTAATTGTCGTATCATATTTTTTAATCCAAATGTATTCGTACATGTATACACAGCTGTATCTAATGAACCCATTTAATTAAATTAAAAAAAATCTAGTGGAATAAAAAAAAATATTTACATGAAATAAGCATTTATTGATCTTAATGAAATAATTATACAATGTTCTCAAAACAAGATCATTATAAAGTGCGTCACTGATTGGCGTGTGAAAAATATTAGCTTCCTGCTTTACAATGTATAACGTTCTTATACACGTGCAAAACCGTGTAGAGAATGACTATTCTTGTATATAACTTGTTAAAACATTCACGTGTATCTGAGTAAGACCAATAAGTCACGTATATACGCAGAATGTATGGAGAATTATCACAACAGAACAGAATGTATTGCTTGGTTTACAGCATACTAATTTTGCCTGAAAAAAATGCGCATTTTACAGGAACTGCATAAAAAAGGAGGGGTTCTCTCGTTACCATTTTGTTGCCAGACCCCCCATCCCCCACCCCCACCCCCCAAAAAAAACATACAAACAAAAACTCTTAGATCTGGGGTCAGTCCCAATTATACATGTAATACGTGAAGCCGATGTGAAATATGTTGAGTCATGATAATACTGTCTATCTCTGAAATGAAAAAAAAAACCAATAATTTTATTACTGATTATCCGTTTTTATTTAATAGTTTTCATCACACTAAAAGATTAAGTAGCATGTAGTACATGTCCACCTTTGTATAGCAGACGAGATTTTTTATTTAACCTCGCAATGGCGAGACGGCCATTTAAATCCCCGGCCTTTACACGAAGGCCACTGTGTGTGGTGTTTGACCAACGGCGGTCGAAAAGTGCACATGTGCTATTGAGGTCATGCGGCCGGCTAGCCAGCGGTCAGCAAAGTGGCTGTGTATCGATTCAGCATTAGATGACCAAATGAGTGAATTATGGGCAGGGTAGGGCTCTGGGAGGAAACTACAGCTATCCCCTCTTGATCGTTGTGATCGACGTTGGAGTGACCAACAAAAAGAGACAACATTTCGTCCTTGTTTTTATCCATGTAATCACACCACAGCTCACCAATGTATTTTCTCAGGGATATTTTACAATTGTGTGTGCCTGTCGTCTCTCTTTGTATGGATGTGCTATGGAAGCAAAATATCACGACCAGCAGTTCGAGGATGCTCTAACCGTGATTCAGGGCTTGTCTGACCCAGGAGGCACGGTCTGTAGAATTCTGAGAGAGTCCTCGGCGGCGGCGTCGGCGACGGGGGACGAAGCGGAGAGTATGTCGGGGTATGTGTCTCAGCTGTGTTAGTAGTCAGGACTAACCCGGGGTATTGGTACTTCCAGGCGCGGATCCAAAAACAGTTTGGATATAAATAGAAGTAGAATTTGAACACGTGGAACAGGATGGTTAAACTTGTCATTGAAGGATTAAAATTATTTTTTAATAAAAAGTATTAATAATTCATGATGTACTTTAAATAATGAATTAGGCCATTTTTAAATGGGAAGGGGGGGGGGGGGTGGAGGGGAGTGGTGATGACTTTCAATCTAAAATCTATTAACTATTTTGTTGGTTAATAAAAAGATAAAGATGGAAATGAGGAAAGGAAATACGATCTTTTTTATTCATTACTGTTTGTTGGACATGTTTTTCACAAGTCTAATCTATCTGCAACTAATTTAATTTTAAGTAATATTGGAGAGAAAGAGAGGGGGAGGGGGGGCAGAAAAAAAGAAGATATAGAGGAATTGAACAGAGAGTTCTCAGAGACTCTTCTCTGTTTTAAATTTTGAAAATGTTCCAAGGAACATGTTTGTGTAAATTCTAAAAGATTAAATCTCAATAAATTGTAATTTTAAGTGATATTTCTTTTATGGATATTCTTTTCTTGAGAGTTGTATCACAAATTGTGATATAATAATATATGATTATATTTTAATGAAAAAAAAAAAAAAATGAGAATATCTCTCTTGAAAAGACAGAAAAAGAGCAAACCCTAACTTTGGTGGAAAGGATGGTACTGTGTTAATTTCAAATCATTTTATCGAAGGAGAGTGCTGTAAAATTTAATTAATCCCCACCCCCATTTTTTTTATAAAATGAGGTCGCTTTAGTGCATGCACAATTCATTGCATTGAAGTAATGGGAACATTCAATTCCTGAAGAGAATCAATAAAATTTATTCATGTCAAAACATATTTACATAAGAGCCAGAAAATCTATTTGTGTGAAGGGTCGTTAAGTGTCACTTTGATTGGAAATCAGTGAATATTTATAACAACAGTTTATTTGAAATCACCTCAAAGGGCAAAGGAGGAGAAAAGGAAAGAAGCTGCAATATCAGGGGGATAATCTTCTTTTCATTGGCCAAAATTTTCTCACGAAAGGTCAGCTTGACCCTAGCTGTGGAGAAAAGGAATTTTACAGAATTTGCATGCTACACATGCTCTTTCCTGAAGCCACTGACTGAATGACCCCATCGCTGTAATCACCATCGCCATGGCAACACATTAAGAAATATGGCTCAAATTTTTCTATCAATTACGGACACAAAGGCCAGTTGTTGCAGGGTTGTGTTTGAAACGATTGGCTTGTCTGAAGGGTTTTGACACCGGTTTTTTTTATTAGTTTATGACTAATTATAAAAGAGCTAGATGTATCAAGGCTCAGGGATCTAGCTTATGAACATGTAAGCAATACAGTGGGGGAGGGGGAATGAATCTAGTTTTATTGCAAAATCAGTTTGTGCAAGGTTGTTTTAATTGGCCATTAATGTATGGAGTTAGACATGTAGGTAGGGTATAACTGTGTTGCCCTAGATTTCAAGTTTTTTTTACTCCTAATCTCCCTCCCCCTCACAAAAGCCAATAAATCTTGCACAATGTATCTATATTTTAATAAAGTTAAAGGACAAGAAACATGCCCTTTCAATCAAAGACACATTTTATTTCTAAATTGACACACAAAATATGACTTTGGGTTTAATAAATAGAGGAGAGGGAGAAAGAAAGAATGAGTCAGAGAGAGAGAGAGAAAAAGAGAGAAAGAGAGAGAGATGGTTAAAAAACCAGACTCAGTCAATCAGTTACAGGCCAGCTGATAGACTTAAGTAATGATATTTAATTAATTTTCCTTACTTTTTTTCTAGAGAGTCTATTGAGAAACTGGTTCCCAAGGAGGAGAGCCATGGTTCCCACCACTCCCCTGGAATGGTGCCCCAGGGAAGCTTTTTATCCATGCCCTACATGATGCATAATCAGGTTCCCTCCTCCACTACCCTGGAGTTTCGGGACCATGATGGGCGGATCCTACCCCTACTCGACCCCTCCCTATCATTTGCTGATGGCAGAAAACTGAAGCATGGTGCAGTTTCAGGTACAAGCTATTCTTCTTGTTTGTGATTTTTTTTTTTAAGAAAAAAAAGCAAAGATTTCTATCTCAAATTAAGCTGTGCATAGTTATTTGTGGGTGCACTACATTGGGTATACATACTTTTACATACTTGCATTTAGTAAATCGTGACATTTTTCTGGTTTTCATTTCATGCATTCATATTTTTAGAATCCATTCTCATACTTTTAAAGCTCATTTTGATAAAAGAAACCATGTTCTTCTAGTGCAAATAACATATAACAGAAGCTGATTTATGAAGTGTGAAAACTTCAATTTACAAAAACAAGAAAGAATATCTTAGACAATCCTTTGAGAGAGATGCTTGACATCTTCTTAATAAAAAAACAAAACAATTACATGCTATCTAAGTTAAAGACTCCCAATTTATTAATTTTCCTCATCTTTCTCTCTTTATATATGTCTGCAAAACTCGGTTTTAGACTCTCGACAATTGATTCATTTTTATGTGGGCTTCAGCAGACATGATTTCTCCACGGACCATAATGTCTGACACCTTCCAATCATCATTCTTTCTACATTTGTATCGTTACACCTACCAATTACTCTATATTATCGCTAAACAACTGAATATGGGCTTACGCAGGTCTCTGATCATCGAATCTATAGCAACAAATACACGTGCTGATATAAATTGCTTGTTTCTTCATTGTACTGAATGGTATACAAATGCATCATCTTTTCAGCTCATGGACCAAATAAACTGTGCCAGGTTTGCAGTGACAACGCGTCAGGGTTTCACTATGGGGTGTGGTCATGTGAGGGGTGCAAAGCCTTCTTCAAAAGAAGCATTCAGGGTAAGACGTGGACTCAAGTTACTTATTTTAATATGAATTTTATAAAATCAAAGAAAAAATTCAAAGTACCGCTTGTCACAAGAAAAAATGGGAATGAAAATAAGATTCTGCATTAGGACAACAAAGGATATTGTCAACTAATATATAGTTAATACGAAGGTGTACTCAAGGTATTTGCAAATTATTCTGTTACATAATTCAAGGCATTTTCCCACTCTCTCTCTCTATGTTGAAGTCTTGCTGTTCCAGACAAATTGCCATGCCCTTGTCATTGGGTGTACTTTTATGAAAAAAAAAATCTGCAATGTAAATTTGATACTTAAATAGCTTTGTCCTTCACCCTTCCCTCAAAAGATTGGGAGCAAGCCCAGGCTTTGGATGCTAATTAATACTGCACTCAGAGTATTTACATTCCCCCCCCCCCCAAAAAAAAACCACGAACAACTCCCAATTTAAAAAAAGAAGACTATTGTAAGAGTGAATATAAAGCAATATCATGAACCTCATACATCAATTAACCCCGCTTTACACATGAAAATTGTTTTTGTTTCCAAAAATAATAACGCTCTGTCTAGATCGTTTGATCATTGTACAAAGCTTCTTGTTGTGTTTTTTACTCCAATTATTCATCCTTGAATGCCTTGCGTATTACCTTGTTGTTTGCTGTTATCAGAATTTTTTATGTCTTAAATTATTCTGACAAAATTTTCTGAACTCCTGCAGACATTCAATTATTCTGTTGTTGAGATTTAAACATTCATGCAGGCCTATCATGACCTCATTTTTTTTTTTATTGTCATTTTCTTTCAAGATCAAGTGCATGAAATGTCTGCATGTGTACGTTAAGGGCAATGCCCTTTGTTTTACCGGTAAATTGATTTTTCTGTTGGATGGTAAACTTTTTTTTTGGGGGGGGGGGGGGGGGGATTGAGGGTTAAGGGATCCTATAACGTACCCAAAAAAGTGTGCACAGAGGATTGGTATCGCCTATAGTGGTCAACTCGAACCCCACCCCCACACCCCCAACCACCCGCCCACTCTTCCAGTATTTGATCTGCAATTGCAGAAAATGCAATCTGAAGTTTCTGGCAAAGTTGACATATATAGGCCACTAGCTATCAATAAGACAATTGTTAAAAAAACCATCACAATTTCAAGATGGAAATGGAACAAAGACCTTTAGATAGTTTTGAAATGAAGAGCATTTTTTTTTCTCTTCATGCATTTTGTTTTCTTTGATGTCAATGGAAAAAGATGGATTTCATCATCATTAAAATGTTAGCCTGTAGCAACAAGCAATTTATTTTAAAAACAAAAATTCTAAATACTTTTACATACTTTATATCTGTGTTGAGTATGATGAGTTGACAATATCCTTTAGCAGACAGGTCCCATTAAGAGATAAGTAAAAAGACCATGATATATCAATGAGTGATTTTATAGATCATTCCATTTTTAGCCACAGGATTTTGATTGGGCATTATTTATAATCTAGGTCAATTGGGACAACCGGTGATATATCTAGTTTAGCAGAAAAAAAGTCTTCCTTCACTATTATATTCCCCCTAAGTAATGGAATTCTAGTTGTTAGAGTGTGAGGGCTTTTATTGTAATCTAAAGGCTTTTATGATAATCTAAAAGGATATGGGCTATATCACTGCGTAAAATATATAGGGCAGTGCGTTGTGTAATTGATGTGGCATGCAGAGTGTAATGTAAGGCACACCGGCCGGCAAAACTATAAACTCCAGCTATTGATTCCTTACAAATTGCACCGGGCCCCCTTGTGCACTGTGACATATTTCGAAGACAGGTCAAACTAGAACTCTTTCAATCAGGTTGATCTCTCTCCATCTCCCTATCTGATGTGTCTCCGATCTCCAGCGTGAATAGCCAGAGGAAGTGAAGTTTTAAACTGTTTGTTTATATCTCTCTGCATGCATAAGGTCTGCATTTCCTGTTCGTCGTGTTGAAGAATTTATATTCACTGTTTACATTGATTCGGAGGTATATTTTCCATAGACACGTAAGTCTGTACTATGAAGAATTATTTTTAAAAACTATTTAAACAGTCAAGTTAAAAAAAATTTAATTAGACCATTTTTATTCATTTCATTGTATGGTAGGCCTAAATGGACTTTTTTGCGTTGTTTTTTTTTTTTTTCATTTAGTGATTAAGCTGTTAAGTGTGAAGAGAAAATGACGCATAATAAACAAATATATACGTTATATCAAGATATATACATTTGTCAGGGTTTTTTTTTTAATTTCTTGTTCAAATTCCTGTTTTTTCTTGGGTTTTTTAAAAATATAATTCTTGCTATTAATATATAAGGAATGTTTGATAGTAGCCTATAATGAAATTTTTTTTTTATAAAGAGAAATCTTAAAACGAGCAAAGTACACTTCTGACCTAAAAAGATAGTGTTATAAGGTCAATGACCCAGCAAAGCATTTCGAGGCCTTGATGTGTAGGTTTAAATTTATGTTTTGATGAATGCATTTCTGGCCTATTTCATTGGATCCCCATTTGGAATACATAGTTCAATTCTCAATTGAAGTAGCAATATTCCTTAAAGGAGTGGAGCATTTATAGAACCTGAAATGAAAAATTTCCTTCAACATGTTCAATTGGAATGATTATATATCCACAGGAGATATATTGATTTATGTGATAATTCCCCACTGATATATTTCTTCCTCAAATATTGATAAAATTTATGAATTATACATTTGGTGATGTAACCTGCTCATAATTGGGTAAGGAAATACTGAGACATTTTAATGGAAAGAAATTTTGCTCACGTTTTCACTGTGTATACCGCTGGTATGTACATCATGTGAGTATATATAAAATCAGGGATGTATATGTTAATTAGTATATATACGTCCCTGATAAAATGGGAAGTGATCAGATGATGCACATGTTGAAACTAAAATGGAACGCTTCATAATATGCAATGTGAATTAAGATATAAACTGTGCTGCATGTCATAAAGGCATTAACTCTGTGACCAGACATGCATTTTCACTCCATGAACTTGGATTGCACCAAAGATTACTGGTTCAAAAATTTTTCGACAGTTAAATGTCGACGCGAAAGGTTAAGTTACATAATCACATAAGCATTCATCTCCCACCACCTTTACTCTTTTGAACTGTGGGTGCAGTTTTTCAGTTGCTTTTACTGTATTACAAGTTACAAGGCACTCGAAAAATTTGTTTATTTTCAATACATATTTTGGTTTTTGTGTTTTAATGTGAATCAAGTTAACAGGTGTTAATTATAATTATTTTATTGGCAAAAGTGCTGTCAACAATTTCATGATCAGCGGCGTGGCGCTATAATTAACTGAAGAATTTGCTAGCTGCCTTTATATTTTTTTACCTGCTTATTTTGCTACTGCTTTGTCTGATGAAATATTCATTGCAAGATCTCCGAACTACTTGTAAACCAGACGAGAGGAGCTAGACCATGTAGTCGATCTGCTCTACATTATTAATTTACAAGTTTTTTCGGCCCTCCCAATTCATTCCTTTTTTTCTTCTTCTTCTTCATCAGGGCCTGTAGATTACGTGTGTCCAGCCACCAATACCTGCACCATTGACAAACACCGACGGAAGTCTTGTCAGGCATGCAGATTACGCAAGTGCTATGAAGTTGGAATGAACAAAGGTACCATTAATTATATATATATATATTTTTGTACCGAGTTCCATGAAATTGCTCTCTATATGGAGGGTTGGATTTTCATTACCATCTTTAGGCTATATTCTGGTAATATTGAAACCACTCCTTTGATTAAGAAGCTCTGTATGAAGACATTTATTAACTGTAACACTATTTATTTTAATCCTTGAATATTTTGATTTTTTTTCTTCTGTTCACTAAATATTTAACTTGTGGCCTAGATTATATTACCGTATATACGGTAATTTTCGTGATGGTCTATTTTTTCGCTTTTTTTCGCGATCTCTTTTAAATCACAAATTATTGAATTCGCATGAATTATATTCTGTATCATTTTCTATAAGAAACTTTTGAAATCACAAAAAAATGACTGACGCAAATTAAAAATGCTACACATTTTTCCTATTTTCGCAATTTTGTGACACATGAAAAAAAAACGAATATACAGGAATGACATGTATTATATGTTAGAATTCAAAGTAGATCATCTGATTGGCAATTTGTTGACCAGCCAGCCTCTATAATTTAACAGTTAGTTACTTTAGACTAAGGCCACATAAAATCAATTTTTAGATTCTCATCCCCGCCCACCCCTCTGAAATTGGCATTTTATTTTATTTTGAAAAAAAAAATCAGGAAAAAAAAAATCAGGCTGGGTATTCAAAAAATTCAAAACATTTTAATGGCTGCCTAAACTTACCATTTGGGTGATACCAGTCATGATTGTTATTATAAGGATACAAATGGCTTCGTGCATTAACAGTTAAGTTAAAATAAAATGGAGTTTAAAGATTAAAATTGGGTTTGGTTACTCGATCGTATTAGCATTAACAATTAAAAATAGAGCAGTTGTTATTTCTAGAACGGTAAAAAGGTGTTTTTAAAAAAAATAATAAATAAAATCCACCCACCCGCCCCATATTTTTTGCAATTCAGGATGAGAATCTAAATATTAATTTTATGTGGCCTAATTTAAATATTTTTTTTTACTCTTGATGTAATTGATGGAGATCCTATTCTAATTGGAATTTTCAGCATCCAAGAAAAGTTTGTCAAAGTCTTTGATTTCTACTTCATTTAATTCATTATTTTGATCTAATATCTTTTATTTATGGCTTTTATGATATTTAGACACCTCTTTTGGTATCAATTAACATTATATGCCCATTTTATGTAATTTACATAGATTACACATATCTTTTCATATTTATCGTTGCATTGAGTTGTACCGGTATATCATTTCATAATTTCCAACCATTAGAGAGACAGATCGAGAGTGATTCAAAATTGTCCAGTATAAAATTTATCATCATGCAAGTTCATGAATATTACATCCCTCTAAAAGCAATAGCGAGACAGCAATAGACAGATAAAACAAATGATCACTCGGAGTAGCTGCATTAAAAAGACCAAGATTATTATATTTTGGAGAGTCTTTCTCAAAAACTTTTCCGTATTTTGATACAGAAGTCGACGTTTTATTAGTTCGACGCCTCCTTAGATGGTAGTCGTGTTTTTGGGTGATATGTTTCTTTTATTGACCAAAAAAATTAAGTCGTCTGTTTATACTGCGGTCAGCCAGAATGAGAAGAACAGAAATACGCAGAAAAACATTAATTAAACGCTCTAAATCTATAAAAGCGAGTCTAGACCATCTGCCACCGATTGTCTCCGAACTTGACGTTTTGCGAAATCAATGGATTTGTCTCCTCTCAAACACCAAATCAGTTTGATTAGTCTATAGAAAGTGCATTGCGTAGAAGAGATTTAGACTTGACATTTTCCATTACCCTCTTATTTATCAAGGGCTAATACTGATATATCTTTCCTTTATTGTTCTACATTTTTTAAACACAGCTAGGCTCTATATCGTGTTCTCTGCTTAAAGTAGTACAATTTTAGCTGCAGGTCAGTAAATAAATTTTAATTTCTATGTTGTACGAAATCATTCAAATTAAAAATTATAACCAATTACTGATTGATGTCCGTGGTTTAGGCTACTTAAATTTATCGATATTTATTTCTCACAATATACGTGGAAGGAACAAGTTTTACAATATTTAAACAGACATACATAAAACTCCATAAGATCATTGATTTTCAGTGATATGTCAAGGTCACAAAACCAAGCCTTTTTTATCGATTTAAGTTCTTTTTAAAAGGGAAATTTTTATTTTAGATACATTCAATGTTCGATCGATTGCAAATAATGGCTGTCTAATGACCTTTTCAATTATTGTCTGTGAGAGGCATCAGCAAAAATTGGATATGTTATAGGAATGAAGTGGGCGGTGAATGTGTCTCATCTAGTGTCTAGCAATTAGGTCAATGTCAAGGTCACAGGATACTCGGGAGATTCAGGTTCATTTTGTTACTTAGGTCGATCCTTTTACATTGCACATCTCAAAAATCTTGGTATCGGACTACTGGTAGTTATCGTTATAACGTCAACTAAATTTCTTAAAAATTATCTGACATGCATGATTATATGGTAAAGATATATTTTTTCACTGTAATAGTAGAATATTAATTGCTAAATGTTCCTGCTACAGAATTGTTTATATTTATATATATTATTGCCATTTTTGGGCGTTTTTTTGTTTTCTCTTTTACGTAAAAAATCCTGATCATAATCAGAATATCTCCTATAATCTCATAATGATAAATCTGTATATATTGATTAATGTGTAAATTCTGATATCAGCCATAGTGTTGATAAATTCTACTTGTTGCATCAATATGCAGATACTTGATGGCTCAGATATCAAACATGCTGAAGATAGCTTTGACAATATTAAACCTCTTTGTCATGAGCTTCTTCAGAGAAAGCTAGAACTTATAAATGATAATAATCATGCAAGGACAAACTTTTGTAAATAGATCTCTATTTAAGAGTCATCCTCATTATATATCAGAAAAATGCAGATTATGTACTTCATATGCTGCAAATTCTAAAGATATTTTAAAGCATTTTGAACTTTTTTATTCACACTCTGATAAGTTTATACTTGTAATAAAAGAGAGACCTACTTCAATTTGTACTTTTCATCTTCAAAGTACCGAAAGTGCAAACATAATATTTTTTGGAGTGTATTTAGTCAAAGGAAAATGATGGTAGAAAATTGTCATTCTGTAGGAAGTACCTATTCTGCTCCCTCTCTGCATCCTTGATAGGGATTTTTATAGTTACAGTAATGTGGTTATTAAAGTTAAATTTAAGCAGAGCTGGTACGTTGTACTTTGAGTAACACTTCCCTCAGTATGCAGTAGTGAGCACTGCACAGCTGTGAGAATTTTGTTAACCAGGAAAATAAAAAAAGTGAGTCAAGAGGAGGGGTTTACAAAGTACGGAATAATTAAGGATTCACGGAGCATATAATTTAGTCGCAGGGTGATGAATGTCATCAGACGTTTTTTGGGTGCACAGCTAGTCTGCATATTTTTTTGCCTTGGTTCTGCTCCCCGCAGTGATTGTTATAATTCAGCAGAGCAACTGTGTCAGAGATACTATACAGTTTCAAAGAGAGAGATATATACGTAAGACTCAAAGAGCTCCAACAAAACAACTAAGGCTTTGTATTTTTTAAAAGTTTTGATGTTTCTTCCCTAATTATAATTGCCTGTAATATACAGCAATGTCTTATTGTTAATGACCTCTTAAGTTTTATTGTTTGTTTTGGTTTGCGGTCGTCTTCTAAGAATAAATAAATAATATACTCTGTTTCGGCCATGCACGTTTACATACTGTTACCTAGGAAGGCAGTACTTCCTTTATTTTTCATTTTTTTTGCTAGTTTTTTCGAATAGATAATTTACGACTTTTATTTTCATCCTTTGCAGATAATATTGAAAGAATTTCTAATCATCTTTTAAAGGAAAAAAAAAAACCTCACTGTGTTGCATAATTATAGAAGCGTTTATTGTTCTATTGATTTGCACTCTTAGTAATGTTCGCCGGAAGCAGTTTATCAGAAGTTAGCTAGATGTTGTTTTGTTTACAGGGAGCCAGAGGAAGGAAAGGAAAGGTAGCATTTCTATGTCCAAGCCAGCGGCCACCAAACGGAGTCGTGCTGACTCCTCGGACAACACCGTTAATTCCACGAGTGGCAGCCCCAACCCCGCAAAGGTAGGCCTTTCTGTCTTTGACATTTTTTGTATTTGAAACTTCCTAGCTATCATTCATATTTGTTTGAGAATGTAAGTGCTTAGCCTATATTACTAAAATTATATACAGATGCATGCAGGTATCGTCTTAAAAAATCTAGCTTCTTTACAGATCGATCGTTCATGTAAATTTCTGTCATACAAGAATTAATGGTTAAAGAGTTATAAATATAAAATTTAAAGATTCTCACTGATTTGATTTTTTTCCAAAGACAAAATAAAGTACAGATTTTTTATATTTAAAAAGCATTGTAGAGAAAATTAGCATTGCAGAATAATAGCTTTAAAGTTGCTGTTGTACATTGCATGTGTATAAAATTTCACACGGTTGAAACTGCAAGTGTCATTTAGTCAAGTGAAATGTGACTGAAATGGTAATTAACTGAAAGGCAGATTATCTGTCAATTGTTCACCTCTTATTGACCTTGCAGTCAACATTTTAACCAGATGACTTTATGGCACAGTTTCATCTTAAATTGTGTCTTCTTTTTTTTTGGAGCTTGTGGGTTTTTTTTTTTAACCTTTTTGACCTTTGCCTCTATTTGAAGTCGGCCAGGAAGTCTCAGACAGTGACTATCCTCCAGGCCCTAAACAAGGCAGCGCTGCCCGTGCTGGAGAGCCACCACAACCATGGGCAGCCACCCACAAAGGTCCACCTCCTGAACTCTCTGGTCAAACTGGCCGAGAGGGAGCTAGTCCACCTCATCAACTGGGCCAAAAATGTCCCAGGTGAGCCAAACATTCTTTAGGCAACAAAAGCCGATTAAGAACCATGCATGACATTGTTTTGTCCTTTTATGCAAGAAACCTAATAATTCATCATCAATAGTATTTGAAGTTCTTTGATGGACTGAGGGTTAAGAAAGTGAATTTCATCAGCTGGATCAAAAAATGCATTTTCAATGCTGACCAAGGCTACACATTGATGTTTTTATATCCCTATTTTGGGGAGAGACCATGTGCATTATTGAAAATGTTTGAACTTCTTTGATGAATTCTTACAGGGTAAAAAAAATTGAAAGTCTACGTATGCAGCACATAGCTGTTCTAAAACTTTTTATAGTTTTATAATTGAAATACAGGTCAGAAACATCAAAGTTTTGTACCGTAATTATGAACAGATTCACTAATTAACGAGTTCTAGGAAGTTATTCACTTATGATGCAATATCGGGTCACAATATAACATATGCTTTTAATGACATTTACATCCACAAATTCTGAACAGGATATCCCACAGCAATAAAAAAACATCCTGTCCAAAATACAGTAAAACACAGTTATAGCGAACACGTTTATAATGAATGGACGCTTACAGCGAAGTGAATTTCATTCCCCAAGTCTCTATTTCATGTTGTAAACTTGACGGATATAACGAATTACGCTTATAACGAAGTTAAATTGGCCGTCCCTGGGACTTCGTTATAAGCGTGTTTTACTGTATACTTAAATATGGGTTATATGCCCTAAATTCTTACATGTATGAAACTGGATCCTTTGGTCATTAAAAGATTTATTTTTGTTCAGTAGAAATTCCTAATGTTCACTCTGGGCTTTATTAATTTATATTAATTTGTGTCAGTATTAATAGAAACATATTATTGTCAATGACAAGTATAATTTTGAAAATGCAATTCATATTGTCCTTCAATCCTGAATTAAAGTACTGTAAAGGACATTTGATCTTGGATATAGGGAATAGCTATTTAAATGCCCCACTTACCATTAATGCTGCCTATATAGGTAAATGGGACATTTTGGGGGGGGGGGGGAATGAGTCATGTTGCTTATGATATGATATGATTTTTAAAAAATGGGGGGTTTTGATATATTGTAGGTATTAAATGTGTATATTTGTGTATATTTGAATAACGAACTGCAGTTCTATACATTAACATTAACATACGCTCAGTGTGATTTTATATTTGTTTTCCAATTACACAGATGAAAATATCCTTCAAGTAAATAGGTTAAACCTCAGTTTTAGGTCCAATAAAATTTTCAAGAAGATAAATGTTTGTGTGTAAAAGCATGCTGAAACATGGTGATTTTATGATCTTTTATCTCAAAACTTCAAATGTGATTGCATGCATTCATGTAAATTTTATAAGTGAAGTCATTATTCTATGGGAACAGATTTTAAGAACACAAAAAAGAAAAATAAGAAAACCATCGGCTTCATACATTTATTTATTTTTTTTAGCCTAAGGGTTAAATAAGGAAATTGTCATGATTGAAAGCTGATAATGCTAAGTAACAGAATTTTGTTATGAATGATTCATGACCCTTTAAAAGGGGTGGAGGTACTTACATGCAATTATATAGACACATTGACTGTGTGTTGCATTGTGAGAGAAGTTGAAGAATGATTTAGGAAAATGACTTTTTGAAAAAATTATTGTCAATAATAATGTTGGGTACTTGAAACTCAGTCAAACTCATGCAAACTTGTTTTTCCTGAATGAAAGAGGGCTAGATGAGTTACAAGTAACTCTACTATATCATATTCTTCTGCTGACTAATGATAGTGTACATGAATGTGACCAATTAATATTAAATTTTATTAATCCTAATATTTTTATGAATAATGCACATATATGCATTGGGGGGGGGGGGATATTCATGATAGTAAAATACTAGTTAGGTTATGATAATTGCACTTATTAAGTTTTATTTTGAAATTCATTTGAAATCTGCGAAGATGGTAACAATTTCACGTTGAAGCTAAATGTATTCCTATTATTTAGCTATAGCTGCTATCTAGCTCTTTCATCAAATTTAAAGCCACAAAAGGAATGCCTAACTGAACTTGAAAATTGACAATTTGATGGAAAATTCATTTGTTACAGGTTTAGAAGGAGGGTTAGGACCCCAAGCTTTTATGTATCCATCAGTCGATGAAATGCGGTCAAAATATGCATTTAGAACACGAGGTGTCTGGTTTTGTGAAAAGAAATCTCTGTAAAGGGTAATTGCATCAAGAGCTGTGCATGTGCCTGTCTTAGTGTTGTTCGAAGAAGACTGCTGCGTCTCACTGCTGATCAACATTGTGATATGCCAGATATCACCAGATATCACCAGATATCACCAAAACATCACTTCAAAAGGGGAGGGTCAGGGCATGTTACATAACTTCTTAAAACAGGGAAAGTAAGCATGAGAAGTGTGTCCAATTGGGCATACTCTAGCATTTAAAAAAAAATTTTTTTTTCTTTTTCTTTGTTAAAAAAAAGAAGGTTCTCCTGCCCAGTCTGATAGATGATATCTTCTACGTGATCATGATGTCGTGAAAGGAATCATAAAATGTTAAAAGCGTAATTGAGATTTGTGGAGAAGAAAATTAAATAAGATACTGTTGCGTAACAAGTACAAATTATTGGGGTCAAATTGACACAGTTTCCATTGATTATATCTCTTCAGTTATCAAAACACCAAGGAAATTCAAACCATTGCGATTGTAGTCCATTTAGCACAGGACTATATAGGGTACGTTTGGGAATATCTAATTTGTGAGTTAATTGCATAAGATGGCGCAGCATGTGCAGTTATTGGTGTTGTGCAGCAGGCCCTTGATGCAGTGAAAATACCTCAATCGACAAAACCTTGCACAGTTAAAATGCTAGTTATGTCACTATTTCCTTTCTACATTTTATCTCTCTCCGACATGATTTGGTATTTTGAATGAAGGTTAGATTTAGATCTGAAAACATGGAAAAGGACTCCAGATGATATTGTTTAAGTCAGTATGAAAGAGTAAAAGATTCTAATCTACAAAGGTGAATAAAAGGGATAGTGGAGAGGAAATTTGAATTTAAAAAGGTTTTCAAGGTTTAACCTTTTCTCTATTACCTGTTCTCTTTGGTACATTAAGCTTTGATTGACAGTAGGTAATCTTACTAGTTAAATAAATGGCTGTATTGCAGCATTTGCTGCAACTTTATATTATAGGTAATTAATATATACCTATTAATAATTGTCCTTTTGCTAAAATGAATTTTAAACTAGCTGGTATACAAGTTTATAAAATAATGTATAAACTTGGTTGGTACGTTACATGACCAAATTTTGTGTTCAAGCCCAATGGGCTAATATTAGAAGATTTACCAACAAACTTAAATACCAGCAGACTTTGACAAATTTTTCTTATGCATTTCATTTTTAACCACACACACACACTCAGATATATATATAACCTAAGTAACCCATTAAACCGTGTTTATAGGTGTAGCAGTACATATTACAGTTGAACTTCGATATCTCAAACACTGATATCTCGAATACAATGGGTATGTCCAAGTGATTTGTAAGTCCCAACTACTTATTTTTTTTAAGTTTTTTACTCTCGATATCTAGAATATTCGGATATCTCGAAGTTTTTAAACAGTCCCATCTAGTTCGAGATAACAAAGTTTGACTGTGTATTGATAAATCATCAGCAAACAGTATGCTCTTCAGATGTCATTTTGACCACATCAATATGACGTATTCACCTTTAGAAAGATCTGAGCTTGATCATGCAATGTTTTTTCTCTTAATTAATCAGCAGCTTTTAATATGATTAATTCAAAGAATAAATATTCACTGATGTAAACATTTTATATAACTATTATTCAATATCTTGGCAGGTTACACAGATCTCTCTCTTAGTGATCAAGTCCACTTGATCGAGTGTTGCTGGATGGAGCTCCTACTTTTAAACTGCGCATTCAGGTCTATTGAACATGGAGGCAAAAGCCTAGCATTCGCCCCTGACCTTGTTTTAGACAGGTAATCAATCTCTCTCTCTCTCTCTCTCCTCTTCCTCTCTCTCACAAAGTGTCAGAGTTTGAGATTATATTACCGGTGATTTAAAAACAAATGTGTAGATTGTGAATAGCTGTGTATTTTCTGGAGAAAGAACAATGCTAGTTATATAAATTTATATATTAACGTACCTGACAACCTTAATGATATTTTCATCTTCATGCACCTGACTTACCTGTTGTCAACAGCTTTTGTGGGGGTTTTTTTTCCACCTAATTGAATACCTGAACACTTGTTTTACTTAACTCTATTCAAATCAATATAATGACATAATTTTGCTTTTCTTTCAAAAATGAGTTTTATAAAAAGTCAATTTTTTAAAAAAGAAATGAAAAGATGAAATTTTCTTTAAGATTCTTCTGAAAATTTCCTTTTGAAATGATTGAAAAAAAAATAAAATACAGATCAATAAATTTTCATGATTGTGTTGAACAGGTCCTCCTGGAGTACTGTAGAAATGACAGAGATCTTTGAACAAGTGGCAGCGGTTTCTGAACAGATGATGCAAAACCATCTCCACAAAGATGAGCTTCTTCTACTACAAGCCATGGTGCTCGTTAACGCAGGTAATTAACGACATATAGTCCTCTCAGTGTGTACCCCTGACAAGACAAAGCTGTAGGAAGCGGCATTTAATGACCGTCCAATCACATTAGAGAATAATGAATGAGGGGCAATGTACTTTTAGCACTCTGTGACACATGTTCTGATTGGGTATCGAATGATCTTAGTACAAGGGCTTCTCCTGGTAGTTGCCGAAAAACATCTCGCCTTACTTCACGATTGATTTGGGTAGTGCAAAGAGATTTGATGGAAGAATTTAAAAGAAAAAATAGCTATAGACATTATGTATATTCAAACACAATACCCCTAGCAGGTCTCTTTTTCCAAGAAATTTCCCTGTATACACCTATTTTTAATTAATAGAATAATTACGGTACCGAAAATTCGACGTAATCTGAAAATCAATTCTGTGTGAATGTTTTTTACTCCTACGCATTTCAATATGTTGCCATAGCTGATTTCTAGTTTGTAATATTAGATAAACACATGTAAATAGAAATATGCTTTTAAAATTATTACCATGTAATGCTAGAGGAGAAAAAACTAATATTGCTAATAAACAGATAAAAGAAATTTGATTTTTTTTTTTATTCAAATCCCGCTATATCCAGAATTTCAGACTATAATTGTAGATTTTTTTTTGTTACATTATGTAACATAAAAATAAGTCACAGCAGTTGTTTACTGTGTTACAATTGAATCATCAGGCTCATTTTAAACAGTGTCCTTGAAAATGATTAGTCAACCCTGATGTTGATTTCTTTTAACTCGATCGACTGCATGCTCAGAGGTTTTGTTTGTCCTGCAGAAAATCAACACATGAACATTTTGTTACACTTTGCTTAATGGGGCAAGCTTAAAAATTAAATAAATAGAGGGAATACATGTACCATGCAGTTACGTATTTCCTTTTAACTAAAAAAATTTTTTTTCATGGAAATATTTGTAATTTTCCTTGAAAAATTCGCTACAACTGAGAGTGCCTCTTAAGTTATTGTTTATAGAAGCATTAAATTGTCATAAGCTCCTAGCCTGAATGTTCAATTACATTATGTAACAGTCCACTCCATCCAGATGTACCATTTGATGTATCTACCAGTAACTTTTAAAAAATACTTTCCCAGAAAAAACATTTTTTAAACCAAATTTATAGAAGTAGTCAAGATTTAGTGAATGATTCCAGAGTGTCTTTTTGATGCTGAACAATTAAATTATGACGTCATAATTGATTTTATTTATTCTATTCTCATACTTTATGGCTTTAAAGAAATTGTTACGTAGAAAATGAAACAATTTCTTGGGATTTTAAATTAAATCATGGGAAAAGTAATCCCGATACCTGCATGTACCAGTATATTCAATTTGTCAATTCAAAACGTGATTTTTCATTTCAATGTGTTTAGCAAACATATAAGCCCCAGTACACCTTATCAAACAGAGCTATATATTGTTTTGAAGGATCATTGAAAAAAATTTATATCTTAAATTTCAAAAACTTGTAGGCAACTTTTATTTACTAAATGTAGATCATGACCTTAAACTACAGTTTCTGGGTCTAAACAAGTAGTTTTTTACATATGAATATTTCATATGATATTTTTACAGTTTCAATCGGTAATTTTCTTTTTATAAAAATATTCAAGTTTGACAACTGTAATTCCCAATTACATCAACCTAAGCTGATATTTATGATGAATGATATATGATGTTTATGTTATAACATTTCTATAATATGAATTTTTCAGAGGTGCGACGTCTCGCAAGCTATAATCAGATCTTTAATATGCAACAGTCTCTTCTGGATGCCATTGTGGACACTGCGCAAAAATACCACCCGGACAATGTCCGGCATGTACCAGCAGTTCTTCTGTTACTGACCCATATACGACAGGCCGGCGAACGGGGGATCGCGTTCTTTCAGAGACTCAAGTCCGAGGGCGTTGTGACTTTTTGTGATTTACTGAAGGAAATGCTAGATGCACAAGACTTTTTAGAGAAGAAATCTTCAAATGAGGGAGATTGAAAATTTCAACAAAAAAGTGTATGTGTATTGTCTCAATCACCATGGTGATCCTAGTGTAACTAAAATGACCTACGTGATATCGTGATATCCTGACTCCTTTTGGCTGCAGATGCGTGCAATGATATTTCTGATGTACACATAGAGGATGAGAAATTTAAGAAGAAGAAGAAGAAAATAAAAAAGAATAATTATGCATTTAACGTTGAAAATGTATATGTATAATGTGTTTGTAATTTAAATTCAACAATTTAAAAAATACTACAAACATTTAAATGAATTTTAATACTGCATGTGGTATAATGTCCTGAATTTCTATTGTTACAATGTATTGTATATATATCCGATTCTACTGAACTTTTTTTTCTGTTATTTTTAACTAAAAATGTTAAGGGTGTTTGGTAAGGGAAATTGATTCATGACAAAACATTTTCAGGATGTGCATTGCAAAATTTTAAGAGCATTTTTTTTTTTACAGCCAGTGTCTACATATACATTGTATACTGCATTTTTAGATTCCAGGTGCACTATGAACAAAAAGCAATGGTTTTATTTCTAAATTGAAGTAAATAGAAAATAGATTTTTGCTTTTATCTTGTCATATATCCCTTCATCTTCACGAAATTCATTCATCAAACTTTAAAAATCCCCAGCAAGTGGGATTTTTTTTCAATTGTATGTTAATTGTCCTCTTGATAAAAAAAAAGAAGAAAAAAAAAAGCTGGAACAGAAACATTCAGCTCTAAACATTTTTTTTCAATGTACGTGGCACTATATGTATCAATTAGGCGAACAAATTGTTATTTATATTATTAGAATGTTTTTTCCTTGTGGTAGCTTAAAGCTACAGATAAGAGAACTTCACCATGTCAATTGGGGGCATTTTAATAGAAAGATATTGCATGGGTGTATAATTTTATTTTTTTTTTTAATGTTACTATGTGAAATGTGAGCATAGTTGTCTTTTCTTGTTGAGCTAATTCTTTTGTCTGCTTTAAGGTGTGGTACAGGTGTTTTGTATTCCCTTAACAATGTACATAAATGCACTTGTTTGTGTTAAATTCACATACATGTAGTAGTGTTAAATGGAAAACTGGCTATGAATAAATACTTTTTTTTTCTAAGCATGCACCAAATGTAAATATTTCTGTTTTTAAAAAAATATATGAAACTTCAATTTCTTTTTGTAAATGCATTGAAAAATCATTTGTTTTTTTTAAACAACAGTTTATGGGGTTTTTTTTTTTTTATCAAAATTAGGAGTTTTATTATAGATAATTGAAATTTTTGTCTGGGATATTAAAAGTATGTATACCCATAGATCATGAAAATTCTCAATTTCTTTCTAAAATTATATCTGGAAAACAGCGCAAATTAACTCCTGGAAAATTATTGGCCGAGAAGGACAAATATTGTTTTCTCTTCAAAATAACAAGTTTTATGTATTTTTTTCTTGTTATGAATCATGTTTGTTGTTATATAAAAGTGCTATTTGAGTTTCAGTTACTTTTGATTTTTATATATGTGTAGGCCTATGTATTATATAAATTGATACTTTGTCAGACATGCACTGTGGAAAAAAATGTTGAAAATGTTTCGATGTGGGATTATAAACTAATTAATTCATATCTTTTAAAATGTTTCAATGATATTCATTCTAAAAGTCATATGATCTTTAAAATTTTATTTATCAGGGTTTTAATTAATCTTTTTATATGTATTTATTGTATTAAAAGTGACCATTTTAGAAATCTTGGAAGAATTTTTAAGCTGCATGCTCTAGCCTAAACAAATTTTAGTGAAGTATTTTCAGTTGTTGCTTGATTGTTGCAAACAGAATTACAGTGTTATATTTTTTCAGTATTTTTACCATAATGTCTATACATATACTGATTCCTTGAAAATTTGCTGTTAAAGTTAAGACATACATTAACCAGTCTATTACAAATTCAAGCTACAGTAAAAAAAATCTCATATGAACAGAGCAGTTGGATTCATTTTAAACCCAATTAGCTTTATATCCCTCAATTTGATGTTTTTAATACTAGAGAAAATGAATTTAGTGACTCACTGATAGTGTGATATTTGCTAGCATAACACTGTTTTACTGTAGCTTACAAAATGAACTTTTTGCTTTTATGATATGATGAGAGGCACACTTGTAAAATTTTTAATTCTCTGCAAGATGAAGCTGCAAATATTTTTCAAGCTCCTTAATTTTTCTTCGTCAACTTCACTGGTACAAATTGTATGTCCTCTCTTAGTCGGTTGCTTTGTTTTGAATTAAATTTGTTATTATGCATTTAGATAGGGCAAAGTAGAATTGGGGTCACTGTGCTTTGAAGGAGCATGTTTGGAATTGGCCTGCATGACAAATTCTCCAAAAATGTGTGGTGGGGGGGGGGGGGGTACAGTACATTAAAATTGTTTTACTGGATTAAATAAGGGGTCTGATAGCGTTTTTTATAGCTTTTGTCTTGAATAAAAGCACACAAATAAAATGAAAAAATTAGGTTAATGGATTTTTTTCCATGGGTCTTTAATGCATTGCAAGTCTTAGATGTAAATTGTCTGAAAAAAATGAACAAACAAGAAAATAGGGGGGTTATTTGGTTGACAAAACAGAAAAAAGGCGTGCATTTCTGGTAGATAATTGTTTTCCTGTTTTTTGATCAAGCATTACATAATATGTTGAAAGGGGGAGTCTGTTTTTAAGAGTACATATCCACTTGCGACCCAGAATAAGTGCAACAGACTTTTCATTATTGGCTCTATGTTCTTGATGTCCTCTTGATTAGCATTTTTGTCGTGGGGGCCATTTCCATGCAGGCGCAGTTTTAGCAAAGGTTTCTTGGTGCAGTCAAAGCCCCGCCCCCTTTCTTGACATTGGTGCAGATTATATATATATATATAATTATAAATATATATATATATACATATATATATACTATGTTGTTGTTATGAAGGTTGTTCAGAACCTTAACCATGTACTGTTATCTAGATAAAGGGACATTGGATCTGGCTATGTGTCATTCATCCATAACCCCTAAATTCATATTGTAGTTTAATATGTATTTTAATAAAAAAAAAATTCAACTTTTTCAATCTAATGTTATCTTATAAAACAATGGTGTGCACAACCAGGCATGAATTCGGGTTAATATACATGTATAACAAGTTTATATGGTAAAGCGGTTTCAGATTAAATTCTGTTTTTTTTTTTTTTTTGGGGGGGGGGGGGGGGGTGGGCAGAGAGCAATAATATTCTAATCAAATTACGTGATTCAAAGCTATGACTTATTACATGCAATTTTTGTTTCTGTATATTAATTATTATAGAAAACTTAAATGAATAAATACACAAAGTCAGAGTAATACATATTAAGCGCTTTCATTTTCATCTTCAGATGTTTTACTTATATATACATGTATAGTCTTTCCATCTGGCCTTGACTGGAGAGAGATTTTCCATCATGCAGTTACATGTAAATGTAACACACACACACACACACAAACGTGGAGAAGAGGTACAGGTTTTGGGATCAAACAAAGCTCAACTAAGACAAAAAAATGACTATATAAGCTATGTAAATGTTTTTACAAAAAAAATATCATTGCTTTTTTTTCCTACTTTATCATCACTTATTCTATACCACGTAAATAAATCTCAACACTTGCTGTCAGAAATAAACAAGAAACTAAAATCCAACAGTGGTGATTTAAGAAATGATTATTGTGAAATAAGTTTTAAAAAACTACTTTTAAAATAATGTGTTTAAAAATTACCAACTAAAGACACTGAAATATTTACTGCCAGTAATTACTCCTGTCACATACCGAGTAATTATTATTTTTTTCAGTGACCGACAGTCTTTCATCATAGTTTACTTCCTGTAACAGATGAATGATGTAAAACAGCTTGGCTATATTTTTTCACAACGCATTGACCATGCTTTGTAATGGATGCATGATTAGATTTGTATTTACTAAAATTCTCTCTCTCTCTCTCTCTCTCTCTCTCTCTCTCTCTCTCTCTGTGCAAAATAGCAATATTTTCTGCATATCAAATATATTTTTTTACTGCATGACGCAATTCGAGGCTCTCTCATGTTTGCCGATATCAAATGCAACGATGTCGTTATTTTAAATCATCCAACTTGATCTTCTTACGCCCACAATGTGTCAGTGTGCTTAAAACTCCATTTATCCTGCACTTCCAATAAGGTGACAATTTATAAGCCTAATTAGGCAGCAGTTTGTAGAAATTGATTAAAACAACCACGCAAAATATGTCGTTACATTTTAAAAAAAATAAAGGTGGAGGGAAGGGGGGGGGGTCTGACAAGATTTTGTTAAGGACATTGGCTCACTCATTAATATATTTGCATGTGCTTGACGTCATGCGATAATCTCTGCTTTTCCTTTATTTGACTAAGAATCCATACCGTGTGTTCTGCAAGCATTTATCAATCAATATTGACCCACTTTTCTACACTTTTCAATAACTCAGGGTCGATTTTGTTTAAACCTTTTCCCCCTCAAATTTCAGTAACAATAAATTAAATTAAACAGTGATGCGCTTATCATATTCCGCAAATAATAAACTTGATTCAGTATTAAAATACATATATGTATTTATAAACAATGGCTAAAAGCTTTGCCATCAATGAATACAATTTTTTCGAGCACAGAAATCAAATATATATATATATATATATATATATATATATATATATATATATATATATATATATATATATATATATATATATATATATATATCATAAAGGATAAATAATTAAAAACAATTGGGAATTTCATAGGTTACACATACATGTACATGTAATATGTAGTGCATAACGGCGGTATTCACAAACACTTATTTTTCTTGCTTCGTTAACATGCATCAAATGCTCTCCATAATTTCATGGACATGTCATAAAATACACGGATCTGTATTCCGGAAAAAAAAATTTGTTCGACAGTCGATAAAACATACAATTAATTATACATCAGTATATTCGGTGCAAACCAACAACGCGAATTTAATTATTTATAACGAATTTATCAATTTCCTCGTTTTGTAACTTGAACATAAATCGATCAACACAAAATTGGTAGCCATTAAATTCTAATTTTCTACTTTGTGGTGCATAAATTAAGGCATGCGGTGCCCTGATAAATGCTGTGAAGTTGTACATTGTAAAAACTTAATTGGTAACGTTACGGACCATTTTGGCCGCACCCTGCATTAAGATCCCTACCCTATACATTATATGAGTGTTTTGGTCCCGTCCTAGATTCAAATCCCTACATTGGGAGACATGAAATTAAAAATTTTGATGGATGGCTTTATTTTTTTCATTTTATATATGCAGTCAGTTTTATCGAAGACGATTTTTTAAAACATTAAATGCATTAACACTATATGGCTATTTTGGCCCTGCCCTAGAGTCAGAACCCCTACCTTTGGGGACATTAAATGTATAATTTTGGTAGAGGGCTTCCTGGTCTATAGAATTATGAATTCAGTTTTCCTTAGAGGTGGGTGGATAATTTTTAAACATTGTATGCATTAACACCATACATCCATTTTGGCCCCACATAAAGGCAAAACCCATACTTTAGCTGGGGACATGAAATTTACAATTTTAGTATAGGACTACCTAAGGTTAACATCATTATGACGTCTGTTTTTCTTAAAGATGTGTGAAAGTAGAGAAAAAGGTCATTAACACTGTATGCCCATATTGCCCCCCCCCCTCCTACGGCATGAATCCGACCCAGGGGCCATGAATTTCACAATTAAGGTAGAGGAGTTCGTGGATATCATAACCATGCATTCAGTTTATTTCCCACATGTGTGGGAGTAAAGAATGAGATTTTCTAAGATTTAATACATTTTCACTATATGACTATAACGGCCCTGCCCTAAGGTCTTAACCCCTGTCACGGAGGTAATGAATTTCACAATTTAAGTAGAAGACTTCATGGACATCATAACCATGCATTTGGTTTTTAACAAATATATATATGTATTGGAGTAGAGAAAAAGATTTCATAATTAATGTATTTATACTATATGGCCATATTGGCCCCACCCTAGATCCCGAACCCCTGACCCAGGGGCCACGAATTTCTCAATTTTGGTCGAGGGCTTCATGGACATGATAACCATGCATTCAGTCCTTTCCTCACATATGTTAAGATGAGTTTTGAAAAATTGGCCTCTTTTTTAAAGCGCTAAGCATAGCTTTAGCGCTTTTTTGTCGCCAGATTTCTAAACCTACTTCCACTTTCGTTTTCGCGTTTTCTATATACCGCCACCTACTGGCGGATGCTGAGAGGTCGTACCCTGGAGATGACGTAATCTTGAAATATCATAACTTTGCAGTAGGGAGAACTTATTTAAATTGAAGTTATCCTGCATGCAGATGCATTTGTTCTACCAGTATTAAATTAACAATAAGTTTCATTTAAATGTCATTATTTTATATCAGATACGGGTGCTCCAAAACCCATATCATGATGATTTATTTCGAGAGAAAAAAGATGGTATATGCATTAAGTTGTGTTTTATGTGTTTACTAATAATTGAAATAATTCTACAACATCAATAGATTTTGAGTGTTTTTAATTGTAATATCTTTCAGTTATGAACACCATGTTTTATATAAAAATGCAGAATTTTTGTCGTTACTTGAAATACTACAATACACATATGTAATAACTTGTATAAAGTGATACCAGCTAACCTCGTTTAATTTGCAAATATGATTTTTTTAATGATCTAATTTATGTGCAGTATGGACAAATTACGCAGTAAAAAAACACTTTACAAGAAGCATGCACTCTGTAGCTCTGCTAAACAGTAGCGAAATCTGTTTAAAACTAACTAGCAAAGCTATGAAATTACTACAAATGATCTCAATCAAGCATTCTCTTTTTAAACATGCTTTAAGGCAGATTGTTATATTTCAATTTTACATATTAAGTGCATTTTTCTCAATAACGAACTATATGATTCTTTACATGTATTTTCATATCAATCGATATATTTTTAAAACTTTCTTCCCCGCTTAGCGCTTTTTAGTACTTTCAGTACTTTGATTTTTTTTGCATATTAAGGATGGTAGAGCCATGATTGCAAAATTTAGATTCCTCTTACCATAGAGATGATTCACACCAAATATGGTAACAATAGGCTTTGTAGTTTTCAAGAAGAATTAAAATTGTTAATGCATGACGCACGACGACGGACGAAGACCAATTGCAATAGGTCACCCGAGTGACTCAGGTGACCTAAAAACCTTATTCATTCAATAAAATTGCATTATACAATTATTTATATTTTAACCAACGGACTATTTACACTCTCAGCACAATAAAACTAACCAGTGTATATGCTTAAAAAATCTAAAAAAAAAAACCAAAAAACAAAAAACCAAATCATCGAACAATGCAAATAACAGACGATTTTTAATTATAAAAAAATTAATTAATTTATTTCTGGGTATCAGTTTATAGATTTTCTTCTTTTCAGAGACCCATTTCTGGTATGTACCGCAACAAATCCGTTAAGAAACAATATCAACATTATTTCATAAAATTATTCATGTAGTAATAGTCAAACCAAATTCTTTATTTTTTAACGCAATATCCATCTCAGTCTATTTACATTATGCAATATATTGATCGAAGTCATGCAACTCAGCATACCTTTACATCAGGAATTTTCAAATTTACACGTACAGAAAATTCTACCTTGTAGGTATTTCCTCCCATTCTAATTAAGGAATTTCCTCCCATTTTTAATAAGGAATCACGCATTATGAAGATGGATTTGTTGATATTAAAAAAATATACATGTATAAATTAACTTTCGGAAAAATGTACTTGTTTCAAAGACAGCTTCTTCTTTCTCCCACATGTTACCATGGCAACATTCCCGCCTAAAGTTTCATTTGTCACGGCCGACCCGTAAAGAGAACTCATCCCAATAAGAAATTATAACACAGTGTCACATTAAACATGCACATCACTTTATAAATATATTAATTTATAAATAACATGTTGGAATTGATTTTTATTGTGTTTCTGTGTAGATTTACATGATACTGATCCCCTCGTCAGCTTTTTTTAAGACTGTAGATCAAAGAAAGATAACTCTAAAAACATAAATACTGTTGTTCATGTCTTTATTATCTGGATTTCTCCGTAATTAATTAAAACATACATTAAAAAGGAACCCCTTTCAATTCTACATATTGTATTGTATGTACAGTAATTAAAATTTGTTAAAGAAAAAAACCTTTAAAGATAAGGAAAAATAACAAAACAAATATTAAATATAATAATTTTCTCTTTTTAAAGTTAAAATTTTATTGAAGATTATTGTATATTTCATTGTAAATGAAATATCAGATTATATCTTTAGCAAAACAGACAAAGCAGGTTATATGCTAAAATATTATTTCTCAACATATTTGATTTTTTTAAACATTTGATTTGAAATCTTGAAAACTATTTTAATGAATGGTGAGGTGGAAAGTGTTAAAAAAATTCCTGATCTCTTAAAAATTATTGCACAGGCAGAGGAGTATCTTTTACAAAACTAAAGAGGCATGATTAATTTGAAGAAAAAAAATATTCTTTTTTATATAAATAAGTCACACTACATCCATACACAAATTCTCTTATACATACAGAACCACCCCCCCCCCTCTACCAACCCCCTCCCCCATCCTCCTGAACCCATGCATGCACACACACATCCCAGTATCACAATTTGTAGTAAAAAAAATGCTCTGCATCAAATGAAACCCCCCCTCCAACCTCCACTTTTTGACTGGTCACATCTTTTACACCTTGTAAACCCCCCCCCTTCCCCATATATTGACTAATCATATTTTTACACATTGTCACCCCATCCCCTTCCGCTACTGTACATTCCTAATTAAACACAAGGAATTAATATCCACGTAAAATCGTGAGAGTCTCCCTTTCATTTTTTGGACAGACGTAAACTATAAGGAACTATGATAAAAAATTAGCGTTCGCAATTTTATATTCTCACGATTTGATGCAAAACAATCGAGTCACGGCAATAGGTACTCGCGTAAAATAAGGAATCTACAGTATATGCTGGTCACATCTTTTACACTTTGTAACCTCCCCCCAACCCACTATACATGTATTGACTGATCATATTTTTAACACATTATCAGCCCCCCTCCTCTCCTTCCACTACTGACTGGTCACGTCGTCCGCCTTTGGCAAGGTCCACCTCTGAGACTGGATGAAATCCTCACACTCCGACAACACCAGACCCATCTCTGCCTTGTGACTGTCAATACACTGCTTGGTCACCTCATGAACAATCAAATCATTCTGTCTGAACCACAGCTAAAACATGGGGAAATGAAAAATTAAAGAAAGATGGAAATGGATACAAATGATTCTTGTGATTGTATAAAGCCTCATTAGAATTTTACAATTTTTTCATTAACATTTAATTTCTAACAGTTGAAATGTGGTTTTTTTCTGCCATAAAAAAATGCTACATGTAGTTAGTTATGCTAGCTCCACAAAATAATAAGACAGCCTTAAAATATTTTCAAGAAGGAAAATGTACTTATGCTTGATCTTGCATCTTTTTTACTATTCATTTTTTATACACATGTACTATCCAGTTCTATAAGTTATTAAGTTAAGGTAAGGTATAATGTTAGATTTTACCTGTGAAGTAGCCCCGTTACAATACTGCATTAGGACATAACCATGGGTCTCCTTTAGGTCAGCTGTCAGACACATTCCATGGTTCTTGATCATCCCCTTCTTCTTCCAAGTCCACTCCTACAAATCAGATATTATAAACCTTTCACCATTACAATCACGTACTACCTAGGAACTAGCTGCTCTTTTGCAGGGCATACAGTTAGCCAAGGTTTTAGATGATAGATAATTAAATGACATATGTATATGAAACAATTGCTGATATGTAATATTTTCCCAGTTTATTTTACAATATGATTAGTATTATATACTGCAAAAGAGTAGAACCTTAGTAATCGTGATAAATTCCTATGTTGTTAGACATTCAAGAGTTATCTCCCATCAGAAAACATTTCACTTGCACATATATATATATAGTAATACAAGTATTTTGTTGAAATACCTGATAAATATATTTTCATAAAAAGCATTATACATGTACATTTTTATTCACATTGCCAACAAAAGTTCATCTTTAACATGAAGATCTTCATGAACATGTAAATCAAGTCTTGTTCGCTTTTAATTTTCAATCACTTGCAGAAGAGTAAAATCTTAAAAATACTTGTATTGTGTCATAATAAGTACACCAGTAAAGCAATAAAATTTAATTCCCTAGATCTCAGGCCGCCCCCATCTGATTTAACATTGCGCATTGCATATTTTTATCTGTAATTGAAATTTCTCAAGTGTGCTTGTGATTTCCAGGAAAGATATCCAGAATCAGGACTGCACTTTTACTCAAGTCTGTAAAATGCTTGATGTAATAAAGAACATAATTGCAAACATTGCAATGGCCTCTGAATCTAGTTACAACATGCTGTGTTCAAGTTACGATTGTGACAGCAATGATTTCAGTTTAGATACGAACAGGAACATTGCTCAATTTCAATTGCATATAGAAGGGGAGTTTGTGCAGCTTAATGTACTATACTTAGTGTTTTATTGTGCTTTAACACAGGGCTCTGTCAAAACTTGTAGCTTTGATGTTTCCTGAAGATGATTCGTTTACTTCATTTAGTTTGAGCTAGCTCATAAATCTAAGACCGTCACATTCAATGTAAGGTAACTATCTATGTGCATTAAAACATCGCTTTTTCTGTATTATGATAAGAATTCCAACTTGTAAAAATAAAGGAATAAATCCTGCATCTATTTTTTTTAATGAAATAACAAGAAAATAAAACACCACCATGCCATCTCTATTTTTTAAAAATATTAGCCTGACAACCAAGCAATTAATTTTGTACACAGGAAAAAGCTCTGCCATTTAGTCAACTGAAATGTGACTGAATGGTAACTCAAAGGTGACAAAATGGTGAAGCTTTATCCTGTGTTATGGCCTTAGAAAAGGTAAATATATGCTATGCTATGGCATGTTGTCTTTCCCTATAATAAAAGTCAGCAATGTAATGGTTTTAGAAAAAGTTTCTATCACTGTCAACAACACTCAACAGACAAACAGACAGTGGCCACTTTTTACCTGAGAGTTTTTCTCCTCGGAACATTGGCTTAGACTGGCCAGCACAGGAACATGTCCAAGAGCAATGTCCATACACATGTCTGTCCCTTGTCTAATCCGCCCATAAACAAAGTCATCGTCAGACAGGGGCTTTAACTGCGGGAGGACGTTATCAAGGTACCATTTAAACGAGTGGCATTTCATCTGACCCCGCATCTTCCTCCTCTCAGCCATACTACAGATCAACACCAAACTTTTTTTCAGTTTCAACAAAAATCATTGGCCAATTTCACCCTCTAATATGAAATGTTCCATGACAAGGCTACATCTATTCATAATTTCAGAGGAAGAAAAAACATTGTTGCAAGAGACATGGAAAATAGTTGCTGTATTGACTGAAAAAGTATTATTTTCAAAATTTTAGAACTGTCCTTTTTTAATAGATAGTTAAGCAATTGGGAGCATGTGTGTCTGACACAAATACCGCCATATACCTGCCATGGGAAGTCATCCGCGCTGCAGGACGGTTGGCATAAAAAAATCTTTTATATCCATCCAGCCATACCTCCGCTACTCTTCGTAAATCCCTGAAAAATAAAAAAAAGAATCCTCGCTCTATTACTTTAAACTTAAGATCCAACAACAAATAGTAAAAAAACATCCATGACTTCTAATCATTTAAATGAAAAAGAGGTTATACTTCATACATTATTTGTCTATAATACTTCAAAAGCACTGCAAAAAAGTTCTGTAAATCTAACATTGCTAAACATGATTGTAGGGACAACCTTACAGGTACATATATGGGGACACCTTTTATACAGCTCAACTTTTTCTCTCATCTTGTTCCCTCTATATAAATTTGAAATTATTTTAATTGGTGTTGAACGTTTTTCTGTTACATTGATATATTCTACCTTATAACAGAGACAGAGTTGCTCTTCTTTGTTGCAGATCTCTTGTGTTTCTTTATGAAGCCCACATGACTGCATGAAAGGATTTCAACCGTACCTCCACACATCCAGGATTTCAAAGACAGCTCTGGAATGTTTATCAAAGTGATTAAAACTTGTGGTGTTTGAAATAAAATTTGAAGGATTACAAGTCACCAGTTTCTCTGTAGCGTACATTCAGCAAGAGTTTTACAAACACAGCACCTGATTACCTAGACTTGCTGCACCCCAGTTTTCCAGACCAGGATCAAACTTGCCAAGCCTCTCAAAGTGCTTTCTATCAACAGCCATGACATTTCCTTCGAAGACTGGTGTTCTTAAAAAATAAATCAACATGTATCCTCATTCAATCAATTTTTCAGAATTTTTTTGAAGAAAAGAGTCAAAACTCTTCATTCAACCAATTTTTCAGAATTTTTTTTTTTTTTAAGAAAATAGTCAAAACTCTTCATTCAATCAATTTTTAAGAAAAGAGTCAAAACTTTTTCCATCTTTAAATTAAAATTAGTTAATACTGGATATATTATTATTCCTGTCCTATTCAAATTTCTTTTCTTAGGTTTCTGATTTGCGACTGAAATGTGAATGTTTTTTTTTTTACCTTTAACAGTACTTTCAGTACTTTGATTATACCTTTATTAATTTTGAAAAAAAAAATTCTTTCTAATTCATAGCACTTGGCTTCTTTTAAATTCAATTTTTTCATCAATCCTTTATTTTTTTAAAACTAGTACATATAATGTTAAAGATGGATTCTGAGGCATAAATAAATTTTGGTGCTGAAAAGCTTTCATTTTTGAATCTGTAATAAATGCAAAAATATAAATTATACCGGTATATGACTCAACTCACACAATAGGTTCAGTTTTCTTGAAGATCATATCTGTTTCAGTTGTCAGCTGTTGCCATTTTACAGATAAACCCCAGTCAAAAACTGATAATAGAAGAATAAAAAATAAATTTGAAGACTTTATCAATTTCAATACCTGGAATATTCAATGGCTTCTGATGAAGATATATTTTCAAAAGGACTGGGATCTAAATCATTTTACAAGTACTGTTTATTGTGTATACTCTCCTCTCTATCTTCCTCCTCTCCCTCTCTCTTTACCTTATAACGAGTAATGATCAACTAAGAAAATATTAGACAAGCAATACAGTCATGTACTTGTTGACATTCCAACTATATTTTTACCAAATGAGTAATGTGACAATAAGAGAGAGAGAGAGCGAGCGAGCGAGCGAGCGAGCGAGAGAGAGGGGGGGAGGGAGAGAGAGTATACACTGATCTGTATTTATATCAAACTTTAAACAAAAAGGAGGTTGTCATGGCTGTCTATGTAAAACATTTAAGGTTGTTCTTTGCATGTAGAAAAGGCCCGAGAAGTTATGCTGAATAAATGATGTAAACTAATGCTCTGACTGACTTACCTGCCCTTTGGTTGGTGCTGGTGAACTCATACTTAAATGTCTCTGAGTTGATGTAATCTATGACAGGTCCCACAACAACGTTTTTCCTCTGAAGGAAAAGTTTTAATCAATACAAGCTGTAAACTAAAGCCTCAGAAATTCCATTCTCACTAGCCACGGGTTAGTGAGGAGTGGCACGGATCAGAAACCCTTGACTAGTGAAGATGCAGAATTTCAAATCATGACAAAATTAGAAACTGCATTAAATTCTCAACTCTTCAGTTATTTTTAAAGCATAAATATTCCAGGGGAATTCATTTCCATTTTCTAAAAAGTTCGCTTTTGGGTTTTATATATCATATAAACTATGAAAAGCTCATCATATAGTGTATCAATTAAAGATACTACAACTATTCCAGCAAATGTACTTAAAATGAAGGGATTTGTGATAAGATAAAAATGATATTATTTGAAATTGACCATGTATTCAGTATTTTGCTAAAATCAGAAAATTAATCTCTCAAGGAAATCATTTATTTTACAGTAATCAGATTAATAACTCAATTACATGTGTAATTAATTGAATGATTGATTAGAGAACATGACAAATAGTTCACCACTTGGATTCTCTCCAGTAAAGGCTCCAGCCAACCATTGTTTACCTCCCCTGCTCCATTCATGAGAACTAACACCTCCCCTGTAGCTTTTTCTGCTCCGATTAAAAGGGAGGCAACTGGACCTATAACCAAAACAAAGTCCATAAAGCAACCAGATTCTTGATCTTCTTGGGTTTTTTTTTTTGCATCATTGGTCTAGTGCAATATTTTAATAAGAGAAAACAAATTTTTAAGTTGATGAACCACAATTACTCTCCTAATCAAGACTTGATCAAATCATATTCTAATATGATGACCTACACCATGGTTCAGCAAAATACATGTATACATCTGCATGTACCGTAGATTCCTATAAAATTATTGTGAGGAATAGAGGGTTCTGCGTGAAATTGCTTGAATCCATCCTGGATATAAAAATCACGCTTTTATCTTTTTTAAAAACTAAGTAATATTATAACAAAAATTCATAGCTTCGAATCTTATGTTCTATCGATTTGATACAAAACTGCAGAATAGCAGACATAAGTATTCGCATAAAAAAGAATTTACAATTTTGCAGAAAAGATATAGAAATGTACTGGTATACATCTGCATGTATTGTAGAAAAGAAACAGAAATTTCATAAAACAAAGATTTACCATTTCCTTCAGGAATGGTCTTATGGTCTGCATAAACAGACACTTTAGGAATTGTGGAGAGAGATCTGTGATAAAAATCTGTAAGAAATCAAGCAAGATCATTGTTACCATGGTTACACTCTAACACAGTTTACATTTCAAATGAAAATTAGGCTTGAAGGTCTTTTAAGGTTCTGTAAACATACCAGTTTCTCTTCCACCATCATCAATGATAAGAATTTCCTTCACAAGATTTGGTGACGATTGCCTCAGGATGCTACAAAAGGATTGAAAGAAGCTGCCTCAATACATTCAGCAATAAGCTAAACTGTACACATAGCTAGATGATTTTTATCACAACACACACACATTATAACCAACACATGACAAAAAAAATTTTTGTTATGCTTATTTCCAATTTTCAATTTTTGATTGCTTTTTATTTCCATAAGTCACATGGACCACAGTTATATACAAGTTATGTAACTCTGCAAAGAGAATATCAATTTTAGTTATAAACGCTGTACCCTGAAGATACCCAGCACACACCTCATCACCATCCTGAGTACAACAGACGGAGCCTCATTCTGGAGAACAATGATAATGGAGGCAGTGGGCAGAGCCTTAGTAGGTCTTAGTGCGTATTTGCAACTGAAAAAGGCAGCAATGCATGAATATCATCTGTGGAACTTTAAAAAAATCAAACAACTAATATTTTATATGTTTGTCCTGTACAAACCAACTCAAAAAAAAGTACCTGACTCCAGAAATTTTAGTTTTCAGTCTGATTACACCATAAATTTTGCAGATCTATTTCACAATTTTTCATTTTGGTGTTAATGTTTAAAAAAAAAAAAGAAGGTACTACTACCAACATTGGATAAAATCAAATACCCTCACAAATTATGGTAGATCCTACATTAATTATAAATTAATTATGAACTGAGATTTCTCTATAAACTAGACCTTTGTGGTCTTTGATCGGCGACTGTTCTGTTCCAAGGTATGTTAAAACTCTTGTTGACATTATAGCCATAGTCCTTGTTTCTTTCCTCTCTGTAATTTTTAAGAAAATTGTCCGGGTTGAAGTTCCTTAAGGGAATAGAGTGAACCTGAAAAAGAAATTGCTCATTTGTTTAATATAAAGGAATCATGTGTATGTGTCCAGAATATGTCCTGTACACAACTAACAGACCCAACCTAACAGAAAGTAGACCCCTACTAAACCTTGGCTTTACTTTTGGGTCTGCTCAGGGATTATTCGGGTTGCTAGAGCAGACCCAGGGTTAACCCAGAGTAAACCCAACTAAACAAAGAGTAGATCCAGAGTGGACACAGAGAGTAAACCCTGATTAGAAGTAGACCCTTGAAAGCAAACCCTACATGTGTATTTAATTGGAATATACAAGAGGTGGGGCTTACAGGCGGTAACATAGTAAGATAAAAAAACTGGTCTGCTTCACACTTCAGTGCTTTAAGTGGACCCAAAAGTAAACCCCGAGTAAAAACCAAAGTAAACCCCAAATGGACCTAAAGTAAACCCCGAGTGAATACAAATTTTTAAAAGGCAGACCCCACCAAGTAAGCCCTGAAAGTAAACCTGGGGTTTACTCGGGGTCTACTCTGGTGTTAGGTTGGGTCTGGTTAGTACTGTATCAACATATCATCTGATCTGAAAAAGTCAACATATCTATTTAAAAAAATAGAAGAAGATGAAGGTTGAATCATCTGAAGAGAGATTTTCCAGGTTTAATTACTGATACATGCAGCTGCTTACCTAGCGAAAATGATTTTGAACCATAAGTGTTTTTTTAGTGCAATACGCCTTGGACAATTGTTGTTGAGCATTAAAATAAATTTGGAAAGGCAATCTAACGTAGGAATATTTTACAAGCAATCGTACTGATCAGATAACTGTCATCCAAAATGGTTGTGTGATGCATAACTTAACAAAAGGCCCTGGGGCCACATTGCTCACCTGAGCAATAGCTTTAGACTATCTAATTTAGAGTTTAAAATACAAAATATTTCGACAGTTTGGTAGAGCATAATTTGATTTTCAAAGATTTTCAAATATTTCTCCAAATTATTCTTAAGTTAAACATTGCACGCAATGTTTTGAGCTCATATGAGCTCCATTACTTCTTTCAGTTCTTGGGAATAAGTCATAAAGCATTTCTTATTCTTTTTCTGGCCATATGATTTTAGTGAATTAAGACTTTTGAAGATGTTTTCTATATATTCCTACATAAAAAAATTTGTAGCCCTAGGGATCATGATTTGAGCAAACACAAACTTACACAATACCCAAGGATGCTTCTATCTACACAAAAGACAGCTTTTCTGGCCATATGGTTTTTGAGAAGAAGATTTTTTTTAAATATACCAACTTTTCAATAATAAAAAATTATCTCCTCTTAAGAGGCTGTGGAACTTTATTTGAAGAAACTTGAATCCCCATCACCCCGTCAGTAATACTTTGTGCCAAGTTTAGTTGAACTGTTGAAATTAGTCCAACTGTTTTAGAGAAGAAGATCTAATGTTAAAAGCTTAGAATGAAGACAACGAGAATAAGTCTACAAAAGCCAATGGACAAAATTTAATCAGACAAGTTTACTTCCGTCTTCGGCTCAGGTGAGCTTTTAAAAAAAGGAAGTTGAACGATATCTAACATAAAAGCATGAAATGCCAGGGACGTTACACTATACGTCCGTGGATAAGCTTGATTAACACAATCATGCCAATGTCAGAAAATTAAAACCACGAGTACAATACCTCTCCAAAGCGATCGATTTCAGTGATGATGTGTACGCCATTTCGTGCATCAAAAATACTCTGCAAAACGCCATTAAAAATGTAAAATCCACTTATAATTAAGAATGCAATGCAAACAAAGAACAAAAGTCGGCGAACTTTTCGCATTATTTTCCTATTGTCATCATGCTCTGTGGGGCGTCACTCGATTTTTCTGATAAATATGATAACAAGGTTTCCAATTTCACTGTTCGCGGCATTGCGACTTCGCAACGTGTAGATGTTGTCAACATCACACAATTAAACTGGTTCTTATACTTACATTAAAGACTCCAAAGGATATTCCGAAAAATAACGCGGGGGACTAGACAACACGGTAGCAGATTGTTTCGCTACCGTACTGTATAATTTCACTTCGTATTTTCACCTCTCTACGCTTACAGTGGATTTAGACTTAAACAATGATATGTAACATTATCTATATTTTACCCTAAACGAATGTTTTTCAAAATAGGTTGATTCCACGTTCATTATTCTGTAACAAATCACGTTTGTCCAAAAAAAAGTCACTGATTTTTTTTTACTTCATTTCATTTTTAACCAGTAATAAGACTCTGATTTAGTGACTAAGGTAACAAATAAAATGACATAAACGTTTGTTTTCACAACCCAGTTATATATAGTTTTATTTCATCCAGTTACGAAATGGTTACAGCTGTTTTCTCTTAGCTGCTTAGTGACAGAGCGTAATTTACAGTTGACAGACCTTTTCCTGTTTGGCAGGAGGTCTTATTACAATGGTTATATTTGCATTTCTATTGTTGTTTCCCACTGTAAGCCCATACGGAGGAGCTGCAATTATTTCTCTATAGCCTAATCGCAATTGCTCTGTCAGTATACTATGACGTCATAAAGGTGTAACGTTATATTATATACTTTTCAATGACGTTATAGATTTAAACCACTATACGATACATCATGTGTTTTTCTCCAACTCCATTAGAATTGACGTATTTACATGTAATATTAAAACATGTTTTTGATAACATTTTAAAGGAATTACTGTTATAACATATCATTGATTCTGTTAACAAATCTATGTGAATTAAAAAGATACATTACAGTCTGAATGTTTACTTTTGATGTAATAGCTAAATGTCAAGGTCTAGGCTAATACAGGGTATTTGCAAGTGGTAAAATGCAAATATAAGTAATAAACAACGATTATATAGTGAACATGGCGTTATGAATAGCAACTGCTCTGCTGGCATATTTTCCATGATGCGCTAGCGCGCATCATGGAATATGCCAACAGAGCAATTGCTATTCATAACGCCATGTTCACTAAATAACGTTGTTTATTTCTTAAATGTACAGGTATGTTTTTTGGGTTGTTTTTTTTGGGGGGGGGGGGGGGGGACGGGACTTATGGTAGCAGTGACGACAGTCATTTTCTTGATTTAAAGGGGTCTTATTTTATTTGGTTACATGTACCTCGGTTATATGACAATGGTTACCATAACCCTTTACCTTGACTACATTTACTTGTTACATGTAACCCATAGTGTAATAATTAAAACGTACATGTTATTATTATGCTAGTATGCTACATGTATAAGGTGAACTTTTTTTAACAGAAACAATCGCATGTGTCCGAAGCCAAATTCCTACTTATACTTAAACAAATTATATACATGTACCCTTACCCTAGCTAACCACAACCCTAACCCACAGGTGCTTGTGGACAGGACCGTGCACCCCCCCCCCTTTCCCTTATCCAATTTTTTCCTTTATTTTTTCAAAAATTTATTATCGTTATTAACCCTTCATATATGTCTCAAGTCGAAAAATAACAGAAATATTACGACTCGGTAGCATTTTATATTCACACTCGTTTCGTCTCTTTATGAATATGAAACGAGTGTAAATTCATATACCGGTACTAGTAATACTGAGTCGTGATATTTCTGTTATTTTTCGACTTGAGATATATATGATGCATCCCTCTTTCAAACAATAAGATCTTATAAATAATAAATAAATAAACAAAAAACTATTATTCATAAAAATAGTGCTTTAAATATATGTTTTTATTAATTTCAAAATGAAAAAATAAATGTGTAACAACCAAAAATGATTATTAATCACTTTTTTCAAATTCTTGGCAATGTCACGATATTTGTGATAGCTAATTAACATAATATCCTCACTTCAGAATTTTTGAGTTTGTGCCGGGTGATTGGATCCGGTTTTGATGACCCGGTTTTTCTTAAAACCAATTATTAATCGCAGAATGATTACTTTATGTTAATTCATAACTAGTATTTCACGTGTTTTAACGGAATTAAATATGAATTATTAAGTCAAGTTTCTTCTTAGATAATCCGTAAAATTTTTATTTTGCCCTGGCCCGGGTTTGCCTACCCATTTTACCAAGACTCCTCTTTAGAACTCTTATCGATTGCGTCATCGGAGTGAATCACCCGAGTACCAAAAGTAGTAGGTACCGAAATATTTTTGGAACACCTCGGCTATTTACATTAACTTTACGTTAGGATTGTTTTAGTGAAAAAGAACGACTCAGCAACCATGCCGTATGTAATGGGAATTGACCACAAATACATCGTGATGGGCTCGCTTGTCTGCACGACAGGAGTTGCCATTTTTTCAACGTATAAATGGTTGCGCGAGAGAAGGAGGCGCAACATAAGTTCTGTGTACGAGTCGCAAAAACTTCTGAACGAGTACCTGGTTTTCCACTATGGGGCCAAAGAAGAAGTTCTGAAATATGACTTTGGGCCCAAGGACTCCCTTGATTTTCCTAAACGATGTGCAGATATGTGTTTGAAACATACTAAAGGATTCGGAAAGGTTGTGATTCCTATTTACTTCTGATAAATGCAGTTAAAATAATAGTCCTAAGACAAACCTTATGTATCTAAATGCCATGCATATGAAATAAATAATGATGTTTTTTTCAAGTTTAATGAATGTTTTGCTTGTACATGTTATAGACGAAAACTTTGAATAGAGCACTGGACATAGGGTGTGCAGTTGGAAGGTCTTCGTTTGAGCTGGCTTGTGAATTCCAGGAAGTAATCGGCATTGATTACAGCCAGTCATTTGTGGATGCATGCGAACACATGAGGGACCTTGGAGAGAAAGTCTACTTTATACAAGAGGAAGGGGACCTTGTCACTCCTCTTATTGCCAAAGTGTCAGACGGAATTGTAAGAATTTAGAGTCAGTGTGCTCATAGTAGATTAAGTGAGAGAGATCACAGGCATTTGTTTCTGACGTAACAATTGTTTTCCTCCACATAATATTGCTAAAAACAAAACAAGTTAAACATCTGTGTCTAACTCAAAATTGCAAAGAGAATATAGACCTCCAAAATATCACATTACTTTTTACATTCAAAGGAAATGCAGCGGAGAAGAGTTTGTTTAAATTCGCTTGTCTAAACCTTCATTTATTGAAGTATATACATGAAGCATGACTGTTTTTTTTTTTTGTCTCGAATCTGCATCAACATTATTTTCTTTTCCATTGTCACTTTGGCTTTCAACTAGAATGTTTAATACATGTCCTAGTCAATTGAGAATTTACACAATTACTGAAACATTTACATGTAACCTTGTGGAAAATGCTTTTTTAAAATTGTGTGTTTGACTCATTTTGAGATTTGTTTGGTTTTCTTTTATGGTGGTGTTGATTAAAAAGTTATGAACTGTTATTTTGCTAATAGGAGAGAGGTAGATGTACTTTTGAGCAAGGAGATGCCTGCGACCTTCGTCATGACCTTGGGTCATTTGGATGTGTTCTGGCTGCCAATTTGATCTGTCGTCTACATGCGCCATACAACTTCCTGCGGCGTTTGTCTGATTTAGTGGCACCAGGAGGAATCCTGATTATTACGTCGCCATATACATGGCTAGAGGAGTTCACAGATAAAGTAAGAGTTATGTACCATGCTGCAGTTTATGTATTGGTCTGACTGTCTCTATTAAGAAAATAAGATTCTAGATTCTAAAATATCATTGTTTTTCTGTGAAATTTAAACTTACTATACAGTAAATTCATGCTGCCAACATTCAAACAAACCATCATTTTATGTTTCTGACAAAAAAATGTAAATTTCTGATAATGTATGAGTAAACCAAGTTGCCATAAATGAAACCTAACAGTTATAAGACTATTTTTGTAATTGAGCCATAGATTTAAAGTATCTTGAAAAGTTTCCTGCTGAATAATATATTGTTGTTTACAGGAAACTTGGCTCGGAGGATATAAAAAAGATGGCCAGGCGGTGACTGGATTCGCCACTCTGAAGAAAGAGCTGGGGCCGAGCTTTTCATTACTGGAGTCCTGCGACATGCCCTTCTTCATCCGGGAAACTGCTCGAAAAAATCAGTGGACCGTGGCTCACTGCACTGTGTGGTCAAGGAAAATGAACTGAGCAGACATGTGGGATTGATTTTTTTCTAGAGTGCTTGTATGTATGTGATAACATGGGAAAGGGTGGGAAGAAATTTGCTCCAGAATTTACATGTACATGTTATTTGGTGTGTTACCGGTAGTATGTTTAAGAAAATCATTAGTTTTGGAAAACGTTAGCATATTGCATGAAGTCTTACATTCCATGTTACACTGAAATTCTTTGTGATGATGTAAGGGAATAAACTATCTAAATACGAATTATCTAAATGCAATACACATTTGATATAGATTTACTAAAAGCATGTGTAAAATATGTGACTGGTGGAGCGCATGTATCTCATTCATTATAGACTGCAAGATTGATAATTCATGTACACAGTATACAAGGCAGATCATTACAAACATAAACTTGCACAGTACAATATCAGAATACATCATTAAATCCAATAACAGAAATATTTATATGATAATGATAAAAAAACGTTGGCAGATGACATACATACATCATAACACACATGATAGTTAATCTAAGCATAAGTTGATAAGCATAGTAGAGCTAAAGTCTTTATGAGACACATGATAACATCAGGATTTATTTACCCCCACCCCATCCCCAAAGAAAATCATCGTAGTGTTGTTAAAGTTGATGTAGAGTAACAGTTAACAGAGATCATGTTTTAGACATGAAGAGTATGATGAATAATGGGTCAATATAGTAAGAGTACATGTATTTATTTACCTATTCAGCTTCTTTAAGCAACAATTTTATTCTTTCATTTTTTGTATTACATTTAAGACCATATATAATAATTTTTTTAGTGTGGTATTCCTTTTACACCATTCTTCATGTTTTGTGCAATTTCTGTCTCATTAATTTTTTGTTGGTTTTTTTTTCAAGCTCCTTGAATTAGTGTCTTCTTTTTTTATTACTGGAGAGCAAAGTTTAAGGCTTAAAAAATCCATTTACTTCTATTATATAGCCTTGTATTCATAAGTGATTATATCACAATGTATGATGGTATTGCTTATATGTTTGCATGTGTATATACTCAAGTTATTCTTTACATTTCTTATTGACATGTAGCAGTGTAAACAATCAAAAATTTGAAGCATTGTTAGTATCCTTTTACCCAGTTTATTTTATAAATCGGTTTATTATGTCTTGTTAGAAAGACAAAAAAATTAAAGTATGTGTTATTAAAAAAAAAAGACTGGGGTTTATTTTCTTTATAAAAGTTAGATTTGAGCAAAATTAGTACACATTTTTTGCTCAGGGATATATACTGCATCATCCAAAGAAATTGATAGCTGGTTGATCCGTGTGTGTGTGTGTGTGTTTGTGTGTGAGTTCAAAATAGGTCTCTCTGTTTATAAGAACAAGCTTACAGTGAAAAACCTTGAGCTCCTTCATACCCCAGCCCAAACTTATTTCTTTCAAATTTTGAGTAAAAGAATAGCCCACCCAAGATCTTATTTTATGCACCGCTTTGACAAAATATGATTTCTACTGTCGAATGGCAAAACTAAAAAATTAAATTGATAAGCAGCGCTGAAATTAAAAAAAAGTTCACTATTAGAAAACACAGTAATTGAAAAGGTGTTATGTGACAAAATGAATTAATTTCATTCATTCGAAATCTACACGAAAGATACGTTGAAAGCGCGTGTCTTTCAGAGACAACCACAGCCTCGATTTGGCCACACCTGACTCAAAGCTGCAGCTGGAATGAAATGTAATATTGCTATTGCTCCAGTAAGGTGGCGCTGCCAGGCTTCTGTGATGTCCGGTGCCCGGTCATACATGTATTGACAATGATCGTAGGGTGTCTGTTGTTTTCAACATTTGGTTTTAAAAATTCCCCCATTTATCAAGAAAAATATCATTAGTGTATCATTGCATCAGAAATTCCTTTTCTTACTGACCGTCCTAAAGTCATTTCTATATTTCTTCAGACGCAGGGCTCCTTGTCCCAACTAATGATCCATTAACATAAATATTTTTTAGTTGTCACATTTTCACTTGATATTATTCCTTTATCTTATTTCTAATGTTATAATGATAATTCCTTGCGTGGATTCAAATTTTTTGAATTAATACAAATAATAGAAAATTAGTGAAAATATGCCTCGCCTCCTCTTCCCCCGGAAAATATAAATATACCTCGCCCCCCCCCCCCCTCCTTTCTGGAGAAAAAGTGATGGATCCGCTCATGAATCTTATCTAATTCCCGTCAACAGAATATGCTAATTAAATAAATGACTCATAGGTTTGGAAAATCATTATCCAGATATTGAAATGACCACCCACTCGATGCAACCTACTCGTAGAATTCCCAATGATTTTGAACAACAGGATGTAATTTTAAATTAGAGCTAAAGGTCTTATCAAGTCATTGACACCGCTATAAAAATTCACATGACGACCTAAATGTATTTAAATATATATTGTTTTCCGAACTAGTCTATATAAACTAGGTTCCCTCACACTAAGAAGAACTACATGCATCTAGTCGTATGTACTAAATGCTTACGTAAATTAATTTTTAAAAAAATCATAATTATAATAACAGAAAGTTTGGAATTTTTTATGTATCACCTTCAAAATGAAATTGTTTGAAGTAAAAACAAGTGTACATGTATAAATATAAAAAATCAAATAAGATTACCATTTTGATGCTGTAATCAGACTCCAAATCTTTCATTACAAAAATTATTAGAATCAAGATGCCTATGCACAAAGCAAAGGGTTAACTACTTAGTAATTAGATTTTAACTCTCAGTCTATAAAAATGAGTTGTTGTAAAAACAACATATATTATTTCATTACAAAACAAACTTTAAAATTAAAGTTGCTGAAATGACGTCTTTTTAAAGGTTATATCTCAAAAACAGAGAACAATATTCGGTATCAAGCATGCAGCTAGTGTAAAATTTTTTTTTAATCTAAGCAGTAGACTATAATACTTTAAAATAACTATAATAATAATAACCATCAATTACTATCTACTAATAATAAATAAAATAAAACACAAAATTTGTTAGTTAATTTCATGCAAATATTGCCATGATAAAAAATAGATCGTTTTTTTCATCATCTTTTATCTTTTCTTATATTAAGCCACTTGTTGTAGTAGAATTTTAAGTTAGAACTTAAGATAGCATTAAGAAAAAATAAAACACAGAAAGCTTATATATGAAGGAAAAGAAAAGGAGAAAAATGTACCTATATGCGCTCGTGTATTTAAATGGCTTTCAAATGTGGGGCGGAGCTAAATGAATGTAAACAGTGTAGCCCTACCATAAATAATAATTTATATCTCCCATGTTATTGTTTTTTCTTGACGAGAACGGGATTCTAATTAAAGAGCACGTGTAGGAAGATTAAGTACGTGCAAAATAAATAGAAATTCTGAAATTTATCATTATTTTTTGGCCGTTTTATGGGGGCCGTATTTCACACCTACTCCGTATATGTAAATATATTGCGTCGTGCCCAGATTTAATTACATCCTGTTCCACAAAATAAATTAAAGGTTTTTCATCGTCAATTCTTTAAATTGTAAAACAACCATCACACAGGAGCCAAAGAGAAAACAAACATGCTTATTGAAACCATTTCTCTTCATTTAACATTGTATGAACTTTTGCATCTCTGTTGATTTTCTACCGTATTTTTACACCATTTGTACAACAATTTCATTTTTAAAGCGCTAAGCATAGCTCAGCGCTTTATTGTCGTTAGACTCCTATTTCCGGTGCAAGGAATAACTGCCCTCTATGAGCAGAAATATACATCATTTAAACTGGTAAGAGGTATAGGGAACCAGTTATCTGGGTGGCGGAAATGGCCGAGTAGATACGATTGGTTTGCGGGGCTTACGTATATCAGCACGGGATGCTACGCAGTGATGAAAAAATATAGTGCGTATTCAGAAGCTAAAATATAGAAAAATAAAATCGATTCTTTGCAAGAAAATGTCAAAAACTGTGATAAATTACTGTTCAAAAGGTATAATTTGTGATTTTAACATATCTTTTTTCAGGCAAGTATCCATATACAAGTCGTGTTCAGCTTTAATTCACATCATCTTAAGAAAGTAACATATATTTAAAGAAATCTGGCCTTCGATACTTTAAATTGATATTCATTAAACATAAACCAAAATTTCAATAAGGCTCATTTCCGCCTACGCTTGCACACAGTAAATTTTCTTAGAACCAAGCTAGGTTAGCGCTTTTCAGTACTTTCAGTACTTTGATTATAAAACTTCTTTGTTATTATGCTGTGCATTGGGTGAATAGGAGTGTACTAACTTACAATGACCTTTAATGTTTCTATAGTTTGATGCTATTTTCATATATGCCCAGGACGAGTAATATAATTAACATAATTTCCTAAATATAATAACAGAAAGTTGGGAATTTTATATCTATCACCTTCATAATGAAATTATTTGAAGTAAAAATAAGTGTATAAATATAAAAAAAAATCATATAAAATTTGATTTGGTGATTACATCATTTTGATGCTATATTCAGACTCTAAATCTTTCATTACAAAAATAATTAAAATCAAGTTGCATATGCACATAGATTATGATTCTTAGTCTATATAAATGAGTTTTGTTGAAGTAAAAACAACATATGTTATTCTTTAAAAATTACAGGTGCTGGATTGACGTCTTTTTAAAAGTATACGTTAAAGTACATATATAAATAAACCCACACATTTATTTAAAAACACACTGTGTGTAAATCGTATGCATGTAAGCCATATTTGTATTCAATGAAATTTACCTCGAACATCATCCCATCTTGGGGAAAATCCTTCGGAAAATTTCTTGACTCGCGGCTTCGTAAAATTGTTTATGTTGCATGTATTCTGATATCGACTTGTCAATATCTTATGGAGCCATTTAAACTCAAAGTCAATGATGATTTTAAAATTTCTCAAGACATTATTGATTTGCAAGGCTTTTAATACATCAAACGCAGGTCATACCAAGGGTATTTTATGAAGAAAATAAAGTCGACAATTTTACATTTAGGACTCAATATAAATTTTGTTTATTATTCTAAATTTGTAATTCAGTTTTACATTAATAAAGAATAATAACAATGATTAATCATCGTCTCATTTGTTACATCCTGTTTCTCATTCACGTAGGAGAGAGAGAGAGAGAGAGAGAGAGAGAGAGAGAGAGAGAGAGAGAGAGAGAGCCATGTTTAATCAACAATCTATTTTAATACACACATTAGAATTATTTATTTATTTTTTTGTTGAAGGTGAATCGACAAAAACTTGGAACTTTAATTAGTTTATGTTATATCTCAAATTTAAAAGCAGAGAACAATAGTCAGTATCAAGCATGCAGCAAGTGGGTTTTTTTTTCTAACTAGTCGACTATAATACTTTTAAAAAACTATATAATAGAACACAAAATTTGTTTAATGTAAGTTGATTTCATGCAAACATTGCCATAATAAAAAAAAGGGATCGTTTATTATCATTTTTTTTTTATATCAATCCCTTGTTGTAGTAGAATTTTAAGTTAGAATTTGAGATAGCGTCAAGAAAAATAAACACAGAGAGCTTATGTATGAAGGAAAAGAAAAGGAGAAAAATGTACCTAAATGCGCTCGTGTATTTGAATGGCTTTCAAATGTGGGGCGGAGCTTAATGAATGTAAACAGTGTAGCCCTACCATGAATAATGACCAATTTGTATATCCCACGTGATTGTTTTTTCTTGACGAGAACGGGATTCTAATTAAAGAGAACATGTAGGAGGATTAAGGACGTGCAAAATAAAAGGGGGAATTCTGAATTTTGTTTTATTTTTTTGGCCGTTTTATGGGGGCTGTATTTCACACCTACTCCGTATATGTAAATATATTGCGTCGTGGCCAGAGTTAATTATATCTTGTTCCACATAACAAATTTATGGTTTTACATCGTTTATTTTTTAAAATTGGAATACAACTATTACACAGGAGCTTAAAAGAAAACAAACATGCTTATTGAAACCATTTCTCGTCAGTTAACATTGTACGAACTTTTACATCTATTTTGATTTTCTAGCGTATCTTTACACCATTTGTATTACAAATTCATTGTTATTATGTTTATGTTTAGCTCTTTAATGTGCGCATAGGGTGAATAGAAATGTACTACAGCTAACGTACAATAAACTTCAATGTTTCTATAGTTTGGGGTTAAATTTCATATGTGCCAAGAACAAGTTTACCCTTCATGACACAGAAAAAAATGATAGTCATTGAAAATTCCTTTAATTTTATTTGACGATTACATTTCTTCGAAAATCGCCAATTCTTTCATTTAAGAATTTACCGACGCTAATGTGTGGCCAAAATATCTCTGAAACTTTGAACTAAAAACTTGTCAATGTATTTGAGTATATATTGTTTTCCGAACTAGTCTATATAAACTTACCTCTCTCATACTAAGAAGAACTACATGCTTATTTCTAGTTGTATTAACTAAATGCTAACGTAAATTGATATAATTTCATAATTATAATAACAGAAAGTTTGGAATTTTATATGCCTAACCTTCATCATGAAATTATTTGAAGTAGAAATAAAAAGGTACATGTATAAATAGGAAAAATTAAATAAGATTACCATTTTGATGCTGTAATCAGACTCCAAATCTTTCATTACAAAAATTATAAAATTAATTTAAGATTATGCAATAGAAACTAGTAAGATTATAGTTCTCAGTCTATGAAAATGAGTTTTGTTTACGTCTTTTTTAACGTGTACTTAAAAGTACACGTATATAAAAAAAAACACATTTGTTTAAAAACTCATTGTGTGTAAACCTTGTAGTACATGTAAGCCATATTTGTATTCAGTGAAATTTTCCTCGAACAACATCCTATCTTGGAGAAAATCCTTGGGAAAATTTCCTGACTCGCGGCTTTGTACGAACTTTTTATGTTGCATGTATTGTGATATCGACTTGTAAATATTTCGTGGAGCCATCCAAACTAAAAAATCAATGATGATTCAGAATTTCTCAAGACATTATCGAATTGCAATGCTTGTTTTACATCAAACGCAGGTCATACCTAGTATATCTTATGAGGAAAACAAAGTCGACAGTTATGAATTGATTGACAATTTTACATTTAGAACTCAAAATTAATTCTGTTTAATATTCTAAATTTGTAATTCAGTTAAATATTTATTAAGAATTATAACAATGAGAGCCATGTTTAATGAACAATCTTTTATTAGTTTGTGTTACATCAAAAGCAGAGAACAATAGTCAGAATCAAGCAAGCAGCTAGTGTAATTTTTTTTTAAAGAAAACATTCGACTTTATTTTTAAAACAACTATAAATTAAAACATAAAATATGTCAAATGTACATGTAAGTTGATTCAATGCAAACATTGCCATTGCCATAATAAAAAAAATAGATCGTTAATTATCATTTTAATGCATGTATTTTCTTGTATTAATCCATTTGTTGTGGTAGAATATTGTTGCACACCTGTGAATTCATCTAGACCCTTTTGGGTCTTCTTCACATACCCCCCCCCCCCCCCAATCCCATACATACATGTACAGAAGGTTGCGTTTGAAAAAAAAAATATCTTAAAAGTGCTTCAATATCAGTTTTATGATTAGGTAACTAGAGACTGGGTAATATCAAGAAAAATTTACCAGAGGTCTTATTTTTAATGTTTTGTTACCCAATAAAATATTCTCAGGGTATTTTTGTTTGTTTGTTTACAGAATGAGGTGGGTAAAAATGTCCGTAAAAGGCAACTACAGCTTTGATTCAGAAACACTTCATCTCAGAATTTCAGGCTGGTGGAATGGAGTATGCATGTATACTCAGGACAAATTTTTATACAACGACCCTTGTTACAATATATAACATTTCAATTGAACTATGGAAGCCGTTACTTAATCATGAAATGCCTCAACATATGAATTTATTAACATCCCGTAAGTCGAGACAAACACATATCATATCTAATATTTAATTAAAACAACCGTCGTTTAGAAGTTTTTTTTCCATCGACTGTGAATATTACCTCCATCGTCTAAAGAATTCTTAATTAAAAGTAAAATTACATGTAGTTAAATTCCTTCCTATGTCAGGTAATTTCCTATGTATATTGCATTAGGATTAATCAAAAAACCAGTAATGAAAATCTGCCTAAATTAAGAAAAATATGGGAGATGCAAATTACATTAAGGAAAAAAACAGAAATCTTATGTATAGAGGAAAAAATGTACCTATATGCGCTCGTGTATTTTAATAGCTTTTAAATGTGGGGCGGACCTAAATGAATGTAAACAGTGTAGCCCTACCATAAATAATGACCAATTTGTATATCCCATGTAACTGGTTTTTTCTTGGCAAGAAAGGAATTTTAATTAAAGAGTACTTATAGGAAGATTAAGTACATACAAAATAAAAAGAGAAATTCTGAAATTTATCATTATTATTTTTTGGCCGTTTTATGTAACTGTATATGTTAATGTATTGCGTCATGTCCAGGGTTAATTACATCCTGTTCCAGAAAACAAATTTATGGTTTTTCATTGTTAATTTTTCAAATTGTCAAAACAACAGTCACATCGGAGCCTTAAAGAAAAAAAAACATGCTTATGTAAACCATTTCTCGTCAGTTAATAATGTATGAATTTTAGATCGATTTTTTGATTTTCTAGCTTAACTTCACACCATTTGTATAAGATTCATTTTTATAAGATTTCTTTGTTGTTTTGTTTTGCTCTTTAATGTATGCATAGGGGGATAGTCGATTTTTTTTTTACAAATAACTTATAATGAACTTTGATGTTTCTGCAATTTGGTGCTATGCCTCACAAGTGCCCAAAACAAGTTTACCATTCATGACACAGAAATAAAATGATAGTTATAGAAAATTCCATTAATTGACATTTGCAGTTCTTTGAAAATCGTCTATTCTTTCATATTAGAATTTACCGGTGCTATTGTGTGGCAAAAATATCTTTGAAATTTTGAACTATAAACGTAAAACTTCATGTTAATTAATTGATGCGGCGATGTCACATAGGCATTAATTAACATGTTAAACATTTATATAATTTTAATTATTCATCAATATAGTTTGATCGAGTTTTAATTCGAAATGAAGATATGATTGCGTAAATTGTGATATTTCATTTTCTAGTTTTCCAAAATATTGTGCCGATGAGGAGCACTAAGCATTATGTGACATGTTTATCTGTTATTACAATATGTTCATTTTAATCTTGGCATTTATTAGGTGTCTTTCAAAAAAATTTAGAATATGAAAAATCAAAACGAAATTTCAGTAAGGCTCTCCAGTAATGTCCCGTACAGAAAGGTTTGGGACGATTACAGACATAAAGATAGGACCAACAATAAGGAAAACTGTACAGCTCAATCGACGCTTGGATGGTGACCCTCTAAATGACAAAATTAACTCAGGAAAGTCCAATCAGCGTTCCAAGATTTATCATGGATCTGACAGGAATTTTGATACAGATCGGCTGTCTGATTCCGACTGACGTACATAAGAAATTCAACAGCTTTTAAAACAAAAATTCTGTAACATGTGTAAAATGACAAATGAAAAAAAGCCCAGATCATGATACCAGGGGTAATCCCTAAGTAAATTTCCTAGCTAATTAATTCCCTTTCAACTATTTTAATGTCTGTAAATGATAATATAAAGAGGACAGATGAGGAAATTTAATTTATTTGAAACCCTTAGACATTTGAAGTTTTCGACAATCGTAAAATTAGATAAGCAAGTAAGTAAGTGATATTAATCAACACTTGATCCTCTCAAAAGCGGTTCTTAAACAATAATCATATCCGATCCCCATGAAAATATTTTGGTTAAAATTGCGCTCAAATTAAGAAGAAAAAGATAATAAATAAAAGTAAAATCCATGATACAATGTCAACTTTAGTTTATCACAGCTGGAACTCATTATAAACTACTAGTAAACAGTATAACCCGACTCATTATTTGACGATTGTAAATAATGCATGATAACTCACTGAACGCTGAAACCAGTGCTAGTCATTCTTTTCAAAAGTATTTAAGTTTATCTATTTTTCCTGTTGTAAATTTACACGTATATTCTTCAAGGCGACAAGTTGCCTTTTCAGACTAGAATATAAACAAATTGTGTTTTTAACGTGAATTCGTAAATTGTTGATATCAGGGTTGAAAATTCTGGTTAACATTACTGATTTGATTTGAACATATTTTACTGTGTTAATTACACAAGATGATTGGAAACAAATTCTTTCAACTTACATGTTCTTTTCCTAGTGATTATATGTGTATTTTATACAATTGTCATAGTGATAATTCATGAAACCTACAATTATAGACTTTATAATAATTATATTCATAAATATGCATTTATAAAATAATCGTGATAATATGGTAAATAGTGTTGATATACGGTATAGAAAAAAACAATAACAAAAGAAAAAATTATTTTTTAATCTCCCAGACTCTTTAATAAAGTTTTGAACAGCTGAAAAATCATTTTAGCAGTTTGTATTATAATACAAATTTTTACTACCCAAAAGTAGCAAATGTGTGTTAATTAAAGGGTTTCCTAAACCCTACCAAAAAGTAAATCAAATAGATTATTTCTTGCATTTAGATAATTTTTGCATACAATAAAAAAGTAACAAACGTCCTTCTTTTGAAAACAAATACAATCCCTTACCAAAGTAAAATTATTGCTGCAACAATGCCGCAATATTGCGGCAATATTGCAGCAACACATTTTTGTTACCAGAAACCAGATTTTGAGACTAGTGAAATGTTGCCGCTAGCTGCAACAACTTCTGGTAACATTTTGGCAATACTGCTGGAGTGTTGCCGCTAGCGGCAATAACTTCTGGCAACATTCTGGCAATACTATTAGAGTTTTTTCTGTAAAAAATTATATTAACATGCACCTAGAATATTGCCACTAGCTGCAACAACTTCTGGTAATATTCTGGCTACACTCAGTATCATACTGCCAGAAATAATTTTCTGGTAACATCTACATGTATTTGATCATTTAAATCATGAACTAATTTATACATAATATATAATTCGATCTGGCAATACTGCTAGGCATCATATTTGATTTAAATCTGCTTTAATTAAAATTTAAGGAGAAGCCGAGCAGTGGAGGGGGGTTAAAAAATTGTCAATTATTTAGATATGATTTCAGTTATAACACTTCAAAATTTGCCAGAAGTTTACCACAAACTTTTCTTTTTTCCTCTGATTTATAATGCTTACCGAGCTTGCAAAAGCTTTAGCAGAATTTAGACTTATAAAATTTTACACATTCAGCACAAGTCTAAATCTGTCAATTATAATTGCATGAATTGCTTTTGTATACATGTTTTTCCCCCCAAAAATAATAATAAGTCGAAAAAATTAAATCTAATAAATATTTTATGATTAAAGTCTTATTCTAAGAAAGTCTCAATTAAAAAAAATCCAGTGATATTCTCTTCAATGGCATATAACTGTTATGCATGGTTAATTACGATGTTTCACTATAAAAGACAGTTTGAATCCCCCCCCCCCCCCCCCAAACTCATGTTTTACGTGAATACCCACCTGTCTGTTCTTTTGTAATGGTATATTCTTTTTCATTAAGTTAAAATATCAGTCTACTTAGATTTGAGTATCTAAACTGCTCGATGCATGTTGAATTAAAAATTTTCGTATGCTGTTTGTTTCCACTTTTACTTTCGTTTCAATGTTAAGTTTCGCGCGCGCTGATTGGTCGATCAAATCGCTAGCCGCCAATTTTCGCATTCGAAGCTGCCATGTTGTCTGCCATCGAGCCTCCTGCAATCACTGGAGATGGTGAAATGAATGAAATACGGGAATTATCTGTAAACAAGGTTAAAAAAAACCTCACTGTCAATGGAGTGTTTATCTGTAAAAAATAAATCAACGGCTGAACTGAGGACGAATCTGTGTGAACGAATCGAGTGTTGACATCCCCAGCACCATCTGCATGAGCACGTTTTTTTAAAAGTAAGTTTAGCAATTAAAATATATTCATTGAATGGCAGTTTAAACATGTTTGTTATAAGAAAATAAACCGAAAGACTGCGCCAATGGTTTCAACACTGTTTAAGAACCATGCGCGGATCTAGAATTTTATTCGGGGGGGGGGGGGGGGGTCCGACGGTTATTTGAGTTTGCCAGGGGAAGGGGTCCGAGGCATATTTTTGGCAATTTTATAATGTAATTTAAAAAAAATTGAAGGGGGAGGGGGTCTGAACCCCCCTGACCCCCCTTGAAACTGCCTAAAATATGAAAACAATTGCCAATGTGCTTATATGAAATCCATTTATCTTCCCAGTAGGTCTGCCCTGGGTTACACAGACCTGAAGAAAACCATGAAAAAAGCTGTCACCTTACAGATTAAATGAATGGTGCAACTGGCAACCAAAAAAGAATGATGACATAATTTGTTTAAGAATATGTAGAGGAACATATACACAACAGTGCTGAATTCCAATGTGGATATTGTTGTGATATTCTGATAGCTGTTTTTGTGATTGTTTATGTGTGAAATCAGAATGCCCACAAGACTGTCAAAAAAGGACATTTGGAATGCCTAGGACGAATGCCTTGATCAATCGTAATACAGCAAGTGGTTGTGCAGGACTTGTGAACTACCGGTACATGGTTTGAGCTTTGCTTACGGTAAACAGTGAACTTTTGTCCATATCCGTCTGTGCGCGTTGTGTCAATCCGTCTGTGCGCGTTGTGTCAATCAAACTGCAATACATGTTATTCTGCAGCAATAAATTGTCACTGATTGGCTGAGTACTTTTAGTCAAGTTTCATCATGATTTATTCATCATATTTGTGTTTATTGTATTTATAAAATGTGTTAAATTTAAAGATTATTAATTTTAACTGGTGTCCTTTATAAGCATGTTGAAATTCCAGTTTCAGGTCTCTAATATTATACAAATATTGACTGGGGTTGAGGGCAACATTGATTATATTAGCCCTCGAGGGACGAAATATTGCCCGACGCGAAGCGGAGGGCAATATTTTCGTCCCAAGGGGGCTTATATAATCAATGTTGCCCGAAAACACAGTCAACATTTGTTTTGTTATATGAAGAAACAAACCAAAATTTAAGAAATTAATTGAAAACAGATCGCCGTAATTTTCTCAGCTCAACAAAGAATTTACGAATTCAATTTTGTGCAAAGTTCATTTTCAAAATATCCTCCGCATTAAACGGTGACTGGTGATATTCCGCCAACCGTAACGGTAAGAATTAACATACATGTACAAATGTTCTACCTGATTTTCTTTCACAGTAATTTGCAAATCCTTATATCCGTTATGATAGCAATCCGTCGCATTGCGCGTTCGTGGTTTACTTGCCTTGACTGACTGTCTGTTATGACGTCATCTTGTTTTGGAGTCGCGAAAGGTTATTTACGTCATCGTTTACAAATCAACAAATCAGAGGCGATTATTTGAAATAGAGGGAGTGTTCTCTAGATATTATTCCTAACCGGTCAATACCAAAAAAATATTGACCGGTCAATATTTTTCGGACGAGCTAATATCACAATTATTGACTATTCATTTATATAGAGTTATATAGTGAGAATATACTACTGCATATAACAATATTATATAATACATTATATTTTTAATTCAATACTTATTTTGTGCATGTTACATATTTTTTTTACTTCTTTAATATTGTGTAATCACAAACTATTTTTTATTTTTGAAAAGTCCAAATTTAATGTAATGCAAAATGTAAGTCTTGTTGTAACCTTTTTGCATCTTTAAAAAAATAAAACTGTAATGGCAATTAAAGATTTTTTTTCATTTTGGTTGTAGATTAATATAATATACATGACTGATTTACTGTATACATTTATTATTTATAAATATTGCATATATTGTACCATTGATGCCAGAGGACAGAAAATGCATTTAACCAATATTTCTGCAATGTCATTTTTCTTATGCAAATGTATTGCCAGAAAGGTGTTGTCGCAACAATGTGTTGCAGCAAAACTTTTGCGGCAACATCTTTCTGGCAATATTGCCGCAATCTCATTTGCATACGAAAAACGCTACTGCAGCAACATTGCCGCAATGTATTGCCAGAAAGGTGTTGTTGCGGCAACATCTTTCTGGCAATATTGCCGCAATCTCATTTGCATACGAAAAACGCTACTGCAGCAACATTGCCGCAATGTATTGCCAGAAAGGTGTTGTCGCAACAATATGTTGCGGCAAAACTTTTGCGGCAACATCTTTCTGGCAATATTGCCGCAATCTCATTTGCATACGAAAAACGCTACTGCAGCAACATTGCCGCAATGTGTTGCCAGAATGTTGCTGCAGTATTGCTGCAATAATGCCAGAATGTGTTGCCAGAAGGTCAATATTTTGGTAAGGGATTAGATGATTCAATAATGTTTCTGCTATACAAATTACAATTCAATAAATGGTTGTGTCTCAATTTGATATGTAAAATATCAATAGTGCGTTTGCCTAATGAAAACTATTTTGGACGTTGAGAAACACTTTTAGTATTGTTTTTCTTAGAGATGTTGGGAGACATTGCTTCTCTAACATTATTACACTTAATACAATACTTACTGAGCAGGTTTTACTACGTGTACTATTAAACTATTAAAATCAACTGCATTTTCGCAAACCTCTAATATGTAAAGAGTAATAGCTAGTTTGAGCATTTCTTTGAAGAAAAAAAATTGACATCAAACAACCGAGCTTTTCAGATTAATTATGGAAGGACGTTTAACAAAAAAAAAATAACAAATAAAAAATTCTTAAAGTTTTGGAACACAAAACAATACTTATTTTGCATGCATATTTGTAACCTCAATATGGGACACAAACGCAGATTTGAAATGTAAAAAATATCCTTTTAAAAAATCTGTATTTAATGAAAACCACAAATTTATTTATGACATTCGGCAAGATGAAACTAGTATATAAAGAATGAGCGAGACACATGAATTAAGAGAGAGGAGAGAGGGGGAATGCATATATTTGATAGAGTGTGAAAACTACGATAAATATGAAGCTCCACGAACAAATTATCGTATTGCTCCTGATCCTTGGGTTTTTCGGAGACATCGGGAAACTCATCAACACACTTAACGGTAATGAATTGGTTTCCCAGAATTCTGCATTGTTCATTCCAGGAGCCGATGCGTTTGCAAAGCGCATAATCTCAACACTTCTGAAGAAGGGCAAACGAGGAAAAAAACCAAAACAATCGAAAAAGCCTCCAAGCGAGCACAAGAAAAACTCACGACCAAGCACCAGTGATAAGCACCAGAAAGGACAGGCAAGGAAGCAGAGAGATCAAAAGCGGGCAGAAGAACGCAGAAAGAAGAATCACAAGAAAGGACGTTGATGGCGGTTATAAAGTGTGGTGAATTTTCATGCTGCAACCACATTCCTGAAATGTTACGATTGTTTGAATAATACTTTTCTCTCAGTTAATTATTGAATAGATTCATTTGAGTTACATGTAACTGCCTGTTTTGTATGAATTGTACGTCAGAGAAATTACATTTTGTGCAAACACTTTGATATACTGCAATAATGTGAAATATATAAAATTCACAATATGATTTTTTTTTTCATTTTAAAACATGCATAAATAGACTTGAAATCCAACACTAAAACTAAAGAAAAAAACCTATTGTTTATGAATGGTTTTAAATTTAGGAGGTGCTATGATACAAAACTAAATCTCTAACGTCATAATAATCAGGCCGTTTTCAATTTAACGAATGATTTATACTGGATTTCTTAATAATTTCAAAATCTAAAATTAAGAATTTTAAATTGCATCGGTATGCTTCATTCATACCCACATGGATAACCAAAGAAAGCGCTTTATTGTTTAAGGAGGTGGTAAACACGGACGACGTGTGGGATTCTGTTTTTTATCCTTGGAACTACCCACAGTGATCTATGAACCATGGTTAATTACATAATGGGGTCAGAAGAAATGGAATGATCCGATTTTCCATAAATTTACAGAATGAAATGTTTAAATATATTCATATATGTGGACGCGATAAGCGATCGGAAAACAGATTTTCTTTTTACCACAATTTGCTTTCGATAAAAGTCAAATGCTTACAAGATGAAAAAATAACCATGTGATATTATTTAAACCATTGGTTTTCATTATTCATTATTATTCCATAATTTGATGTAAGTGTATGAATAAAATTACACGCTTAGTGTAATAAATCAGTGTGCAAGTAAGTTTTGAATAATCAGCGCCAGACATTGATATCTTGAATGAAATCTGTTCAATCTATGTCATGTGAAAAGTGTGTGCTTTTACCTACTTTCCTAAATATTACTGAATACATTTTTGATAGATTTGGCATCCGTAAAACATATCTGTTGAAGCACGTAAAGTGTGAATTCATTAATATCTAGTACGTTTTCAGAGGTATCGTACAATATGCAAATTCATTTATATATTTATGAGTGGGCAATGGCTACCACACTATACATGCAATTATTTTTTTTATCAGTGATGGTCTTTTTCATACTGAAAAAAAATAATCTTAATTTGATTTCAAAGCTGTTCAAATTGATTTTGTCACAGTTTAACTTATTTTCATATAAAAATTCAATTTTGTAGTTTAATAAAATTTAATCAAATCAATTACAAAGAAGAAAAGTTAAAAAAAAAGGTGTATGTGAAAATGGTATGATTTTGTATGAAAATTGTAGCGACCTTCGTACATTTGCTTTACACTTGATTTTACAGTTCAAATAATGTGCTTATTACGGACTTTTATCCCTCATTTTAAAACATAAGTTTCATTAAATTTCTAATTTATCAAAATGTGATTGCATTTCGTTACATCCGAATTCTGTGATTTTTTTTTAAAAGTTAGAAAACGTTGGCTTTCATTGTTTGGTAATAGAACATGTTTGATCGTAAAGAAACAATTTTAGTCCTTATTCTTGATGGTCATATCAATGCTCTCTCCATACGTTTGACACGTAATTTTAGTCGTTAGTAATTCAAACTCATTCGTGTTAACTTTTTCTGTATTTCATTGGATCTCCTCCCCCTGTGGTAAACGTTTGAATCTTTTAACCGGATGGAAACACATCCATGATACATTTTACTCATCGTTGGAAACTGACGGTCGGTCTTGCTCTTCTCACCTTTGTTAAGAGAAGAGAGACCGTTGGTTTACGACGATGCACTGTACAAAACTTTGCAAAAATATTTAATATTTTTAAAATGACACAACTACTTTATTTGCTTACGTTACAGTGCGGTAGTTTGATAGTCTAAATATGATTTACTAAATTGGTCACACATTCTATACACAACCATAATGTGACCTGCATTCACAACTCTAAATGCTTCGCACCGTCTTGATATAGAGGTTTGAAGCAGCATCATTTATTGCACAGAAAGTTTGACGATGTTTAGTGTCGTTTGGTCCTAACCATCAGAAGAGCCATTCTTTAAAGATGTAAATTTATTCGGCCCACATTTCTACATTTTACCTAAAATAAATCACCTTTCAAGTAAAAAGATACAAAAATACCTTTAAGCTCTTTAGTTACACGCTGTTACTTGAGATACTCTCATTTTTAAAACGTTTATATAGGTTCTTGATTAATTGTAACCTTACTTTTTAACATCCTGTTCTAGATACACTTACAGTAAGAACATTTTGTAAAGATTATCCTGTAAAGAAAAGCTATCAAGGAAAATCTTAGGTACGAATGCACTTATTAGGTACATGAGTTTTTAAGTATGATAAAAAAAAGTTAACATACTATGAGATTTAAAATATTGTATTTGTATGCAAATTGCATTCACAAGTACGAACAATGCCCTTTTTAATAATTTAAAACTGCACATTGCAAACTTTAAACTGAAAATTGAAAATCTTTAAAATTATGAAAGAAAGTCATTGGTTAACCTCGCACATTTAAGCCGTAACTTTGTAGATTATTTATTTTTGTCGTTGATTCTATAATTTTACGAACAACAAAAGTAAAGTAATAGTATTTCTAAAAGTTTCAACATTTTAGCGAGCTTGTTAAAATTGTAATCAACGGGAGTGATATTTATTCATGAATATAACACCTCTCTTCTCTGTAAAAAAAAAAAGCCATTACATCATAGTCTAAACGCTGTCCTTGTCCTTTTTGTAAATGATAATTAAGTGTATTCCCTAATCAATCACTGCACCACATTTTCGAGGATTAATCTTTTTTTTAAACTTATATGTTGAAAAGTTCAGTAAGCATAAAACACTTTTTGTCAAAACTATTTGTAATTACCGTTGAAGATAATCGACTCTAATTTATCATTTAAAATATGTTATATTGATGTAGAGTTGATATAAGGTTTTATTGGTTTTATTGAAACATGTAATATGTAATTAATTTTCTGTCAAAAAGGGTCCTGTTTCGTGTCTCATTAATTTCTTTAAAATTCATTAATAAATTTTTTATTATCATAACCCGTTGCAAATGATAAACATCCGCCCCTTTCCTAATTAAAAATCATGTTTATTTACGCATCAATTCTCGAAAATGCTACAATTTATAAATGAGGATATGCATGCAATAATTGTTTATATGATATTGAAATTACTATTGGTTATAAAATTAAATATGATCTGATTTACAGTAATTTATTTCATGATGTGTTTTTGTAAAAAACATTATCAAATTGAACATTTTAATATGCATTTCACATAAGAAGCCACAGGTGCTTGAGGACAGGACCGACCCCTCCCCTTTTCCATCCCCCACCCCAAGTATCTAGACCCCCGGGACTTTACTCATATTTTTTTCTTTGAATTTTCCTTTTATGACATATTTATAATCTAATGTATACATTCATCGCACAAAACTACTTTAAACAAACGTTTTGAAAAAACAATCATGTCCCCTATTTAAGGGGGGTCGGTCCTGTGTAAGAAGCATGTCTGAATTATAGTATTTAAATTGAATATAACTCGGATTGATGAAATTATATATTAGTGGCAAGAGAAAAAAATCATCAGAATTTGTGGTTTTTTATTTTGGTTTTTTTATTTTAAAAAAATTATCAAACAGTTTGATATAGACTTTAAGAGTGAAAATTTCATACGTAATTAATTCAAAGCACATTTTAAGTATATACGATATTTAACGACATCCGGATAGAAGACACTGCTATAAAAAGGGAAAAATGCGAATAGATAAAGAACATAGAAGGCAGACAAAGTATTCCAATCGGTATACCAGACGAAAAAGATGAAGATTCACCAATATGCTGTCTGTTTACTTCTAATATTATCTTTTGTCGGGGACATTGGGAGATTCGTCAACAAATGGGCCGGAAGTGAATTGATTTCCCGGAATTCTGCAGCATTGATTCCAGGTGCCGATGCAATTATTCCTATCATTGCTGGAAATCTTGCCTGGGCAGCTGGGAAGAAAGGGTTCAGGAAACTGAAACAGAAGTGGAGAAGTAGGAGAAACAGAAGAAAAGGAAGATAAACCAGACGGATTGGCTAACCTGTGACGGCTATTAAGCGGAGACACCAGTTTGTGAAATGTAACAACGCCTTTTAAAACATTATTGACTATTTGCGAAAAGACTTATGATTCAATTGTATAAGTACAATCTTTTCAGCTATAAACTGTATTTTCTTTTCGATTAAAATTTAAAATACTCTTATTCTCTAACGGAAGTTTCAAGCACTACGTCTTTCAGAATAAAGTCATTCTTTCCCGTTGTTGCTTTTATTGTTATTTTTTAAATCAAACTTTTGCAATACCCTTATTAAAAAATACCCTAAAGTTAAATAGTATCCCACATCACGAATCAACAGATTATCGGAATGAAGACGTTGTGAACATGATTTTACAGCGATTTAGTGTTGACTTTTTTGTGATATATACAATTAGATGGATTTATGTTTAAAATGTAGAAATAATTATAATAGACCTGTTACGAAAATTCAGGGAAATTGGAGTCGAAACATTGGTCGAAGGGAAGACCGTGTTCCTTAAACTTCGTATATTTGAACTATTCTTCAACATGCTACTCATTGAAAGGGATTCTTTTTTAGATTTAATGTTGTGTGCGTAAATCTCATGATCATATAAATTTGACTTATGATTATCATTATTTTCAAAAATTACATACTTTAATGCATGTATTTACATGTATGTACATGTATTTCAGATGGAAATTCAAACTTGCATCAAAAATCCTCCTTTTAAAAATTTTTAGAAATATAAATGTTTATGCTTCATAACAAATATAATCCGAAAGTAAATTAAACTGTGCCGGGTACGTTAACCGAGCCAAAGTGGCATTTTTTAATCGTGGAAATGTCTTGTATGTTCTATAAAAGATCATTGCTAAATAAATATTCTATGGAAATGTATTACTTCCAAAGGAAGAATTAATGTAATCCATCATATAATGTTGTATAAAATTATACTCGTAGATAGATATTTATCCATCCTTTGTGATCACGAAGAAGATGTAATATATATATATATATATATATATATATATATATATATATATATATATATATATATATATATATATATATATATATATATATATATATAGGGTAACTATAAATATGTTGAATATACTCTGAGAATAAATATAATTGTTATTTATAAACAATGACCATTATATTTTTATTAAAAATCATATGTATACAAGTATCATAATTAGTTGTTCTGTAGACAATGTCTTCTATATTTTTTTTTAGATAAGACTGTCACTCACATTCTAAATACTTCATGGCTTTTAAAAATAATAATGAATATATTACCTATTCACTCGCTGCAGCACATTTTTGCTGATTTGTCGGTTAGCAGTTTTGAAAATTTAAAAAAAAAATCATGACATCCAATCTAATTTTGATTGAATATACATGTATTTTGACTTTTTCTCTATACTTTTCTCATTTATTCTTACACGTAATTTTTTTTAAATTATTGTAGGATTTGAATTTCTGACCGGTTAATGAATTACTCAGTCGAAAAGATAGCAATCGTTTCAAAATCAGGTAAGGTAAGGTAAGATCCCCGGGTTTCGGTTGTGAGGATAATTGGTCAGTTTAGAAGTACATGTATAGGTTATTTATCATGACAGTTAAGACAGCATGCCACTACTCTGTCTTGTTCAGACCCTTTAATCATAAATGAATGATGCAAAATCAATGTTGATTAATTAATTAAAAGTGAGTAAAGATGAAATTCAGATTATAAGTTGCACTACATTTGATACATGTTTTGATGCTTTGTCATTCAGGACGACATTAGAAGAATGTATACAAATCAGGTTTGGGTAGAAGTGGGATAAATGTGTTATTGAGAGAGAGAGAGAGAGAGAGAGAGAGAGAGAGAGAGAGAGAGAGAGAGAGAGAGAGAGAGAGATAGAGAGAGAGAATTTTGAAATGCTTCACAGTGGTTATTTGATAGTTAGTTCGAACCTCTTTATGGCGTATGATAAAATATCATTGCGATGTCGACGTATCATAGACTTTGTAAAAAATAAATGACAATCTTGCTTTAAAAACGCAATCCAATAAATTTTATAATAACAGTCTTCTAAATAAACAAATATGTAATTGGTTTGGTAAACAAATAAAATAGTTTAATATACTCGTGTCTTGATTAATTATTACAGCCATATAATTTAGTTATGAACAACTTAAAATATATGGTGCTTTGTGGCAAAGCACTTTGAAAAAAAATCAAAGTGCGTTAAAGGTGGGACCAAACCAACGCACTTCGAATTATTTTTAAAGTGCGTTAACATTTGGACCAACTAAACGCACTTGGAATTTTATTGGTCTTATCTATTCTTATAAAAATTGACAAGCAAATATGTATATGCCGACTAGCCCAGAATGCATAAGGGGGAGCCGGAAGTTTATTTTTAAGCTGAACAATATCAAAAATGTATCATTTACACATAATGTAATATACAAAATCACTGCCTCACCCTTTTTTAAACAAATATTTCATCCTTTCATCGACGACGTGACCGGCCAGAAAAAAAACCAGAAAATAAAATAACTATTAAATAGAAAAATCTCTGGAAACCTGTGTCCCAAACCATGTCAAAGTCGCAAATGCGCGCCGTCTTGCATGGACTTTGCGACAAAAATATGAAAATTCTAAACTGCTAAATTATAGAAAAATAAAAAAATAAAAATGTTTATTGATGGAAATTTGATGCGTCTTTGTCAGAAGATGAGCTAGAAGGGATTTCTCGTGCTAATCAAACACCAATCATACACTCGTCACCACGTGACTCGTAACTATGAATTTCATTGGATACCATTTTCTACTCGAATCAACAAGACAATTATTTTCCGCTAATCTCCGTACTGCGGATAATATAAAAAATAGTGCGTTTACTTCATTATGAAGATACATCAACATTTTTTTTACCATCGAGATACCTAACGCACTTTGAAAATTTATGTATAAATAACATATTTTTGAATTCAATTTTAATCTAATGATAGAATGATGATTTCTTAACACTTGTGAATCTAATTTACTGTCTTTGAGAACGGAGCGAGGTGGAGTTAACCACAGATACAGGTCAATGGCAAGCCGTTCTTTAATTTACTATAGGAAGAGGGCCCGTTACCTCTCATCTTTCCATCCAACACATATGATAGTCAGCAAAATGGAGTAAATGTATAAGTACGGAAGTTATAAGTTAAGTGTAGTGATAATGGAAAATATCCCATGAACCCCGTTTTCAAATTCAAATCAAATGATCGAGTTCGTTACTTTAAAAAAGTTACTTTGACAAATACTGAGTATATTAAATTATTATTAATTAAAAAGTAAGCGTTAGAGTGTGGTTTTTTTCTCTCGCACTGATGTGCTAAAAGATCACATTGTTTTTATATATATAACTAACGTAGTTTTTCTTTCACATCGTGCTTGTTTATAAGCACATGCAATTGAGGACAGTTGAAATATGTTATACATGTACATTTATCTTCATAAACACTCTGTAAAAGTAATTTTATCATTTTTCATCTCCCAAGTTGTTCTTAATGTGTAAATTGTCAAACTACGTACGATTGTGAGAAAATAGAAAAAATAATCGGAAAACAGTTTACCAATTTAGATAAGAATACAATAGGTTCTTTCTTAAATATATCATATTGATCTAAACTAGGTGAAAACAATCGTGTATTGCACATGTATATAAAGAAATCAATTATTTCGACCACACTCTGAACATTTTTATTTTCAAAGTGTGTTAATATCAACGATATCAAAACAAATTTTTTTCAATGTGCGTTGACTTGGTCCCAAAATTAGCGCACTTTGAGGCAATTTGTCGTCTTTGTCATTAAAGAAGTAAATGATTTTGTGGTGATAGCACGGACATCTGCTTCAAAGCACTGGTATAGCGCACTTTGAAAACATTTTTCAAGGTGCGTAATTTTCAAAGTGCGCTATACCAGTGCTTTGAAGCAGATGTCCGTGCTATCACCACAAAATCATTTACTTCTTTAATGACAAAGACGACAAATTGCCTCAATTCCCCGAGGTTTCATCTCCATCTTTCACTTTTGGCATAGAAAATGTTTTCTACATTTAGGCAGATGAGAAACCTTTACAAAAAATGACGTCAACAATTTCAAATTGTTTTAAAAATAACACACTGGTTTCATACTCCAACAAAGAGTTCATTTTCCCGAGACTTATATTAATTTACATCTTGAGTTTATAGATACAATTTAAATTTATTTTCAATGCTGTTCAAAGATGGTTTCTTTATTTGAGTGCATAGCTTTAGATCTAAACATGCGTTAATGACAATATTTAAAAATTTTTACAGATAGAAAAACTAAATAAATTCAAGTTTAAAAAATTACATAAAGCTCCAAACAATAATTTTGAGAAAAAAAATGACAAGGTAAACAATGATAATATGACCGGGTTTTCTCTGTTTAATGAAATTCTTCGTAAACAACATATATTGGCTGAAATTTTTTTTTATTCAGAATTGTGGTTTTAACACAGAGTTACAAAACAATTTTAATACATGTATACATAATAAAGTATCATATCATTTGTAATTTATTCAAAGCACTTTCTAATTATATACGATTATTAACGACATCCGGATAAAGGCGCTTATATAAAGAGATAAAAATGAGAGTGGAATAGGAAAGAGGAATAGAGACGGGCAGGCAAAGAGAACATATTTTGATACAACAGATTAAAAGTATGAAGATTCACGAATACGCCGTCTTTTTACTTCTGATTTTATCTTTCGTTGGGGACATCGGAAGATTCGCCAACAAATGGAGCGGAAGTGAATTGATTTCCCGGAATACTGCAGCAATGATTCCAGGCGCGGATGCAATTCTTCCTTTCATTGCTGGAAAAGTTGCCTGGGAAGCTGGCAAAAAGGGGTTCAGAAAACTGAGAGAGAAGTGGAGACGTAGGAAAAACAAAGGAAGAAGGGGAAGATAAACCAGACGGATTGGCTTACCTGTGACGGCAATAAAACGGAGACACCAGTTTGTGCAATGTAACAACGCTTTTTAAAACAGTATTGACTTTTGTTGAAAAGACTAATGATTGCTTAAAAAAATTGTATATTTTCAAAGTTTAGATTTAAAAATGTAATACTCATTTTGTCTCAAGGGGTTTTCAGAAACACTATTACTTGTATATCTTTCCAAATAAATTAAGTTTTAGATTTTATTTTGTTTTATGTTTTTTTAAGATATGTTTTAGTCATATAATTCCTTCAAATAAGTTAAAAAGAATCTAAATGAAGTGTCCTACTATTGCCTCACAGATCCACAGAAGAGTTATTGTTTTTACTGATTAATTCAGTGTACACGATTTGGTAAATAAAAAGACAAGACAAGCTTTGCAGAGTTATTGCGCATTGTGGATTTTTCGAAATACATATCAAGACTTTTTTTTACAGTTCTGTGTTATCAATCCTTTCAATACCCTAATGCCCAAATTGTTAACAAGACCGATTTGTAACAAACAGATTAACCAGGTTATCGCTATTACGAAAACACAAAAATAATAACGGTGGCTACTAAAGAGACGGCACAATTATGAACCATATCAAAGATACAGGATTTCAATTGCAAAACGGAGTATTAAAACACTTTTTTAATCAATTTCTTCTGAACATGTTTTAAACTTTAAAAAGGGCAAGGTTTTTGTTCTAACAAAAAAGATAGCAGGATGTAGTGTTCAAAATCATTTCTATTTTTCGTATGGATACATAAAAAACAAATACGTTACAATGCGAGCAGCACTTTTTAAAATATATTTTTCAATTCAACATAGTTGTTTTCATTGCGGGAATTTTATCCCTTATACATTTGCTTATCTCACTTATAATTTGAAAAATAAATCAGAAAATAGTTCATCCATACGTTTTTTTCCCCAAAATAATTACTCCTCTATTGTTGTTTTTTCTCATTAGAACTGACACAGCAAGATTAATAGATATATAAAATTTCTCTTTCGTTATAGGATTTTATCACTGAAAGACCGACATAATTGCTGAACTATTTTTTTTATGAAAGTGTTTTATTTTTTCTTCAGAGAATAAAGAAATAATATTACAGTTGCAAATACGACACTAATGAAGTTAAATATTTCTGTTAATAAAAAAAAATAAACCTTATAAATGGAACTTGCCATTTTCTATAGCATTTTCTATATCCCACTGACACTGTGCTACTTTGGTTTTATAAATATTTGTAGCCATCAATTTTCGTAGATTCGATGATATTCACAGTTTCAAGGATACGTAAATTCGTTGTCAATGATCCTATCAATACAAAATGTTAATAGAAAGTGCACTTCGATTAACATTAGATTTCGTGGATCAACTTAACAACAAAAGCTACGAAATTGGTATTCAACGAACATTGATGAAACCACAGTAGCTTATTAAAGGTAGGAGTTTCGTTGACTTTAAGTTCTGTGTAAAGTATAATCTCTCAGATATAATCCTGTGAATAAAATATAGTTAATTTGTGCATCATGGACCAATGGAAAAGATATCATTAATACAACAAGCACAATTTGTAAACATTACATCGAAATATGTGGCATACTAAGAAATACAATGTTGAGTTCAATATAGTATCTCCACTACAATACAAATTGTATTAAAAAATCAACGTCATTAAATTTTTTTTCTATTGAATTAAAAATATGAAACAACCATTTTACAATGAAAAGGAAAAAAACATAACTTGATTGTAAAGCTATTTAATTTTGTCACAGACTGAAAATGTGTTAATTTAAAAAAAAAATCAAATTTCATAGTTTAAAAAAATGCAATCAATACAATCACAAGAACGAAAGCTATAAAAATTTTATTTGAAAATAGCATGATTTTGCATAATAATTCATAATTAATTGTAGCCATTTCGTGCATTTAATTTAAAACATTTTACAGTTCAAATGAAATGCCGATTCCGTATTTTTATTCCTCATTTTTTATCTTTGGTGTCATACGAATCGCATTCATCAAAATACGACTGCATTTTGTTACATAAAAATTCTGTGATTTATTGTTCTTGGTGGTCTTCCAATAGCTCTCTCCATACGTCTGACACTTTTAGTAGCTAGTAACTTAAACTCAATTGTGTCAATTTTTCTGTATGCTACGGTATTCCATCTCCCTGTGGTAAAAATTTTAATCCCTTTAACCGGATGGAAACACATCCGTGATACATTTTACTCATCATTGGAAACCCAGAGTCGGTCTTGTTGTTCTCACCGATGATAAGAAATGCGAAGCCTTCGGTTTTCGACTATGCATAGTACAAAACTTTGCAGAAATAAATATTTCTAAGCTGACGTAATTACTTTATTTGCTTACGTACGGTCGTTTGATAGTCTAAATGAAATTTAATAAATTGGAACACATTCTATACAAAAAAAATTGTGACCTGCATTCACAACTCTAAATGCACCGTATTGTCTTAACATGGAAGTTTGAAGCAGCAGAGGACGCTTGACAATGTCTAGTTTCGTTTAGTCCTAACCATCAGAAGAGGCAATCTTTAAAGACGTATATTTATTCGGCCTACATTTCTACATGTTACCTTAATTAAATCACCTTTCAAGTAAAAAGATACAAAGTTACCTTTCATCTTTTTAGTTAAACGCTGTTACTCCAGGTAATCTCATTTTTAAAACGTTTATATACGTTCTTGATTAATTGTAAACTTAGTTATAAACATCCTGCTCTAGATGTATCTACAGTAAAAACATTTTGTAAAAATTATCATGTAAAGAAAGCTATCGAGGGAAATCTTAGGTACAATTGCACTGGTTAGGGGCATGCGTTTTAGGGATAATAAAAAAAAGTTATAATATGAGGTTTAAAATGTTGCATTTGTATCGAAATTACGCTCACAAATGCGAACAATCTTCCTTTAATTACTTAGAACTGCGCACTGCAAACAGGATTAATCATTTTTTAAAAACTTATATGTCGAAAATTTCAGTTAGCATAAAGCATTTTCTAATTTTGTTGTAATTACCGTTGAACATAATCGACTCTAAATCGATAGAGAGAGAGAGAGAGAGAGAGAGAGAGAGAGAGAGAGAGAGAGAGAGAGAGAGAGAGAGTTGATATAAGGTATTATTGGTTTTATTCTAATTTGTATTATGTAAATAAACAGTGTCAAAAATGGTTCTGTGTCGTATCTTATTAATTTCTTTCAAATCCATAAATCAAATTTCTATTATCATAACTTGTTGCAGACGATTAACACCCACCCATTTTTTAAATTAAAATTATGTAAATATACTTATCATTACTCGAGAATGCTTCAATTAAAAATGAGGATATCCATGCAAGGATTGTTTATCCCTTTAACTCCCAGAACTTTTCACAATTTACCAAGATAAAGTTATATAATAACAAATTGAATTTAACTTAATACTGGTTATATTTTTAATCAAATAATTTTATATGGAATGAAAGACATTTTTTGACAGATTTTAAATTTGATAACAAAAAGTCAAATATGCGGTTGCCATGGCAACGTTTTGGGCTTAAATCATAAAATAATATTTTTTCATAGATTTTTCATTGAATAGTGGAATATTTTGATACCATATTGAACGATAAAGTAATATACAGAATATTCTACAGAAAAATACTTTGTAAAGTATTATTGAACAGCTGGAATTCTAATCAAAACAATTTGAAAAAACTTTTTTTTATGTTGCTTTGCGCAACATTTGGCATTTTCTGATCAAAATAAAAGTAACAACAAACAATTGTAATAAAGTTTCAAAGTGTGTCTTTAGTGACCCAAAAAAGGCAATAACAGTCTACAATGTGGTATATAATGTTACCGACGATATATATTTTTCTAATTATACATTCTTGAAAATGCAGAAACAATAGTTACCATAGCAACAAGACCACAAGCTTATTAAGGTATCTCAATAAAATTTCGTTATGAATACAACAAAATTCAAATGGAAAGAAACGAAGAAGTTTTATAAATTTTTCAAGAAAATCAATGAATAAAGAATTCAGCTTTGGTATACAATAGAAATATGAAATACATGTACATAAATTAAAAATGGTTGTCATGGCAACAGTTACCAACACACAGTGATAAATAGTTTATATCTTTTCAATAACATATTTAGATTATTTTTTAGATGTAGGTTTTAAAAATACATGGTACACGACAAAATCACATTTGAAAAAATGCAAATTATTTGAGTGGATTAGATTTTATAAGTGCTTGGGGCCACCAAATAAAGTAAACGCATATTATTTGAACAAAACATGCAATTATAAGCAGACATTTCATGATATATAAACCTATTCCATAAGCAAGTGATGATAAGTGTGATAGGCCTCTACACAGATGTACATTACAAATGCTACAACCAAAAAATGTGTCACTTCTTCTGCCATTCTTCTTGCACTGTTTGCATCTTCCTCGCGGTCTTGTCAACTTTGTGCTGATGTGCCGGTTGATGTTAGCAACACTAATACCTGCAACTCCCCTTCCACATGAAGGTGCCCGCTTTCTGCTAGAGAAATCACCAATAAGTTTCTCCGCGATAGACAAGTTGCAGTCAATCATGGAGAAATGTTTTGTTGGTTTTCTTGTTCCTGGGGTTTCAAACCAAAGAAGGAATGTGTTGATCAGAGAAATTTCAAAAATATAGTTGACCAGATACTTCCAAAACTTTTTGGATGGACGGCCAACTGGACACTTGGATCTGTACTGTTGTGTTCTGTCTACACCATAGTAGTGTTGTTGGTAGTGCTCAACTGCAGGCGGGCGCTGAATGATGATTACACCACCACCCCGAACCCTTCTTTGAGCTGGGCCATCTCCGAGAGGGTCAGATGTTGTAGATGCAATGTGAACCTGTGATTAAATTTATATGAAAAATTAAATAAACCTGTCTTTTGGAATCATTTGAAAACATGCATATGTTTACTCTCGCAAATATCCATTTTTTTCACGTAAAACAGATAAGCACTGAACCTAGACTTTTACAAATACAACAACTATTTTACCACATAAAAACTACGTACATGTTTAGCATCATTCCATACGGTGGCAACAAGGTTATTATGTTGCATCTGTTCAGCATCTCCTCTCTCGGGAAGGTGTGGGTTCTTCAGCTGTGAGAGAAACCCTTTCCTGTTTGCCATTATAGTCCCACAACCATAAACACCGTAGGATTCAAGAGTTTGGAGAAGAGGAATAGAAGTGAAATATCTGAAGGAAAAGAAAACCAACAATATAATGAACTTAAGGTGGTATGGGACATCTGTCGATATTAATGTGGATTAAAATACATTATAATTGACATACTTTCAACGGTTTAAAATTTTCAAATATTACAATATTTAACCAAAAAATAGCTTTTAAAAATATTCTATCTGAGAGGTAAAAATTGTAAAATCCCCAGCAAAATTCGACCTCATGACTTTCAGATTCGTAGCAATCCCTCTAACTCACAGCGCTAAGCTGTTAGGTGACAATATTGGGAAAGAAACTAGCTACTTATATAATTACACTTAGTTTTACTGTTTATTTCGATAAACAATACGTCACAACATGGAAGTGTCCCACACAACCTTAATTTCAAAATTTTAATAAAATAAGATTAAGAAAAAGTCATATGACTGATGGACTGATTCTGATTTTTTATAAAGTCATTAAAAATATGACTGCATGCACAAGACACGTAATTGTATGTTCCTTTTATAAATTCAGTCATTTCAAAATGAGACATCAAACTTACCGGTAATTTAAAAGTCAGAGACAATATTTTACCCATTCCCATTTCAGTCTCGAGCAACTATGACATGATAGAATGAAAACATATGTAAATAATCGACATGGAGTAGTATGAACACGGTCAAGATTGTAATTCAAAACTTTTGCCATTGGTTTACATAATTGTCAATATAGCAGAGACATACTAGTAGAGATATAGTAGAAGTATACAAAAGTTTTCTATTTCACAAGAACATAAATGTGTCACATTTCCTGCAAATAAATGAAGTAGCATTCAAGCATTTCATGCATCTCTAGAAAAAATTCCCCTCCCCCCATCCCCAAAAATAAAAATTAGATAAAACACACAACTGAGAAAACCTATCCTGTGTCACAGCAAATTTATGTGCATAAACTCTGAAATTTTTATAACCTTTGTTCATAACAAGTCATTTTAACTTGTATATAAACAGACAGGCATTCTGACAATAATTAAATTACCTATCGAAGAACACATGATGACCTTTCCACTTCAGTGGCTTGCATAAATGTTTGATGACTCGTTCCCCTAGTGATGGGCCACACATTGAATCATGTTTACCAAGATACACTCTGTAATCATTGGTGTAGCCACTTGGTTCACATCTCATCCATATCTACATGAAAAAAAAGTTTCCATGTCATATCATTTTATGATGTTAAACGTTTCAATATTTTTTCAATTCCACATAAAAAGTGTCAGACAGTCAGTAAACTTTCTGGATTTTTTAAATAAAACTTATAAAATATTTTTAAAAAAATAATGATCACTTAGGGTATCCAAGGTTTTTAAAAAAAAGATATGTAGATTACAAAAGTTATAAATATTGAAATACCTTTAGACCGCGCTTTATTGGTTTTCCTGGCGTGTACTGCTGTGCATAATGGTGTCCCTTGTACCTGTAAGAATATGAGAATTGAATCATAATATAGGCAAATCTATACATATTGGATAAAGTAATGTAGTAGGAAAGGAAGAATGAACATATAAATATCATGAAAATATATGGCTTGAATGGAAATCAAGGCCAGAACCCAAGCAGCTTTCACTAGCATAATGCTAACAAGTTGCATTTAGAAACCGGATAGAAAAAGAGCAAGGATGAAATGCCATGACATGTACCTTATCATTCCTTCATCTATACTCTGACACTTCCCTGGTTTGTAAAACGTCTGGAAATTTCCTCTTGTCATGTCGATAAGTGGTCTTATTTTATGAAGTCTGAAATGTAATAAAACATGTATTCTAAAATGTATTTGGGGAGGGGGGTGGAGGATTTCAACTGCAAGTCCACACCCCCTTTGAAAAATTTTAAGTTATATAGTTCACATAGTAAAGTACCGTAACTAAAAATAGATCTTGGAACCCACCCACCCCTTCCCTGGCAATCAGAATTTCTGCATCCGTGTATACATGTAATATACTTGTTCACTGAGTTAGTAGTTTTGTATTCAGTTTTGATATTTCGGTTTCAGTCAAAACTCTAAACCATGGTCTAAAACTTGACATGCCAAGACTCTACTAATACTGAACCACTGATTGTGACTCAGGACATGTCATTAACATCTGGTTGTTCATGTTATTTTCTAAGTGAAATAGAATGTGAATGGAAGTAAGCTATGAAAATCAAAACCAAATACAATATATATTACTTTCAAACAACTTGAAGATAAAATGATCCAGTTTATATTTCATCAGGTTTTATTTTTACTTTTCTCCCTGTGCAATGCACGTGTTGGTTGGAATCACTCATACTAAGGGACCAATTTTTATTACCAAAAGAACTGAATGATATAAAAATTGTTTCCAGTATTTGTTCAATGTGAATATTTTAGCACACGCTTTTCTGTTTGCTAATATTTTTTTTTTTTTTTTTTTTTTTACAAATGTGTCTTTACAATCTTTACAAAAATTAATAATAGCAAACAAAAATAAATCAAGTTCCCTCACAAAAAGAAACTAGTTTTGTATAAACCAAAGCAAAACCATGTATGATACCTGTCATAATTCGGTGATCCAGCAGGTGCTTGAGCCTGGTTGTCATTTATGTGCAGATACTGCAGCAATTTTTCAATCCTTGTTCTTGTCATGCATTTCTTGAAGCCTTCATTTCCTGGGAGAATGAAAACCAAAAATACTAATTCTTGGGGGGTATATTATTTAAATTTTCTATTTCTGTGTGGCAGGTTGTTTTTGTGGGGGGTTTTTTTTGTTATTCTATTTTTTTTTTCAATATAATTTTGTGTATTTTATATCGTACAAGCGGCTTTATAAGCTTAGTGAATTTCTTGCAATATATGCAATGCAAATCATATATTTTACTTACCAACAAATGGGTTTTCCGACCAGTACATATCGATGCGAGGTAACTGATTTATTCCCATGATGATGTTCAGTCCAAAGAAAGCTTTCATTTCTGGGCTAGTTGTGGGGTACCAAATCGAATCGCGGGAACCTTTGCGAGTCATTTCCTGTTCTGCATATCTGTTCGTCTCCTGAGCCGCAGTTTCAAAGAAATCTTCGTTTATCATAAGATAAAAATACTTCAACAAGTCATCGTCAGGCAGTAAAGTATGATCTGGCCCTACTTGTTCAGTAAATGGTGCTATGTCCACTGGGTGGAGATCGTAAGACCAGAAGTCATCATCAGTTGCTTCTGTTTGTTGGCTGTCAGGCTCCATTGATGACTCTGTCTGCTGTGTATCATCGTCACTGTCTGTGTCCGATGAAAATTCATGTTCACTAAATATCTGGAGATCTGAACCCTCAGACAAGGTATCGCTATCGTCATCCGATGAACTGTTCTCCATTTCTACTGTCAAACTCGGAAATCCCGCGCTTGTTCAATGTTTACATTGTAGCGTAGTAACGGAAAAGGGAGATAAATTCAGCTTGTTGTGATCTCGGCAAAAGACTTCGTATTTTAAAAAAATGTTGACAAAATATATTTGATTATAAGAAGCAGTTACTAGCTTGGTCCATTTTAGTTTTATATACAAATATAAATACGTAACGCAATCGATACTAGCGTATACCGCGTGAATGAAAACTACAAAATATATGTACAACAACGTAATACTATTGAACCCTGTTTATAATTTTGTTCTTCTAAAAACATCACATGAAACATGTATAAAAAATATCAAGGATGTTATAAAAAGTGGTGTATTACTTGTTTACTTAACAATTACGGGGATTTTTTTTTTATTTATATCGGTGCTTTCGAGCTGTAAAAGCCGCCCTTGTCCGACAATGCGCATTCAAAATGAAGAGCTAAAAATCATTTTAAATTTTAACTATGATTTATTTTGTAAGTCATTAATCATTTTTCTTTAATTACTCCTGTTTTCCTGAGGATTTGTATTTTCTTTTGATATCTAGTTCTTTATCATACGAAATAAAATAAGCGAGTGATTAAATTTTTTATACATGTATTATCAAAGTGCGTCGAAATGCGTCAATGGGGGTTAAAGGGTTATATGATATGAAATTACTATTGATTTTCGAATTGAAAACGATCTGTTTTACATTAATTTATTTCATGATCTGCATTTGTAAAAAAAAAATTAAAAAAATATTAAACATTTCAAGATGTATTTAACATAAGGAACATATCATCCAAATTAATCATAAGATTATGAGAGAAATGATAATGTTGTTTTATTTAAAGGGAGAGAGAGAAAGAAAGTTCGAAATAAAATGGAGAAAGAGGAAGAGAGAATTTCTTTAACAAAAAAAAGTTTCACAACAGGTAGTTAGATTATTACTTGACGAAGGTAAAGATAATATTGCTGCATCGACGTCAGCGGAAAACAATTTCACTTTAAATTCACAATCAAATGAAATTGTATTTTATGAATACTTGTAAAAAAGTAAAAACATGTTTGTTATTTTTATATAAAACCAAAATATCTTATTTATAAATTATAAAGAATGACCATTATATTTATGTTTAAAAACTAATTAAAGGAATCACCTCTACTCTCTGTTAAGAAAAAAATTTATTTGTTCTTTAGACAATGTCTTCTATAATTTTTAAATAAGACAGTCATTCAAATTCTTACATTTTTGACTACATAGCTTTTTAAAAAAGATATTAAATATTTTAACAATTCACTCCCTGCAGCACATTTTTGCTGTTTTATCAGTTAGCAGTTATAAAATATTGAAAATTAAAGAAAACAATATACGTCATCTGATAGAAAATTTATGTATTTAGACTTTTTTCTCTATACTTTTCTGATTTATCCTTACACGTAAAAAATTGTAATAAATGAACAATGGCAGTTTTGAAACAATTAATGTGTTACTCTGTCAAACAGATGACAACCGTTACAAAATCAGTTAGTTGTACGTAATAAAAAAAAAGTTGTATATTTTATCACAATTTCATCACAGGTTTTGTAAATCTAAAGACATTGATATTTGATCAAGTTTAAATGGAGTTAGGTAACATCTTAGGGCTTCGGTTGTGAGGATAACTGGTCAGTATATAAGTATAGATTAATAATCATGACTGTTAAAACAACATGCCACTACCCTGTCTTTAATCATAAATGAATGATACTAAATCGCTGTCGATTAATTGATTAAATGTGTGTATATATGAAAATCAGGTTATAAGTTGCGCTACATTTAAAACATGTTTTGTCATTCAGGATGTCATTAGAAGCATATAATTAATATCATGTATGAGTAAATATGGGACAGTCTTTACAGATAGAAAAACTAATATAAGTTTAAACAGAATTGTGGTTTTTACAAACAATTACACAACAATTTAATACATATTAAAAAGGATTATATCATTTGTAATTTATTTAAAGCTCATTCTAATCACGTACAAATATTAACGACATCCGGATAAAGGACGCTTATATAAAGAAAAATAGTGAGAGTGGAGAAAAGGGGAAATTGAGAGACAGACAGAGAGACGTATTTTGATATACCAGACTTTAAGTATGAAGATTCACGAATATGCTGTCTTTTTACTTCTGATTTTTTCTTTCGTTGGGGACATCGGGAGATTCGCCAACAAATGGAGCGGAAGTAAATTGATTTCTCATAATTCTGCAGCACTGATTCCAGGTGCCGATGCAATTTTAGTAAGGGCTGCCTGGAAAGCTGGCAAAAAGGGTTTCAGAAAACTGAAACAGAAATGGAGAAGTAGGAAAAACAGAGGAGGAAGATAAACCAGACGGATTGGCTAACCTGTGACGGCAATAAAGTGGAGACACCAGTGTGTGCAATGTAACAACGCTTTTTAAAACAGTATTGACTTTTGTTGACTAATTATTCCTTTGAACATAAAACTTTCCAGCTCCTTTGTTATTTCTTTAAAATTTAGATTTATAACTGTAATTCTCATGTTGTCTAACGGGTTTTTATTGAGCACTATTGTTTTCTGAATAAATTCATTTTGTGCCGTTATTGATTTTATTTTGTTTTGTATTTTTAATGTTTTAAGTCATAAAATTCCTTCATATAACTCTTTAAAAAAACAAACAAATGAAGTGTCCTACAGTTGTTTCACATATCCACAGAAGAATCATTGTTTTTATTGATGAAATCAGTGTACAAGATTTGGTGAGTGAAAAGACAAGTCTTGCAGGATTATTGTGCATTTTGGATTTTTCGTACACACACACACACACACACACACACACACATATATATATATATATATATATATATATATATATATATATATATATATATATATATATATATATATATATATATATATCAGGAAAAGGGATGTGGTCCTTAATTTTCACAACTTTGAATCCCCTTTGCTGAAGGGTGCCTTGTGTCAAAATTGGTTGAAACTGACCCGGTAGTTCTGGAGAAGATGTTGAAAATGTGAAAAGTTAACAAACAGACGGACGACTGACAAAATGTGATCAGAAAAGTTCCTTGAGCTTTCAGTCAGATGAGATTAAATTCCGTTACATTTCGAGCGACTTTTTCTTAAGTATATTTTTCAACTCAACATGATTGTTTTCCTTGCGGGAGGTTTTATCCATTATACATTTGCTTATTTGACTTATAATTTGAAAAATAAATCAGAAAATTGTTACTAGATATGGTTTTAAAAACAAAACTTACCCCTTTATTGTTTTTTATTTCTCATTTCAATTGAGTGACTGCTTAATTATTTTTTCTTGAAATTGTTTCTATTTGTTTGTTCAGTGAATAAAGAAATAAGATTACAGTTGCACATAAGACACTAAAGAATTACAATTTTTCTGTTAATAAAAACTTAAACCTTAAAAATAGAATTTGCAAATTTTTTACATAGTGCCCCTATAACTTCTTTCAATGGAGAAATATTTGAAATCTAAGAATTAAAATAATCAAGTACCGTAAATTTTTACCGTAAATTCATAGCCCAAGGGGATGTAAGTAAAAAAAGATATAACTAGTAGTTTTTAAGACATTAATACTACATAACAGTTATGCCTTAATTTCTCTCAAGAGTGTCGTCGGCAATGCTCTGCAATCTACGATCTTAACTTTCTGGGTCTTTTTTAAGCCATTTACCTATGAGCAAAAGCCATCTCGTCGCAAAATACTGAGGTTTTAACTAGAATTCAGAGATATTTGTGTCTTCCGTGCATTTGACAACAACTGTAAACAAGAGGCCCAGGGGTCACATCGCTCACCTGAGCAACAACATCCCTAACTCTGATCAAATTTATGGTAAATACCAAGCCCCTTTTGTTGTTGTACCTGTAAGAAGATTTTTTTCTATTTCTATATACCCCCCCCCCCCCCCCCATTGTGGCCCGACTTTTCTAAAGAATCATGTTTTGATCAAAGTTTAATCTGCACAACCCGTGCTTTCATGCTTTCTGGACTGAAAACTTTCTCATATTTCTAAAGATTTTCTCTATATACTCCTATGTAAAAATTCACCCCCCTTGTTTTCCCGCCCTACCCCTGGGGACCATGATTGAAACAAAATTGAATCTACAGTCGACAAAAGTTTGAGCTTTCCTGGCCTAACAGTTTTTAAGAAGAAGATTTTTAAAGATTTGCTCTATATATTCTTATGTAAAAATCCATCCCCCATTGTGGCCCCACCCTACCACCGGGAACATGATTTGAACAAACTTTAATCTACACTAACCGAGGATGGTTCAACTCCAAATTGAGATTTTCTGGACAAAGAGTTTTTAGAAGAAGATTTTTAAAGATTTTCTATATTTATTCCTATGTAAAAATTCACACCCACCCACCCCACCCCCCATTGTGGCCCAACCCTATCCCCGGAGACCATGATTTGAACAAACTCTACACTATCTGAGGATGCTTCAACTCCAATTTGAGCTTTTCTGGCCTAACACTTTTTAAAAAGAAGATTTTAAAATATTTTCTATATAAATTCCTATGTAAAAATTCATCCCCCATTGTGGTCCCACCCTACCCCGGGGACCATGATTTGAAGAAACTTGAATACACACTATCAGAGGATGCTTCCACTACAATTTGAGCTTTTCTGGCCAAATAGTTTTTGAGAAAAAGATTTTTAAAAGATTTTTTCTATATTTTCCTATGTAAAAATCCATCCCAATAGTGTGGCCCGCTCTACACCCGGGGACCATGATTTAAACAAATTTGAATATACACTATCTGAAGATGCTTCAACTCCAATTTGAGCTTTTCTGTCCAAATAGTTTTTGAGAAGAAGATTTTTAAAGATTTTTTTCTGTGTATTCTTATGCAAAAATCCATCCCCCCATTGTCGCCCCACCCTACTCCCGGGGACCATGATTTGAACAAACTTTTATCTACACTACATGAGGATGCTTCAGTAAAAGTTACAGCTTTTTGGCATTATAGTTTTTGAGAAGAAGATTTTTGAAGAATACCAGCAAATTTTTAATACATCTTAATTATCTCCCATTGAAAGAGGGTGTGGCCCTTCATTTGAACAAACTTGAATCCCCTTCACCTAGTGATGCTTTGTGCCAAGTTTGGTTGAAATCTTCCCAGTGGTTCTTGAGAAGAAGATGAAAATGTGAAAGGTTTACAACAACGCCAACGACAACGCCGACAGACAACGGACAAAATTTGATAAGAAAAGCTCACTTGAGCTTTCAGCTCAGGGGAGCGAAAAAGAACAATTAAGCAAACAAGTTTTTTATACTATATGTACAGGCAATTCTACTCCTGTTGGCGAGGTATAATGACTTAAGAAAATACAAGATGCTCATCGGCCATATCGCTCACCTGAGGAACACAACTGTGAAAACATTTTAGTTCATGGGGGTCAATGTTCGTTGGTAGCAATCATTTGTCTGTTTCGTGGGGACGTAATTCGTTGATAAGCAAGTCTGGGATCTATAACTCCGTGAATGCCATCCCTTGCAAAATTTATCTACAGCCTCTATATTTTATTTTGCACAGTATATTGGTGATTTCTTTTATGAAAGCAATATGAGCTGTATTTTTATAACTCTTTTTGCTACAAAAACATTTTCCATGTGATTTATACTTTCATGATAAAAAGGAAAAAAAACTTCAAACTTTATAATCGAAAATTGTTTCCAATAAGTAATACGAGGGTTGATCCAAAAGTAATGTCACAGATGCGATAAAATTGTGAAAATCCAAGTAAGGTGACAAAAATTCGTGCTTTGAGATATCTACCTAATTCAATTTCGACTTGAAAATTTTAATGATTATAAATATTTCTGAAGATAATATATTTTAAAGAGCGTGAGCTAAGGATAGTCGCCGCACGCTAGCGACGTCATTTCTAGATCTTTGGCGTTCTGGTAGAATTTTGTAATTCAGTACTCTAGATAAATTCGCCACGGTGCTCTACTTTACATATTTTATCATTTTTTTCATAAAGTAACTAATTAATCTTTTTGTAATCGATGGAGTAGTATATTGGATAATTTAATATGCGATCAGTTTGTCGAGGTCTCTTCAAGAATTTATGAACGTAGCTTTATAATATAGCCATTGAAATAAGAACCCCGCTTTATCTTTCCTTCAGGGCGAATGTCTTCTATCTATCGAATATATTTATTTACATGACATATGCTTTTATTAGGTATTTGAACCACTCGCTCTCAGTTTTAGGTTGATATATCAATTCTAATACATTTTCTAGTGATTTCTATCCATCGAGGCAAAAAATGCATTGTGTCACTATTCGCATGTCCAGCCTTTTTATCCCTTGATCTAGAGACAAAAGGCATTGCGTTGTTATCCGAAATGGTCGGTAACGGTCCCTAATTTTTGAAAACAATGAGAAAAGGTTTATAATATATATTTTAAAACATTGTGTTGTTTGGGGCTTTATTTAAATTTTGAAGCATGTAATTTATTCATAAATTCATGACGCGGCGATATCACGTATATATCATGCTATAAACACCAATATCTTGTGAAGTGTTCAACGAAATTTAATAAAAGTTTTAATTTGAATTTTGATAAGGAAAATTTTGATGTATCATTTGATACAATACAACGCCAGTGAGAAGCGCGGTGCATAGTGTCATATTGCTTTCGTATCAACTCTTGTATAAAGCAAATTAATTTGTGTACAGAATAAAAACAATGCAATTGCTTGTCAGACTTCTAAATCGTTTGTCACACAAAAAGTAAAATAAGATAATAAATCATTATCTATTTTGTCATTTTAATGATAAATTGCAATTTCATAGTAAAAACTGCAGCTCACATTGCATTCATCCTGTGAATTCCTTGTTTATGGAAAACTTTTGCATAGCGAACCATCCCAGAGAATGGTCCTTCATTACTTATTACATTTTAACAAACCACGACTGCACCCCAAAAACTTTACCACATTAAAGTTTGCCTTATTGAAAGAGGAGAGTTTACGTAAAAATGTGAAAAACAGTCTTGTTATTTTATTTTTAAAAATGTACAGATTTTAAAATATCGAAAATATTTATTTTTCTTGTACAATTAATTAGTATGGGGTCTCATTGATCTTAATTTTAAAAAAAATAATTTATAGTAGTTTTAGTCGTGCTAATAGTGTGTAAAACAGAAAACTATCTAATCATAAAAAAAGTTTACTGTATGAAGTTATAATTTCTTTATAACAAAAAGTTTACACTTTAACGAGCTATCGTATGGGATCGTCCATGCAGGTAGATGTATGCATATTGAGTGTTTTAAGTATGTGCTTAATTATTCATGTTCATACGGCATTGAATCTATGGGGTTTTTTTTAAATGAAAAAAATGAAAGGGGAAATTTTTTTTTTTGCATAAAACATCTTTGTTCGCCACAGGTTTTTGATTTACTCCAGTTGCTCCCCATAATCAGAATACCGTTGGCCAGCGACGATGTATATGAAAATTATTTACATTTACATTTAAAACATCTCTTATCTGTATGGTGCAGACAGAAATACACAAAGATACAACAAGACATTTTACTGGATATTATTATTTCTGTTATTCCAGCTGAGCATGGATACTTAAAATTTATCATATTTCTGGTTGCCATTTACAAACACAGTGTAAAATTTTTAAAAAAAATTAGAAATATCAATGGTACGCGTCCCCACAAATACGCTTCTGCAACCGATAGCGGAATACATACGTTCAAAGAATTATCAATTTGAAGTCGCAATCAATATCATTAAAATTATACGGGAAATCAATATAGACTATATTTTGGTGCATCATATGATTAATTTCATTTTGGTTTTTTTTTAAGGAACTCTGTAAGAAATGGCAGAGTTAAATTTAGATTTGTACATATTTGATTATTACTAATATATTGGTTTATTTTTCTGGTAATTAAATCAATTAAATATCGCATTCATTCATTTTTTTTATATAGACCGGTCTTTTAGCGTTTCGTATATTTTTCGTAAGTTATGCAAAACATACTCAAACTTTTGTACAGCTTTATAAATAACCTAATAAATAAACTTTAAATATTTATAAATTAGGATAAAATTAAAATGATTACTAACCTTTTCCTGACAGCTTACACAATACCTTTTATGAAAGTTTGTTATGCAACGTTTAATTTCTTTATCCACGTGCATCTTCAAGGTTAGCTTAATAAGGACAACAGATGTTATTACGAAACAAAATTATCGTCACCCCCCCCCCCCCAAGAAAATATCTTGTTTGTTCCAAGTCATCATTTAAATTCCTTAGACTTTATATAATCTTAAACAGTTATAACCGCAATAAATTGTATCCTGTTTCTTATCCTGTTCAAAATACATAATCATGAAGACATCACCATCTGATGCCACCTTTTTTAATGAAAAAAATATCTAGAATACAAACTCCTACACAGAGCCATATTTTCATCTCACTTATTTAGGGACACTTTCCATACACCCAACGCTTACTTTTTAAAGTTAAATTTATGTAATCTAAACAATTTGTTTTAAATATTAATTTTACATTGCAAATTCATTTTTTATCTTATCCAAATCTTATGGTATTTGGGAAAAGTTTAACAACATATACATAGTCTATATACGTACCAACAATACACAATCACTCTATTTGTATAATTTATTGAATCTGATTAAAGAAACCCTTAGCTTCAGTAAAGGCTATGCCTAAATTATATCAGGATCTAGAGGGATGTTGGGGAGTACGGACCCCCCCCCCCCCCCCACCTTTAAAATTCAAATCTTATCAATTTACACAGTATATAGTTACTGAAAATCAGGCCTCCACCTAGCCCGGAAAATCTATTGATCCGCACAAAAAAGCTACAACTGCCCATAATATTCCAGTCAAAGGTGTAAAATACATTCCAGGGCTTTGCTTTTTGACATACGCCATCATATATCAAATAAACATATTAAAACATTTGAGTAGTGTATAAGTATTGCATGTGGTTTGTTATGATACTTCTTAAAACAAAATTTCAATAAAAATATATTAATATAAAGCTTTGTACCAATAACAATGAAAAACAGTTTACTTAATACTTATAAAAACGTATGATTCTTCGTGACTAAGCCTAATTGGTCTTCATCACTACAAATATTCCTGAACAATATAATGACTTTGCCATTCTATAAACTTCCCTTAAATCTTAAGTAGTTCCCTGATGTTATTTTAATGTGTTATTTTGTAGCACTCGCTTTCAAGTCTAATATTTCCCGAATTTATTTCCAACCTGATGCAAATTTCAACACAAAAACAAAATACATGTAACTTGTTAAGTACCAATATCGAATATTTTATCTAATATATCATAAATTACCAAAATATTTTTAAGAGAGAACTTCAATAGACGTTTTTAATTGGTAAATGGAATTCAGACTTCGTCGCAAGTATATATTGTTCGCGTTTGGTTCTTTCAATTAATAAAACAAAATTTTAAATAAAACGAATTGATCTAACCCTCGCTTCCCTTTATAGGGAAACTCAAAAAACATGCATAATTATCGAGACCGAATCTAACTATTTTACCCCAGATATTTTGATGAAATTTCTGATATGAAATTTTACTCCTACATTGTATATCAATTATTTTTAGATAGCCAAAAAAGGCTATTTACCTCCCAAATTTCTTTGGGGGTCGTCTCGAAAGTTGTCAATTTTTACTAGGGATCTTAAGGGTATATTTGTTAAAAACCATTAAATTTTCACAGCAACCCTTATATTTTTTATTTACTTTGCCCCAAGTGATTCCGTTTTCTTTCAAATATATGAAAACGGTTGTAAAAAGTCATCAAACGATGAAATGTAAAAAAAAAAAATTATGTGGTCAAGGGGCAATATTAAAAACGATTTTCCCCCGAAAATTGGCATACTGGGGTATATATTGGCTGATGAACAAAATAAAACTTTTAGAATGCTAAAATTATTCTCTTAATGCTTTGTCAATAAATTTTCAAATTAAAAATCCATTGCCAGATAGTTAAGACAGATAAGAATATAGAAAGTACATGTAACTATTTCTGCTTGATTAACTTTGACAGTGAATGTAATATCCATGTATTAATCATTGTACAATTTTCAGTTGAATACAATTCTTGGTGATCATGACCGGTGAAAAATAAAAAAGTCAGAGTTCTTTTATTCCGACATTGCATGTTGATGATTGGAAATATTTTTCAAGGTTTCAACTGTAAGTCTTCATTTTACTAATATTGATATTATACGTGCCGCATATACGTTCTTTGAAATAAAACAAAAGCATCTAAACGATGGTGATGATTAAGGTTTTAAAAAAGAATCGTTCATTCAACATAACTAGTTTAATGTTTTATTAAAAGTTGATATGATAACACATAGAGGTGTTAATACTTTTCAATTAATGCGTTAAATGCTGTAAACGCCAATTTTTTATTTTCCGAGCTCTTACCTGATCTAAGTAGTAGCTAAGGATGTCTTTTGGGGGTCTATTCATTGAATTCTTCCTTTGCGGTCTATTCATTTATTTCATCCTATGTTGGGGGGAAGGGGGGTGATGATGAGGATATTTTATTGGACGAAACTGCAATGAATGATCCAATCGTCTGAATTCTTTTGTAGCCTACTCCTTGCTGTCCAAAAAAAAAAAAATAGGTATAAAATCTTTGACTTTTTTTTTGTATTTTTATCCGTTCTCACTTTGTCATGAATTTAATTTTATCTATAACAAGTGGTCTGAATTTAATTCTACAACCAGCGGCAAGAATTATGTCCTGTTGTAGGATTTATTTAAGGTACTGCAACTAATGAAGATAAAGATTGGATTAATGCCTAAGGTTCACACACATCCATTGTTCCATCCTTTAATTAGATCAGTTTTCTCATGCTTAACATGGCTATTATTTCTCAAATAAATCGCGCAAATTTTATTTAAAACCAACACGGATGCTATTTCTTTAACCTTCTTTATTACTTTCAAACTAAACAAGTATTCAAAAAAAAAATATCTGAAGAAAGACGAAATATTTTAGGGCAGGTTTATTCAATAATATTCATAAAATCTGCAGAGAAATTGTGACATGAAAATCACTTTATACAAGTATGATTATTAGAGCAAGAAGGTTTATTTTATTTCTTTTAAATCATACATTAAATCACACATCATACCTATGGCACGCCAAATTCACAAAAATTAGCTAAACATAGTTTCACAGTCGATAAAATAGGTTTATCAGCTGTTAACTATAGTTTACAGATCCTAAACTATAGTTAACGATTCGTAAACTATAGTTTACATTTGTGAAACTATATTTTACGAATGTAAACTATATTTTACGAATGATAATCATAGTTTATCTATTTGTAAAAAACGTTAACAATAGATGTTGCTGATAAATATAGATTCACATTTGTTAATTATAATTTACAATCGTAAACTATAGTTCAGAGTTGTTAATTATAGTTTCACAAATCGTGAAACTACATTTATCAGAAAAATTCACAAAAATTAGTTAAACATAGTTTCACAGTCGATAAACTAGGTTTATCGAAGGTTAACTATAGTTTACGAAAAAAATTTAGTTAACGACGTTCATCTATATTTCACGTCTGTAAACTAAAGTTAACGCGATAATCTATGTTTCACATCTGTTAAATATAGTTAACACTGAAAACAATCATTTTCGATTGTTAAACATAGTTTATCTGATAAATATAGTTTCACCATTGTGAAACTATGATTAACAACTCTAAACTATAGTTCACAATGCAAATTGTACATAGTTTATCTGATAAATATCGTTTCACAATCGTAAAAATATATTTATCAACTCTAAACTATAGTTTACGAATGTAAACTAAAGTTTACAGATGTGAATCTATATTTATCAGCAAAATCTATTGTTAACGTGTATTTCCAGACAGAAAAACATAGATTTGCATTCGTAAAATATAGTTTACAGATGTGAAAGATATAGATTAACGTTAATAACTATAGTTTAGGATCTGTAAACTATAGTTAACAGCTGATAATCCTAGTTTATCGACTGTGAAACTACGTTTTGCTAATTTATGTGAATTTGGCGTGCTTTACATTTGTAAACCGTAGTTTTCTGATCATAAAACCCTATTTATCAGATAACTATGTTTAAAGGAAGTGAACATGAAAAAAATAATTGTTGCTTAATAAATTATAAAAGCCTTTTGAAACTTAAAAATGAGGTCTGTTACCTATTTGTTTATTTCTATCAAGAGATTTTATCAATTTAACACTCTCAGTGAAAGGTTTATGGAGGTAATCCATTATTCCCCAGCATGCATCTGTTCTCTGACGTAGATAAGCCACATTGCTGCTGGTGACTGGGTCAATGTTGGAACTAGGCCAGTGTTTATGTACAGAGTTGATAAAAGTTACGAAGAAAAAATATGCCTTGATGTGAAGAAAAATTTTGTGTACTGTCATGAGAAGACAAGGATTTAGTACATTTCTATAAATGAACCTCAGATAACTATTTATGATTTGTACAAAAAATGAATATAGATAAATTAATTTGTGAAATATAAGACCATCACATTCCAGATGTTTGTACGGAGATGCATTGGCAGTCAGTGTTTACATAAATAATTGCTGTTTTTAGATATCAATTTAAATTAATATAAAATTGTAATTCCATTTTCCATGTGGGGTTTCTTACCGTTACTTTTTATTTAAATGCCCTGGAAATTTTTCTGATTTCTTTTTTTTTATACATGAGATCTTGATGATATGTACGACGGTTCTGTTTATGCTGTCAGAAGAATAACAGGACTAAGACACTTTTTAAAAGTCAGGATGCTGTGCAATGCACCTTGTGTGCTCATTTATGTAGCACACATAATGTTCTAACTCATAAACAAGAAATTCCCGAGTGCAAGAAAAAATAGGTCACAATAACACTGATCCACGGACATTCCATTCTAGTTACATGTCACATTAACTGCTGGTGGGAATGCATCATTCTGAGATCCAAAATCTTCCTCCATAAACACTGTTTAAAATGACAACTCTTTACATTCCTTTCAAGTTTCCATTCACATTTTGATGATGGCATTTTATCCCTGTTACTACACGTGTGTAAAATTGCAATGTGTCTCACTGACGGCAGCATCAGTGCTGCCCTCTCTTAGATGCTTAGAGATAACCCAGCAGGGAGGTAATGATTTTAACAATATGGCAGCGCTCATGGATTGCAAGAATTAGTTATTCTAAGTGGTATATCTTTTTACTGAGGAAAGCTCTGTCTAAATGGTTTTCAGATATCATTATACACATCAAACAGACAAATTTGAGCCCTTGATAATTTTTTCATGTTCACTTCCTTTAACAACCGCAAATGATTGTTTTCAGTGTTAACTATAGTTTACATATGTGAAACATAGATTATCGCGTTACCTATAGTTTACAGATGTGAAATATAGATTAACGTCGGTAACTATAGTTTACGATCCGTAAACTATAGTTAACAGTCGATAAACCTAGTTTATCGACTGTGAAACTATGTTTAGCTAATTTTTGTGAATTTGGCGTGCCATACATACCAGGAGTCAGTTGAATATATTTTCTATATTTTATGCTAAGTATCTCGTTGAAATTTTGATTACAATACACCATATATTAAAACTAATATTTAAATAATTATCAAATCTATAAATTAAATTAGAAGTATCATCACGCAAGGGTCGAAACCACAAAACGCTTGTGTCAAAATTCAGTACTTAAACGTACTTATATTGTTTATAATAAATTTTCTTTGAACTGTGTATTCTGCACTTTTATAGGTTAACTTATTCTTTTCACCCTACATTAACTACGTTTTCACACAAAAATTCTACAGATACTTGAGTCATGGAACACCCACCTTCATATTTCTATCGAACACGGCAACCACCAAGTACAGTTAGGAAGATGGCCATAAATATATATAGTATTTTGATGGTAACGAATATCAATTTGATTTTTCCTGTCCAGCGTGTTCGAAGTATCATTCTTTTGAGCGACATGAATAAATCTGATTCTGGGTCTTCAATACCTTCACAGTTGTAATTATAATCATCGCATGTTTCTATAGTATCTACATAGAAGCGTGTAATAGGGGTCAACTCCAGAAAAGTCTCTACGTAATGTTTTGGCTGACCTTTGTCCAATCAGATCGTATCTGGCGGAGTTAAGACATTGCCGCTCGTGACTTGAATGAAAGAGAGAGAGAGAGAGAGAGAGAATTGGGTAATTTATAAGTGATGTCGATGAAGAAATCACCATTAGTTATAAACTGGTAAACGGATTAATTAAGGTATACAGCGAAGTCGCCAATTCCGGCCGAGGGTCGTCTCCAATTCCGGGTCACTCGTGTGTATTTCATGTCACCTTGTTTAAATTGAAGCATAAAAACTTAATAAATACATTGATCACGAACTATAGGCCTTACTGTCTTTGATCATTAAACGATATTCGAAAATTAACAATTACAGACCCTCTGAGAAACGAATTTAGAAATCAGAAAAAAGAGATTCAATTGAATAAAATGATCCATCGAGCTCAGGTGTCATTTTATTTATCTTGCTTGTTATTTTTCTTAAGGTTTAATTTTTCTATTTGTCACAATGATGACATAATGACGATCATTTCGTTCTGAATCACTACTGTCATTTACATTTAGAAAATCGTCCCTGTTACTTGAGTATCAGTAGTTGTAAATATATTTTCTGATTGCCATTATTTTTTATATGCTGCAAATTTATAAAAATTGTGTTCTGAGACGATTACCCGACATTACTGACACTTTGAAGTCACATGACCCGAAAACAAAAAAATGATTCGAAAGTGGGGAAACCATGCCTTGATGAAATGCCTCTGTATTTTGTTTCCAAGAATTTATTTTCAAAAAAAAAATGAATGCTTAATAACTCACAAAATGTACTTTCAATATATATATAGTATAAAATTTGAATAGAACAGCTTTGCAAAATATCAAAGAAACAGTATTACATGACCAGGCATTGGCGACTCCACTGTACATGTATATATAGAAATTACATGTTTATCCTCTAATGGTATAACTTTAAAGCGTTTTAAAGAACGATTGTGAAAATATCTTTGGCCGTCGACAACAGTGTCTTCATAAATGTGCATTAATTTCCTGGCATGGAGTCCTACAATATCCATTAAATATTTTGAAATGCGAACGAATGATTACTTAAAAATTTAGATGTAGTGAACAGGAAAGGCAACGCAGGCAGATGCTAAGTGGAAAAAAACAGTGGCCGACAAATTCGTATTTAGGTAAAGAATGTTTCACACTGAGTAACCATGAAGAAAGTTTTTATACAAAGTAAATTTACAAGTTATATTTAATTCCAGGAAGATTCGGCACACTTATTACACACTGATTAAAATACTAACGGTAACACTTGTAATGAAAACAGTTTCTTAAAGCTATACACGCTATAATTTGCGTCAATTTTGAATAAAGGGGAAAATGTATGTGTTTGATTACTAATAAAAGTTACCTTTATGCTGTTAATTATAATGCTCAATTCGAACACGTAACAAATATATCAAATATCAAACAATAAAAAATATTTATTTTCCTGCCAGGAAAGTAATGCCTCCTCGTGAATATCAATCTATCACGTGATATCGACAGCTAAATTTAGTCTATCATACCAAAACTGGTGAAGGGTCAACATCTTCATAATTGTGATAGTTTCACAAAGGAAAAGATATTTTCAGTAAAGCATAAATTTGCCCGATATACGAGTACAAACAAAAGAAAAATATACAAGCCTGTGAGTAGATATGAATACTTCCTTTAAAAAAATGACGTAGACCTGTGTTTTTCCCCTATGTGCTATTTATAGATCCTATAAGTGTTAATGCAGAAGTAAGGGTATCGTGAATGACAAACGTATTTTACTCATTATACATGTATGTATTTCAAATTAACAACTGTTAAGCATATTAAAAATCAAGTTGGATATTTAATTAGGCAAACAATAACGACCATCTAGTTCTCCGCGGACATGCGCAATGAGGTCGGTTTCGCTTTTCCTTCATCAATATTCATGAAAAGGTATATTTTCTCGGCAGGAAAATAAACAATTAAAAATCTATATCTTTGTAACGAGATGGAATTCACCATTGTAATTTACAGATTAAGGATAACTTTTATAAGTAGACAAACACATGCGTTTTCACTGTCATTCAAAATTGACGTAAATTATAGCGTGTATAGCTTTAAATATTCGTACAATCTTCGATGTTTGACATTACATCATCCCAGTATCTATATATAGACATCGTTGTTCCCCGGTTAAAGAATTTCAAAACACTTCAAAGTCACATGAATTATAAGATATACTAGACCTTGATTTGTCACTTTATAACTATTGATAGATAGTTCGCTCATCTGCGTCATCTATAATTTACTCCATTAACTCTCTCTCTCTCTCTCTCTCTCTCTCTCTCTCTCTCTCTCTCTCTCTCTCTCTCTCAATCTCTCTCAGATTAATCACGAGCGGTAATGTCTCAACTCCGCCTTCTACAATCTGATTGGACAAAGGTCAGTCAAAACATTTCGTAAAAACGTTTCTGGAGTTAACGGCACATTAACAAGCGTTTAAATAACTTTTTTCTGACGTTCTTAAATTATTCATATAAATTATCTTTTTATGCGATTAAAAAAAAAATATGTATTTAAAAATTCCAATAATTTCGGGATTAGAACCCCATAAAAAAGTCGGACACTAAAACATTCTCTATTCTAACTGTGGTACCACTCGACTAATCTAGCATTCTTAGATTTCACAGGTATTAATAATTTCCCCAAAAGTTTGATTTTTTTTAAAAATATGTCTCTATGAAACAGAAATCGGAAAAGGCAGTTTTCAAGAAATTGTCTTACCGCAGACATTAAGATTAAATTAATTTTGTTTCAAGGAGGCAGTTTCTCACAACAATGAGGATTCTCCTTTTATAAAGTGTGAACTATGCCAAATTTGTCTGTGTATCCATTTTCAGTCTTATTTACATGTAAGGTTCTTCTACACTGATTTATATACAACGTTGCAAGAAAAACAGAATAACATCAAATTATGTAACTTTCTTTTTTTTTTAAATTTTATATGCAACTCCTTTAGGGAAAAGAAGAATAGGAACTGCAGCACCGTCTTTGATCTACAATGACATTTTTTTCAATATATCTTTATTCTAACCAAGTGCAGAGGCATGCAATTTGCTTTAAAAAAAATATCTTAGAAACACGGTAAAACGGAATTTCTTGTTTATGTAAAACTTTTGCATAGCAAACCATCCCAGAGAATGGTCCTTCATTACTCATTACATTTTAACCAACCACGACTGCATCCCAAAAACTTTACCACATTAAAGTTTGCCTGATTGAAAGAAGAGAGTTTACGTTAAAATGTGAAAAAAGGTCTTGTTATTTTATTTTTAAATATGTACAGATTTTAAAATATCGAAAATATTTATTTTTCTTGTACAATGAATGAGTATGGGGTCTCATTGATCTTAATTTAAAAAAAAAAATTATAGTAGTTTTAGTAGTGCTAATAGTGTGTAAAACAAAAAACTATCTAATCATAAGAAAAAGTTTACTGTATGAAGTAATAATTTCTTTACAACAAAAAGTTTACACTTTAATGAGCTATAGTATGAGATCGTCCATGCAGGTAGATGTATGCATATTGAGTGTTTTAAGTATGTGCTTAATTATTCATGTTCATGCGGTATTGAATCTATGGGTTTTTTTTAAATGAAAAAAATGAAAGATGAAAAAAATTTTTTTTGGCATAAAACATCTTCGTTGGCCACAGCTTTTTGATCCACTTCAATTGCTCCCCATAATTAGAATACCGTTGGCCAGCGACGATGTATATAAAAATTATATACATTTACATTTAAAACATCTCTTATCTGAATGGTGCAGACAGAAATACACAAAGATACAACAAGACATTTTTACTGGATATTATTATTGCTGTTATTCCATATGAGCATGGATACTTATAATTCATCATATTTCTGTTTGCCATTTACAAACAGAGTGTAAATTTAATTAAAAAAAAATCAAAAATATCAATGGTACGCGTCCCTACTAATACGCCTCTGCAACCTATAGCGGAATACATACGTTCAAAGAATTATCAATTTGAAGTCGAAATCACTATCATTAAAATTATATGGGAAATCAATACAGACTATATTTTGGTGCATTATATGATTAATTTCATTTTGTTTTCCTTGAAGGAACTCTGTAAGAAATGGCAGAGTTAAATTTAGATTTGTACGTATTTGATTATTACTAATATATTGGTTTATTAAAAAAAGTATATATCAATGGTACGCGTCCCTACTAATACGCTTCTGCAATCTATAGCAGAATACTTACATGTACGTTCAAAGAAATATCAATTTGAAGTCGAAATCACTATCATTAAAATTATATGGGAAATCAATACAGACTATTTTTTGGTGCATCATATTATTTTCTTTAAAGGAATTTAGATTTGTACATATTTGATAAATACTAATATATTGGTTTATTTTTCTGGTAATTAAATCAATTAAATACCGCATTCATTTTTTTTATATAGACCATTCTTTTAGCGTTTCGGATAATTTTCCTTAGTTATGCAAAACATACTCAAACTTTTGTACAGCTTTATAAATAAACTAATAAATAAACTTTAAATATTCATAAATTAGGATAAAATTAAAATGATTACTAACCTTTTCCTGACAGCTTTCACAATACCTTTTATGAAAGTTTGTTATGCAACGTTTAATTTCTTTATCCACGTACATCTTCAAGGTAAGCTTAATAAGGACAACAGATGTTATTACGAAACAAAATTATCGTCAACCCCCCCCCCCCCACCCCCTCAAAAAAATATCTTGTTTGTTCCAAGTCATCATTTAAATTCCTTATACTTTATATAATCTAAAACAGTTATAACCGCAATAAATTGTATCCTGTTTCTTATCCTGTTCAAAATACATATACATCACGATGACATCGCCATCTGGTGCCACTTTTTCAATGGAAAAAAATTAGAATACAAACTTCTACACAGAGCCATATTTTCATCTCACGTATTTGTAGGTAATTCCTATTGAAGGACACTTTCCATACACCCAACGCTTACTTTTTAAAGTTAAATTTATGGAATTTTAACAATTTGTTTTAAATTTTAATATTACATTGCAAATTCATTTTTTATCTTATCCAAATCTTATGGTATTTGGGAAAAGTTTAACAACATATACATAGTCTATATACGTACCAACACTACACAATTACTCCATTTGTATAATATATTCAATCTTATCTTTGATCTGATCAAAGAAACCCATTGCTTCAGTAAAGGCTTTGCCTAAATTACATGCGGATCTAGAGGGATGCTGGGGAGTACGGACACTCCCCTGGATAAATCAAATCTTATCAACTAACACAGTAGAGTTACCGCAAATCAGGCCTCCGCCTAGCCTGGAAAATCTATTGATCGGCACAAAAAAGCTACAACTGCCCATTACAATCTTAAGCTTGGAAGGAAAATATTATTTCGCTGTCGCTGATTACGCCGATTTGTTTTGTAACATAAACAAGGAAGAAATTTAAACAATAAGGATTTTTCAACTATTTGAGGCCTAGGATTGATAATCAGCATATTCCAGTCAAAGATGAAAAATTTTTTCCAGGGCTTTGCTTTTTGACTTACGCCATCATATGGTAAAACATTTGAGTAGTGTATTTATAAGTATTGCGTGTGGTTTCTTATGACACTTCTTAAAACAAAATTTCAACAAAAGTATTTTTATATAAGGCTTTGTACCAATAACAATGAATAAAAGTTTACTTAATAATTATAAAAACGTATGATTCTTCGAGACTAAGCCTAATTGGTCTTCATCACTACAAATATTCTTGAACAAAATAATGACTTCGCCGTTTTATAAACTTCCCTTAAATCGTAAGTGGTTCCTAATGTAATTTTAATGTGTTATTTTGTAGCACTTGCTTTCATATCTAATATTTTCCGAATTTATTTTTAAACCTGATGCAAATTTCAACACAAAAACAAAATACATGTAACCTGTTAAGGACGTTGTTTACTCATGGTTTGAGTTCTCAAATCCGGATTGTTAAAAAGTCCAATGTCATCAGTAATATTTGTTCTAAATACAAAAAGTATTTATGAACTGAAATATTATTGGCACTACATTCGATAATTTTACTACATTATGGAATTAGGCTCAAACAAAGTTTGTCTTTAAACAAAACAGAGGAAATTCGGACTAAATTTTTCATATTTTGTTTTCAACTGAAATATTTTTGGTAGTACTAAAATATTTAAAGTTAAGATTTTATTTGTTAGTCAACATCATTTTTTTATTTTTTCTGTTGGTTTTATCTCGCTCATTCGTTTAGATAATCGTATGGCACACACTACAAAAATAATGAAAAATGCTAAAAAATGATAAAAGGCACCTATTATCTCAAAATTTGATCATTGACCTCATATAAATTTTATGCCAGCAGAGAAAGGTCAATATGCTTTGTTAAATACTATAATTGTTTTATGCATTATCATCATTCAGTTTTTTGTTATATTGAATCAAAAATGGGTAGGGATTTGAAACTGATAGAGGAAATTTAGACTTGAATATTTATTAAAATTCTGAATGAAAACTTAATGCGTTGTATCTATTTAATGTCACTGCCATTCATAAACCGTATTTCCTTTGTTAAAGAGGAAAGAAAATCCCAATCATAGTGTAAAATTTTTAGGGATTTTTCTTATATTTTCAAAAAATATTCAATGGCCATTATTTCAAAGAGTAGGTCATTGATCTACTTTTTTGAAAGTGAAGAATAACACTACCATGTAAGGTCAATAACAGACAATAGTTGGTTTTTTATCATCATCAGTGGAATTCTTTTTTCATTCTGAGTAAACGTCATCTTTAAGTCCCAATTTCAAATAGCTTCAAATAGCAAATCTAATATATCACAAATTACCAAATTATTTTCAATAGGCGTTTTAATTGGTAAATGGAATTCATACTTCGTCATAAATATGTATTATTCGCGTTCGTTTCTTTCTAATGAATAAAACAAAATTTAAAAAAAAACCCGAAATGATCTAACCCTCGCTTGCCTTTATTAAAAGGTAAAGTCCAAAAACATGCATAGTTAACATGACCGAATCTAAGTATTTTATCCCAAATATTTTGATTAAATTTCTGATTAGTTTTACTCGTACGTTGTATATCAATTATTTTGAGATAACCTAAAATAGTTATTTACCTCTCTGATTTCCCAGGAGGTCGCCTCGAAAGTTGTCAATTTTTACTAGGGACCCTATGGGAATTTGTTAAAAACCACTACATTTTCACAGTAACCCCATATATTTTTTACTTTGGCTCTAGTGATTCTGTTTTCTTTCAAATATATGAAAACGATTGTAAAAAGTCACCAAACGTCGAAAAGTAAAAAAAAAATTGTTTGCCTCGTAGTTTGGTCAAGGGGCAATATCAAAAACGATTTCCCCCCGAAAATTGGCATATTGGGGTATATATTGGCTTGTAAAAATTAATGAACACTTTTAAAATGCTAAGATGATTTTCTTAATGCTCTGTCAATTATCTTTTGAATTCTCTAATAATTAGTAATATAATAAATATAAATATAATATGATAAATAATAATAACCTCTAATAAATGAGCAAACCATACTTTTGTTTTTGGCTTTATGCATAGTTTACAATACCGGGAAACGATGACGCGTATGCGCCATTTTAGCATTTTACCCTATCACAGTAATAAAATCGCTTTACTCATTTAATAAATTTACAAATCATTTTAATTTTGCATAAAAACGTAGTACATAAGAAAGTCTTAACTTTGCACCTACGGCTGCACGAAAATAGAAAGGTGTGCAAAGTCGTGCGCATACGAACTGTACTCGGCCCCATGATTAATGATATCCGGAAAGAAGACACATATAAAAGAAGAGAGACACAATCGAAGAAAGCTGAGCTGCAGTTGAATTGCAAAAGAGAGAAAGGAGCAGTTGATTTAAGTTTTGACGTACCAAGAATCCAAAATGAAGTTCCACGGAAATCTTATTTTTTTCCTCCTGGTCTTATCCATTGTTGGAGACATCAAAAGAATCATCAACAACCCAAGCGGAGGTGATTTGATTTCCATAAACTCAGCATTGTTAATGCCGAGTGCGGGTGCATTCACTCCGGTGCGACGTTTCGGAAGACGTATCAGATTGCCAGGGTGGCCGATTCGCCGACGAAAGCCGAGGCGAGTATAAACCGGAACGGATATCGACAGAAGCCAAGAATTCAAGGAAAGCCAGGATCTAAAGGCCAAGTGACAATATTGTTAAGACAGATAAGAATGTTAAGTAGAATGTAACTATATCTGCTTGATTAACTTTGACGGTAAATGTAATATCCATGCATTAATTATTGTACAATTTTCAGATTAATACAATTCTTGGTGATAATGATCGGTGTAAAATAAAAAGTCAGAGTTCCGATATTACATGTTGATGATTGGAAATATTTTCAAGGTTATAGATATCTACTAAACGTAATTGTAAGTGTTCTGGGTACCGTTTCACAAGAGCATCGTAAATTAGGTACTACTTAACGTACGCACTTAGTTAAGACCGTTTCACGAAAGGTACGTAGAAATGACGTTTACTAATACTGATATTGTACGTGCTGCACATACGTTCTTTGAAATAAAACGAAACTATCTAAACGATGGTGATGATGAAACTTTTAAACAAAAATCGTTTATTGAAACATAACTAATTTAATGTTTTATTAAAAGTTGATAAGATAACACATACAGTTATCAATACTTTTCAATTAATGCGTTAAATGCTGTAAACGCGGAATATTTATTTTCTGAGCTCTTACCTGATCTATTTTCATAAACAGTACTTTATCATTGTGGTTTTGGTTTTAAGAAGTAGCTAAGGATGTCTTTTGGGGTCTATTGATTTCTTCCTTTGCGATTAATTCATTTATTGCATCCTGTGTTAGGGGGTGAGGGTGATGATGCGGGTATTTTATAGGACAAAACTGCAGTGAATGATCCAATCGTCTGAATTCTTTTGAAGCATACTCCTTGCTGTCCCCCAAAAAATAGGTATAAAATCTTTGACTTCTTTTTGTATTTCTATCCGTTCTCACTTTGTCATGAATTTAATTTTATCTATCACAAGTGGTCTGAATTTAATTCCTACAATCAGCAGCAATAATATCCTGTTGTGGGATTTACTTAGGGCACTGCAACTAATTAAGATATACATTGGATTGATGCTTAAGGTGCACACACATACATTGCTCCATCCTTTAATAACGTAAGTTTTCTCATGCTTAATATGCCTTTTATTTCTCAAATAAATCGCGCAAATTTTATTTAAAACCAACACGGACGCAATTTCTTTAACCTTCTTTGTTATTTTTAACCTAAACAAGTATTTAAAAAAATTATTTGTAGAAAAATGAAAATATTAGGGAAGGTTTATTCAATAATATTCACAAAATCTGCACAGAAATTGTGACATGAAAATCAATTCATATGATTATTAGAGCAAGAATGTTTATTTAACTTCTTTTTAAATAAATACCTGTAGTCAGTTGAATGTATTTTCCATATTTTATGTTACGTATCTCTAATATTATTACACTGAAAAATTGATTATAATACCATATATTAAAACTAATATTTAAATAATTATCAAATGTATGAATTAAATTAGAAAAATCATCACGCAAGGATCGAAACCACAAACGCTTGTGTCAAAATTCAGTACTTAAACGTACTAATATTGTTTATAATAAATTTTCTTTGAACTGTGTATTCTGCACTTTCATAGGTTAACTTATTATTTTCACCCTAAATTAACTACGTTTTCACGCAAAAATTCTGCAGATACTTGAGTCATGGAACACCCGCCTTCATATTTCTATCGAACAAGGCAACCATCAAGTACAGCCAGCTAGGAAGATGGCCATATATATAGTATTTTGATGGTAACGAATATCAATTTGATTTCTCCTGTCCCGCGTGTTGGAAGTATCATTCTTCTGAGCGACATGAATAAATGTGATTCTGGCTCTTCAAAACCGCCAGAGTTGTAATTATAATCATTGCATGTTTCTATAGTATCTACATAGAAGCGTTTATATTCTCCCTTACTACGTTCGTCCGAATATAAAACAATAAAGTGCTAAATGAATAAAACCAACAATTACTACATAGGTACGCTGCTCGCTAGCGTCATTTTATTTATACACAAAAACACATATTAGAAAACCATCGGTCAGCCAAACATCAACACTTTCCATATCATCTGCAGGCATTTTAACTTAAATCGCTACTAACGAGCGAGCTTAGAGTGCCACGCCACCGCATCGTCCTACTATTTATATTACCTGATCATGTGACCCGAAACCCATTCGTGTACGTATGAAAACCCATCACGCATATAATTTTAATTATATTCTTCTTCACTACGTTCGTCCGAATATAAAACAATAAAGTGCTAAATGAATAAAACCAACAAGTACTACATAGGTACGCTGCTCGCTAGCGTTTAGAGATTCAAAGAGACACTAATATGACGTTTGGCTGATAGATACACAAGCAATACAATTTATAACACAATAAACGACAACGTACATTTAATTTTATATGCTTAAATTTTTTGTAACGTTTAATTGCTTTTTAACAGTGTCTTTAATATGATTGTCCCTTGAAAAATCCGATTTCCATCGGCCATGTACTTTTAATAACCTTTCATTTACACCCCTTGAAGCTGCAGATGTAGCACCGCCACTGTGCAAGCTATGCAAACCAAAAAGCTTTGAATTTAAACCAATAGACGATAGAGCCTCAAGCAGAATTTCTCGCGCCCTAGTATAAAAGGTTTGTTAATGACACAAAGCTTATGACATTTTTGCGATTTCAAATAACGTATGGAACGAAGAATAAAAATTTCTGGCTTATCTGATAATTCTGCAAGCTGCAAAATTAATAAAGCTTTGTCCAATAAACAGGACAGGTAGATTTACCTGTACTAGCAATAAGCACATCATTACCTCGTCTATAAACATCAGTTTTGCTACTTTCAATATGTACAGACATACACATTTCATAAAATGATATATTTCTAACACGTTAATTTGCTAACTCGTTGTATCTGAAAAACCCTGCAAATCCAATCAAAAACATAGCGCACACTCTTACACATAATAAATCACGTTTATAGTTGTCATTTCCATACTTCGCTATGATCTGTTCTAAAATTGCAGGAGTAATCGGTTCCTTCTTCTGGATCGGTTTGCTAAGAATTCTCTTTCTTCCTTCCATAACCATATGTAAAAGCTTAGAATTACATGGATTATTAACACATACATATAGATCGTGATACCACTTAATACTGTAGAAATATGCTGATAACACTGATTCAGACACTGACTCCTGCACTAGACTACTAAGAAAGACGGCTACTGTACTCACTGTAGCTGGCAAATGAGAAACGCAATGCTTTAAACACCAGGGGCCCGTTTCTCAAAAGGGCGTAAATCTGGGCTTAAGGTGTAATATCCCTCTGCTATTAATTTTGCCATAAATTTATTAAAAAATTTCATATTGATTTTCATCAAAGTCAATATCAATCGATTCATTTGAAACAAATTTTAAGTGATGAAGCGCTACTAGATTTTTCAAAAATTAAAGTTAAATTGATGTAATTTAAACAATTTGTTTTAAAATTTAATTTTACATTGCACATTTATTTTTTATCTTATCCAAATCTTATGGTATTTGGAAAAAGTTTACCAACATATATCTACACAATCACTCTATTTGTATAATATATTCAATCTTATCTTTGATCTGATCAAAGAAACCCTAAGCTTCAGTAAAGGCTTTGCCTAAATTATATGCCGATCTAGAGGGATGCTGGGGAGTACGGACACGCCCCTGGATAATTCAAATCTTATCAACTAACACAGTAGAGTCGCCGAAAATCAGGCCTCCACCTAGCCTGGAAAATATATTGATCTGCAAAAAGCTACTACACATTACAATCTTAAGCATGGTAAGACAAAATTTATTTCGCTGTCGCTGATTACTCCGATTTGTTTTGTAACATAAACAAGGAAGAAATTTAAACAATAAGGATTTTTCAACTATTTGAGGCCTAGGATTGATAACCAGCATATTCCAGTCAAAGACGTAAAATATTTTCCATGGCTTTGCTTTTTGACATACGCCATCATATGGTAAAACATTTGAGTAGTGTATTTATAAGTATTGCATGTGGTTTCTTATGATATTTCTTAAAACAAAATTTCAACAAAAGTATTTTTATATAAGGCTTTGTACCCATAACAATGAAAAACAGTTTACTTAATTATTATAAAAACGTATGATTCTTCGTGACTAAGCCTAATTGGTCTTCATCACTACAAATATAATGTCTTCGCCGTTTTATAAACTTCCCTTTAATCGTAAGTGGTTCCTAATGTAATTTTAATGTGTTATTTTGTAGCACTTGCTTTCATATCTAATATTTCCCGAATTTATTTTTAAACCTGATGCAAATTTCAACACAAAAACAAAATACATGTAACTTGTTAAGGACGTTGTTTACTCATTGTTTGAGTTCTCAAATCCGGATTGTTAAAAAGTCCAATGTCATGAGTAATATTTATTCTTAACACATAAAGTATTTATGAACTAAAATATTATTGGAATTACATTCGATAATTTCACTATATTATGGAATTAGGCTCAAACAAAGTTTGACTTTAAACAAAATAGAGGAAATTCGGACTAAATTTTTCAGATTTTGTTTTCCACTGAAACATTTTTGGTAGTACTAAAATATTTAAAGTTAAGATTTTATTTGTTAGTCAATATAATTTTTTTATTTTTCCTGTTGGTTTTATCTCGCTCATTCGTTTAGATAATCGTATGGCACACACTACAAAAATATTGAAAAATGCTAAAAAATGATAAAAGGCACCTATTATCTCAAAATTTTGATCATTGACCTCATATAAATTTTATGCCAGCAGTGAAAGGTCAATATACTTTGTTAAATACTATAATTGTTTTAAGCATTATCATCATTCAGTTTTTTGTTATATTGAATCAAAAATGGGTAGGGATTTGAAACTGATAGAGGAAATTCAGACTTGAATATTTATTAAAATTCTGAATGAAAATTTGATGCGTTGTACATGTGTCTATTTAATGTCACTGCCATTCATAAACCGCATTTCCTTTGTAAAAGAGATAAGAAAATCTCAATCATAGTGTACAATTTTTAGGGATTTTTCTTAAATTTTCAAAAAATATTCAATGGCCATTATTTCAAAGAGTAGGTCATTGATCTACTTTTTTGAAAGTGAAGAATAACACTACCATGTAAGGTCAATAACAGACAATAGTTGGTTTTTTATCATCATCAGTGGACTTTTTTTTCATTCTGAGTAAACGTCATCTTTAAGTCCCAATTTCAAATAGCTTCAAATAGCAAATCTAATATATCACAAATTACCAAATTATTTTCAATAGGCGTTTTAATTGGTAAATGGAATTCATACTTCGTCATAAATATGTATTATTCGCGTTCGTTTCTTTCTAATGAATAAAACAAAATTTAAAAATACCCCGAAATGATCTAATCCTCGCTTGCCTTTATTAAAAGGTAAAGTAAAAAAACATGCGTAGTTAACATGACCGAATCTAAGTATTTTACCCCAAATATTTTGATTAAATTTCTGATTAGTTTTACTCGTACGTTGTATATAAATTATTTTGATATAACCTAAAATAGTTATTTACCTCTCTGATTTCCCAGGACGTCGCCTCGAAAGTTGTCAATTTTTACTTTGGACCCTATGGGAATTTGTTAAAAACCACTAAATTTTCACAGTAACCCCATATATTTTTTTACTTTGGCTCTAGTGATTCCATTTTCTTTCAAATATATAAAAACGATTGTAAAAAGTCACCAAACGACGAAATGTAAAAAAAAATTGTTTGCCTCGTAGTTTGGTCAAGTGGCAATATCAAAAACGATTTCCCCCCGAAAATTGGCATATTGGGGTATATACTGGCTTATAAAAATTAATGAACACTTTTAAAATGCTTAAATGATTTTCTTAATGCTCTGTCAATTAACTTTTGAATTAAAAGTACATTGCCACCTCTAATAAATGAACAAACCATACTTTTGTTTCTGGCTTTATGCATAGTTTACAATACCGGGAAACGATGAGGCGTAAGCGCCATTTTAGCATTTTACCCAATCACAGTAATAAAATCACTTTTCCTCATTTCATAAATTTACAAATTATTTTAATTTTGCATTAAAACGTAGTACAGAAGAAAGTCTTAACTTTGCACCTACGGCTGCACGAAAATAGAAAGGTGTGCAAAGTCGTGCGCATACGAACTGTACTCGGCCCCGTGATTAATGATATCCGGAAAGAAGACACATATAAAAGAAGAAAGATACAATCGAAGAAAGCTGAGCTGCAGTTGAATTGCAAAAGAGAGAAAGGAGCAGTTGATTTAAGTTTTGACGTACCAAGAATCCAAATGAAGTTCCACGGAAATCTTATTTTTTTTCTCCTGGTCTTATCCATTGTTGGAGACATCAATAGAATCATCAACAACCCAAGCGGAGGTGATTTGATTTCCATGAACTCAGCATTGTTAATGCCGAGTGCGGATGCATACACTCCGGGGCGACGTTACGGAAGACGCAGCAGATGGCCAGGGTGGCCGATTCGCCGACGAAAGCCCGATCCGAGGCGAGGATAAAACGGAACGGATATCGACAGAAGCCAAGAATTCAAGGAAAGCCAGGATCTAAAGGCCAAGTGACAATATTGTTAAGACAGATAAGAATGTTTAGTAGAATGTAACTATATCTGCTTGATTAACTTTGACGGTAAATGTAATATCCATGCATTAATTATTGTACAATTTTCAGATTAATACAATTCTTGGTGATTATGATCGGTGAAAAATAAAAAGTCAGAGTTCCGATATTACATGTTGATGATAGGAAATATTTTCTAGGTTGTCTACTCAACGTAATTGTAAGTGTTCAGTTTACTAATATTGATACTGTACGTGCACGTGCTGCACATACGTTCTTTGAAATAAAACAAAACTATCTAAACGATGGTGATGATTAAGGTTTTAAAAAGAATCGTTCATTCAAACATAACTTATTTAATGTTTTATTAAAACTTGATATGATAACACAAAGAGTTATCAATACTTTTCAATTAATGCTCTAAACGAAGAATATTTATTTTCCGAGCTCTTACCTGATCTATTTTCATAAACAGTACTTTTTTCATTGTGGTTTTGGTTTTAAGTAGTAGCTAAAGTCTTTTGGGGTCTATTCATTGATTTCTTCCTTTGCAGTCTATTCAATTATTTCATCCTATGTTGGGGGGGGGGGGTTGGTGATGCGGGTATTTTATAGGACAAAAATGCAGTGAATGATCCAATCGTCTGAATTCTTTTGTAGCATACTTCTTGCTGTCCAAAAAAAAACATAGGTATAAAATCATTGACTTCTTTTTATTTTATAGGACAAAAATGCAGTGAATGATCCAATCGTCTGAATTCTTTTGTAGCATACTTCTTGCTGTCCAAAAAAAAAAAATAGGTATAAAATCATTGACTTCTTTTTGTATTTTTATCCGTTCTCACTTTGTTATGAATTTAAATTATCTGTAACAAGTAATCTGAATTTACATGTAATTCTTACAACCAGCGGCAATAATAATATCCTGTTGTAGGATTTATTTAGGGCACTGCAACTAATTAAGATAGACATAATGCATTGGATTGATGCTTAAGGTTCACACACATCCATTGCTCCATCCTTTAATAACGTCAGTTTTCTCATGCTTAACATGCCTATTATTTCTCAAATAAATCGCGCAAGTTTTATTTTAAACCAACACGGACGCAATTTCTTTTACCTTCTTTATTACTTTCAAACTAAACAAGAATTAGAAAAAATTATTTGTAGAAAGACGAAATATTTTAGGGCAGGTTTATTCAATAATATTCACAAAATCTGCAGAGAAATTGTGACATGAAAATCAATTTATACAAGTATGATTATTAGAGCAAGAAAGTTTATTTTACTTTTAAATAAATACCAGTAGTCAGTTGAAAATATTTTATGCTAAGTATCTCTAATATAATTACGCTGAAATTTTGATTATAATACACTAAATTTGAAAACTAATATTCAAATAATTATTAAATGTATGAATTAAGTTAGAAAAATCATCACACTAGGGTCGAACCACAAAACGCCTGTATCAAAATTCCGTATTTAAACGTACCGAAATTGTTCATATCACATTTTCTTCCAGCTGTGTATTCTGCACTTTGATACGTTAACTTAATCTGTTCGCCTCAAATTAACTACGGTTTCCCAAAATAATCTTCAGGTACTCACCTCTAATTTGAAATATCTTATTGAAAATGAAAATTGTTCTACTCCATGAGCTATTAAAGAATAAGTCTCCTTACGTCTGTGATTGTATTTTAAAAGCATAACAAAATATTTAATCTACTTATTTCAATTAATTTCTTAGACATTCTTCTTTTATTAAATTAGACATTCTTCTTTTATTAAATTTATATACTTATTTTAAAGAAACACTAATTTGGAAAAGCACCGATTAAATCACTCACATCTCGGTATAAAATGTTATTTGAGTCAGTTGGCTAGATAGTAAAAGAACGCCTACTCCTGTTTATATTTTTTGCTTTATGTTTATGATTTTAAAGATGTTTTTAATCCTAAAAATTTTAAGTTTGAAATAAAGTAATCAACTTGAATGTATGTTTAGGCAGCATAATATGTTTTTCTTCTGGTGATATTTTGATTTCAGTATTTGAATATCGAATATCAGCGCTGAAAAGTATTTGAAAGCTTCAGACGTCATCGTATCCGTAATATCATTTGGAATGTCACGGGTCTGGCTGAGCATGCCTTACCTCTTTGCAGGGACATCTGTTGATATTTTTCAAAGTTTTCAAAATTTGACCGAATATTGACTAAAATTTTGATTTAAATTTTAAAAAATTGTGGAAAGATAAAAATAATTTAAAAAAAACAACACAGCGTTATTCGAACGCATGACTTACAGGTTCTTCGCTACGCTGTTACATATGTAAGTAACATTTTTTTCAAAAGAGAAAATCATAAAAATATACTTGATTTTACTGATTATTACTATAGGAAGAACGTCACGATATGGATTTTTTCCCATGCTGCCTTACGTGTCAGTCAAAAACGGAATTATTAATTTACATATAAAAATACGATACATATATTTAGTAAATTGCAATAAAAAATGTCTAGAATTTTACAATTTTACAAAACATTGTACAAGAATTTAGCGGTGCAAATGAAACGTACTCTTTCAACATGTGTGATCCGTTCCGCCTCTACTTACTATACAATTTTTACATAACTAGCAATTATTATAGGAGTTGTTTTTTCAAGACAATTTTCACGACAATACCCATACCAATTTGCTGGGCTGATACGGATCCTACAGGACTGCTAGAGAACACGTATTGTATTGTATTCGTATTGTATTGTATTGTTTATTACCAAGAACCATACGATTCATAGGTTTAAGATATATACATAAGTGAACAAACATATGAAAACACTTTTAAAAACAAAAAAGAAAGACCATCACAATCTTGTATTAGACTGCGTGTGCACATAGCAGTCTGCAAAATATACATGACAGAAGTATACTCGTGTGGGCCCCATTTGAAAACTTGTCGATTTTAAGAGATCTCCGATCGCAGTAAAGCACACAAATAAGATGTACATGAACTTAAAATTCTGTGACCAGGGTGAAACTATTATTACGTCTGTTAAACTGACTGTTGCTATTGAAAAAAAAACACCTTCTACATGTATTTAATTGCGCTATTGTCTTATGAAGTCTGATGAAAAGTTTTGGGATTTGAAAAATTTCAATTCAAAAACGGAATGAAAAATATGGTTCACAGGCTGCGCGACACCGTAAATGGTTTCTTTTTTTTTTAAAAAGTGACGTACACTCAAATTCAAAAATTTTCCGGCTTCTACTCGTTTACAACCTTAAAATGCGGACCAAAAACAATATTCTACAAACATATGTGAGGAGATTGTGAGATTAGGGACGGGGGTAAAGAGAGTGTTGCAAAAAAGCAGGACTATTCCGAGCTGCAGAACTGTAGCTCTCCGGGAAAAAAAATATTGACAGTCCGGTCTGTCAATATTTTTTTTCCCGGAGAGCTACAGTTCTGCATGCAGTTAGACTATTCCTTAACGTGCAAAGGGCCTTTAAATATCCGTATCGCGTGAAGAGCCAAATCTATATACAATGTATAGACACATTACGTAGGCGACTATACATGTATTTACATTACAGGTATGTTCCGTATTTTTACGTACATTTCTATTGAACACGGCAACCACCAAGTACAGTTAGAAGGATGGCCATATATTTAGTATTTTGATGTTAACATATATCGATTCAATTTCTCCTGTCCAGCGTGTTGAAAGTATCATTCGTTTGAGCTATGCATAAATAAATCTGATTCTGGCTCTTCAAAACCGTCAGAGTTTTAATTATATTTATCGCATGTTTCTATAGTATTTAAGGTAGTCCTATACTCGGCACTAAATGGGCTCAATCATTAAAATCTTAGCTTTAAATGATAAATAAACATTCTAGCAATACATATACAAAAGAAAATATGTATGTTTACATGCTAGTTTGTTTGTTATCGCCTCTCAGACGGGTGTAACCCCTTGCGAAAATTATTGACAATTATGAAATTTGCCAGACGTCCGTTTTTCCTAATAATAATTACAAATTTTGGGAAAATTAGAACTGAACATACAAAATAGAGTATAAATATTTATTTAAGCCAATTACTGGTACTGTACCAGTTATCGGCTAAGACCAGTTATCGGATAAACTGAGAGTTCGGGTTTATAGCACTCGACAATCCAAGATTTTTTAATTCAGTCGTCTTTTTCGAATAAAGAAAAGTAAGTTTGCTTGAAAACTTTCTTGAATATGTTTTATACATGAGCTTAAACGATCATTGTTTACCGCTGATTTTATATCTTTGCACTTTCAGCAGTGGGGGAAGTGACGTAATAAGTTAAAAATAGAATATTACCTATTTGTGATACGTTATTATATCCCTGCTTTGATTTGACATATAAAATCAATACATTTAACATCTATAAACAAAAGGAATTCACGAATTTCCGAGAGATTCGTAGCGCAATTGAATGCCTAATTGCACAATTATGTATTGAATAGTATACGATTTGGTGTATTACCGTATGATAATAAACAAATTATTTTAAGAGTTTTGTTTATAATGTATCATGACCCCGAATACTTTAGTCTGACCTCACAAGGGGTATAATTCAAACTACATTTAGCAGAGTATAAAATCAACATGAGCACGGATTTTTACTAAGTTATTATCACGAAGCCGATAACTGGTACAGTAAATCGTAAAAACTCGGCAAATTCGGGGCGTGCTTAAAAGCACAAAACAAGATGTTTTGGGTTCTAAATAATGATATAAACTAACAGATACATAAATAAGGAGTTCACTTTTTAAAGTATGTCAATTTTTATCTAAAAATATCATTAAATAAGGAATTACGAAAAGAAAACGTTAAATTTTAGCCGATAACTGGTACAGTGTCAGTATCTCATCAATAATTCTGCGCAAAGTTTTGTGAGTAAGTACGCTTTATGGACCTGATGTATCAAAATAGAATACAAAAAATGCACTGCTAGTATCGCGTTTGGTAATTTTTTTTACTATTTTATGGACTCAAACTTAAATTCATGGTGTTTATTCTATAGATTGACATCTTAGAAAAAAGATTTGGTAAAATAAATTATATGTTGACGGATTACTTTTCACGCTATAAGCTCTAAACCAAGTAGACCCTGACGAAAAAATCCGTAAAAATCACATTTTGCTACAGTTTTCTGCCTAGATCTGTCAACAATGTTAGATATCATTTAAACATTAATTAATTGACGATTGATTAAATTCAAAATAGCTTCTGTCTCTAAATTTAAACCGGTTTTAGTAAAAGAAAAAGAAAAATTCGGCCGGGGGGGGGGGGGAACAAAACAAAGAAGATAAAAGCATATCTGAGATCCTGGTTAATCAGAAACTTCGTTTTTCATTTTACTTTAACAGAATCGAGTTTCTCAACATTAATCATTTCTATCTCTCATAGAATACATATAATGATATATTACCGTTCTAATTGCTTATTTTTGCCTTTGTTTACAACAGCGATGTAGAGCAAAATCAATACCAGGTATCAAAAACGCTTTGTAAAAGTCGAACCAATATTGTAAATTCAGTATTATGACGTAGTGCGATACTCGGACTACTTTAAATAAACGCCTAGTCCAGATAAAAAAAAGGTGCAACAAATTTATCCGTACGTATTTTCATTAACCTATTGCTTTATTACCGATTCATACTTTATCAATGGGGTTTTTTTTTTTGGGGGGGGGGGGGGGGAGGGGTGCTTTTAACAATCTTTGCAATTGACATACCCGATTATTCATAAAAAGGGGGGTAAATCAACTTTCTACATTGATGCGTAGATTGTTTTAAAAGAGTTAAGAAGAAAATGTTGAATATTCAAGCTTATAACGGGGGCTTCAGATAGTAATCTTAATAAAATTTAATTAAGTAAGCATGTAAAATATTACATAAACAACTGTTTAAATAACTTTATTCTGACTTTCTTAAATTATTTATATAAATTAGTTTTTCATGCGATTACAAAAAATATGTATTAAAAAAATTCCAACTGTTTCGGGATTAGAACCCAACCAAAGAAGTCGGACACTGAAACATTCTCTATTCCAACGGCGCTACCACTCGACTAATCTAGCGCACAGCGCTCCTAGATTTCAAAGGTATTTTAAAATAATTTCCCAAAAAGTTTGATTTTTTTAAAATATGTCTCTATGAAACAGAAATTGAAAATGGCAGTTTTCAAAAAATTGTCTTACTCTAAACGTCAAGATTTAAATAATATTTTTTTTCACAACAATGAGGATTCCCCTTTTATAAAGCGTGAAATCTGCCGATTTTGTCTGTGTAACCTTACATGTAATGTTCTTATAAAATTCAATACAATGTAGATAACATTGCTTTAAATTATTACAACGTTGCAAGGAAAAACAGAATTACATCAAATTATGTAACTTTCATTTTTTAAATTTTATCTGCAACTCCTTTAAGGAAAATAAGGAACTGCAACACCGTCTTTGATCTACATAGACATTCTTCAATTTTTATACTGTCCAAGTAGAGAGGTATGCAATTTGCATTAAAAAATCCTCTTAGAAACAGGGTAAAACGGTAGGTTTACCAAAATAGCCGGGCCGGGTAATTATTGATAACAGAGTTCGCGAAAATTTCATCATTTATGAATAGATTAATAAGCAGTATTAAAAAAAGGATTTAATGGTTCATAAATAGGCAAACAATTTTTACTTCTCAGATATGAATAAATATACTCATATTTGCTTTTCGTGGAAGAGTATAATGAACTCTACTGCAACACAAATTTTGACGAGCGCGCTCTGATTAACACTCATTGGGTGTATTCCGTTAACAGGAAGTGACATTACCTCTGAAGGTCAGGGCGCGTTTGATTTTCCAAAAAGGTGTACATCATGTACACTTGTTAATCAAGTCCAGTTGTGTAGCGATTCACTAGCGAATCAAGCAAATCAAGTCCAGTTGTGTAAACCTAATGTACACTTTTTTACACCGAGTCGGGGGCATGAGTTGCTAGGTGTAGCACTGACATCAATATGGCGGAATAATGTTATGATTAGAAACATGACAAATGATTTTGAGTAAAATAACGATTAGAAGTCACATATAATTTGTCTTTTGTATGAAAGCCATTAAAGTATGACTGCACTTGCCGCCGGATTTTGGTCTTTTTCGGTCGTTTCTGTTGCGTTTATTTCTTAACCTAATATCACTTTTGATTATTTTATTAAAGAGTCGTCTTGTCAATTTCCAACATAAATGAATAGGTTAGACTGTGATGCAATTAACTTAATCTTTGTTTTTTTCCTTACAACTTTCGAAATAAGAGAGGTTTTGCTTATCTGTCCTTGATCGAACATAAGATTAATATCAATATGCATGAGAGGTGGAGCTGACATCAGAATGGTACTAAAATTAGACTAGCATAAATAACAATGCCATGTATAAAAAAATATGTGATCACTCTTTCATCATAACCCTTTCTGTTCTATAGTACAAATATACTATTTACTACAGTTTCAACAATTAGACCACTACCATGTAAGTACAGAAGTACAGAAGACTTTAAATCTATGTTTGACAACTAAACGTGTTCGAAACAAATTGTCCTAGTTAGCACATAACATGCTACCTTACATACTTGATAGAATTTTGTATTCATAAAGTTACCTGATGTATGAAATCACGTGGTGAATTATAATATTCAACATGTATCAACCCTTGGTTACAACAGAGAAAGCGAAAGTAATAAGAATCAGTTTTCTCTCAATTAAACCATGAGCGCATGTTTGTCTATTATTCTCCCTTTGACATAACTTAGATAATGCAAATATAAACCTACTGTTAAACGGAGAACAATACTAGTGCGCTTACTATGTATGAAGTCGGTGTAAAAGTGGGCGTCCTCATTATCATATGGCGATTCAAGAAACCGTGATGAACCCCGCCTATGAAACAAATTCGGACTTGGTAACATCATACTTTTATTTAACGCAATTACGTAAAGTTGCAGTTTGAATGTTGACCATTTCTGCAATTGAAAGAAACGTTCTTCTTTTAAAAGTTTACTTTTTCGCAAATATCGTATGTCCTTAAGTGCAATCATCCTTTGAAATGTGTTTATCTTAATGCATTTACATCAGAAAAAAACCTCGGATTGCCGTTGAACATCAGAATCTCTATTAAAACTGCGTCCTCTTCGCCATATTTATTCTCATCTTCTCTACCCCATCCATATATATATATATATATATATATATATATATATATATATATATATATATATATATATATATATATATATATATATATATATATATATATATATATATATATATATATATATATATAGACACTACCCCATTTAAGTGCATTTGATACACATTACACCAGTGTACACTAGTGTACACCCAGTTAGCTAAATCAAGCGCGCCCATAGTGTATAAGGCTATCCTTCTGCACAAGGGTCGTTCATAAACCAAAAGTTGATTTTGTGCCCGTTTTTATTTTGTTTGAGAGGTATTTTCTTTTATTTTGGAAGTTATGTTCCTAATGTGAGGTAATACTTTAACCAAGATTGGTATATTAAGACGAAGTTTTGATAAATGAAAATTGATATGTAATGATGAATGCACATAACAAGCATGCATCCTGTTAAGACTACTGTAGTGTTGTGTGATATCAGATTAAATAACTGAATAAATGTACATGAATACGATATCAAAAAGAATGCCTCTTTTTTTTACTATCGCTAAGGATTGCCTGATTTAATCTAAAAAAAAAAATAAGAGGCTTTTTGACTTTGTAAAATCACAAGACATCTTAACTGTACAAGTTGTGACCTTTGTCCCACTGACACCGTGCTATCTTGTAAGTAGTGTTTACTTTATATGAATTATATTTAAAGTATGAAGTCCCCTAGATATGATCATGTAAATAGAAAATAACAATCTTTTGTAAATCAATGGCCCATGGAGGGCATAGCATCAATACAACTTGCTGAAGCTAAAATACATCAAGCATAATTTGTAAAGTTTACAACGAAATCTGTGACATTAAGAAATACAGTGTTAATTCAATATGATTACATACACCAAGTATGGCTCCCTCTGTTTCTTACGTAAATCAATTGTTATTCATAGATTTAAAAAATTGAATTCTACACGCCCCGTTTATTAATTGGTCGTAACCTTTATCAACGTAAGAAAGTCACGAACTGAACTGCACGAAAATATCATGATGATGTCTGTCTCAAATTCCAATAGAAGACGATTTGGCTGTTTGTTTTAGCTAACGTACTGATGTACATTGACAGTAATTTAGTTAATTTTACTTACTTTTTACAATCAATTTAATGGATTTCTTTTAAAGTTATCGCGGGTTATATATTTTTTCTTTTGCAATATCGCTACCTTCTTATCCCGCATGAATTACTAAACAAAGCATTGCATGTATCCTGGCGAAAAAAAAATCTTCTATCATCGAAACATCCATGTATTTTTTAAATTACCAGCCCAGGTAATAACTCATTTGCAAACTTATTTAAACAATGTATGATTTAATATATATGTTTCTGATAAAAATCTTTTACAGGGCACACAGAATCTTTCATGATGGCATCTAGAGAAGAGGCCCAGCATGTGGTGGAATGTGACCTGTGTCAGCAACCAGTCTCGTTTTTCTGCAGACGATGCGGGGTCAATCTCTGTGACCCCTGTGTCCTCATACATCTACGCGTGAAATCTAAAAACGGCCACGACATTGTAGATTACGCCAGTAAGGATGATGACGACACATGCCACTGTGATTCCCATCCCCAAAACGATTGCTCCGCATACTGTAAAACTTGTGATGCTCCGATTTGCATGCTTTGCGTTTCTATCAAACACAAATCGCACGAAATGTCCGAGCTATCCGATAAAATTGAGGAACTTTTAAAAGTGATTGCACGGGAAAATGATCGACTTCAGTCATCTAAACATGAATTACAAAGAATTCTGGAACACACGACGAAGCTGCTGTCCTCAATACCCTCGGTTTACCAACTGAGAAAAGATGAAGTTACAGCGCGGGGAGAAGAGTGGATCAAACTGATCGAGAAGACCGTGAAGAAACTTCACCAGGAACTATATGGCATGCAAAAGGAACACGAGGCTGTACTACAGAAACAAAAGGAAAACTTTGACGATATGAATACAAGAGTGGATGATTTGAACGTGAAAACGACAAAATTACAAAAATCAAAGAACGTCACAGAATTACAGAGTTTTTTAGAACTTATTCAGAATCAGAAGATTTTGAGTGAGGTCTCACAGTATTCATTTCCGAAATTCTATGAGTATAAAATAGATGAATATTTAGAAAATAAATTAAAAGAAAAGGCGTTATCAGGTAGAACAATATTAGAGGTACCAACAGTTACTTCTGTTATAGACACTAGGTTCCCTGCTTGTGAAAAGTATAAAACTCGTCTGTATGACATGGTCGTTACCGACGATAACAAAGTGTGGATGGGAGGAGAGGGCACAGAACTGAAGTTGTTTGATCTCCAGGGAAACCTCCACCACACCGTCAGCATTATTACCGAGGGCATGTACTTATGTATGTACAACAAACAAGTAGTGTACACTGATAGATTAAAAGCCGTGAGAATGATATCTGACACCAACACTGTGGTGACGATGTTCACTACCGGGGACTGGATACTACGTGGCGTCACAAGCGCCGCGTCCGGTGATCTACTGGTCTGTCTCCGTAAAGGCGATCAGAACAAAGTCGTCCGATACAGCAGTAGCGGTACCGTGCTCCAGGTGATCCAGTACGACTCGCAGTGTCAACCTCTGTACAAATCGGCGTATTACATCACTGAGAATGTCAACGGGGACATCATTGTAACTGACTGGAAGAAAAACGCAGTCATTGCTGTCGATGGATTGGGCATATTCCGGTACTCGTACTCGGGAAATGACAGTAATTTTTTCGCCTGTTCAGTCGCCACTGATTCTGTCGGTCACGTCATCGTTACAGGTGGTATTGGTAAAAAGATTTCCATGCTGGACAGAGACGGACGATTCTTGAGGTACATCATTCCTGAAGGAGGAATAAAAGATCCACGCGGCGTGTGTATCCTTGGTGACGGTGAGATGATGGTGGGAGAGTGTAAGACCGGAATCGCCAAAAGATTCAGATACCTAAAGGATTGAAGATACATTAGATTTATTTATTTACTACTTAAAATTTCAAAGAAGAGTTGGTCTGCGTGTGTGTGGGGAGGGGGTGAATCCTACTTTCTGTGGTATATCGATATGTCTTTTTACTTTCATAATTATACTTTTAATTTTAATGAGCACCTACTGTCCGTTGAAAATATTGGCTTTTAAAATCGCTTTTCCTCTAAAGTGTCAAAAAGGCTTTGAAATGTGATAATTTTTAATAACTAATCAACTATCAGCAGTATGTAATAAAATCTCATGTTAAAGGGCATTAAATGTAAACTTAAATATCAATGAAATATCTATATTTATAAACGTGAATTCAAGAGTAAGAAAGAGCTGCAACCAAAATTATTACAACTTTTATATATTTTGCTTCACTGATTAATGTACAGATAAATGCACATATGCGTGCAAATTAATTTCATTATGATATACGTATGTAGCTTGACTTCCTAAGAATTCGGTATTAAGTTAAATACGACCCATACTCTCCATCATTTACATGTAAAATTATGAAATCAACGTATCTTCATCGTATATTCACTGGACAATTCAGAGGCACTTGTGGGTCTAATCTTGGAATTGAGTGAGAATTTAGTTAGTTATAAAGTTATATTTACATCTACCAAGCATAATTTCCTCTATTTGTTACGGAAACTTACAGTTAATTCATAAATATTTTATTGTTCGTTTGAACGGGTGAATTAGAACTTTTAAAAAATAATTTTTTCAATACTGGTATCATACGTACAGTGTACAGATTGAAATTTTACAATGATAAGCAGCGTCATGACAATAACACGGTTAATTTCTCAGTAGTTTATTTTTACCTTTAAATTCCGATTCTCCAGTTTCTATTTATAAACGGGTATTTGTCAATATCGGAACACATATACATATAGGCCCTATAAACAAAATGGCCAGGATAGAAACAGACACCTGTCTTTTCCATTGATTAGGGACTTCCTTTGTTGTCAACTTAGACCTCAAATCATGGACTTTTGCCGTCAATTTATTGTTGTGATCCTGGTTCTGTGTGTTGTTGGAAGCTGGGCATTTTGTAAATTCTGTATGGACTGGTACATGTAGTAATAATCATGGTACGGTATCCCAGAACTCGGGTTTACTAATACCCGCCGCAGACGCTTGGTTAAGCATCACAGCCAAGGCGGCTTCCAAGGCAGCGAAACATTTCTCTAAAAAAGCAGCAAAGAAAGGCAAGAAAGTTGGAGGGAGTGAACACACCAAAAACAAAAGGCAAGCATCAGAAAGGACAGGCCCGAAAACAAGGATCAGGCTCGATCAAAGGGAAAGAAACAAAAGGGGGCACCAGACGGGAGCAAGAAGAGGAGAAAGCGTTAGAAAGGTGTTCGAACACTGTCGATTTGTTGATGAATGTCATGTTGTAATAAGGTAGATTACCTTAGTACCTCTGTATATAGCCATATATATCAAATTATGAAGTTGATGTCGTTTTAAATTACGACTCGTATCGTATGATCATCAAATCTATTAAATATGCGTAAATGTATCGAACAGTGGGAATACACATATCATAAAACATATTGACATCATGCTAAAACATTTGCGTTTAAAAATAACTAATATTCTCTCTTGCTTTTGTTTTGGAAAGGAGGCCGGTAACTGCTAATATTTCATGCATTACATCATCAAACAATATCTATAAATGTTTACAGGTATAATCGGGTAGTTTATAAACATATACTTAAATTTTCTACACTCAAACCTGTGAGTAAGTTTAGTGATCTTCTTAAAGTACTTCAACGTGGAACAGTGAACAAGGGAGAACGAATGCCACTACATTTGTAGATGTGAAGTCTGAAAGTACTTCAAATAGAGAATAATCTACATTGTACATCAAACGTTAAATAGACGCGGGTTTTTTGTATTTGTATCTTTTTACAACTTTATAGAATTAAGTTCTACATTCACGTACTCGTTAATGTGCAATTTTTCCTTCAACTGATTGGTTTCTTTGCTATTTGTCTTAATTAATATGTTAATTTGTTGAAGTCATTTTTGTATCTATTCTGTATCAAGACTAAATTGCTCTTTATTATTCTGTCCAGCTGATAGTTGTTTTGCTTACAAAGGCTTTATCTATTGCCTGATCTTATTTAAACAAAAAGTGTGTTATGATATTGTACACATTTGTTAATGAGGTATACAAAACAAGGACGTGTATTATTATTGACATCTATGAATTAAATTTTATTATAGATTTTTTTAGCATTGTTCAGTAACATGTCTATTCCTTTGATGTAATGAATAAAAATTGAGAAAAGCGTCCATCTTGTTAATGTCATTGGTAGTGAGTCTTTGCGCTTTGAAAGAAAGAAAAGGTATAATAAACAAACTTCTCCGAAAATTCTCACCGCATGTTTCAATATCTTCCTTCTAAATTAGAGTTTTTGTCATATAATGAAAAAAAATCTTCTTTTACAAGAAGTCAACAATATACAAAACAATTCGGCCATTTTATTCATTTTGTGGGAACGGCAAAATAGACTTAAACACAAGAGTCTCACAATAATTACAGGTGAATAGTTAAAACATTTATAAACCAGTTGATGGGTAGAAATTACGCCTAGATCTCGATTCACCCTACCAATTGACTTAAGAATTAAATTCATTTTTACACTCTATTATTCATTATTCAATTATTTACTCTATCAAAATCTCTTATCAATTTGATTCCCGACTATTGGTCTTAAAAAGTAAAACTTATAATCCCTTTTCAAAAAAGAAATGCAATTTGTTATAAAAATGCATGTAGTTTTGGAGAAAAAAAATTACAAGCAGAAACACATTGCTTTTCATAGTTTTCGATCAGACTATTTTCATCTAAATTAAAATTATATATTATCATACCATATAATATAATTTTATTCAACATAATTAAAATTGATTCATATTTTGATTCAATTACAATAATGTAACATGATACAATACTGTAATATGAAATGATATGCTTCGCGTTATGTTGTATTATGTATTGTATCGCGTCAGGAAATATTTCGTCATGGGGAAGGGGGGATCTAATATAATCAATGTTGACCTCAACCTTAGTCAATATTTGTTCTACAATATTCTATTACATGATACAGTTTTGTATCTCTGAAAGAAGACGTGAGGTATGACCTTGACTTAGATTTCATAATCGCTGTTTATGTAATTTTTCCTGTGTGTAAATTTTTTCATAAATCCAAAACAAGTTTGGCCATTCAGTAACGTACATGAGTATTTTCCATAACAAAGAACTTGGTTGGTAAACTTGGTTTTAAAACCTTGGAAATGTTGAAAAAAATGCATTGTAGCGTATATCGAAGTTGCACATTTATTCACCAACAGAATAGGAGCTTTCAGATTTATTGGGATATATCAAAATACAATTTATGATGTTACATTCAAGCTACAGAGATGATATATACATGTACACCAATTACAGCTCCAAGATGGCCTCACAACATTCACTACAAATTCTACATCAATGTCTTATCTACATCAATTAGAAACAAAAAGACAGCTTTATATTTGATTCACAAATATTCATGATATGTAAGTGTTTCAAATAAATATTAGTGCTCAATAATTACAGAAAAGTACATATATGAAAAAGTAAAATCTCTACAAGATTCAAATCCTCTAAAACTGATTAATTTAGTACTGTGTATGAAAGTACCAAAAATATAAAAAGACAAAAAATTCAAAATTTGTGATAGATAAATTTCATAATCTCCAATAAATATATAAAATTATATCAATTATACTCTCTTTCATTTAAAATAGCACTTTAAAAGTGACTTCTGCATATATTTTTTAATTTCTAATGTAATATTTACTCCATGTAGTACCAGCCTCTTTAAAAATTATTTCGAAGTAAAAATTATTAATGACTACCTATGTTAATAATAGCGCTATAAGAATTATCAACAGTTAGAAACCAATCTTGTTAACTGCCGACAACACAAACGTTATAACAGACAGGTACAATGTATATACTATATATACAATTTTGATATTGAATGATTTCTAGTTCAAATCTATCAAAAAAAATCTCAAATACTTATTTAACTTTATTATGACAAGCAAATCTTATCAAGATAACAAACTTGGTGTGTCAAATCTTGATTCTTACAAGTCTGACATCACACAATAGATTGCACACAAAATTATTTCATCTCTGTAAATTAAGTGGGATAATTCCCCTTAACTTATATAAAGGTATAAAATGAAATAACCTTTCTTTGTTTTATATATGAAGAAAGAGGGAAAAAACAGTTTGAACATGCTTCGAAGTCAGTCTAAAGCATATGTAGAACAGGCTACAAAAAGACAAAGATTGGTAAGAGAAAAATTCTTTCTTTGAATAATGAGATGATCTACACATAGATGAGAACAACATAGCTACCATAACTCAATATATCACAAACAACAGAGTAGTATTTCCACCACAGGTCAACAATACTGGATCTACCACACATCTCATATCAGTGATAATAAAGTAGAATAAAAATCATTGTCTCTAATAATAATTCTCGACACAAAAAACGCAGTCCAACAAATTCACTACAGAGTGTGCCAGACATCAACATATTTGTACATTAATGTACAGTGATAACAAGTTATTTGATTTGTGTGGACTGTCGGGAGTAAATGATCCACGGTTTTGTACCTGAATGATAACTATGAGCATACAAGGTTTACAGAGAGCAAGCCTCCATGAGTTAGCCCTGACCCCTGTCCAGCCAGTGTTAGTACTGGGGGTCGGTATTATCTTGCACTGCCCTTGGTGAACTGTACCAGGTATTTCAGACAAACCTGCCGCGGATCCTCTACTATGTATTCTGTGTATGCTGGGTAGTTATAGAAAAATTTATCGTTCCTTATCACTGTCTCTTTCAACATACCAAGAGGGATGCTATATCCTGTAAAATGGAAGAAACAAGCTGTAGAGATTTCACTACAGAGCACATAGGTATACTCATCAATAAATGGAAGTGGTTCATAAGCTTGCAAATAATATTTTGAAACCTGCAAATAACATTATAAATTTTTCGAAAATTGCATTGAGATTGTCAGAATTTCTGATGACTTTTAAATACCGATATTTGATCTTCAATTAGTTGTGATAAAATTTGAGTTTTCATCCAGTGAATATTTGTGCCATGGCAAGGGAATAATTAAGATAAGTGAAATCACAATAATTTACCATTACATGGAGGCGAAGATTCTATTAATTAGATTCCAACCCTGACTTTATCTATGAATTAACCCCTATTTTAAGATGAAAACAGCATTTCAACAGTATTGCTTAAAATCCAGATGGCACATCTATGTATAATCAAACACTTATCTGAGAAACATGGACAAAAATTATCAAACAGCAGGAAAAAGTTGCTTAGGGAGTACATGTGAGGATAACATAATCCTTACCCAGTGAAAGCATATGCATTCAATAGTAGGCTTAACATTTACCTCCAGGCATGGTCACTGTGAAGTCCTCATCAGGCCGCTTTTTACCCTCCACAACACGACTTCTGAAGTCAGTATCATTTAATTCGCTATCAAAATATCCACTATTAGGTTCCTTGATCTGTTCTTTACCTAGAGCAACCTGCACAAAGGAAGGAAAGATTACCAATGAGAAGGTGACCAGCTCACAAGGGCTTCATTCTTAGAAAAGAATATTCTGATGAAAGTGGCTTTTTGACATTGTTCTTTTCTGACATGAAAATCCTCATACTAATTTGGAATTTAGGAAAACCTTTCAAGTATTTTAAAGGTCTGCTTATATCAATCTGTAAGTTTGTGTGAATCCGCAAAGCCAGTGCCAGCATGTTCAGTGTTTGAACTACGCCTGTGCTGACACTGGGTGAAGAATCCACCGACACAGTCCTCCAGTGAACGTGTCTGTCAATCTATGATGATATAAAACCACGCCAGTCACTGCTTAGACTGCATGGGGAACATCATCAACAGCAAAGCTAGCAAAAGCATTCATAACAATGTGTAGCAATATCATGTACAACAGCAAAGCTAGCAATAGCGTTTAAATAGCATGTTTCGCAATGGCACTTCATATATTTATTCTCATGTTTGTAATTTTTTCCAATTTCAAAATCTTCCAAATTAATTTACACATGTTTACTCATGGAACTACAGTTTCGGTAATATAGTTTTAACAACAAAAACAGTTAAAAAAGCAATCTTCAAAATAATATGCAATGAAACACAATTAAAATAACACTGTATGACAAAGCACAGACTAATATCATAAATGATTATACGGTTTTAGATATGGTATTGCGCAAGCCTTACCTAGGTCACGAAAAGTGACATGAAACTTCTAACGTACCTCACATAATAAAGCAAGTTTTACTTCAGAATCACTGCTGGAATTGTAGCAGTAGTTCATACTTTTGGCAAAGGAATCTGATGAATAAATCCCCTGGAAAACAAGAGAAAGAGTCAAGATCACCCTAAGAATGTTATGCAAGTTAACACTTTTCACTGGTTCAAATAAAATTTTCGGGTTATCAGAGTGAGGTTGAACAAAACGAAACAGGAAAAAATCATTCTATCTGCTCTCATTTATAATACAAATAATACACACTATACAACTTTTATACAGTCTATGCTCCATCACATCCTCCCCCTACAAAAACTAATGTATTCTGTTTGGCTTTCAACTGAGATACTGTTTTATACTAAAGTTTTGGATTTTTTTCCTAATACTATGCAAGTCCACTGTATCACCCAACAAATGTATACATGTGTATTATACATTAATTCCAGTTGCAAAGTCTGTGGTACATTCAATCACCAATTTACATCAAAGTGTCTCTTATTTAATTGTATCTTACCTCTCCAAACAAGTGACCAGTAATCGGGATTCCTGTGGGGGCGACCAGCAGACCTCTGTGTAGAATACTAATGAAGTTGGATGTACCACATCCATGCCAGAGGAGCTTGTAGTTATCAAAAACTAAATTTCGCATTTCCTCTTCCTCACCCGGGCGACAGATTTTGTAGATTGCTTGAACTTCAGTGCTATGACCTGTATGTAAAACAACACCCCATGCAATGAAGTGAACTATTTAATGCTACTCTATTTTATACATAATGTATGCACTGGTAGTTCTTATCAAAGAGTTGTGTTTCGGTGACTTTAACGGAAAATGGCTTTGTAAACAGATTGGGAGATATAGACGGATCAGACTGGAATTCAAACCTAAGTCCCCTGAGTCACCAGTCATGTTTAATAACTTTACTTTGCTAGGATACTTTTAAGAGAGTAAAATTCGAAGTAAATTACTACATATGTAATTATTCTGAACAAAGCCGAATGAGTGGTAACCAAATACCAACTGATATTTTTTTATCTACATAAAATACGGTAATTTTTTGTTTTAAATTTAAGAATTTCACTTTATACGCATGCTAAAGGAATTATCTATGGAAACAAGTTAAAAATGCACACTTTCAACATGTGTGATCTGTTTCTCCTCTGCTTATTATACGTTAACTACATAATTAGTAATTATCATGGGTTGTTTTCCTTTCGAAGCAATTTTCCCGATAATACCAATATCAGCTTTCCGGGATGACACAGATCCTACATGACTGTTAGAGATCACGTGTGGGCCTTCTTCGAAAACTTCCCGATTTTAAGAGGTCTCCGCTCGCAGTTGAGCACACAGTTAAGATATTGTGAGCAGAGTGAAACTGTAATTATGTCTTTATATTTACATTTTCTACTGTCTTTTCTGTGATAACATTAAGAATCAATTTTGAAGCCTAAAACCCAATAACTTCATAAAAGATGAGCGACACAAAATGGGCGTATCTTATAGCATAATAGAAAAACGGTATTGGCAGCGCTGCATAGTAATATTTGGTATGCGCTACATGAAAAAATAATGTTTTTTTAAATAGTAGAAATTTAAAATGATATAAATATATAAGTAATACGAAACCATTCTTTGATTATATGAAGTATAATTTCGGTCGGAGCGTGGTGAAATCTATCATAAAGCCCCTCGGGTATATTGTTGTTACCCTGTTCCGTCCGTCCGTCCGTCCGTCTGTCACGTTTTACTTTCTCCAACTGCTCTTACATCTTATAAACCAGCAAACTGAACTCTTGGAGTTTGATTTGGGGTATCATGTTGTTTTGTAAAAAGGTTTCAAAAATTCTCTGTTAGTCCTGGGGGTCAAATAATTGGTAAAAATGACGTTTTTTCACAAAAAACCTTCTTCCTCGAACTCCTCCTACATTTTCAACAGTAGACAAATCATCTTTTGGAATATGTTTTAGGGTATCCTATAGATGCGCAATAAGGTTTTGGAATTTTCAATTTTGTCCTGGGGGTCATTTAATGGCTGAAAAATGACGTGTTTTTTTTTTTTACAAAAAAACTGGTTTCAAAAACGTCTTTTTTTTGGCAGTAGCCAAATGATCTTCTAGAATATGATTGGGGGTGTCACATTGAGGCGTGATCAGGTTCCAGAATTTTTTTTTATTAAGGGGATCAGTTGGCAACAAAAAATGACGTTTTTTTGCAAAAAAAATATAGTTCCCAGAACTCCTCTAACAACTGTTGGAGTACCTACGTCATCTCTTGGGATATAATTGGGGCTGTCCTATAGATGTGCAATAAGGTTTTAAAAATTTAAATTTCATCCAGGGAGTCAAAAAGTAGCAGAAAAAATTGACGTTTATCACTAAAAAAAAAAAACATCGATCCAAGAGCTCCTCTTATGATTTAATGGATAGACAATCATATCTTGGGATATGATAGGGACTCTTCTATAGATGTGCAGTAAGGTTTTAAAAATTTAAATTTCATCCAGGGAGTCAAAAAGTAGCAGAAAATTGACGTTTATCACTTTAAAAAACATAGATCCTAGAACTCCTTTTATGATTTAATGGATAGACACATCATATCTTGGGATATGATAGGAACTGTTCCATAGATGTGCATTACGGTTTTGAAAAATTAAATTTAACCCTGAGGCCCATTACCTACCGGTACATACCTTTTGATGCCCTTTTAGGATCAAGAATATATATGGTTAAGGGGTGGGGATCTCAAATGTTTTCGAGATATTCGTGCACTTCCTGTTCAAAGGGGGTAATGACCACCCCCGGGGCCCATGACGTACATACCGTTTGATGCCCCTTGACACAAGGAACAAGAATATATATGGTTTAAGGGTGGGGATATCAACTGTTTTGAAGATATTAAGGAACTTGCTGTTTGAGGGGGTCAGGACTACCCACAGGGCCCATGACCTACATAACAGTTGATGCCCCTTGACATAAGAAACATGAATATATATGGTCTAGGGGTCATGATTATAACAGTTTCTTAGATATATGGTAATTTCAAATTCCTGGGGGGTGGGGATGACCCCAGGGGTCAGATCTAATAAACCCTATAATTGCCAGTAACAGCCAATATATGATTATGAAAACCCTATATCATTATCTTTGTCCGTTTTCAAGTTACCATTTACAATAGAGTCAGAGAGTCTATGATTCTTCCTACAAGGTTCAATGTTAGACCCCACACCCTTTTGACACCCCCCTCCCCCCTCCCTCGAAAAAGGGTTGTCTAACCCAAAATGAGAAAAATCAAACCAGGGTGCACAACAAGATATGCAGGCCTATCATATCCTAGAGTTTTGTACAATTCTGTTCAGCCATCTCTGAGAAACAAGTTCAGAGTGGGAAGGAAGAAAAAGAAGATGAAGAATAATAATACATGTATTAAGAACCGTACAAAATCAGTAAGTCTCCAAATTTCATTCGGGAGACTTAATAATAAAGATTAAATAGAGATACGATCATCAAACATCAATAATTTAAAGATAATTGACAATTTCTGATTCTAAGGGGGTCAGGATGACCCCTTAGGGTCATGACTTACATGCCATAATGATCTGATGCGCCTGCATGACCTAAGGAGGAATAATATCTTTGGATTAAGGTGGGGATCTCAATGGTTTTTATGATATTTAATAATTTCAGGAAGAGCACTTGGGATCATGACCTACATACCATCTTAAATGCCTTGAACAAAGAAACAATAATATAATATGTACATGATATATGATTCAATTTAAGAACCCAGATATAGATCAATCATCTGTTTTGTAATACTTCCTATGTATATATACATGTACATGTATTAGTTTGTGTTTTGTTCTTTACTATTCATGTTCATGACTGTAGTATGGCTTATAGTCTTATTTTAAATAACATTGAAAAATTGTCAAATATATGACTTGGAACCCCCACTCCCAAACAAACTCAAATATAAACTGTTCTCCCCCCCCCCCTCCCTTGTCGAATGATCTATTAAAATCAAAATATAATTTGGGTGTCTAAAAACTTTTATAAACTGGTAAAAAATGTTATTCTTAAAAAAATTATAATACACCTTGCATAATTGACAAATGATCTATTGAGATATGATCAGAGGTCATATTTCCACCTTGGGATCAATAAGTAGTATTCATTGACAAGTTAAAATTAATAACAATAAATGATTCAAATTATAAATGTTTATACTCCACATTCACCCCCCCCCAATCTAACCTGGCTATAAAGATTCAGTCTTCTTAATACTTTCTTTAACATGTGTACAGTAGCTAATTTTAAATCATTTCTTGATTTCTTTTTCTCTTGTGATTCACATTAACAGTTTGTAAATTGCTTATAATTCAATTTTTAAGATTTATAAACAAAATGTTATAAATATAATTTTACGCACAATGACACAAAGAGCAAAAATAAATTATATGGTTTAGGGATGAGGATCTCAGATCTCAGAAGTTAACAAAATTAAATATACAGTGTATCATATCATTTCCTATTTCATAAAGGCAGGGGGGGGGTTTAAAAACAACACCTGGGGGTCATTAATGTACTTTACACCATTTGATGCATCATAATGACATTAGAAGATATTTTGTATTTTCCTGTTTCGTGGGGTCAGAACAGTCCCATAAGGTCATGACCTGCATTGTATTTGATGCATTATAATACATTAAGAAAGAAATACCCTTTCCTTCCTATTATAACTCATATAAAAATGATAAGTGTCTACACCTACTTACATGTAATACACAAATTTAATAAGAAATTGTTTATACAGGGTCAATATGGGGTCAACTCAATAACTTGCATGCAGTCTGACAAATGAAAAAAATAACTTTTGCAACTATAAAAATTACACTAAAATGAGATCACATTTAGAAAGTGAAAGTAGAACTTATATGTATGCTGGCATCTTATTATATTGTGCTACTGCTACTACATGTATTCTGCTTACCTAAATTGGTCAACATCATAATGATAATCCAATTAAAACACAATAATGAATTCCTTTAGCTGATCTTAACTAATCCTTTTCTGCACACAGAAAACACAGATATGTATGTATGGGTGTTGCTAAAACGCGGAACGGAAAACGGAACGGAAAGCGGAACGGAATGGAAAATATCATCACGTTTATCGCTTAAAAACGGTATAGACTGGCCAGAAAGAGTTATGTCCAAGATACAATGTAGTATCGATATCGATGATATCAACGGTATTGTATCGATATCGATTCACTGATTTCAATATAATACAACTTAAATGCAAATGTACACAACTACAGCTGTCAAAATTTAACGTCCATATTTAACGTCGATATCGTCGATATCGATATTCTTTGTCTTGAACTAAACTTGTCCATATTCATGTCGATATCGACGATATCGTATCGATATCAATTTGCATATGTACACAAGTACAGCTGTCCATATTTAATGTCGATATCGTCGATATCGCAATATCGTATCGATATCGATTTGCATATGTATAGAACACAGTATGACCATATTTAATACTGTATCGATACTGTATCAAAATCTATTTCTTTTGTTTACAACTTAAGTTGTCCATATTTCATGTCGATATCGACGATATCGTATCGATATCGTTTTGCATATAAACACAACTGCAACTCACCATATTTTAACGTCGAAGTCGTTGATATCGACGATATCGTAACGATATCGATTGACATATATACACAACAAAAGCAATTTGCTTTTGTGAAGAATGTTATCAAGTACTTTGGAAAACTGTACCATGCTTATCTTATGATTTGACTATTTTAACGATCACAATTATATCATTTTAAAAACCCATCATTTACTAGTTTTCTTCTCATTGTTAATTATTAAATCTTATTTCCGATGATTTCAAAAGAATTCATAAAAGTCAATATTGAGGTTGATATTGTCATTGTTTAAATGCAATTATTAAGATCGCTATTGTTAAGGATATCGTCATTTTGTGTACGATATCGCCTATAAACAGTAAGCCTTAAAACTTATTTGTGTCGATATTGATGTCGATATGGTCATTTTGTGAAAGATATCGTCGATATCGACAATAAAATTGATTTTGCAACTTCATCAGTGTATGTCGATATCGATGTCGATATCATCAAGTTGTGTACGATATCGTCGATATCGACATCATAATTGGTTTAGAATTTTTGAAATTCGATATCAATGTCGATATCGTCATTTTAATGTCGATATCGTCGATATCGACAACAAAGTTGGTCTTGGACATGTATGATGTTTGTCCCCATAAAGGATCTGAAGGGCTGGCCCCTAAAATAATCAATCATTAATATCTCAAAAATTAACAACAACTTCTAATAAGTACAGGAACAAGATGTGTTAGTATTCTAAAGACCTTTTCAACAAAATCAAGAAAAAGGGGCTGGCCTCTTTAATTAGGGACCAAGGCACTCGTAAACTCTATTACAAATAACTTAAAAATGATTAAGGTTTTGTAATGCAGTATAGAAGCAAAGTTGTTGATCGTAACAATATCTAACAGAACAAATCATTGACACGCCCATTTATGACGTAATAGCGATTTCACTAATCAAAACACCAATGTCTGTCCCCATTAAGTATCTCCAGGGCTGGCCCCTAAAATATTCAATTATTTGTATCTCAAAAATGAACAACAATTTAAGATGGGTGTAAGAACAAAAAAGGTTAGTATGCTTGAGACCTTTCGTATGAAATTAACAAAAAGGGATTGGCCCCTTAAATTAGGAGCCAAAACACTTTTAAAGCCTTTTACACATAACTTAAAAGCGATCAAGATTTTGTAATGCATTATAGAAGCAAAGTTGTTGATCGTAATAATATCAGTTTGTAACACGCATTGCCACACCCATTGATGACATAATTTGGGATTTTAAGGAACTAAAATATTAAATCTTAAATGTGCTGAATGTGAAAAAGCAAAACACTTTGTTAAACATTGTAAAGGGTATTGACAATCGTATACATTATCTGAAAGGAAGGGGTTGAGGGGGAATTCTGAAATTTCATTGATGTTTTAATGGTATCGTTTAAGAAATTGAACGGAAGACCTACTCGTTACTCGTAACGAGATCGTATCTAGTGTTTTTTTCCCCCACGAATTTTGTGCAGACGATTTCTCGAAAATTATTAGACCGATTTCCACAATTTTTTCACAGATGATTAGACTTGATATGAACTTAATACATTTTTGATAATTTTCTTGTTGTCACTTCCGGTACCGATTTATCAGCCATTTGTTTGTATTTACGACCTATTTTGTGCACACTTAAACTCTGAAACTATCAGAGACATGTATATGAAATTTTCAGGATAGGTAGACCACAGTCTGAAGTTGAGCCTATTGTTTTTGTTTTACGCCAGTGGCGCCATTCTTAGGAGCTCATTTTGGCTCGAAAATTGGGTACGAATTTTGTTCCCATTTTTTTGTCTACAAGATTTCTGAGAGATGGGTCGATAGATTTTCTTGAAATTTGCAGGAGTGATAGATCAAAACTTTATCCTCAGGAATTTATTTCATTTTTTTTCCAAAGTTCATTTCCTGTCGTCCGTTTGCTGTCCCGCGTCAAAAATCTTGTGACATTGAGGTCTCAATAATGATTAGGACTTGGGCATTCAGACTTTGTAGGATTATAGATCTATAGTTGTACATGTAGATGTCTTCAAATTATTTTTGTTTTGTTCGTCATAACTTCCGGTCGTCACCGGAAGCACTCTAAAAATTATTTTTTTGCATTAATTTTATTTCATATAGATATAAAGTATAAGTATTAATCCTTACATATGTCATCTATCCAATGTTAAATAAATTAAAAAAATTCTACTTCCGGTGAGATATTTAAAATATCTCAGATAGTCTTTTTTAAAACTTTTTTTTAACTGTTTTACCCACAAGATGTCAGAAAGTCAAGCGATCAATACACCAGACTAAGAAAGATGATAAACTTTTGATAGAAAATGTGTTAAACCACTTTTATTTTGTCGATCGTCACTTCCGGTTCTCACCGGAAGGGTTCAAACAAATCAAGCTGTTTGAAAGTTTAACTATTTCTTTGACAAGTTTATTAAAATTGATAAACAATAAAGTACAGTGGTCTTATGTTCATGAAATACTAACTTTTATTTTCAATGAGAATTTCCGTTTGTCCACTTCCTTGTCAAGAGCCAAAAAAGAAATGACTACACGAGAATCAAATACGGTGACGACTTGAACAACCAAACTTTGTTGGATAATAGCCTGAAGTATGTATCTGTGTTTACCTTATTTTGATTGATTCGTCATCACTTCCGGTTGTCACCGGAAGCACTTAAAAATTATTTTCCCCCCTTATTTTGTATATTTTACATGGAATGAATATATCAGTACACGATCTTATATATTTTAACTATACAATGCTACTTCCGGTGTGTTATATCAAATATCTTAAGTAGCTATCCATTATATAAATTTGATATCCGCGAGATTTTAGTCACTGTAAGTGATTGAGACATGAAACTTTTATGAATGATAGACAATTGATTGAAGATGTGTTCAACGGGTTTAATTTTGTCAATTGTCACTTCCGGTGCTCACCGGAAGGTTCAAACAATCCATGTTTTTAACAAGTCTAACAGATTTTCTTAGGTGTTTCATCTAGCATAATAAACAGTGATGTACACTAGGTAAATGCACAAGAACTACTAGCTTTTTTTTCTATTAATCACTTTCTAGTCTCGAGATTGAAAAAAAACTGGTTTCACAAGGATCTCAGATTTGGCAGATAATATCGATATTTCATTGTATCGTATAAAACTAATCGGACGGAAGACATATTCGTTACTCGTAACGAGATCTAGTTTATTTATGTAATTGCTTAAATTTGTTAGTATTAAGTTGTATTTTTGAAGTATAGTTAAAGATGGAAATTTATTTTACAGATAAAACATTCTTAAAAGTAAGGCACGCCATTATGGTCTTTAACGTAATTTACATATTTTTTCGATATATGAAGTAAGATTTCATATTTTCCTATTTAGTAAATTGTTTTTCTATTTGTTGTAGTTTTTTTACCAATATATTACCCGACGGCAACGTTTCCATACAAAAAAAATCATGAAACCCGTGTGACTTTTGTTTGCGATGTGCATAGTTAGCTATCTGCCTGCACCAGGCAGAATAATGATATCTCACAACTTTTTACGGTATTTTATGGTATTATATGATATATATTCATTATTGTAAGTATAATGGGATGCAATTTTAATTTTATATTATTGTATTGATTAACATATGAACATGTGATTATCATACAATGTTTAAACAGATGATATACGATATTGTGTCAAAACAGAATCCATGAATATCCAAGATCTTAAAGGATGGTTTTCATATAATATGATATAGGTGGTCTCATAAAGGTGATCCCTCATTAACACACCTCACAGCCTTATTAGCATAATCGGAGCGTTTCTGATTTTTATATCAACGAAAAAGTAAAAAACCCAGAGAACGCCTAAATACATCAATTTACGGGATTTAAACGAGACCAGTTCAAGACTCTTGCAAATCGAGAGAGGAGTTTAGATCGAAAAAGTAAGTAAAAGTTTATGTTTATTCCAGCGGCAAACTTTTTAAATTATTTAAAGTTGCAGAACAATTGTTTATTAATGTGAAATCGAAGTTTGGGGTGATTAGTCTTATCTCGTTTAATATTGCTCAGCATGAAACAGCATGAAGTAGGCACGATAAAGCAAAAGGCGAATAATGTTATGATGAAAGTGTCTCAATATTTTCGTATTTTTCTATGGCGGACAAAGTGAAAGTAGGTCACGTACATCGGCGAATTTCGCAGCCAATACTGGACGGACTGCTTTTTGATAAAGCGGTAAATTAAGAAAAAGCATTACAGCTTGCGTATTTTTAATTAAAACATTTTTAAACTTTGTAACTTAAGAATGTCGTTTAAGCAAAAGCTAAAATTTGTGTCAGAAACTTATATATCCGGTATACGCTATTTAAACAGACACTATATTTTGAAAAAAATATAAATAGTGCCCTTTTTAAAAAGTAAATACTGATTTACCTTCGGGCACAGAAAAAAATAATCATTTAAAGACCACCTCTATATCGAAATAGAATGGATTGCCTGCCCTTGATTTCAAACGGAGCACACAAAGCTTCGCTTTCAAATTCCACCACATGCTTTTTCGATATGGCCGGATCAACATGAGAAAACTCTCAGGTAAAAGTTAAATTATATATTCATTACTTAAGTAATTTTCCTATCATAAATAAATTAAAGTGGACATTTTTTTAATGCTTCGAACGATTGTAATTATGCATAATTGAATTTTAACTTATCAAATCATGGTCAATGGAAGGCGGATCCAATATGAACATGAACATGTTCATAGCAAGACGCTTTTATGAATAATTATATGGTAATTATGTTGTCTAAAGTAAAGATTGTGGCATTCATTTGCTTGTCTTTTAAGGAATAAATTAAACTTATGTTTCAGTAATTTTGAAAAAAGTTCTTGAAGGTTATGTGGCGTCAATGGTTCACGACATTTTCCCGTACTTTTTTTTAAAAATAAAGTGCTGGAAAATGTGGCAGTATGTATATTGTGACGTAACAATAAATGATCGTCCTTGTATACAAGGTTCACTTAGGGCAATTTCTTTATAGTTTGTGGTTTTTTTGTTGGTTTTAATTTTAAAATAAATTATAAAATATCAATGCTTCACTATTTTCCTACGCATATGCATATATATATATATATATATATATATATATATATATATATATATATATATATATATATATATATATATATATATATATATATATATAAAAGACGTACCAGCCTTTGGAAGACATAAAATTGAATGGAAATAGTTTTATTAAATCAGTGGATTCAAAAGGAACACCACTGACCAGTTGTGTTACTTCGAAGTCTTTGTGATTGAAAAATTACCTGTAAATATTTAAACATAAAAATCTTTGCTTGCATGCAATTTCTTGAAAATTAATAGAATTTAAAAAATCACCTTGATGTTTACATTTGTCAATTGAAAATGGAAAATTATTAACCCCCCCCCCTCCAAACTGCAACCAGTATATATATATGATAAGATTTATGAATAAAAGATATCTTCCAGTTTCTTAATTGGGGATTTTAATTAGTAGTTTGAAATCTAAATTTTATGATTTGACACTATATCAGAGGCAAAATTTTTCACAATTGTCTCTAACTATTTCAAGTAGCTTCAATAGTTATATTTCTATTTTGTTTTTATCAGATTGAATGTTTCATGGATTATCTGGATTATAAAAGTTCAGGAGCAGAAGAAGATGAAGTAAATCTTCCACAAGCTATTTTAGAAAAAGCAGTCAATTTAATAGGCTCTTTTTCCTGTGAAATATGTAGCGAGGGGATTTCAGCAATTCATACGTTTTTAAGCGATGATTTGCCCAACAAAATTCTTATGATTAAGGACCATTTACAAATGTACATAATTGAACATAATCAGAAACATTTAAAACAACTACTCGTACATGAATTGAAACGATACACAGACAAAAAAATTGGCAATGTTTTGAAAGATTTGCTTGCTGAAGAGTTCATGAACATCACTGTCTATCGTTCAATGATGAAAGAACTGAAAAAAGCTTGTGGTTTACCTGACTATCTGTAGCAATTACTGCAAATAATCTTCTATGGAAAACCTTAACACAATAAATGTAAAGACTGCAATTGAAATTTTTGACCAAAGTCTGTTCAAAAACACTTCAAATTTTTTGAGAGATGCATTTTCCTTGCACACCAACACTGATTGTGAGCTTATTAACATTCCTGCTCTAAAATCAAAGCTACACAGATATAAATCAAAGCTTACAAGCAAAAGAGGAAATGCTTAGAGCAATTTGAGAATGAAAGTTTCACAGTTCCAATACATACAGCAGCTCCTCCAGAAGGAAAATTAAAAAAAATTGAACACTCAGTTTATAAAGAAACGTGTGAAAAGCTAGCTTTAGACCTTAATGAAGTAAAGAAACAAACAACTGAAGAAATAACAAATGTCAGGTTTGACCAAGCCAATGAATTTGCCAAAAGTGAGAGAATACACAATAAAGAAATACTTCAATTGAAAAGATCACTTTTTTTTTTAATTAAGTCAACAGGGGAAAAAATCAAAAACTAAAACCAACAAGAAATCCTCAAAAATCAAAACACTATCTGCTGAAATAAATCACTTGAATCGGAAACTGAATGAAATCTCAAAAAGGAAAGAGGCATTACGATACAAAAATGTCTTGTTGCAAAGAAAACTTTCAAGGGCATCAAAGTTCAGATTGTGTAACTCAAAAATAAAGAAACTGGAAAATATCATTTGTAAAGAAAGAAATAAAGTGTCTGATTGTTTAAGGGAAATTAATGCTTTAAAAGACCAAAATGTGGACATAAACAACAAACTAGTTAAAGCCAATGAAACAATTACAGATATGTCTAACAAAATTCATTGTATTGATAATGACAAGTTAGACGAGTTAAGAGCAGAAATAAAAGATCTTAGGACTGATCATTCACTTTTGCAAGACAACATAGAAACAGAGTTGTTAGACCCACAATCAAACACATACAATGTAAGTACTAGACAGTGTATCATGAACAAGTTATAATGTGTCTTCTCAAAATGTAGGGCCAGTCATTGAAGAAGTATTAAAACTTGTTGGGAAAAAACCAAATTCTGTACCGTCTAGAAAAACTGTTGATAACATTGTTTTAGAAAAAATTGCTGTAGGTCACAGGCAACTGACAACAGTACTTGGTACCCCCCAAACACTTGTCTCTACGGCGATGAGACAAGAAAATTTGGGAAGATATATCAAACGTTTTTAGTTAGTGATGAAAGCCAAACTGTGTATTTTTTGGGACTAAGAGAAATGGTTGACAAAGCAGCCAGAACAACCATGGATACATTCCTAGAAATACTTAATGATATCATAGATATGTGCCAAACATATAAAAGTAATCACATTTCCAGTGGACATGACATTTTAGTTAATATAAAGAATTTCATGTCAGATAGGGCACAGACAAATATTGCTTTTTGTGCATTACTTGAAGACTACAGAAGTCAAATATTGCCTAAATTTATTCCCACTTGGAATGAATTAACAGAGGATGAACAAAAAATTGCAGAAAAATTGAACAATTTCTTTTGTGGACTCCACATGCTTGTCAATTTTGCAGAATGTATCTCACCCATTCTTTTAGCTTTTTAAAAATTACAAGAGCATGAAAAATGTGAACTAGATGATGAATCAGAGGATGAAGATTCTTCTGATATTCCAATATATTCATCTGATCCTCATACCATTTCAATTATTCGTTTTTGTAGTAAGTGTTTTTCGAGAGGGGGTGATGAAAAAAAAATGGTTGCTATGGTGCATTTCACACTTACTGCAAATCTAAGGATGAGAATTTACACTTTGTTGATTTTAGAGGGAATAGGTTTAATGTAATATTCCTCATGGGTCAAATTGCATTTTTTCATCACAAAAATATCAGGCATTTTTTCGAAAAAGTTCATGGAGCATCCAATAGGTTACAGAAATTAACTTTGTCCCTTGTTAAAAAGCCATATGTGATTGCCTGTTGCAAAGTTCTTGGAATTTTGGCAAAAATTGTTACAGGTCCATTGTGGAGACTCATAGAGAGTAACAAGCATGTATTAGATCTAAATCAAGATTACCAAACTTTATTATTATATTTTGACAAAATGAGCCAAGATGCAACAGCTTTCATTTCTGGGGAAGACCATCCATTTTGTGCTGAAATTATGGAAAGAGATAAGGTTTATGATATGCTCATTCAACCAGATGAAAACATTGATGGCATAGCCTGTGCATGTGCTCAATTAATATTTAAAGGACTGCACAAATTGCTGCAAAAGGCCATGAAGAACAACTTCCTGGTGGTAGATTCTATGATGCATCTGCAAACCTTCAACAACAAACTCAGTCTGTGATCCCCCACAATAAAATTCCAGAGAGAGTTTTTGGTATTCTTGATTTCTTTCTACACTATCGACCAAATTCTACCACAATAACTAATGAGGCTTTCCTTATGTTTGTATTCAATAAGACGTCGCAGTGGTTAGAGTCCCTTCCAGATAATGAAAGAGAATCAGTAATAAAGGATAGTATAAAGGATGGTAGAAAAATAAGGAAAAGTACATTGAAAGACTGAGAGAAATAGAGAACAACAGAAAAGTTAAGTTGAGAGAAAAACAAGTAGCACTGGAGAATAAACAGAGGAATTTGTTGAAAAAAAGTCAAAGTACACCAATGATGTCCTTTACTATGGCTTATGGCAAAATACAGAAGATGTTGACAAAATATTGGATGAGTTAAAAGGTCTGGCTGAAAAAAAGAAAGCAATATTAGCACAATTAAGGTTCAGACAAAAAGTTTTGAAACAAAGTGTCAATGACAAAAAATTATTTCAAATGAGTGAAAAAATAAAGCCTATTCATTGGAAAAACTTACAGAAAACCTAAAAAAGTTAATTCAGGATGCTGCAGAAGGACCATTGGAGGAAAGGACAAATCATAAGAATCCTCTATTTGTTGGTAAAAAAATAATTCACAAGTTCAATGAAGGAGAATGTCCTGGAAGGGTTATTAGTGTTGTAAAAGGTTTTCCTGACTTTTATAATGTTGTATTTGATTGTGACTTAAATGATCAGTCTAACCCAGTGGCTATTTACACATACAAGTTAAAAGACGATTATAAAGAAGGGAATTTGAGAATTGTTCCGGAGGTTAGGAAGAAAAATAATTTAATTGCTGGAGCTAATACACAAGTTGAAACACTCTGGGAAATGCACAATTTAGCACAGACAATTTGTTTCAGAGGTGCACCAAATACACGTACACAGATTGAATTTGTCTTGAACATCGCACCAAAATACTAACTACACAATTACACTATTTTTGCATTTATTTTAACACTTAACATATGCCTAGTTTTTCTTAAACTATCATATTTAACAATTAATCTAATGCCCTGAAGAAGATATAATTTGAGTAAAACTGTAAATTTTGTATTCATTTTTACCGGTAACATTGACTGCTTGCCCTCAGATTGATTGGTCTACATCAATTTAAGATTAATCATAATTTCATTTTATATTGCTGAAATTTTATACTGTATATGCACAATATTACATGATTTTGAATTTATATGCTCACTTCTTATAAATTTTATAGAAAAATATCTTTAAATTTTCAACTGTACATAATTAGCTTATTCATTCTAGCATTGTGAAAATGATATGCACTTGGTAATATTATTGAACTTTTTTTCATTTCAGATTTCAACAGAATCGGATCAGACGCAGAGGACATGAAGTTGAAAATACGTGTACCAAAAAATGTATCATATAACATTCCTTAATTAAAAATTGTATTAATTGTCTTGAAGTTTCCTACTTTTTAGTTGACTTGGTAATAACAAGTTGAGTAATTTGTATTACCATTTTAATTATAGCTCAGATTTATCAGATGAGCACTGAACATCATACATTTAATTAATTGCACATGATATCTAATGCATATTTCTCAAGTCTTACATGGTGTTTAATGAATAATTTGTTTCAGAAAAACTTTTTCTGGGGTTTTTATAATCCAATACCCCATGGACATTTTTCTACTTATCCAACAGTGTAAATTGGCAGGGGGTGGTTTTTCCAAACGCTGTAACTTTTTTACTTTACGAGATATGGAGCTCAAATAAGTTACAAATAGCTTGAGAAAGATAATATTAACACTATTTGTAACAAAAAATCTGATTTTTTTAATTTAAAAAAATCCTTTACCGTGCCTACATGAAGAGCAGTTTTCGATTTTGTCAACAATCTGAAACGTGCTAGGGGGTAGCCATGTATCGGTAAGAACATACTTACTTACAATGTTAAAGTAGATAAATACCTTTTTAAAAACCTGCAGTGCAATAATTCCACTGCATGTGTTACCAAAATGTAAATAAATAAGGGTCGTTGTGAAATGTGACTTGGAGGACATGTTTTAGTATGAAATGTCTATGCAGGTGTATTATAGTCAGTTTTTACACATATTGGTACCTAGTATACGTTAAAAAATAGTGTATGTTATTCCTAGAATATTGTGTTTGTGTCAATCATGCCTTCACTGGCTTCAGTCATTTCCATACAGAATTTACTCGACACGTACATGTTGTTTTGATAAACGTTTATCTCTTTCAAACTGTTAACTTTATGTCTTATTTACATGTATCTATTTACGATGAGAGTGTTTATTAATCAAGGGTCTGTATTTGTTGTGTAAATATAACTTATACAATTGAGAGAGAGAGAGAGAGAGAGAGAGAGAGAGAGAGAGAGAGAGAGAGGAGTATGAAAAGCCATGACACATTTATTAGTTACATATATATGTCATTTCCCACTCAATGAGTTGGTATGGCTGTTATTAGGATAATGTTTTGACCCATGTCTCAGATACTGCATGTGCCCATAACAAGTGTAATCTTGGACACATCCTTTAGCTTTGTTATGATAGTGTCACTGTCTTTTTTCTTCCAATCTACATGTTTACCTGTGGCCCCCAGATGATCTGAAGATCAGGAATATAGAAGATATTGTCAATTTGATATTGCTTATGACCCAGTCAAGTCTGCTGAAGCTGAAGGTACTTTCAACTGGGCATCTTGTTGCAACACTGCATGATTATCGGTTTTTGAAGTGGTGGGAATTTTTACCTCTGAAAGGAATATCGGGAGTTTGAAAATGTTATTTAAACTTAAAGAAATGTCTTTCACACTCTAGCTCTGAGAGAATGTGATTTGCAGAAATCCCATGAATTTCTTATGTTGTAAATATTTTTTTCAGATTAGTTTTTGTTATTGACACAATCTTATTTTGGTGTACATAGAATGTTGATAGTTGAAACTCATACAGACATTCATTTGTTACATAAGAGTTTATGACTGATCTTTGTTCAACATCTTTTTGTCCACTGGAAATCTAAATATCTTTGAAGTTACACCAGTTGGTAACAAAGGCAGATGGTTTCTGGTGATTCTGTTTTAAATATTTGATTCATTACATTTTTCACATGTGTGCAGACTTGATTGACCCAAGTTTCCTGATTTCTCGTACAAGTTATATTGCTTTAAAATGTATATCACTTGTGACTTTAATACTGGTATATTAGTACATATTTGATTTGTTTATACAAAATTTGAAAAGTTAAAAGTGTTTTGTAGGGCTAAAATGTTTTTATGGCTTTTAAAATTTCTGAAAATACATGCACATGATGCAACTATCTTTTGACATTATATATATAATAAAAAGATAAAGAAACTGTCAGCTGGGTTTAAAATTAGCGGCAAAATGATGTAATACATGTATGTACAAAATTAGAAAAGATTACATTGTCAGTATCACTTTATAGCACATTCTTGAAATAACTGCATTGTAATATATAAGTATTTGATGAGTGCACAATGTTTGCAAAAATTAATTCTTTTAACACTTTATGTTTATTCTATTTTAGTTTCCAGACCATGACATTAATGAATATTTCTAGAATGGAATGCATGAAGATTAGGATGGAACCTTGTTCTGCCTGTTTACCAACTCACACCATCTTTTCAAGATTCATGAAGCCAACCACAGAAGAATTTGTTCTATACACATCATTCATAACATTCTTATTTATGTTACATAAAAAAGGTGTGGGCACTTTAAATGTTACTGTATGAATTGTTTCAACAATAAGTGTTCACATAATGAATACCAACAAACTTTTTATCGAGTGCACTTATTTTGTATTTTTCCTATACATCTACTATATGTTTTTATATAACATATTTATATACATGTAACATGTTTGGAAACAGCTATCTTTATTTAATTTAAATTTGGCATTGCTATTTTATATAAGTTTTCTAATATACTCTTTTGTATACAAACAGAACAAAAATACTCAGTTACAATTGGAAATGGACATAATATATATAACAATTGTCTGATAAATGTATAGGTCATGTTCATGAACAGAAGAAATTGACAGAAAAATATTAAGTTTTAGCCATCAAATACAAATAAAAATGTTTTTAAGAATATTATTTAATATAAGATGAAAAAGAATTAAAATATAAGTTTTTCCCCTTTAATCATATTTTTGGAAACAAAGCCACAGAAATTTATACCATTTATATCTAATATTGCTGCACAGTATATCCTATTGATCCCTGTAACATATCACTTTAGTTTCTAGAACAGCATGTCAATTACTCTATTTTTTCTTAGAATGATGTATAGGGGTCATTAATTTATTTTCATTATATTAAACTAGATACAAATAGGCCTACTGCAACCATTTCATCGTTTAAATGGTATGGAGCTTTTGAAACAAGTCTAGTGATTAATTTTGAATTACCTTTCATATGAAATATGACATCTAAATATTTTATTGCTGTACAGTATATCCTATCCATTTAATATATCACTTTATTTATGTTTAACTGCATGTCTATTGGTTTTATGATTTTTAAAGATTCATATATGCAATTTTATTAATTGAGAAAATTTATTTTAAAAAAGATCTCTTCCAACCTGTGTATTTTTTTTCAATTAACATAATACAGTACTTCATTTGATACTGTACTTTCATGCATTTTTCATGCCTTATACTCATTGTTATATGTATTATATATAATTATAATACTTTGAAAACTTTTCTGAATTTATCTATTTTAATAAGATAAAGAAACAGACTATAGTCAATGCACGATTTCAAGAATTGTCTCTCTTGGGGACAATAATGAATGCTCCCTAGGGTTCATGACCTTGAATATTGAGTAGGCTGTGAGGTGTGATTAAGGTGATGCCTCGTCACGGTGAGCTTTGTAATCTGTGATTACCTATTATGCAGTCACTCGGACAAACCGAAAGTGAAACAGTGTTTGGACCTCAGCACAAATCATTGCTCCTGACAAGACTTAGTTCTTGAAAATAATTGATGAATTCTATGTAATGTATGCTTAAGCATTGTTTTTCAAGGAAACTTATTTACAAATACCTTAAAAATAGTCAGATTTTAAATGGTACGAACAATTAAAATATTTTTTGTAGTCGTATGTATTCCTACGCCAGAGTTTAATATAGTCTCGTTCAACTCGACGCTCGGCTGTCTCCGTAAACCCTTGTCGGAGATTTACGGTGTCAGCCGAGCGTTTGGTTGAACGAGACTAGAGTTCAATATTGCTTGGATCCATACAATTTTCGAGAAATATTTCTACCACTGATACATAGTTTGATTGAATTAATTTTATCTTTAGATATTATTTAACATGATTCATATGGAGGTTTCTCGACATTCTAGTCGAAAAAGTTCAAAAACTCATATTATAAATATATGCGTAATTCAAATAACAAACTACGTATACATGTACTTGTCATGCAAAATAACATATCATTGATTTAAAAAATGAATAAACATAGACAAAATCAACTCCCGTCAGTTCTTCAGTACTTTGATTAATGATTGCAGAGCTCTCTATCGTTTAAAGGGTTCCGAGGCATATTTCGGAAATTTTATTTTTATAAAATTAATAAAATTAAATTATCCAGTGGGATAGGGTCCGGACCCCCTCTCCCCTTTTACTGCTTGGAATTATTAATATTGAATTTTTTTGAGGGGACGGACCCCTCTCCCCCTCTAGATCCATGCATGAGCAAGGAGTGTCTCATAATGGAATTGGAATGTTACTGTGATTGGTCCACGGTAAACAGACGGCTGGTAAGTGATAGGAGTCTGGAAGTGCATATGTACACATTATGGCAGACATTAAATTTTGTGTGGAATAGATAATGGTAAACATATTTGTCACATGTACACATTAAAATATTTATAAACATTCATAGCAAGCGCGATGGCCTAGCGCATGCGTACCAATAATAGTCTGGATTAATCGGAAAACATTGGCGAGTACGGTGCCTGCATTAAATTCCATGTAATCGACCGAGACTTGCTGAATGCAATCAAAAAAGGCGAAGGCAAAAGTGCGAAGAGGCGAAGGCCAGAGTGCGAAGTTGGGAAGGAGCGATAGTAGTATCGCTCCTTCGCCTTCACACCTTCGCACTTTAGGCATCACATGTTTGCGCTTTGTCGTCGAATCTTCGCACTTTTGCTCCTTCGCCTTCGCACTATCGCCTTTGTAACTTCGCATCTTCGCCCTAAGGTTGAAGTGGCCCTATCGGAGCACCATAGATATATGTAAATGTAATTATCAAAGGGGCATGGTCACGATTTTGGTCAAATTCTATTTTTCTGTTTTCATTATCTACAATGCTTTAGGAAAGCATTTCAACTGAACAAATGAAATTTGAGGGTCAGTTGTAAAGTTATAAGCAAGATACAGGGCTTACAATTCTTTGTCATGTATATAAAAAAGGCTCGTACCCTGTTGTTGTTTACATAGGTTCAATATACCAGTAAAAATCTTTTTCAAGCAGATTTGTCTATCTTCTTATTCATTTTAAGCATAAATAAACAGTTCCTTACGTTTAACACATTAGGTTACGTTAGGTTTACGTTAGCTCTGTAACTTGCTTTAAACTTAACGAATGACACTCATATTTTGGTTGCCTATTAAAAATGCCTTCCTAAAGCATTGTGAACATTAAACCCGGAAAAATAATTTTTGATTAAAATCGTGACCATGCCCCTTTAAGATGACAACCATACCCCCTCCCCCCGATGCAATACGTCAATATCTTGTTATAACGGAAGGATTTTTATTTTCTGAGATATACCCCTTCTTTCACTTTAATTTTATTTGAATATGAATAATAATTTCTGTTACTTTTTTGTAAACTGCAGCAGTAAAAAATTACAATAGTAATACTATTTCACAAATAATAAAAAAAATAAACTGAAAATCTTTATTCTACAAGGGGGTCATTATTCTCCAGGGGTCACTTTTCTTCTTGTGGAGTGTGCTCATTTTTATGAAAATGACACTTATTCTTCAGGCAAAAGGGTCATTTTCTACGTAGAATAATGACGGGGGTCATTATTCTACTTCGAAAAATGACCCCTGGTCATTATTCTAGGGGGGGGGGGTCATTATTCTTCATTGCACAGGAATATTAAAATTTCATTAATGTGCATTGCAAAAGCCACACTGTAGTTACTCAGGTGACCGATAAGACCCATGGGCCGCTTGTTCCTTTTAAGGAGCCTGTACTGCCCCTGTCATGTATCAGTAGTTAAATCTTATTACTGAGTTTCTTCTGTCAGCATTTAATAGTTCCTCTGAAGAAGGCTTTAAATCAAGCCTCCCTCCCACCCCCCCCCCCCCCATATTTCAGCAAGTTGCTTTATTGGTGCAAATTAATCTACATTTAGCATGAAATGTATTAATGCAATTACATGTACTGGTATACTAAATTTTTCATTGCAATAAATACTTGTTTTTACTTTAGAAATCAATATTTTATACGCTGTAGCATAATATGGGGCAATTAACACTTACAAATTGTTTAGAAAATAAATTTTAAAATGTCCTAGTAAGTTTTGTACTATTCATACACATGTACATGTATTACAGTTAGTTTGTATGCTGAATAAATATGCTACACAGAAACATTTTACCTAGTATGTCACTATAAATGCCTGAGAAGCCAGCATTCTGACCCACGGTTATTATGAAGTAACTACTGTGAAGTAATTGACAATCCAGCAATCTGAACACAACTACTGTCAATAATATATTGGAAAGTCAACCTACTTTCACAGTACACTAGCATCAGAATGTAAAACCAGGGACCAGGGAAGTGATAGAAATAAAACACTGGAGGGAATATTTAGGAAACAAAACAAACACCATATATCAGATTTATTTTTAACTCTTAATTTATACAACTTCCAAAATGACACATTGTAAATGGAATGCAAGCATTAAAAAATAAACAACAAAACATTTCATGCATCTGTGAAAGCTTTTCTTTCTAATATTCTAAAACGCAGGTATCACAATGATATTCAAATACTGACAATAGAAGAGAGAAATGCGAATGCAGTGTCCCAAACGTTAGACAGAAATAAATAAAACAATGAAGTGTCTTCACTGTCCTTTTACACAATGAACAATCCTAAACTTTACTACAAACTATTGGAGAGCTTTTTCAAATGTAAATGCTTTTTTCTTCAAGATGTGAGGAATATATATATTAAAAACGGAAGAACAACTCCAACTAACCTAAATTTTGGACATAAAATTGATAAAACTATCTTATTAACCCTTAACATGCTACATAACATCTGTATAGCATTATTACTGAGTGCTGTATAAATTAACAATAACCAATATTTTTAAGAAGGGTGCTTTTAAATTGCTGTAGATTTTTTTATTTTTTAAGATAGAGTCATAATTCGTATATGATTATTCTGTTGTAATCAATACCTGTTAATTTCTAATATCATATTAATCCTAGAAACACACCTAAGGTAATTCATATTTTTATTCTGCACAAATCTCTTTGAAAAATTCAGTATTTCAATTTTTGTAAAATATTATCTTTACACTCTACTGTGTTTTCCATTATATTCGGTGATCTTTAAGTGCCTCTAAATGCAACAACCTAATCACTGCGTATGAATTTACATGTAATTTACATCGGTAGTTTCAAAACGTTGATTTCTCTGTTATCGGTTTAAATTTTAATTCATACAGGTTGTTTAACAACATGTTTTACAATTAATCAGCAGTAAAGTTGATTCTATTGTTGAAATGAAAATTTCAAAAGTTATTTTTCATTGATTATATTTTCAATGCTGATCTCAACAGTCTTTGTGAAAACCAGTGTTAACCAGTTTTAGAAACAGCTGTTCTTGCTGTTACTAATTTACTACCTCCGTCATCTGCAATTTATACCAATTAATCTAATAAAGTAATACATTTCATCAATAAAAGAATGTTAATAAATGCATTAAATAATTTATTTTTGACGTCGTGGTGACAATAGCTGCCGACAGTTGAGCAGACAAATTGTCATAACGCGCTTTATTTGTCTGCTCACCTAACGGCAGATATTGTCACCACGACGTCAAAAATAAATCATTCGATACTACATGTATAATATGTGGTAATATTTTTATGGTCACTTATAATACACATTTCCAGTGCATACATGTATCTATATTAATTGAATAATATTTATTTTAGCCAAATGAATAATCGTAATTAATAGAAAGTATACCGATAATAAATATTAGTTAACAAAAACATAAAATCCGTCGCAAAACCGGAAAACTGTGCAATTAGTGGTTTTCCATGATGTCCCATGCATTGTCATGTCATCTCCAACAACATTTCTCTCCGACTGATCAATCTTGATATCCGGAAAAAAATCACTAAAGACGAATCATTAAATCCCCAAAAATCTATTTTACTGCCTGAATTATTGAAATAGTTTTAAATACAAGCGGTTTTTTTTTTCAAATAAATTATCGATCTCGATGTTAGCCGCCATTTTGAAACCAAGGTAATCAAGAAACTTAAACAAGTTACGTCTTTTTATCGATTTTTTTTTTCAAATAACCAATCAAATAAGAGTTAACAAACATTGTTTGGGATCGTAAAAAGGATATGACAAATTAGAACAAATGATAGAGTGTTTAAAGAATCTTTTTTATCTATAAATAGGTTTTGGAATTTTCGATATGCAAAAATGACTTATGCCGCGTTAAGCACGATAAGGGTTAATACCCAAATTATATGATATAGTTTTTCACTTCTACTTATCTCCCCCTTCGAGGTTAATGTCCACATATTTATCTTCCTTTCCTTTCTGTAACAGTTGTAACTTTATGGTGGGTGGTTCAATAGAGGACTCGTCTGTCTTTGTAAGTTCCTCGGCATTAGCAGCTGTCAGTCGAATCACACATCCTTTCTCTATCAGCTCTCTCTCCTGAGCCATTGCCAACTGGTTCAACACACGTTTTTCAACCTACATGTTCAGTCAAAATCATAGTATAGTTTTTATACGTTAGAAATAAAGAACTAACAAATCCTAAAATTTAACAAATTTGTTACATAATCAAATCAAGTTTATTTAGGTGCTTGTATTGTCAACTATTATGTACCTCATATTTAATTCAGTGAGCATTATACTACTGCATGTAATTTTCCGTTTTAACAAACCTCATATTTAATTGAACGAGCACCGGAGTGGGTATCATAGCCATCTGCAAGAACGGTCACAGCATTATGGTCCCACTCTAAGGAAATGTCATGTTTCTTTTTGGCCTATACGATAAAAAACATAAAATCAACTAGTAGACTATTTGTTCTCGAACCATTAAAGGTCTTTCCACCTTATTATTTGTTATGTTTTGTTGCAATATGATTAATAAAACATTTTCTCCGCGTTACTTTATTAAAAAAAACCTTAAATATGGGATTTTTTTTGGTTTGACCTTGACTTTTGACCTTTATGTCACATTGACTGGTAAAGGTCAACATTTAGTTTAAAGAGGTTTGATGACCCTACGATGTTAGGTTCAAAAGTTGTTAGTGTTTTTAACAAACTTCAGAAATTTTCAGGGGCGATAATTGCTGAAAGAGGTACTCGGGCCCTTTCGGTTTGATAAACTCAAGAACCCTTTCAGAGCACTGAATACATAAGTAAAAGTTTCCAGTTTCTATCTCTAACGGTTGATGAGAAATAGCAATAACAAGATTTTTTTACAAAAGGGGCAATAACTCTATAATTGTTTCAAGGTAGCGGCTGAAAGGTTATATTTTAAAATGTCTCAAGAAGTACTACTACATCTTTGAAAAGTTTTTCTGCACCATTCTAAACAAAAGATATATAAAAACTCATTAATAAACAGATTATCAAAAGACCTTTGACCTTTGTGTCATTTTGTTCGGCCAATGTAGTATCTTCAATCCAAAATGGTCCGTTGTCTCTATGACAAATAATTAAAAAGTTGAGAGTGATTTTTAAACATTTAAATACTTTCAGGGGCGATAACTACTAGAAAGGGGCCTCAGTTCCTTTCAGTGTGAATAGATTGAAGAACCCTCTAAGTGTATTGAATACATTGGTAAAAGTTCCAAGTCTCTATCTCTTTTGGTTTCAGAGGAGTAGCAATAACATCCATTTAGAACAATAGGGGCAATTACTCTATAATTTTTTTGAGGTAGGAGCCAAGGGGCTATATTTTAAAATGTCTGAAGATGTCCTACTACATCCATAAAAAAGATTTTCCATACCACCCTAAACAAAAGAGATCTAAACACTCATTAATTAACAGATTTCCAAATGACCTTGACCTTTGACCTTTATGTCATTTTGTTCGGCCAAGGCAGACGCCTCCATCCCAAGTGGTCCAAAGTCTGTATGACAAATAATTAAAAAGTTGAAAGTGATTTTATAGAAATTTAAATACTTTCAGGGGCAAGAACTACTAAAAGGGGGCCTCTGATCCTTTAGGTATGATAGATTGAAAACCCCTTTAAGTGTACTGAAGACATTGGTAAAAGTTTCAAGTCTCTATCTCTAATGGTTTCAGAGGAGTAGCGATAACATGCTTTTAGTACAAAAGGGCAATAACTTTGTAAGTTCTGGGAGTTTTCAAGCAAAGGGTCATTTAGTACCATTATTTTAAATGGTCAATAACATAAAGAAACTTTTTTTCAATATCTCTAGAAACACAAAAACTGTCTTTGGAAAAAAAGAGAAGAAAAAAAAACTAGTAGGTAAATTGTTCTCGAACAATTAAAGGTCTTTCCACCTCATTTATTTTAAGGTTTGAAATAAGATTGCTTCAATAGAATAAAGTATTTTTTTTTAGTTACTTCATAAAAAATTGTCAAACGATTAAGTTTGCAATTTGTTATTGCTTGACCTTGACCTTTGACCTTTATGTCATTTTGATCTGACAAGGTAGACGCTTCAATACCAAGTCGTCCGCTGTATCTATAATTATTATTTCAAAGGTTATTTGTGTTTTTTATTGATGTTCGAAACGTTCAGGGGTAATAACTGCTAGAAAGGGACTCTGGACCCTTTCGGTATGAATAGATTGAACAAATATCTTAGTGTACTGAATACATTAGTAAAAGTTTTAAGTCTCTATCTCTAACGGTTAATGAGGAGTAGCGATAACAAGCTTTTCGTAACTAGGGGCAGTAACTCTATAATTGTAACATGGTAAGGATCAAAGGGTTATATTTTGAAATTTCATATGATGTCTTACTACATCCTTGAAAAAGTTTTTTTCTACCACCCTAAACAAAAGAGATCTTAAAACTCATGAGTTTATAGATTTCCCAATGACCTTGACCTTTGTCCTTTATGTTATTTTGTTTGGCCAAGGGCAACGCTTCCATCCCAAGTGGTCCGAAGTCTCTATGACAAATAATACAAAAGTTAGAAGTGACTTTATAGATATGTAAATACTTTCAGGGGCAAAAATTACTAGAAGGGGGCCTCAGATCCTTTTGGTATGAATAGGTTGAATAACCCTCAAAGTGTTCTGAAGACATTGGTAAAAGTTTCAAGTTTCTATCTCTTATGGTTTCAGAGGAGTAACGATAACAAGCTTTTCGTACACAAGGGCAATAACTTTGTAAGTTCTGGGAGTTATCAAGCAAAGGGTCATTTGGTACCGTAACTTTTAATGGCCAATAACATAAAGAAAAAATTGTTTCAATATCTCTTTAAATAAAAAAGCTGTCCCTGGAAAAAAAGAGAAGAAAAAAAATAACTAGTAGACTAATTGTTCTCGAAAAATTAGAGGTCTTTCCACCTGATTGTTTTTTATGTTTGAAATAAGATTGCTTCAATAGAATAAACTATTTTTACTGCGTTACTTCATTAAAAAAAGTGTCACACGATTCAGTTTGCAAATTTTTATTGCTTGACGACCTTGACCTTTGACCTTTATGTCATTTTCATCTGACAAGGTAGACGCTTCAATACCAAGTGGTCCGATGTATCTATGATTATTGATTCAAAAGTTATTTGTGTTTTTATTGAATGTTCGAAACTTTCAGGGGCAATAACTGCTAGAAAGGGACTTTGGACCCTGTCGGTATGAATAGATTGAAGAATCCTCTACGTATACTGAATACATTATTGAAAGTTTCAAGTTTCTATCTCTAACAGTTAATGAGGAGTAGCGATAACAAATATTTTGTACAATAGGGGCAATAACTCTATAATTGTTACATGGTAAGGGTCAGAGGGTGATATTTTGAAACGTCTTAAGATGTCCTACTACATCCATGAAAAAGTTTTTTCTCTACCATCCTAAACAAAAGAGATACAAAAACGCATTAATTAAGAGATTTCCAAATGATCTTGACCTTTGACCCTTATGTCATTTTGTTCGGCCAAGGTTGACGCTTCCATCCCAAGTGGTCCGAAGTCTCTATGATAAGTAATAAAAAAGTTGGGAGATTTTATAGAAATGTAAATACTTTCAGGGGCAATAACTACTAGATGTGGACCTCAGATCCTTTCGTATGAATGGATTGAAGAACCGTCTATGTGTACTGCAGACATTGGTAAACGTTTCAAGTCTCTATCTCTTATGGTTTCAGAGGAGTAGCGATAACAAACATTTCGTACAATAGGGGCAATAACTTTGTGTTTATTCAAAGGTATGAGCCGAGGGGCTATATTTTAAAATGTCTTAAGATGTCCTAATACATCCATGAAAAAGTTTTTCTCTACCACCCTTAACAAAAGAGATCTAAAAACTCATTAATTAACAGATTTCTAAATGACCTTGACCTTTGACCTTTATGTTATTTTGTTTGGCCTAGGAAGACGCTTCCATCCCAAGTGGTCCGAAGTCTCTATAATAAATAATAAAAAAGTTGGAAGTGGTTTTATGGAAATTCAAATACTTTCAGGGGCAATAACTGATAGAAGGGGGTCTCGGATCCATTCGGTATTTGTAGATTAAAGAACCCTCTAAGTGTACTGAAGACATTGGTAAAAGTTTTAAGTATCTATCTCTTATGGTTTCAGAGGAGTAGCGATAACAAGCTTTTCGTACACAAGGGCAATAACTTTGTAAGTTCTTGGAGTTATCAAGCAAAGGGTCATTTGGTACCATAACTTTTAATGGCCAATAACATAAAGAAAAAATTGTTTCAATATCTCTAGAAATAAAAAAGCTGTCCCTGGAAAAAAAGAGAAGAAAAAAAATAAAAAACATAAGAAAAACAAAAGGTCTTTCACCTGAAAGGTGGAAAGACCTAATAATAAAAAACATAAGAAATACAAAAGGTCTTTCACCTGAGAGGTGGAAAGACCTAATTATAAGAATAACTAGTAGACTAATTGTTCTCGAACAATGAGAGGTCTTTCCACCTCATTGTTTTTTTTATGTTTGAAATAAGATTGCTTCAATAGAATATAGTAATTTTTCTGCGTTACTTCATAAAAAAGTGTCAAACGAATAAGTTTGCAATTTTTTATTGCTTGACCTTGACCTTTGACCTTTATATCATTTTGATCTGACAAGGTAGACGCTTCAATACCAAGTGGTCCGATGTATCTATGATTTTTGATTCAAAAGTTATTTGTGTTTTTTACTGAATGTTCGAAACTTTCAGGGGCTAAAACTGCTAGAAAGGGACTTTGGACCCTGTCGGTATGAATAGATTGAAGAAGCGTCTGAGTGTACTGAATACATTAGTAAAAGTTTCAAGTCTCTATCTCTAACGGTTAATGAGGAGTAGCGATAACAAGCATTTTGTACAATAGGGGCAAAAACTCTATAATTGTTACATGGTAAGGGTCAAAGGGTTATATTTTGAAATGTCTTAAGATGTCCTACTACATCCATGAAAAAGTTTTTCTCTACCATCCTAAAGAAAAGAGATCAAAAAACTCATTAATTAAGAGATTTCCAAAGGACCTTGACCTTTGACCTTTATGTCATTTTGTTCGGCCAAGGTAAACGCTTCCATCCCAAGTGGTCTGTAGTCTCTATGATAAGTGTAAAAAAGTTGGAAGTGATTTTTAAGAAATTTAAATACTTTCAGGGGCAATAACTACCAGAAGGGGGCCTCAGATCCTTTCGAAATGAATAGATTGAAGAACCCTCTAAGTGTACTGAAGACATTGGTAAAAGTTCCAAGCTTCTACCTCTTATGGTTTCAGAGGAGTAGCGATAACAAGCTTTTCGTAAATAGGGGCAATAACTATGTCATTATTTAAAGGAAGGAGCCAAGGGGCTATATTTCAAAATGTCTTTAAATGTTCTATTACATCCAGGAAAAAGTTTTTCTCTACCACCCAAAAGAAAAGAGATTTAAAAAGTCATTAATTAAGAGATTTCCAAAGGACATTGATCTTTGACCTTTATGTCATTTTGATCGGCCAAGGTAGACGCTTCCATCCCAAGTGGTCCGTAGTCTCTGTGACAAATCATAAAAAAGTTGGAAGTGATTTTATAGAAATTCAAATACTTTCAGGGGCAATAACTACTAGAAGGGGGCCTCGGATCCTTTCGGTATGATGTATTGAAGAACCCTCTAAGTGTACTGAAGACATTGGTAAAAGTTTCAAGTTTCTATCTCTTATGGTTTCAGAGGAGTAGTGATAACAAGCTTTTCGTAAACAAGGGCAATAACTTCGTAAGTTCTGGGGGTTATCAGGAACAGGGCATATGGTATCATAACTTTAAATGGTCAATTACATGAAGGAAAAATTGTTTCAATATGTCTTATAATAAAAAAGTTGTCCCTTGGAAAATAGAGAAAAAAAAATAACTAGTAGACTAATTGTTCTTGAACAATTAGAGGTCTTTCCACCTCATTGTTTTCTATGTTTGAAATAAGATTGCTTCAATAGAATAAATAATTTTTTCTGCGTTACTTCATAAAAAAAGTGTCAAACGATTAAGTTTTCAATTGTTTAATGCTTGACCTTGACCTTTGACCTTCATGTCATTTTCATCTGACAAGGTAGACGCTTCAATACCAAATGGTCCGATGTATCTATGATTTTTGATTCAAAAGTTATTTGTGTTTCTTTATTGAATGTTCGAAACCTTCAGGGGCAATAACTGCTAGAAAGGGACTTTGGACCCTGTCGGTATGAATAGATTGGAGAAGCGTCTAAGTATACTGAATACATTAGTAAAAGTTTCAAGTCTCTATCTCTAATGGTTAATGAGGAGTTGCGATAACAAGCATTTTGTACAATAGGGGCAATAACTCTATAATTGTTACATGGTAAGGGTCAAAGGGTTATATTTTGAAATGTCTTAAGATGTCCTACTACATCCATGAAAACGTTTTTCTCTACCATCCTAAACAAAAGAGATACACAAACTCATTAATTAAGAGAGTTTCAAATGACCCTGACCTTTGACCTTTATGTTATTTTGTTTGGCAAGGTAGATGCTTCCATCCCAAGTGGTCCGAAGTCTCTATGATAAGTAATAAAAAAGTTTGAAGTGATTTTATGGAAATGTAAATACCTTCAGGGGCAATAACTACTAGAAGGGGGCTCAGATCCTTTCGGTATGAATAGATTGAAGAACCCTCTAGGTGTACTGAAGACATTGGTAAAAGTTTCAAGTCTCTATCTCTTATGGTTTCAGAGGAGTAGCGATAACAAACATTTCGTACAATAGGGGCAATAACTTTGTGTTTATTCAAAGGTATGAGCCGAAGGGCTATATTTTAAAATGTCTTAAGATGTCCTAATACATCCATGAAAAAGTTTTTTCTGTACCACCCTTAACAAAAGAGATCTAAAAACTCATTAATTAACAGATTTCTAAATGACCTTGACCTTTGACCTTTATGTTATTTTGTTCGGCCAAGGTAGACGCTTCCATCCCAAGTGGTTTGAAGTCTCTATGATAAATAATAAAAAAGTTGGAAGTGGTTTAATGGAAATTCAAATACTTTCAGGGGCAATAACTGATAGAAGGGGGTCTCGGATCCATTCGGTATTAGTAGATTGAAGAACCCTCTAGGTGTACTGAAGACATTGGTAAAAGTTTTAAGTATCTATCTCTTATGGTTTCGGAGGAGTAGCGATAACAAGCTTTTCGTACACAAGGGCAATAACTTTGTAAGTTCTGGGAGTTATCAAGCAAAGGGTCATTTGGTACCATAACTTTTAATGGCTAATAACATAAAGAAAAAATTGTTTCAATATCTCTTGAAACAAAAAAGCTGTCCCTGGAAAAAAAGAGAAGAAAAAAAATAATAAAAAACATAAGAAAAACAAAAGGTCTTTCACCTGAAAGGTGGAAAGACCTAAAAATAAAAAACATAAAGAAAACAAAAGGTCTTTCACCTGAAAGGTGGAAAGACCTAATAAAAAACATAAGAAATACAAAAGGTCTTTCACCTGAAAGGTGGAAAGACCTAATAAAAAACATAAGAAATACAAAAGGTCTTTCACCTGAAAGGTGGAAAGACCTAAAAAAGAAAACAAAAGGTCTTTCACCTGAAAGGTGGAAAGACCTAATAATAAAAAACATAAGAAATACAAAAGGTCTTTCACCTGAAAGGTGGAAAGACCTAAAAAGGGGGCAGACATTTCCATGTATACAGTAACATAGTATTTACATTCGGAAAGTTCCGTGTTATTCATAATGATTTGGGAAATGCTGGTAGAGTTATAAATTCATATGATAGATCTGATTGGTTAAGAGAAACACCCCCCCCCCCCCCCCAGAGTGTGGTGTAAATAAAGCCTGGATTTGCCCTGGTCTAACAGTTGACGTGGAATCTTCTCTATTCGATTCGAGTCAACTCACTTCCCCGGGTAGATAGATGGGCTCCAGTTTCAATTTCCCGTCTCGTTTATTGTCTCGCTTACTGTTTCGTTTATTGCCCCGTAAATTTTCATAGTGTGGCACATTTGCTTAAGGTTCTACTGTACTACATTTTTAAATTTAACATTAAGAATATGCCAGGCGTTTAGTCCGTGTTAAGTGGGTTGTCTTTATGTTTGGGTTACTTGGGTTTTTGTTAACATTAAGGCAGGCTTAAATTTGCATTATATCCTGGCAAGGATGGTAATCAAGGGATTAAGTTTATATAACTCCATATTTTTGTATATAACATGCACCATAATAAATACTGCTATAAAAATCTCTAACAAGTGTTTCTATCTTTAAGTTCTCCTTAAAGATAGCTTAAAGATGCTTAAAGATGCTTAAAGGTAGCTTAAAGACGATCTTTAAGCCACCTTTAAGCTATATGTGTTGCTTAAAAATGACTTAAAGAACGCTAAAAGATGGCTTAAAGGCAGCTTAAAGACTATCTTTAAGCCACCTTTAAGGACAACTTATAGGTCCTTAATGTCCAAACTTCTTTAAGCCACCTTTAAGCTACCTTTGAGCTACCTTTAAGCCACCTTTAAGCCACCTTTAAGCCATTAAAAATATTTTAATTCAATATTGTGCTTAATTTACGAACAAAATATATTAACTAACTGATAATGATAGAAAAGGTATTAAAAACGGTTTTTGTTCTAGAAAATAAAATGAAAAAAAAAAATAATCAAAACGTCCAAGACGAGGATTGAACCCGGGACCCAAAGTTTACTAGCATCACCACACTTCCTATGCGCCACGGCAACTTACATATTTTAGTAGATTTTTATATCCTATATATCAGTGGATATTGAATTAATGTATTCAATGTGTATTTTTTACTTGAAAAGATTTTGACTTCCATTCAAATTGTAACAATCAATCGTATCTAATTTATAAATTATGCATGCATATACTTAAAATGAAATACGGAACTTGGTCTTCAGTGAAAAAAAATTATTATACCTTAATGGAAACCGTTAGGCTTACTTAGATAATAAATTAAAACCTAGTAGATGAACGTTCATCTAATTCGTAGCTAACTGAAATGCAAGGAGGAAGATGAAATCATTCCTTTTATTAAATGCATTGAAACTATAAGGGTATTAGTTCTACGCAATTTTCCCGGTTTTCATGATCACGGCGCCGTTCCAGTATGTTTAAACATTTAATTGTATACATGATTTTTAGACTATCAATTCTATAACAAACAATATAACGGGTGACGTATTTACTGCATGTGGCAATTGCAAATGATGTATACATATACTTTACATACAATTGTATGATGTACCAGGCCGGGTATGTGACATATTTACTCTTATACATATATTTAAACAATTAACCCCTATTTATGATCACCGGTACAGGAATTAATTAGCCTCTATATTTTACTCTTACATACATGTATCTTTAATTTGTAGACATAACATTTTTAAAACCCAGTTAGGAAATAATACTTTGAAAATAAATTACAAATGTAAATAAACTTTTAATCACTAGACTTATCGTATACACGTACATACTAAGATTTCAACGCCTTTAGAAACCCTGACTTGCACCTGGGCACACGACACACCTGTTGTGTATATCTTGTATATTCTGTGTTAGTTCCAGGGGTGTTCTTAAGTTGGACAAACAATAGACTCTAATTAGATACACACAAACGTGCACCTGGGCACACGGCACAACTGTTGTGTATATCTTGTATATTCTGTGTTAGTTCCAGGGGTTTTCTTAAGTTGGACAAACAATAGACTCTAATTAGATACACACAAACGTGCACCTGGGCACACGGCACAACTGTTGTGTATATCTTGTATATTCTGTGTTAGTTCCAGGGGTTTTCTTAAGTTGGACAAACAATAGACTCTAATTAGATATACACAAACGAAGAAAACTATGTCTAGACAAACAAAGCAGTAATATCCTGCCCGATATAACAAAGGCAGTTGAGAGTCTTTTCATCTTTAACATGTATCTAGCAGATCTAGAATTAGACCTAGAAATAATTAAAATTGAAAAGAAAATACATACCTTCAACCGATTATTAAATTAAATCCCGCAGTTTTGGTTTATTATCTTTATTCTGTTTAATAACCGGATGAACTAAGAGAGAGAGAGAGAGAGAGAGAGAGAGAGAGAGAGAGAGAGAGAGAGAGAGAGATATTTCACCGATTAATTTTTAATAGGAAACAAACATACTGAAATATAATTTCATGCACAAATTTAGATACAGAGACTGCGCTCACCCCTACAATAATTTTGAATAATTTTGAAACAAAAATTTTTTTTAAAGAATTTTATAACGGCAATCTGTGTCCATCGGAGCGTTGCTGATGATAGCGATATGTGTTTAATGGAGCGACAATTAAAACCGCCTGGAACACCCCACCCCACCCCTTCCTTGGAAATTATATCATCACTCGGATCACCCCCTCCCCTCCCTAGAAAAGAGCTTTTGCATTTAATATATGTTTTTATTGTTCAGTTTGATCAAACTTGACTTAAAGGGAACTTCAAGATGGTTTTAAGACAACTTAAAGGGAGCGTAAATGCCACTTAAAGATGCTTAAAGGTAGCTTAAAGATGGCTTAAAGGTGACTTAAAGAAGTTTGGACATCAAGTACCTATAAGCTCAGCTTAAAGGTGACTTAAAGGTGGCTTAAAGATTGTATATCCTTTAAGCCACCTTTACGCCACCTTTAAGCCACCTTTAAGGAATTGCTTAAAGATTGTTTTTCGCCCTGTGTAAAGTAATGTGACTTTGAAATACTCGTAATTATGTGGTAAAGAGGGAATATTGGTGGAGCGTTGAAATACATGAATTTTAAATTTCTGGAATGTTTTCATTATTACAGAGACTTGGGACTTTAGACCAAGAAAACTGTTTAAAATAGACAGGCATTATACAGTTAAATAAGTGACTGGATTAGGTGTAAATAAAAGTAAAAACCACTTAACGATTACATTGGTGTCGTGACTTCACAATAACCACTATACGACTTTAGTAATCTGAACCATTTACATGTAAAATAGAAGTATTTCGTGACCTTTGATCTTAATGAGTTTCAACACTAAGTCACTGCGGTACTTACCTGCTCTGACCAGTACTGAAGTTCCTTTGTCACCAATTTCCTTATATCTGACTGAGAAAACGGCAAGAAGTACACAAACTCGTTGATTCTTCCCAAAAATTCATCACGTCTGAAAGCCCTCTATGAAAAAAAAGGTTCAAGGTCCAGCAGATTACTGACAGATACATATTTCATATCAGGCCTTCATATATCTTTACATTAACGTGTACCACTCCTACCTTCAGAATTGGTCGAACTTTATCATCTTTAAATTTTTTTGATATGTTGATTCTCTCTCCAGCTTCTAGATCCTCTAAAACATCAAAACATCAAAATTGTTGCTATATCTTTCAAGGATAACATAACACTTTCATGTTTTGTCATACGGTCTTGATTATCTGAAAAACGTCTTCATAGTCACTCAAGCAGAGTACATCAAGACTTTCTCACCCAGTTTTTGTTCATCCTTGTGTTTGTTATTCTCTGCTGCCTTTTCCCTTATTTTGTCCACATGATCGGAAATGACATCACTGGCAAGGTTTGAGGTCATGAAAAAGATGGCATCCTTACATTCAATGGGTTTTCCCTGGCCATCTGTAAGTCGACCCTAAAAAATGATGCATCCATATAAAACCCCAGGTTTTTCCTAGCTATAAACAACGCAGTATTTCACTACCTATTCTTTGCTCTTATATGAGATATACATGTATCTAATAATCAGAAAATACAGCTTACTCCATGTGTTGAGATATACTGCCTAATATTCATGTACCAGTAATATTTCCTGTTCATGGGTGAAATTAACACAATCATTTTTTCTTGATAACAAACTTAAATCGATCAAAATGACCTTGACTTTTTAAGTCATGGCACACGATCTTATTGACATACTAGACTTGGACCTGTGCGTGCACGGGTTGACATTGCATATGATATCGGGCATTACATCGAAACACCGTATATTGTTGACATTTGCATAACCAAACTTCAAGCCTACATTGGTATTAATTTCACTACACTCTGCTGAGTTGAAATAATCTTAAGGCATTCACCACAGTTAAAATGCCTCCCATGTGCCCGTAATGTAGCAGAAATTTGCAGAATCGCTCCAAAACGATTTTTGAGAAAATTAAAAAAGTTACATTGAAAATAACAGTCAAATTGTTTATAAAAAACCATTTTGAAGCTGTAATTACCTTTTTTCGAAAAGTTTAATTCTATAATTGCAGAATTCAACATATTTTAACAACGTTTTTTTACACACCATGTTGGCATTCGAAACTCTCGGGATTTTTTTTATAGTAAATACACTGTGTTAGAGTTATATCCCGTATTTTCTTTGATGAACAGAAAAAAAAATTCCAATGAAAATTAATCCACATTTGATTCATCGTTTCCAAGTTTATTCATGCAAATGTGATATTGTGGAAACATAGAATAAAGAGCCTCCCGTGATTAAGTGTGAATGTAATGCGCATGCGCAAGATTGTAAAATCCAAAAAAATCAGATGATGATTTCCGGAATTTTTTGAGGAATTTTCGTTGATTATTAATAAACAAAGCTTGAATGAGAAAAAAAAAATAAAAACAAATTGTTAATCTTCAAATAAAATGATGATTGAAATATATAAAACAAAAGACAGTTCTCTTCCGATTTATCGGTATTAAAGCCCACAAATTCGAGTCTATTATTTTAATATAGTTGTATAGATATAAATTCCTGAAACAAATGGAAGGATTCTAGGATTCATGTAAATCAAACCAAACAATATTAATAATGATTAAAAGCAATTGCAAAATGTAAACCATGAAAAGGGGAGAGGATGTTTGGGTTTAGGTTTGGCTGCCCAAAGGTAATTCTAAGTTTAACGTAACCCGCGCACGTAGATTTAGGATAAATTGCGTTTTAAAAAAAGCCAAAGAACCCACGATTTTAATTTGATTTTTTCCAGTTTGATTATTCTTAAAAACTGATATCTGCAAAAGTTCGATATGTTTCAAGGCCGTTACGGACTAAAAACCAGATACTCAGTGGAATTATCAGGAAATATTACTATTAACGAGGTAAATTTTATGTAACTTGAATACTTACTGTATTTGTATTAATGTAAATAAATGAAAAACATTTGTTTGAAAATTTTGTTTGTTTTAATTTTATCGCCCTCCCTCGTAGTTTTGGTATTTTGTAGTGACATTAGTCTTTGAATTAATTTTGAGCAGCCTTTATAGATCAGGGAAAACTTGGTAACCTCATCAAACAACTGTAACATGATGGTCAAGACACCTGGGTGGGCCTTCTCTACTTCATCGAACAGAACCACCGCATTCAAACACTCCTCCAGCTTCTTGGTCAGCTGACCTCCCTCCTTATAGCCCAAATAGCCAGGCGGTGCACCAATAAACTTGGCTACCTGTTGATTAATACAGGTATCAAGTGACTAACAATTGCAATCAAAATACATGCAAATGTTCATTAGGCTAGTGACTTTGTTTATTTGGGTTTTAAAACCTGTTGGTTTTTTTTGTTACTGAAAATAAACTACAAAAATGAGGGAATTAATTTTTTTTCTATATGAGCCAATCTTTGTTCAGATAAAAACCAAATGTTGATTCATTGGTGATTGTTCTTCTGTTAAAAATAATTTCCAGATATATATGTATTCATATCAAGTTCATCATGACGTAAATTTGTGGCAAAATCAATCTTCCAACATAAAGCCATCACAAACGATATTGTTAAAATGATTATTCTATATTACGCGTCATCTAATTGGTCTAGAAAGTTACGTGACAGGGCATACAAAACGTTGTGTCTCCCGCGGAATAAATACAGAGTCTCACCTCTTCGGAACTCTTAGGATTTTTTATTCCAAAGGTATGAAAAAGCCAATATGAGCATACGGTGTTAACAAATATGATTAAATCAAATATATTTCAAATTTAAATTTTCTTTAAACCACAATTTTACTATATTTTATTCGAATTTATGAAAGAAAGGAGACAATAACAAAAATTCAATCACAACGTGTTTGCTTTCGTCAAGTTGAAAATTATCAAAAATTAGAAATTGACTTATTTATAAAACTTTTATTGCATGAATGTTCGAGAAATATGAAGATTTATACCTTCAGGAAAATCACATTTCCCTCGGGAAATATGTTTTTCTTGGGGGATTTAGTCTTCTTATTTCCCTCACCTTCATGAAATAAATGTATAATGCGTCATATTGATTTTCACTGTAGAAGTTGTTAAAACTATTACAGAAAATTGTTACAATAATATCATGCAATATAAAATTGCTTACTTCATGTTTTTCTTGGTACTCAGACATGTCAAAACGTATAAAACCCTAAAGAAGAAAATAACTAACTCTTTATAAAACATCGTAAACATTGAAAAGATCTTTGACATTATTGTAATACTTGTACATATAAAATTTTCCGTACTTTTTTGAGACTCACTTTACCTTCTCTACATCTTTATGTAGATACTTGGCTGCTTGCTTAACTAACTCTGTTTTACCTAGAGAAAAGAACAGGGCATAAATATTAATACTGTAGTTCTCAATAATATTAAATTATATATTTATATATATATATGTATATATATATATATATATATATATATATATATATATATATATATATATATATATATATATATATATATATATATATATATATATATATATAATAAGCACAAACATTGCAATAACTCTCAAATTGACATATACCCGCCCATAGTGAATGATAAAGATATACATAAAGCACAGAGAAATTCACCTTTTTGGAGCTCCACCTTCGCCCCGGCCGGGGCTTGAACTCACGACCTCTGGAACCCATTCTCCTAGCAGTGAGCGGCCACCGCGCTTTTTTTTTTTTATCTTTTATTTTATTCGGCTCTCGGGGACTGAACCCAGGTCGCCTGAGCACAAGTCCACCACTCTAACGACTGAGCTGCGCGGCCACCGCGCTAACCACTGGGCCATCTAGGCAAGACAAAAATCTTGCTTTCGATGGCGTAGGGAAACTAGCACGCTGGTCGCTCACTACACGGTCGTTTGAGATACAGGTGGAATGGGCACTATGGGCAGGTATATATCAATTTGAGAGTTATTGCAATGTTTGTGCTTATTATATTATATATCTATGCAATGTGTATCGTCCCGATCCTCTCAAATTGTCGTTTAACTGCATTCCACCTGTATCTCAAACGACCGTGTAGTGAGCGACCAGCGTGCTAGTTTCCCTTCGTCATCGAAAGCAAGATTTTTGTCTTGCCTAGATGGCCCAGTGGTTAGCGCGGTGGCCGCTCACTGCTAGGAGAATGGGTTCCAGAGGTCGTGAGTTCAAGCCCCGGGCGGGGCGGAGGTGGAGCTCCAAAAAGGTGAATTTCTCTGTGCTTTATATATATATATATATATATATATATATATATATATATATATATAATATATGTGCGTGCAAACTTAAAATGTCTATGACATCCTATGGCAAATTCCGATGCTGTCGGAATACCTTTTGTACTTTATGTCATTGGTGCCATTAATGCTATCTATGAAAAAATAGATAATGGAGAAAAGAACTAGGGGTGAAAATTAACAGTGCTAGTAGATGGAAGGTATTTACAGTGAGGATAGTGAAAACAAAAAGTGCACATCATGTCCAAATATATGTTGTGCCAAAATATGGTGTAAATACCGATAATATGTAATTATACCTATGTCAGAGTATTTTTTTAAAATATTTTTTTTAATTTACATGTGTCTTTCATTAAATTAATGTACATGTAGTAAAAAATTGGGAACATTTACTGAATTTTGATTACTGATTGGATTTGGTGACAGGAGGGAAGACCCGAAATAGGTTAGGATAACCCATTTAAGCACAGTTTCATTAGTGTTTTTTTTTGGACTCACCTATTCCTCAGGAGTCTAACTTTTAAAGACTCAATTATTCTAAATTAGCCTTACTAATTCCAGATGAGCCTGACTAATGAGGAGTCACCTTTTCCTGAGGAGCCCTACAATTGAGAACTCTCCTATACCTTAGGAGCCTGACTATTGAGGGCTCACCTATTCCTATTCCTGAGCAGCCCGACTATTGAAAAATCACCTATTTCTGAGGAGAATGAGTATTTAGTACTCACCTATTCCCGAGGAGCCCAGAAAGAGGAAGACAAGGGGGTGGTTCTCATCATACCAGCCATTCTCCCTACGCCTAATTGCTACAAAATAAAATAAATGATTAATAATATATGTACATGTAAATGTATCAATTTAAAAACAAAAACATAAATAATACTTAATAAAATAAATGGTTAATAACATATGTACATGTAAATGTATCAATGTAAAAACAAAAACATAATTTTAAATTATGCAGATAATTTCACCTTAGAAAATAGTACTTCTAGGTATATATTCTTTGACGAAAGATTAAAGACTGTTCAATCTTTTGGTAATCATGATATTTGATATTTTAGTAAAAACATCAATGTGTAATCCTAGTAGACATATCACAGACAGACATTCTGGTGTCGGTGATGCTATTGTTACTTATGATGCTCTTACATTCTAGGCGTTCTTGTTTGACTTAATAGGAAACAAAATGACCTCATTTGAATAGAAACTTACAATGCCTTTGAAATCATGTGGAAAAAGTCAATTAATTTAAACCAAATGCAATCAAAATGAGTTTATACTAAATGGATTACATTAGCTTAGATTACAGGGAAAAAAAGAAGTCAGAGGTAGCACTTTAAGTCCTGACAAAGAGACAAAAGAAAATAAGATACATGTTCAATTATTTTTATGAAAATTTGAAGATGGGGGTGCTACCTTGATGACATCATGGTTAATAGACATGTTGTTGATTAAATCTTGTGTACTTACATGAACACATGTACCATAACATTGATAGGGTACTTGTATTTCAAAAATATAATGATAAATATAAAAGTCATGAGTAAACAAATTAAGAGGTTTCAAACACATTTTCTCTTTGTTGTTTTGACAATGTATATCTGGTAACAATTGAATCCTTTTGTGGAATTTACATATACTGTAAAAACTTTATGGTAACGTAGCTTTTTTTAAATTAGGAAACAGTCCATAGGTTACTCTTAAAAAACAAATTTATGTCTAAATTATATAATCATAACATACAATGTAGGAAATTCCAAAAAGAGACAATTAATGATAAAAAGAGTGGCCAATGGGCCACTCCACTAACCTGAGAAACAATAGACATAATAAAATCAGCATTATGGAGTCATACACAAAATATCTGGACACAGGATGAATCGATAGACATTTCACATACTGAGCATTGCAGTTCTCAAGAAGATCAAAATCAAATGGGATTTAAACCTTCATCAAATTTGTGAATCCCAAGTATCGTCCTGGGGTAAAGTCTAAACAGTTTTTAAAAAAAAACAATGTGTCAAAATGACTGTTATTAAGCAAAACCATACATTAAAACATTTGAAATTTTGTGTACAATTGAAATTGCTCTCCTTTGTAAAAATGACCCCCCCCCCCAAAAAAAAAAAAATGTTGTCCCGCCCTTCTCCTGAAAATTTCGTTTTGAAGAATCTGAATCCAAACAATCAGATGTTGCTTTCACGAAAAAATATTTTTCTCTATATATTCCTATGTAAAAAGTTGCCCCAATTTACCCCTGGGGATCATGATTTGAACAAACCTGAATCTGCCTAAATTTGAAGGTGCTTCAACACAAGTTTCAGCTTTTCTGGCTGATCAGTTTATGAGAAGAAGGTTTTAAAGATTTTTTCTTTATATATTTTAACGGTAAATCCCCCCATTTCTGGCCCCACCCTACCTCTGGGATCATGATTTGAACAAGCTTGAATCTACTCTACTGGAGGATGCTTTTACTGAAGCGGGCAGCTTTTTACTGTATTTTGGCTTAGAATTATTCTGCTTTGATTTACTGATTTTTGATAATCTAAATAATGTTTCCAATAATAACCAATTAGAGTCATAATCTTTTTTATACGATAATAAATATTTAGGTCTTTCCACCTTTCAGGTGAAAGACCTTTTGTTTTTCTTATGTTTTTTATTATTATTAGGTCTTTCCACCTTTCAGGTGAAAGACCTTTTGTATTTCTTATGTTTTTAGGTCTTTCCACCTTTCAGGTGAAAGACCTATTGTATTTCTTATGTTTTTTATTAGTTCTTTACACCACAGTGTAAAGGCCTATTGATATTGTTCTGTTTCTTTTTATTTTTATTTTTCTTCCGTAAGCAAAAATGATTTTTTGTTTCGCGACTTATCGAAACGCTTTCATTCACGTCTTACTGCTTTCGCAAAATGATGAGGGCATTTGACCCTGCGTCTTAAAAACACCTCGCGTTTTGCTACTATTCACGCGTGCACGTAAAAGTTTGTTATCGCTACTCCTCTGAAGCCGCGACACTTGCAAGTTGCAAACCTTCGCGGACGATGTCGGTCTGAAGGGTAGTTGAATCTACCCGAAAGACAGAAGGTTTCGCAGTCTCCTCTTCGAACGACTGTCTCTCAAATTTTTTAATTTTCATGAAAAAAAAATGTAACGACTAAAGGTAGAGCCGCGAAACCACTTGCGATGGCTTCGAGGAACTTTTTGGCTGCACCAAAGGTCAAGATTAAAGGTCAAGGTCAACTTGGATCGGTAAAGCTGTCTAATGCAAAAGTGTGTGATCTTTCGGCGCATGCGAATCCCCTGAAAGTTGACATTGACCTTTGACCTTGACCTTTGACCTTTGACCTCTTAGAACTAATGAGTAATAAGTGTATGCAACATATACAGTGGAGCCTCAGATATCCGGACGCCAGATATCCGGACGCTTCACTTACCGGTCGATTTTTATTGGGAACGGAGTTTTTACACAATAATTTGTCTCGTTTATCCGGAATTTCGCGTTCCGGATCCGGACGGTCAAATTTTACCACATAATACAGTTTTCCTTTAAATTTTACCTCATTTAACCGGACGGTCACATTTAAGTGTTCGGGGGCACAAAAGTTTTTTATGCGCAAGTGCAAATTGGTGTAAAAACATCTGACACTGGTTGTTGGTTTTAACCAATGCCTTTGTCCGGTAATCGGGGTCACCTGTGTCACGCTATGTACTCGCCCGAGGATATTACGATAACCATGGATGTGACATGTTTAATTGTCGCCATTTAACTTATGAACTGTTATTGTTTGATTAAAATGTCATGAAAATTGTTTAATTTGTGTTTAAAAAAGTCATCTATTGATTGAATTAAAATTCTATTATTCGTAGTGTGATTAGATCGTTCGTATGCCTATTCATTTTAAAACGCAATTGAAATGAAATATTTGATAATTTGAGTTCTGTTTACGATAGTTATTAAGACCGCTTGGGATGTTCAGGATATCGACATTAATTTTATAGCGTGTGTTCAATTAACAGTGTAATAATAACTTATGCCAAACATGGCGTGGATGAGTGTTCACGCTACTTGTAAATATCGCTTGGGTGTAATTAACTCTATAGAAAGATGGATACGTATAATTAGCTTGGGTAAGTTCTGTCAATGAAAAAATAGCTTGGACAATTATCAATAAGGGAATATATAAAGATTTTCACCCATTTTCAATCATCAAATGTTGAGCAGCTTCAAACATGTCAACACCACCGGCCAAGAGAGCGAGAGTTGCGATCACCGCTAGCTTGAAGAAAAAGATTTGTCAGCGTAAAGTGGAAGACCGACTTTCTTCTCTTCGCTTTGTTATGCGAATGTAACTAAATTATCGGTTTAATACAGTGATTGTTATGTACATGTACATGTGTTGCCTTGAAGAATGTAGTGCTTGGTTTCCTGTGGAAAAAACATACCTTAAATAATGTTTTTAACAATATTTTGTTTTGTTAATTTAAAAAAAATCTAAACTTTTTTTGTAGTGCTTATGGCTATCAAAATAAAATATTTAATTGTATAATTAATTTATGAGTTATGTTTCCATAAATATTAAAGGTAAATATCACAATTCAGATATCCGGACGCTTCACCTATCCGGACGATTTGGCATTGGGACAAAAGTGTCCGGATAAGTGAGGCTCCACTGTATATCAGATTTAGTTATATGTACAATTTGCCCCCCCCCCCCTTCTTTTCTACAAGGATTGAATTCTTATATGAACATGACCCTCGATATTTGAACTTGAAATTCAATATTCCTTTTTAAAATAAAACCTAAAAAAGTGTTACAACCGTTTGTCAGAATTTTTTGAAAAGGTGAAACACTGTCTGCCATTTGACCCCAGACTGCGTTTTAGACTACGCCTCCAAATAAAAATTCCAGCTCCAGTAAAACTCTGTAGAACTCGGCGAAAATTCATGGGACTGTTTCTCACACCTGAATGTAATTGCCTGCCAAATTTCAAACGAAATAAACCCTATTTAAGAAAGTTATCAACCTCAGCGGCATCGAACCATCGTCCCGAGAAACGAAATTTCAACGCTTCGATATTTGTATCTAATAAATTCATGCTCAAATTTCACTGAAAATCTGTGTTTACATTTATTTCAGCAACCTGTGACGACTTGTGTTGAAGTGCAACGAAAGATAACTCTTCCTTCCCAGACCCGATTTTAGATGAATTTAATTTACATTTTCTTTCAGTTTGTTTATTTCCCGACTTGGCTGAAATACATGACTGGCCTTAATTCAGTTCCGATTTTCCGTACTTGTAATCCACGAATGCATGACAGTTAATAGATTTCTAAGCACGTGCATTTCAAATCACAAGGAGAATTCGCATCAGCTGAGTTCCAACAAATGTTCCCACACCTTCAAATACCCGCTGGCGACCAGAGTTTGACCTGGCCTGTTGATTTCTTAGTCAACGCTATCCGGCCACATTGTTTACAAGCGGCACTGATTTTTATTTATAAACTGGAGAACAAATACTGCCCTCCCAACCAATCGCTAAGCCCCTATCTATTCTAAAGGTTCCTCAGCGTTGGGTATCAACTTTAGATGGACAGAAGAACGCTTCATCTCTTCTTTCTATCCTCATCAAATTGACTACACAACTCAACAAATTTTACCTTCGATCAGATAACAAGCGAAATAGCATAGTGGCAACACTCTCGCCTAGGAATCTAAGGATACTCGGATCGATACCACTGTGCGGAACCGATTTTTTTTTCCTTTTTTTTCGTAAATTGATTTTTCTCTAATTACTCAATAATTATCAATATTTTCGGGAATTTGGAAGGTGGAAAGGCCTCTAATTGTTCCGTGAACAATTATTCTACTAGTCAATGTATATAAGTTTTTATGCATAAGTAGTTTGGGGTTAGGCCGGATTAGTTTGTTTATTTTTGATTTTCCGTTTAAGATACCACAAATTATTTTAGGCCGGTGTAATGAAGAATAACGACCCCCGTAGAATAACGACCCCCGTAGAAAAATGACCCCCTAGCTGAAGAATAATTGGATTTTTCTGAAGAAAAAAGACCCAGGGGTTATTTTTCTTCATGTTAAACATGAAGAAAAATGACCCCCCCCCCCCGTAAAGATGAATAGAAATTGGTAACACCGTATCCAAGATATGACTTTGAAATTATTAAATTTTTCACTCTGCTCAATTGAGCTATAAACACCGAATTTGTAAATAAATCGCTGTATATAGTTTTTCAGATCCGTAGCAGGCACACACAAAATTAACCGTTACGTCACTTCTCTCATCGACATACGGCGGGAAATGACGCAAATAAAAAAAGATTCATACACAATGAGGAGATTGGGTGATAATTAACGAACAATAATCATGAAGAATAATTGTTGTAATAATATAAGCAATTTGCAGTGGTGAATGAATTGTCAATCTTAGAATGATACCTGTATATATCTTCATGGAAAAAGACTAAGCGGACAGGTAACGTTGGAATATGAATTCTTCTTTTTTACATTTCTTGAGGAAAGTGATTTTTTTTTAAATCATTTTGCGTTAGATTTGTTTTCTTCTACGTAATACATGAACATCAATATTCTAAACAATTGTTGTAATGTTGTATTTGTGATCTTGAATAGACTTTATTCTTTTAGAGCAAATGTGTGAAGAGTACCTGACTATAGTAAATCTTAATTCATAATAAACACTGATCGATTTTAATAAGAACAGATTGTTTCTAAAAGCGTTGATAAGAGGTTAAGGCCCATGTTAGGGGTTTATATCCCCCTTGATTTTTATCACACGATCTTTATTGTATCCAAAGTTACCAATGCTCATACAGACTATTGATGCATTAATCATATTGATATTAACTAAACTTACTAAAGTATGTCGACGATAAAGTAAAATACATTTTCTGTACGAATATTCTCAGTACTTTGACGATTTTCCTTATAGGCCGTTAACCTCTACTGGCGTAATGGCTGCTGTCAGTGGCTATCAACTTCAGCTGGGTTATTATGCCTAACAGTGGAGTAAACTTTTCATAATTTTGGTTTCATCATTAATTCCGCGTGATGCACTTGCATACCCAGCAATTTGTAATAGTGGAAATCCTAAATGCAAGTATTATTCATGAACAATATGAAGAATATAAAAGATGCGACGGCGAAGCGCGAAGATGCGAAGACAAACGTGCTAAGTTGCGAAGGCGAAGTGATACAACTATCGCTTCTTCGCCTTTGCAACTTCGCACTCTCGCCTTCGAATCTTCGCGCTTTCGCCTTTTTAGCTCATTGAGACGAAGTCAATGGGAGCTTATGCTATACTCCCGGCGTCGGCGTCCGGAGCTGGTTAAAGTTTTTGGTGCGGGTCCTGTATCTAAGCTATTACTTGTCCTATCTTCACCAAACTTGCTAACTTCACCTAACCTGAAAGGATGGTGAGTCTTATGATACTGATGCACCTGACAGGCTTGAATGCCGAATCTGAGCCATAGGTTTAATGATGAGGGGTAAATTTTAGTGTATTAGTTAATAGAGATTTATATAGAGTTACAGATTTGAGAATACGCTGTTCAGACGGATCAAGCTGTGTCTGGGTAATTAAGAATGGAGTAATGTCTAAAGTGGTCAAGTTTTATGGGCTTTTGATGATTGGAGCTATGGGAGCTATTGTTTGTATAATTGGGAGCCATGGTCAAGTTGGAGTTCAGACAAGATGATTAGAATTTTATTGAGATAGATGTAGAAATGGAGCTAATTAATTAATAGATTGGAGCTAATGATTTAAGATAATAATTAATTGGAGCCTAATAGTATATATATGATGAGCTTTAGAATCAAAGGGGGATTAGAGTAGAATAGAGTACGGAATAGAGTTGGAGATTTAGAGGTGCACATGGATTAAACATAGTATGAAATGTGACTATACCTTGGAATAATGTGAATAAACTTGTAAATAGTTTTAAACCGTCTTTCAAATATGTGTAATTAAAAAGAATTACCGGTCACCTCCGTTACATTATGATGCTTGATAAGTTTAGTTTTCGGAACAGGTCACATGTTTTATAGATGATAGCTTGCATAGTTGATTTAACTACATTATAAATTAAACGCAGAGGCTGCTTCAGAATCAGAATTTTATCAATTGAAATTGTATATATGATATTGTAATATTATAAAATATCGTATCATATTGAATTATATAATATTGCATCCTATGATATAATATTGTATATTCTATGATATTGTATCATACAGTATTGTATAATTTGATATTGGTTTCTATAATATAGAATTGTATTAAATTGAAATTGTATATATGATTTTGTAATATTATTAAATATCGTATCATACGATATTGTATAATATGATATTTGTTTATATGATATATTATCATATCACATTGTATTTCATGATGTTGAAATATATATTATTTTATCATATGATACAATATGTATAATATAATTGTATTATATAATATTTTATCCCATGATATTGTATCATTTGATATGATACAATGTTGTATCAAATTATATTGTATCATATAATACAATATCATATTATTAATCAAATATGATACAGTATCATACAATACAATATCATACTATATTATACAATATAATGTTTTAATGTTATGATGTTTTATTGCAATATGATATTGTATCATATAATATTATATTGTATCATGTTTAATAATATTGTATTATTTGATCAAATACAATAGTGTTTAATACAATACAATGTCATATCATACGTTACAATATCATATCTAACAATTTTTGTACGGTATTTTATGGTATTATATGATATATATTGTAAGTATGATAGGATGCAATTTTAATTTTATATTATTGTATTGATTGACATATGAACAAATGATTTTAATACAATTTTTAACAGATGACATACGATAATGTGTCAAAACAGAATCCATATATATCCAAGATCATAATGGATGGGTTTCATATAATATGATAAAGGTGGTCTCATAAAGGTGATGTCTCGTCTCGGTGAGCTTTGTAATCTGTGATTACCTATGTTTTATAACTGCGGAGCACTCTATCGTTTAAAGGGTTCCTAGGTATATTTTGGAAATTTTATTTTTATAAAATTAATAAAATTAAACTATCCAGGGGGATAGGGTCCGGACCCCCTCTCCCCTTTTACTGCATGAAATTATTAATATTGAATTTTCCGGGGGGACGGACCCCTCTCCCCCTCTAGATCCATGCATGAGCAAGGAGTGTCGCATAATGAAATTAGAATGTTACTGTGTTTGGTCGACGGTAAACAGACGGCTGGTACGTGACAGGAGTCTGGAAGTGCAAATGTACACATTATGGAGGACATTAAATTTTGTGTGGAGAATATACTGATTAGGCATAGCCAGCACTGGTAAACATCAGGCTTGGGAAGAATAACATTGTAAAGTAATGCATTACATTACCATGACTTCATGAATTTGGGCATTAAATTACCATTACATGTACCATTACTTGATTTTCTTGAAGTAATTCATTACATTACCATTACATGAGTAAAGTAATGCATTACCATTACCATTACTTTGAAAAAACAGTAAAGCTAAGAAAGAGTTTTTGCAAATGTTTCAAATATAAAACAATCTTTAATATATCAATAGGTTCATGCTCAGTATCAGGTTCAAATTCAATTACTACATGTATACAAGAGTCAGTCTTTATTTGCTCAATATATAATCATACTGTGGCATTATGAACATTAAATAAGTTAAATATATATATACATTTATATATTTATTGACATTTGCCATGATACAATGTCAGATACGAAATAGAGACACAGAATTACATGCATAACAAAAAACAATTTATGAAATAATGTTGCGGTTATAATAAAAGCTGAATAGAGATATTTCCCCAGATTAAACAAATCTTTATAATTTTTGACACTTAAATGTATAAATTTATAAACATGATTTTTCCCAGTTATAGAAAACTTAATATATTTAAATCGTATTTCTTTCTATTGAGGACAAATCAAGACAATAGATTGCTGTTGCACTTTATGATCGAAGTTTCAAAGGGTTGATCTTTTAACTGCATCCTGTTACTTTGAAAATCTTCCCAGCTATACTAAATAAATGTTTTACAGGAGCAGTCAAAGCTTGGACCGAAAAAATACTGTTTGACGATCTTTATCTTAAGATATATTAAGTGCAATAATACATGAATCTTGTATTTTCTATCAGTCCAAACTAATGTACAGTGTACTTAATATAAAAGAGAGAGAGAGAGAGAGAGAGAGAGAGAGAGAGAGAGAGAGAGAGAGAGAGAGAGAGAGAGAGAGAATAAGCAAGTAAAATTATTTTCAAATACCCGGTATGTTATAATATTGGAAGTGATACTGATTTTCATCATGGATGGATAGTGCATTCATTTTGTTTTTAAAGGTGCATGTCTGTCTCCTATTCTATTGAGACATTGTGAAGGGAAGGGGAATGGGGTGTTTAGCACTTCTTATAACAATAGATTGTTTTGATACTTAGAATCCTGGGGACATAGTGTGTTGTTGACACATTTCTTATTGAAGTGCAAACTAATTGGAGTAAATTGTTTGAATGATTAAAAACTCTTAATAACAACACTCTTAAAAATGTTATGAAACTGTGCTGTTATATTTAGTTATATTAACAATTCAAAAAATGAATTTTGAAAAATCTTTTTTAATAATACAATTAAAACATTTTTATCTCAATAATTATTTCTTTCTTCTTTAAAAATAAATCTAATCAAATTCAATTTCAACTATTCATTTATTCATCACATTTTTTAAAGTGAACACTGAACATGCATAAATAAGAATAGTAATGCAAAGTAATGCCATGTAATGCTAGCATTACACTAGACTTTGGAAAGTAATGAATTACATTACCATTACTTGTAATGCTAATTTTGTGGCATTACACATTACTAGCATTACTTTGAAAAAATGTAATGCATTGCAATGCATTACCATTACATTTAGCATTACCCCAAGCCTGGTTAACATATATGTCACATGTACACATTATGATATTTATAAACATTCATAGTAAGCTCGATGGCCTAGCGCATGCGTAACAATAATAGCCTGGATTAATTGGAAAACCTTGGCGAGTACGGTGCCTGCATTAAATTATATTTAATCGACCGAGACTTGCTGAATGCAATAAAAAAAAAGGCGAAGGCGAAAGTACGAAGATGCGAAGGCCAGAGTGCGAAGTTGGGATGGAGCGATAGTAGTATCGCTCCTTCGCCTTCGCACCTTCGCACTTTAGGCATCACACCTTCGCACTTTAGGCATCACATCTTCGCTCTTTTGCTCCTTAGCCTTCGCACTATTGCCTTTGCAACTTCGCATCTTCGCCCTAAGGTCGAAGTGGCCCTATTGGAACACCATAGATATATAAGTAAATGTAATTGTTAAAGGGGCATGGTCACGATTTTGGTCAAATTCTTTTTTTCTGTTTTCATTATTTACAATGCTTAAGGAAAGCATTTCTACAGATCAATGAAATTTGAGGGTCAGTTGTAAAGTTATAAGCAAGATACAGGGCTCACAATTCTTTGTCGTGTAAACAAGGCTCGTGCCCTGTTGTTGTTTAAAAAATCTTTTTCAAGCTGATTTGTCTATCTTCTTATCCATTTTAAGCATAAATAAATAGTTCATTCTGTTTAACACATTCATTAGGTCTAAAATTGGAATTTTCACTTCAACATTCAAAATGTAATCAAAAGCTTTGTTTACAAAGCAAAGAATTGTAAGCTCTGTAACTTGCTTATAATTCAACGAATGACACTCAAATTTTGGTTGCCAATTAAAATGCCTTACTGAAGCATTGTGAACATTAAAATCGGAAAAATAATTTTTGACTAAAATCGTGACCATGCCCGTTTCAGATGACAACCATACCCCGATGCAATACGTCAAAGTCTTGTTATAACGGAAAGTTTTATTTTCTAAGCTATACCCTTTCTTTCACTTTAAGTTTATTTGAATATGAATTATAATTTCTTTTTGTAAACTGCAGCAGTAAAAATTACAATAGTGTAAAGACTATTTCACAAATACTAGAATATATACTGAAAAACTTTAATCTACAAGGGGGTCATTATTCTACAGGGGTCACTTTTCTTCATGTGGAGTGTGCTCATTTTTATGAAAATGACACTTATTCTTCAGGCAAAGGGGTCATTCTTCTACGTAGAATAATGAACGGGGGGTCATTTTTCTGCGTAGAATAATGACCGGGGGGTCATTATTCTACGTCGAAAAATCATTATTCTACGGGGGTCATTATTCTTCATTACACCGGCACTGATATAGGAACAGCGTCTATTATGATTCAGGAGAACGACTGTTTTGGGTTAAACTTAGACAGGTAAGGGCTGATTTGGTGTATGGGCATCCCTGCTCTGTATCGTAATAATACAAGTGTGCGGTCATCCCTGCTTGTATTGGTGGTTGTTGCGGCGGAGCACTAGTGTGTGGTGTTGGCCTTTCTAGCCCTACCGCAAGTGTGCGGCACTCCCTGATTGCGTTAGGTTGCGTTGTTGGCGCAAGTGTGCGGCCATCCCTGTTTGCTTTAACGTTGGTACCTGTTGAGTTGCGTAGGTGTGCGGTCATCCCTTCCTCGTAACGTTGAGTCCCTATATATGTGCAGGAGCGGTGATTAAACTCTGCACTTGTAAATATTGGCACAATCAAGGCGATCCGATTCTATCCCGGGTACACGGGGGAACACAGGCAGTGACCCCCTTGCACGTTACATAAATTTTGGTGGCAGCGGTGGGATATCCTAGAATTGCTGCAGAGAGGGAGGATGGACGACATTGACAGAAAGATAATTTTTCTAAGGAAGAAGATTGCAGAGATGCGGAAGCGCAGTGACATGAAGACATCAACCCCAGTGCATGAAAGACGCGCTCTGATCAGAGGTTTTGCAAGGGAAACATCATGCACAAATACGAGGAATACATGTGTAATCATCACTCTGCTAATGAAACATATGCAAACCCGCGCAGCAACGAGATGTTTCCTGAATATTTTGAGCTGTACAATGCGCCAAATTGGAAAACGTGTCATTTGCCAGAAGAATACAACACTTGGTCTTTGAACAGAGCTGATGTGTTTTGGAAGTCTCGGGAAAGGTTCACAAGCCCCGAGATAAGCAGTACATTGGAAGATGCCTACGAAGAGCAAAATTCCATTACACCAGCTACTTATGATGGCAGTTGTCAATGGATCGATTACCATGCGCACTTTGAAGCCTGCTCTGAAATAAATGGTTGGAGTTATGCTACCAAAGGTCTCTACCTGGCTGCTTCCCTCCGAGGCAGTGTACAAGGATGTCCTGGCAATATCCCAAAGGGTGAAAAACCAAACTGAAACACTCATGTTAGCTTTCGAAGATAGATTTGCTCCACCAAGTCTAGCAGAGCTCTACAGAGTTCAAATGCGAGAGCGTCGTCAAATGGCAGGTGAAACTTTTTCAGAGCTGGGACAGGCCATTCAGCGACTTGCTAATATGGCATACGCAACTGCCACTTTTGAGTTCAGAGAATCGTTAGCCAGAGAGCACTTTGTTGACGCACTTGACAATTCTGAGATATGCATCCGTGTAATATAGTCCCGACCAAAGAGCTTGAACGATGCAGTGATACTAGCTGTTGAACTGGAGGCGCACCAAAGAGCCGATAGGAAATCCTATTCACGCCATATCAATGTTGAGACCTCATCTGATGAGCTAGTGGAAATGGTAAAAGCACTGTCTGCCAAGATCGAGTTTCTCCAGACTGATTTGAAGGATTTACAACTTCAACGCAGCAAGTATAATGCACAGGATACTGCCTCATCATCTAAACGTAGGTTATGCTATTTCTGCAGAAAACCGGGACACCTGCGGATTGTGATTGTGTAGTGTGGAAGCAAACAAGTCCAAGCATTTAAGAAGGCGGCGTAGAAGTAGAGCAGAAAACCAGACTTGTAAGACTGACTCCAGTTACAGTGGAAAGAATGCTAGTCGACAAGATGAACCCCTGAACGGAGATGTAGCACAGCATCGTCTTGCCGAAGACTTGTCCAATGGATGCTACCGCGTAGTTACCGTAGAGTCTATGCTAAACATCACCGACAGAAAAATAGTTAAGGACCAAGATCGTTGCCAGAAGATTATTGCAAACAGCTCCAGTGTTACGGTTGGCAGAACCTTCAAGTCAGCAGAAGGCAAAGAAAAGTACACCGAGTGGAAGTTGGCCAGAAGAAAAGAATGTAGGAATGGTCGCAGGCGCAGAGCCATGAAAGGGAGATCTCCTGGTATTCGCTTTGGAAGAGGCAAAAAGAGTTCGCCCGAACGATTGAAGAAACCCAACGGTGTCGAGTCAGATGGCAGCAGATTGCAGGTATCGGATAATATGCCTGGTGAAGTCACAATGCAGGGAATTCCTGACTTGAGAGAGAGTCAGATGTTCCACAAGAGGTGGTAGACGTCTATTGCGAGACGGAAAGTTGAAGTATGCATCTGCAATGTTTAGCTAGAGGTGATACAATGCAATTTGTGTCTGTCGGCTGCAGTTGTGCTCTGTGCACGTGTTCCAGGAAAGAAAGGGCCAGATATTTTTTTTCTTATTGTTTATTTTTTGGGGGAGTATTTTTAATTTGGATACAATTTGACCTTTTTGTGAAGTAGTGGTTTTAGTATTTAGCTCACCTGAGCTGAAAGCTCAAGTGAGCTATTCTGATCACATTTTGTCTGTCATCCGTCTGTCTGTAAACATTTTAGATTTTCAACATCTTCTCAAGAACCACTGGGCCAATTTCAACCAAAATTAGCACAAATCATCCTTAGCATAAGGGGATTCAAAGTTGTGAAAATTAAGGTCCACGCCTTTTTGCAAAGAGAGATAATTAGGAATTTTGAAAATTTTCGAAATATTTTCAAAAATCTTCTTCTCACGAATCATAAGACCAGGAAAGCTGACACGTCTGGAAGCATTTTCAGGTAGTGTAGATTCAAAGTTGTGAAAATCATGACCCTCGGGGGTAATGAGGGACCACAATTGGGGTCGAAGTTTAATATTGGAATATATAGAGTAAATCTTTAAAAATCTTCTCAAAAACTAATCAGCCAGGAAAGCTGAAACTTGGATGGAAGCAGCCTCAGGTAGTGTAGATTCAAAGTTGTGAAATTCATGACTCGCAGGGGTAGGGTGGGGCCACAATTGGGGGTCGAAGTTTTACATAGGAATATTTAGAGTAAATCTTTGAAAATCTTCTACTAAAAAATAATCAGCCAGGAAAGCTGAAACTTGTGTGGAAGCAGCCTCAGGTAGTGTAAATTCAAAGTTGTGAAAATCATGATCCCCGGGGCAACAATGGGGAGTCGAAGTTTTTCAAAGGAATATATTGAGTAAATCTTTAACAAGTGATAAGCTGTCAATGTGACAGCAAACCGGGTTTTCTTTAATGTGAACTGTATCATTAAGACATGTAAACCCGTACCCAGTGAAATGGAGTACCCTATTTGCAATATTTTGCCCAAAAATGACTAAGTTCAAAAGCTGGTAATTTTTTCAGAAATAATCAGAAATCAAAATCCTAGCAATATGCACATTTCTAATATATGTACAATTAATCTGCAAAAGAACAACTTCCTGTCTTGAGAACTCTATGAGTAGTTATCTGTAAAATGAGGGCACCCTATATGCAATATTTTGCTTAAAAATGACTAAGATCAAAAGCTGGTATTTTTTGATAAATTATCTGAAATCAAAAACCTAGCAAAATGCATGCCTCTGATATATGTACAACTGATCTGCAAGAGAACAACTTCCTATCTTGAGAACTGTAGGAGGAGTTATCCGTACAATGAGGCTACCCTATATGCAATATTTTGCCAAAAAAAGGCTAAGTTCAAAAGCTGATATTTTTTTGATAAATTATCGGAAATCGAAATCTTAGCAATATGCACATCTCTGATTACATGTATGTACAATTGATCTGCAAAAGAACATCCTCCTACAGTGTATCTTGAAAACTGTAGGAGGAGTTATCCGTACAATAAGGGTACCCTTTAGGTAGCCTCCCGCCCGCCCGCCCTTTTCAACATTTTAATAACTGGATTTTTCCGTTGGAAAACCCGGTCAAAAATCTTCTTCTCAAAAACTAATCAGCCAGGAAAGTTGAAACTTGTGTGGAAGCAGCCTCAGGTAGTGTAGATTCAAAGTTGCGAAAATCATGATCCTCTTGGGTAGGGTGTGGACACAAAATTAGGGGTCAAATTTAACAAAGGAATATATAGAGTAAATCTTTAAAAATCTTCTCAGAAACTAATCAGCCAGGAAAACTGAAACTTGTGAGAAAGCATCTTCAGGAAGTGTAGATTCAAAGTTGTGAAAATCATGATCCCTGGGGGTAGGATGGGGCCACATGGGGGTATTAAAGTTTTACATAGGAACATATAGAGTAAATCTTTAAAAATTTTCTTCTCAGAAACTAATCAGCCAGGAAAGCTAAAACTTGTGTGGAAGCAGCCCCAGGTAGTATAGATTCAAAGTTTTGAAAATAATGACACCCCGGGGGTAAGGTGAGGCCACAATAAATAGGGGGGGGGGGGGTGGTCAACGTTTTACATAGGAATATGTAGAGTAAATCTTTAAAAATCTTTTTCTCAGAAACTAATCAGACAGATGATTCTTTATATTGTTAAGACTTTGGCCCCAGGACAATACTTCGGCCTCGCAAGAAGGTTCAGAGTTTGATGTAGGTTTATATCCCATATATAAACATTTGTAAAGGGTTTTTTTGAGAACTGCATTACTTAACATGTGATCTGACTATTAAATCATCCTGCTACGAAAGGGACTAATGATTATAAACATAAGGAATTTCCAGGGGGAAAAATTGATTTTATTTATACAGGATCTACATGTATTATTGTACATTGTCCAGATAGTTTGTATTAAGACTCCATTAAGCTGATTGTATCATACCTATTGTTCCTGTGGTGAGCGATGTGGCCCATGGGCCTCTTGTTAGTTTTGCTAGGATACAAAATTCTGAGGTGGGGGTAGTGAAGCGGGCAGCTTATTACTGTATTTTGGCTTAGAATTATTCCGCTTTGATTGATTGATTTTTGATAATTTAAATAATGTTTCCAATAATAACCAATTTGCGTCATAATCTTTTTTATACAATAATAAATACTCAATGTTTATAAGTTTTTATGCATAAGTAGTTTAGGGTTAGGCCGGATTAGTTTTTTTTCCCCGTTTAAGAAACCACAAATTCTTTTAGGCCGGTGTAATGAAGAATAATGACCCCCGTAGAATACCGGGGGTCATTTTTCGACGTAGAATAATGACCCCCCAGTCATTATTCTACGCAGAAAAATGACCCCCGGTCATTATTCTACGTAGAAAAATGACTCCTTTGCCTGAAGAATAAGTGTCATTTTCACAAAAATGAGCACACTCCACATGAAGAAAAGTGACCCCTGTAGAATAATGACCCCCTTGTAGTTTTTCAGTATATTTTTTAGTATTTGTGAAATAGTCTTTACACTGTTGTAAATTTAACTGCTGTAGTTAACAGAAAGTAACAGAAATTATAATTCATATTCAAATAAACTTAAAGTGAAAGAAGGGTATAGCTTAGAAAATAAAAATCATTCCGTTATAACAAGACATTGACGTATTGCATCGGGGTATGGTTGTCATCTGAAACGGGCATGGTCACGATTTTAGTCCAAAAAAAATTTCCGATCTTAATGTTCACAATGCTTTAGTAAGCATTTTTTATAGGCAACCAAAATTTGAGTGTCACTCGTTACATTTTGAATGTTGAAGTGAAAATTCTAATTTTAGACCTAATGAATGTGTTAAACGTAAAGTACTGTTTATTTATGGTTAAAATGAATAAGAAGATAGACAAATCAGCTTGAAAAAGATGTTTTACTGGTATATTGAACCTATGTAAACAACAACAGGGCACGAGCCTTGTTTACATGACAAAGAATTGTGAGCTTTAAGCATTGTAAATAATGAAAACAGAAAAATAGAATTTGACCAAAATCGTGACCATGCCCCTTTAACAATTACATTTACATATATCTATGGTGTTCCGATAGGGCCACTTCGACCTTGATATAGGGCGAAGATGCGAAGTTGCAAAGGCGATAGTGCGAAGGCGAAGGAGCAAAAGAGCGAAGATGCGACGACGAAGTGCGAAGATGTGATGCCTAAAGTCTGAAGGCGAAGGAGCGATACTACTACCGCTCCTTCCCAACTTCACACTCTGGCCTTCGCATCTTCGCACTTTCGCCTTCGCCTTTTTTGATTGCATTCAGCAAGTCTCGGTCGATTACATAGAATTTAATGCAGGCACCGTACTCGCCAAGGTTTTTCGATTAATCAAGGCTATTATTGGTACGCATGCGCTAGGCCATCGCACTTACTATATGAATGTTTATAAATATTTTAACGTGTTCATGTGACATAAATGTTTACCAGTGCTGGCTATGCCTAATCATTATATACTCCACACAAAATTTAATGTCCACCATAATGTGTACATGTACATACATGTATGCAATTCCAGACTCCTGTCACTTACCAGCCGTCTTCTTACCGTGGACTAGACACAGTAACATTCTAATTTTATTATGCGACACTCCTTGCTCATGCATGGATCTAGAGGGGGAGAGGGGGTCCGTCCCCCGCGAAAATTCAATATTAATAAATTCACGCAGTAAAAGGGGAGAGGGGGTCCGGACCCTATCCCCCTGAATAATTTAATTTTATTAATTTTTTAAATATAAAATTTCCAAAATATGCCTCGGAACCCTTAAACGATAGAGAGCTCCGCAATTATAAAACATAGGTAATCACAGATTACAAAGCTCACCGAGACGAGGCATTACCTTTATGAGGCATCACCTTTATGAGACCACCTTTATCATATTATATGAAAACCATCCTTCATGATCTTGGATATTCATGGATTCTGTTTTGACACATTATCGTATATCATCTGTTAAAAAATTGTATGATAATCATATGATCATATGTTAATACAATACAATAATATAAAATTAAAAATTGCATCCTATCATACTTACAATATATATCATATAATACCATAAAATACCGTACAAAAATTGTGAGATATGATATTGTAACGTATGATATGACATTGTATTGTGTTATATATTATTGTATTTGTTCAAATAATACATTATCATAAAACATAATACAATATAGTATTATATGAAACAATATCATATTACAATAATACATCATAACATTGAAACATATGTTATTATATTGTATAATATAGTATGATATTGTATTGTATGATACTGTATCATATTTGATTAATAATGTGATATTGTATTATATGATACAATATAATTTGATACAACATCATATCAAATGATACAATATCATGGGATAAAATAAAATATTATATACTACAATTATTTTATACATATTGTATCATATGATACACTATTATATATTAAAACATCATAAAATACAATTTCATGTAATATGATAATATATCATATAAACAAACATCATATTATACAATATCGTATGATACGATATTTAATAATATTATTTTCATGCATTATAACGAATTCTATCATTGGTTTTTTTTATATCACGTGTCGAAGTATAAAAATGCGAATTGACCTGTACTTTCTAAAAATAAGCTTTAAAAAACTCGGATTGACCTGTATTTTCTAAATATATATAAGGGAAAATTTGCTCTAATGTTAAAATGAATTTGATTGGCTGGCGTGATTAACCTTCCCTACGCGTAAACAAACAACAAAGATGGAAGTTGCAGACGTTAAAGCAAAGGATTGTTTTGCGACAATTAATGACGCGGAAATGAAAGTTATTATGGAAAGTGTTGATGCAAGGAACACTAACAGAGTAACTGCAACAGCCGTTAAGCTATTTCGGGAATATCTCGAGGCGAAAGGCGAGAGCGGAGACTTCGAAAATTTTGAGTGCGAGAAGTTAGACGACTTGCTAGCTAAATTTTACATGGAAGCTAGAACGAAGGATGGAGATATGTATAAAAAGTCAACTATGCTTTCGTATAGACAGGGGTTACAACGGTAATTGGAGATACACAAAGAGATTAACATTGTAAAGGGAGAGGAGTTTAAGAAATCCACGAAAGCATTCAAGTGTATTGGGAAAGAACTAAAAAAACGGGGGCTTGCGGCCATAGAACATTACCCAGCCATATCTGATGAACACATGGAGACCATCTATGATTATTTAACTAAACGGTTGGAGGATGCCCAGATCTTGCAATACAAGGTAATTTTCATTATCTCTGAAGAAAATACTGTTTACGTGTACATTGAGCCACAGTCAAATTAAAGACTTATAAGTAATTGTAAACCATATATTTGCAAATGAAATCAATTTATTTAAGTATCAGTATTTAGTAATAACAAAAGATATGGTTAAAAATAGGTCTTCCTGGATATCATGCTACATTTTGGAAGAAGGGGCAGGGAGAATTTATCACACCTTACAAGAGATGATTTTGCTGTGATGAATGGAGATGGTGGACTGTTTGTTTACAAAACAAGGGATGAAAAGACCAAAAACCACCAGGATGATAGTGAAAGATCTTCAGATGGCAGAATGTATGAGATAAAAGGTATTTATTGATTAAGTAGTAATTTTAGACAGTTAGCATATGACTTTCTGTTACAACTATTTCACTTTCTGTTAATACATGTAATAATAAAAACTGTATATCTTCTTTTAAAAAGCGAAACAAACTGAATTTAAAGCAATAAATAACCGATTTGTTTCATTTTCAGGTAGTGACAGATATCCGGTCCGTAGTTTTGTGAAGTTGATCCGAAGGCTGAACCCAAACTGTCTACGCTTGTTCCAACAACCAAGAACCAGTCCTAAGGATGGTGTTTATTTTAATAACATTGCAGTTGGTCATAATGGACTCGGACAGTTCATGCAAACTATCAGTAAAATATCAGGGATATCTACAATTGACACTAACCACTCATGCCGAGCGACAACCGTCAGTGTCCTCGATGCTGCACAAATACCGAGCAGACACATCATGTCCGTTACTGGTCATAAAGCAGAGTCCTCATTAAAAACCTATTCAGGAAGAACTGATGAAAAGACAAAGAAGATCATGTCGGAAAAAATCAGCGAGAAAATAAGAGAAAAAAACCCTCTGCAACCTCTAGATGATAATGTACAAGCAGACTTTAGCTTGGTTCCATTGACAGATTCTCAGGAAAATTGTCTCTTGGATGACTTGAATGACATGGATGGTGTGGATGACATTTTGCGTTCCATTGATGACAATGAAAATGTATTCAAACAAACTGTTAATCATTATTCAGTTCAAGCAAATGCTATGTTACCTGCTGCTCCAGTACTTAGAAATTGCTCAAATGTTACTATCAATTACAACATAACATGTTCTGGAATACCTAAAATTATTTGAATAAAGTGTTGTTATTTCAGGAAAAAGGAACTTACTCTATTAATTAATTGTTTTGATAAAATATTACTTTATCGGTATAAAAGCACAACATTGATATAAAAACTGCTTGATTGCTTAAGATGTTTTCATAATTTTAGTCTTGCCAATTCTTCTTTGGAAAATAAAATAACAAATGGAAAATATTATAACAAATGTAGCCCTTTCGCTCGGTCAATCCATAAAAATATCGACTTCACAGAAAAGCAGTCTCGTGCTTCGTGCTCGGTCGAAAAGCTTTTCTGTGAAGTCGATATTTCTATGGATCGACCTCATGAAAGGGCTATATTTGTATAATATTATTTTCATGCATTATAACCAATTCTATCATTGGTTCTTTTGATATCACGTGTCGAAGTATAAAAATGCGAATTGACCTGTACTTTCTAAAAATAAGCTTTAAAAAACTCGGATTGACCTGTACTTTCTAAATATAGATAAGGGAAATTTTGCTCTAATGTTAAAATGAATTTGATTGGCTGGCGTGATTCACCTTCTCTACGCGAAAACAAACAACAAAGATGGAAGTTGCAGACGTTAAAGCAAAGGATCGTTTTGCGACAATTAATGACGCGGAAATGAAAGTTATTATGGAAAGTGTTGATGCAAGGAACACTAACAGAGTAACTGCAACAGCCGTTAAGCTATTTCAGGAATATCTCGAGGCGAAAGGCGAGAGCGGAGACTTCGAAAATTTTGAGTGCGAGAAGTTAAACGTCTTGCTAGCTAAATTTTACATGGAAGCTAGAACGAAGGATGGAGATATGTATAAAAAGTCAACTATGCTTTCGTATAGACAGGGGTTACAACGGTATTTGGAGAGACACAAAGAGATTAACATTGTAAAGGGAGAGGAGTTTAAGAAATAAGGTAGGAGATTTCTTTAGCATCCTTGATAATGGAGATAAGGCTCTGCATCAGAAGCAACCTCTGCATTTCATTTATAATATAATTAAATCAGCTATGCAAGCTATCATCTATAAAACATGTGACCTGTTCCGAAAAACTAAACCTCATCAAGCATCATAAACCTAATGTCAGATTCAGCATTCAAGCCTGGCAGGTGCATCAGTATCATAAGACGCACCATCCATGCAAGTTTGGTGAAGTTAGGACCAATAATAACTAAGATATCATCATCAGAGGGCACCAGCAATGAAAACCTTTACCTCTTCAAGCATCCCCAGCCTATGGCTCTGATTCAGCGTCCATGCCTGTCAGGTGCATCTGTATCATAAGACTCACCATCCATTCAGGTTAGATGAAGAAGTAATAGCTTAGATATAGGACCTGCACCAAAAACTTTAACCAGCTCCGGACGCCAACGTCGAGAGTATCGCATAGGCTCCCCTTGACTTCGTCTCAGTGAGCTAAAAAGGCGAAAGCGCGAAGATTCGAAGGCGAGAGTGCGAAGTTGCAAAGGCAAGGAAGCGATAGTAGTATCACTTCTTCGCCTTCGCAACTTGGCACTTTCGTCTTCGCATCTTCGCGCTTCGCCGTCGCATCTTTTATATTCATCCTATTGTTCATGAATTATACTTGCATTTAGGATTTCCACTATTACAAACTGCGGGGTATGCAAGTGCATCACGCGGAATGAATGAAACCAAAATTATGAAAAGTTTACTCCACTGTTAGGCATTATAACCAAGCTGAAGTTAGTAGGCACTGACAGCAGCCATTACGCCAGTAGAGGATAACGGCCAATTTGGAAAATCGTCAAAGTACTGAGAGTACTCGTACAGAAAATATATTTTACTTTATCGTCGGCATACTTTAGTAAGCTTAGTTAATATCAAGATGATTAATGCATCAAAAGTTTGTATGAGCATTGGTAACTTTGGATACAATAAAGATCGTGTAATCAAAATCAAGGGGGATATAATTCCCTAACATGGGCCCTAACCTCTTATCAACGCTTTTAGAAATAATCTTTTCTTATTATAATCGATCAGTGTTTATAATGTATTAAGATTTACTATAGTCAGGTACTCTTTACACATTTGCTCTAAAAGAATAAAGTCTATTCATGATCACAAATACAACATTACAACAAATGTTTAGAATATTGATGTTCATGTATCACGTAGAAAAAAACAAAACTAACGCAAAATGATTTTTTTAAAATCACTTTCCTCAAAAAATGTAAATAAGAAGAATTCATATTCCTACGTTACTTGTCCCCTTAGTCTTTTTCCATAAAGATATATACATGTATCATTCTAAGATTGACAATTCATTCACCAGTGAATATTGCTTATATTATTACAACAATTATTCTTTTATGATTATTGTTCGTTAATTATGGCACAATATCCTCATTGTGTATGAATCTGTCTTTATTTGCGCCATTTCCCGCCGTATGTCGATGAGAGAAGTGACGTAACTGTTAACAATCAATTTGTGGCAATATAAGAGTGTTTTGTGTGTGCCTGCTACGGATATGAAAAACTATCTACAGCGATTTATTTACAAATTCGGTGTTTATAACTTCAAAATCAGTTGAACAGGGTGAAAAATTAAGTAAATTTCAAAGTCATATCTTGATACGGTGTAACCAATTTTTATTCATGTTTACGGGGGGGGGGGGGGTCAATTTTCTATGGGGGTCATTTTTCTTCATGTTTAACATGAAGAAAAATAACCCCTGGGTCTTTTTTCTTCAGAAAAATCCAATTATTCTTCACCTAGGGGGGTCATTATTCTACGGTGAATAATGACCCCCGGTCTTTATTCTACAGGGGTCATTATTCTTCATGACACCGGCACGTCTATTATGGTCAGGAGAACGACTGTTTGGGAATAAACTTAGACAGGTACGGGCAGATTGAGTGTGTGGTAATCCCTGCTTTATCTAATCACCGTGTGATCTAACCTACGATACAGGGTGTGCGGTCATCCCTGCTCTGTAACGCATAACTGCAATTGTGCGGCCATTCTTGCTTGTATTGGTGGTGGTTGCAGCGGAGCACTAGTGTGTGGTCTGACTTTCTACCGCAAGTGTGCGGCACTCCCTGATTGCGTTAGGTTGCGTTGTTGGCGCAAGTGTGCGGTCATACTTGCTTGCGTTAACGTTGGTACGTGTTGGGTTGCGTAGATGTGCGGACATCCCTTCCTGCGTAACGTTGAGTCCCTATATATGTGCAGGAGCGTTGAATAAACTCTGCATTTGTAAAGATTGGCAGCAATCAGGGCTATCCGATTTTCTCTCGGGTACGGGCCCGCGCGGGAACTTAGCCAGTGTCCCCCTTGCACGTTACATTAACTCAGTTTAATTTCTTCTGGCCAGAAGATTTTTAAAGATTTTTCTCAATATATTCTTATGTTAAAATTTGACGCCCCATTGTTGCCCCATTCCATCCACGGAGATCCACGGGATCATGATATGAACAAACTTGAATCTACACTATCTGAGGATTTTTCCACACAAGTTTAAGCTTTTCTTGCTAATTGATTTCTGAGAAGAAGATTTGTGAAGATTTTTCTCAATATATTCCTAAGTAAAAATTCTATTTCCCATTGTGGCCCGCCCTTCCCCCGGGGATCATAATTTGAAGAAAGAACAAGGGGCAATAAGACAAAAAATCTGCTTAATTCAAAGTTAACATTTTATGGTGATTTTTAGTAAGATATCATTCGTATATCCAATGTCAGCAATATTTTTATTGAAAAATCACCATATAGTTAATTTGAGAGCAAAAGTTTAAAAAATATCATAAAATCAGATTTCTTAAATTTTTTAAATACTTTTTCAATTCTTAAAATAATACCAGGTATTCAACTAATATAACTATTCCAAAACAATGCAACATATCATATATATATATAAACATGATATTAACCAAAAACTGCATAAAACACAATTTTTGGGGTAAAAAGGCTTTTTTCATAACAAAAAAAATCAGATTTCAGGAAATGTTACAATTACTGTGTAATATCTTTACAGTATAGAACATCTTCAATTCATGGGAAATTAGTGTAGAATACAAGGCAGTTAAAAGGAAAACTGTAGATATATAAAATAATATAATAGGAACCAAAACTTGAATTTGATGTAAAATGTTGAATAAAATATATCTTTATTTACAACCTGTGCATAAAAACTTTGATTTCTCAGATATTTTTTAAACATGGAACGCTTGGAAAGATAAGAAATGCTTTGATATTTCAACAACCCCATCATATTAATACAAGATAATTGAACATATTACTAACAAACATGAAGAACATAACAATATCTATGGAGAGAGGAGCATTGAATATCAACTTCTCCAACCAACAAAAATTTAAGCAGTTCTAGGTACATGTACATGGTTAAACTGTTAACAAATAAAGGTGGCCCCACCCTACCCCAAAGGTCATGATTTTCACAACTTTGAATCTACACTACCTGGGAATGCTTCCACACGTTACAATATTTCTGGCTGAATGGTTTTTTTAAAAAGATTTTTAAAAATATAAACAAATTTAAATTAAGTTTTGATTATCTCCCCTTGAAAAAAAAGTGTTGCCCTTTATTTTTAAAAACTTGAATCCTCTCAACCTATTTATGTTTTATGTCAAGTTTGGTGGAAATTGGCCATGTGGTTCTGGAGAAGAAGTCAAAAATGTAAAAACTTTAAAGACAGACAGACGGACAGAAAGACGCCGGACAAAAAGTGATCAGAAAAGCTCACTTGAGCTTTTAGCTAAGGTGAGATAAAAACGAACACAGATATTAAACTAGACATCATTGAGATGGTTTCATCTCAAAGGGCCCATGCTTAATAAACGACATTATGATGAAAATCATTTTACAAAGAGGTCTGTTATAACATTGATCTTTGACTTTGAAGTTTGGTTTAAGTTCAGTGCACACCCAAAAAAGAGAGGCAGACTAGGTTAAAGTGAACTCAATTTTAGAAACATCAGCTAAGACCTTCTTAAAGTTCAAAATTTGGTTCACGGTAATTGCACCTTAAAGTACTTTATGTAAAGTATGAGCCACACTAGGCCAATGTGAGTAATATATAGTCTGAACAAGGAATTTCAGATGTTTTATATGACCTTAACCTTAGTGGCTTACACCTGGAAACTTCACTGAAGGTCCCTGCAAACCCTTTACCTAAAGGTGGGTAAACTATGAGCCAGCTTAAACCAAGGGGAAAGGAAATACTGTAAAAGTAGAAAGTTTGACGTGGAGAAAACACTGAAGAATATGACGAATGATCTTTTACATCTCGCTTTTCATTTAAAAAAAACACAATTTGTATCGTTGCCTTATTGATTTTGTTTAATTTTGCGCATCTCAATCAACTTGCTTTGCGCCTTGCTGCTCCATGGTCCACGAGCACTGGGGGACCATATTGAGCCCCGTATACGTATGTCCCAGTTAAGCACTAGCTCTTCTGGGATTATCTCGAGTTTTTCAATCTGAGAATTAATTAATTCCAAATATTCTGTTTCTATTTTGTCGAAGTCATTGGGTGAATGGTTGCTATACGTTTCGTGAAATTCATTCTTTCCAACACTGAACGAGCCCAACCTTTTTTCAGGGATAGAGACCCCCCCCCCTATTTTTTCCAGTAGACTTTTTCTTTACGTAAGATAATACCCGTCCGATGCAACGAACAATATTTGTGCTTATTACCCCCCCCCCCCCCCATTCCCACAGGTCTCTGATGTATTCCTGTACATCTTTATCCAGTGAAGTTCACAGTAAAGCGATCGTCCATGGCCACGTTTTTTTTCTGTTGTCCATTTTTTTTTTTCAATTACATAATGTATGACGCTTTGAATCTGTGTACTGTGCTTTCATGGACACTTTTGTGTAAAACATTTGAAAAGTGTTTAGCAGCTCTGGTTTCCCCATCATGAATAGAAAAACGTGCAATTTTGACCTTTATTTGTGGTGATATATATCAATACTGTCCACGTTTGCTTTTCCTCCAAGTGGGACTAGAGCTGATAATCTCTGCATCTACCAGCTGATTAACTTTGTCAGGTAGATTTTTTGGGGGTCTCTGAAATGGTCGGATCTGGTAACCCAGGTTTGGGCCCAGCCGATTTTAACCAGCGCTACATGCTTACTGGCAATAAAAAATGAATTTGAATAACTACCCTTTATTGATGATTTGACACGAGTTCATTAGTAGTCATAGTAGTCAAGCGCTATCATATGTAAAGAAACAAAATGATAACACTCTCTCTCTCTCTCTCTCTCTCTCTCTCTCTCTCTCTCTCTCTCTCTCTCTCTCTCTCTCTCTCTCTCTCTCTCTCTCTCTCTCTCTCTGCAAAGTGAGGAAACAGAGAAAGATTGCATTCTATGACAAATTTCATTCAATTTTTTTTCATTTGAAACGAAGAAAGATAAATTTTTTTTATAATTTAGCAAAATGTAAAATCGTCAAAGTTTCCACTAATCGATATCAATTTTTTTAAATTTGAAAATCGTAAAAATCATGCCGCCAATTTAATCACAATACAGTATTTTCGATACAATTGAAGTGGAATAGACAGACAGACGGATCACTGGGGCATTTCAAAGCGAGACTTTGATTAAAAATCGAATTTTACATCAAATGAATTTTGCACTGTAACAAAATAAAGTCGGAGAACAGCCTAGCTGATCCTGTCCACTTACCAGAAGCCACTGTTTTGATGGCATCATCCTGACCGATGATGTGCTCACTCAGCCTCTGCTCCAGTGGGAACTTTCTCCTCTCCTCTGCAGCCATAAGCTCTAAAAATAATAATAATAACTAGACACGATCTCGTTGCGAGCAACGAGGAGGTCTTCCGTCTGATTTTAGAACTTTAGATTTATGTTCGATCTTGATTTTGCTATTTAACAGCTAAACATGATTTAAAACAGGAAAAGAGGGTCTACATTTAAAGGGCCAGATACTATTTTTTTTCAGGTGTAAGAGCTTTGTTCAACAAGTGGTCAGAAATTCTTGAGATATCTTATAAAAAAATATTTTAGGGGCCGGACCTTATCTCCATTTTGGGGCCACTGAACCAAAATTTTAAGGTTGCATGTTGTTAAGTACATCATTTCGAGCATATTTTCTTTATACTGCATTTCAACATATTTTTCCTTTTTGAGATATAGGTGAGCAAAGTTTTGGACTTTTGACCCCTTAAAAATCCCTAATAACGGAACACATGAGAAAATCATTATAATGTTAAGCTACATAACTGTTAGATAAACATATCTGCTTCCATAATCTATTCCGAAATATCCCTCGGTAAAGAACTATAGGAAAAAGAATTTAGAGCCCCCTAGTTCCCTAATATTAGGGGCCAGTCCCTTTTTCTTGGTATCAAATGAAAGGTCATTTGATTATAAAGACATTTTGTTCAACAAGTGTTCAGAAATTCGTTACCGTTCTTGAGATATCTGAGAAAGAATGTTTTAGGGGCCGGTCCCTTATCTCCTTATTGGGGCCGCTAAACCAAATTTTTTAGGTTGAATGTTATTAAGTACATCATTTTGAGTATCTTTTCTTTTATACTGCATTTCAAAATATTTTTCCTTTTTGAGATATAGGTGATCAAAGTTTCGGACTTGTGACCCCTAAAAACCCCTAATTACGTAACATATGAGAAAATCGTTATACTGCTGGGATTTATAACTGTAAGATAAACATATTTGCTTCTATAATCTTTTACAAAATATCCTTCGGTAAAGAGCTATAGCAAAAAGACTTTAGAGCCCCCTAGTTCCCTAATATTAGGGGCCAGTCCCTTTTTCTTGGTATCAAATGAAAGGTTGTTTGATTAAAATGACATTTTGTTCAACAAGTGTTTAAAAATTCGTTACCGTTCTTGAGATATCTGAGAAAGAATGTTTTAAGGGCCGGTCCCTTATCTCCTTATTGGGGCCACTGAGCCAAAATTTTAAGGTTTCATGTTGTTAAGTACATCATTTTAAGGATCTTTTCTTTTATACTGCATTTCAAAATATTTTTCCTTTTTGAAATATAGGTGATCAAAGATTTGGACTTTTGGCCCCTAAAAACCATTAATTACGTAACACATGAGAAAATCGTTATACTGCTGGGCTTTATAACTGTAAGATAAACATATTTGCTTCTATAATCTATTTCAAAATATCCCTCAGTGAAGCGCTATGGGTAAAAGAGTTTAGAGTCTTCTAGTTCCCTAATTTGAGGGGCCAGCCCCTTTTTCCTGATATCAGCTGAAAGGTCTTGTAAACATAAACCTTTTTTACATTACATGTCTTAATAAAATATTTTCCAGAAAAGAGATAAAGAAAGAAAAGCACGAAAATTCACGACGTTTTTTTAATCTCAATTTTCGGGTCCAGGCGAGCGTCGGCGCTATTCGAGATAAAAATGATTTGAGACCATCATGCATAACTTCAGTCTTTTGTCTACCATCCCTGAAAATTTTAACTTTATATCTGCAATAGTTAAAGAGGAGTTCCACCGACAAAATACCCCTATAAAAATCATAAAATCGACGATATCTCAAAAACGGAAGTGACGTCATCAATGAAAAAAATTTGCAACAAGGTTCAGATCAATACCTATCAGATCTAAAAGTTTCATAAAAATTAAATGAGCCGTTGCTGAGAAATGGCGTGCACAAAATTTGTAAGAAAAAAAATAATAACTAGAGCAAAGCTCGTTGCAAAGCAACGAGTGGGTCTTCCATTAATGTGGGAAGTAAAGCTGGAAGTTCCTGTAAGAAGCAGAGCTCTTTTAAAACCAATAACAAGAGTAACGATAAGAAAAAGATGAAAAAATCGAATTATTCCTGGTACGACTTAACAAAATCCGAATGATTTTAAGTACGAATGAACAAAAACCTTTCAGATTTCAAGAACGACTTAACAAAAACAAATCCGAATGTGTTCAAGTACGACTTAACAATTATTTTTGGTACGAGTTAATTTTACTTTGAATATAACGCTATTTTCTCAACCAAGAACGTGGAAACAAAATTTCCTGAAAATTTTTAAATCCCAATATTTTTGTAATGCATCGTCCGATTTTTTAAACGGATTTCAGTTTTAAATTAAGCATTAAAAAGCTTCTTTGTTGCTTTATGATTAATATCAAATTATTGGTGAGAAAAGAGTTAGTATAAAAAGACTAAATAGCCCTTCTGGCCCCTAATTTGAGGGGTCAGTACCTTTTTTTTTTATATCAAATAAAAGGTCTCGCTAATTTAAACATTTTGTTCTACAAGTGTTCACAAATTGTAAAACGTTATCGAGATATCTAAACAACTGTGTTTTAGGGGCTGACCCTTTAACCCCTTATCGGGTTTTTGCTCTACATTGCTTTTCAAAATATTTCTTCTTTTTCAGATATTAATGATCAAAGTTTTGAACTTTGGCCCCTTGAAACCCCTAATTACGTAACATATGACATAGGTATGATACTGTATAGATAAACAGCTGTACAATGTGCATTTTTGCTTTTATAAATAATAACAAAATATTTTTCAGTAAAGAGTTATTATAAAAAAACCTTTAGAGCCCCCTTGGCCCTTAATATGAGAGGCCAGCCCCTTTTTCTTGATATCAAATTAAAGGTCTTGCAAATATAAACATATTTTGTTCCACGAGTGTTCAGGAATTGTTAACCTTTCTCAAGATATCTGTATAAATGTGTTTTAGGGGCCGACCCTTAAACTCCTTACCGGGGCTACGAACAACAAAATTTTAGTTTTCGTATTGTTGAGAACATTATTTTAAACAACTTTTGTTCTACAGTGCTATTCAAAATATTTCTCATTTTTCTGATATTAATGATCAAATTTTTCAACTTCTGGCCCCTTGAAACCCCTAATTACGTAACATATGACTTAGGTATGGTACTGAATAGATAAACAGCTGTACTGTGAACATTTTTGCTTCTATAATTAATAACAAAATATTGTTCAGTAAAGAGTTATTGTAAGAAGACTTTAGAGCCCTCTTGGCCCCAAATTTGAGGGGCCAGCCCCTTTTTCTTGATATCAAATTAAAGGTCTTGCAAAAATAACTATCTTTTACATTACATGTTTTAACAAAATATTTATACATCAAAAGATATTACAGAAAATGTGCGAAAATTTCGTGAAAAAAATTGGTGCTAATTTTCAGGTTCAGGCGAGCTTCGAGGCCTTGAGCCATTTTCATAATTGGAAGCATGGGGGTACATCTACATACATTCATCTACAATCCCTGAAAATTTCAAGCTTCTATCTTGATTAGTTTTGGAGGAGATGCGTGGACAAAATGATCCTTAAAAATTTACAAAATCGTCAATATCTGAAACCGGAAGTGACGTCATCATTTGAGAATTTAATAATATGTAGCACCGATCATGCTTTATCAGTCCTGAAAATTTTGTGCATATCGGTTGTATAGTTTTTGAGAAATTGCGCTCCAAAAAAGTCAGAAAAAGAAAAAAAAGAATAATAAAGAAAAAGAAACCGTAGAATAACAAGAGGGTCTTCCGTTGGAAACGGAAGACCCTAATAATAGGGAAGAAGAAACAAAGCAATAACAAAAACGGAAGACCTTAATAATAATACGGTGAAATACCCGTTCATATTTATTGTTCGGTTAATATAACAGCTTCTTTAAGTGCACCCCACTTGTATAATATTAATGGAAAGATTGCTTTTGTCAATTGAGTTTCACACCTTTTCACGTGCTAGATTTTCATGAGTAGCTGGTATAAACACTCTGAGTCCCCAGATTACTATGAAATTTACTGATAGCACCGGGCAGACAGAATTAGTCACGCATTACCGCATTGGCACATGGCTTGGGTATCTGTCAAGTGTCATGTTTGATTACTGCAGTTCTTTTTAAAAGTGAATGTAATAGGAAGAATGTGCTTAAATTAAAGAAAAGTTTTGCACAATTTTCTTGTGGGTTACTATCCGAAAGTATGATAGTTGAAAAAAATGGGAAGAATGGAAGACGCTTATGAAAAGCTGCAAAACTCAGTGACGGATCTCAAGGCGCGGTCCATGACCTCGTATTTTCAGGAATCCTGAAACAAAGAGGGGAAGACACGGAGGCCCTGCTACAGGATTTCCTTCAGAAAAAAAATACAAATTCGACTACGAAACCGCTTTCGAACGTGTCCACAGAATGGGTAGGTGGAACAAGTTTAGTGAGCACCAACGAAATATGGTTGCTAAATCTACATATGATAAAGATAGGGAGTTCATCCGGACCAATGCGGCACAGAAACTGAAGAGATCGAATGTCTGGATGAACGAGCAATCTCCCCCAGAAATTGAAGAGAAAAGAAAAAAGCTCTAGCAGGTCATGCGTCAGGCCAAGAAAGATAATCAAAGTACAGAGAAGACTGTAAGATGGAGGCGTCGTATGAATGTGGCATATTACGTGTATGATAATTATTGTCGTCAAAAACCAGCGGCCAGTATCGCATACATGTGCTAATACTTAACGTTTACACTGGTCGTTAGTTTCCTACATTAATAAATATGTGGAAATCATAGTTGTAATCTCAATCCACACTTTATAAAAGCTACGACTCTTGGGCTCATCTTTTGGAGAAAACCCGTAGATTAATCAAAGTAGCCTTTCTAAAATAGAAATTTGTAACTATATGTTTGTATCAATATCATTTGACATTAAAATCCGTTTCGGTGTGTATTTTGTTTTACCCAGATTGCATCATTAAATATGTGGGTTGCCACCATATAGTGAATAAATAAATAAAAATTAAAGCGATTTCATAACAGTACGCCCAAATATTTGATTGTATAAAGAGAGGAAATTTGGGGTTATCCCTTTTGACCTTTGGGTTGACCCCGCAAAGGGGAACAACTTTTGAAAAATGTGGATTGGACTATCGTACTTTAAAGATATTTGAGATTTCTGAAAGAAACGAGAACAAATAAAGCTTTGGTATAATAAAATACCTTACAGGTTTTTTTTTTAACTATTTGGTCATACACGTAGAGTGTTTATTGTCCCTCTCGACAGCATTATCCCTTAATTTCCTCACGGTGAAAAAATTGCAGTCTCGTGGGCCAAAGCCAGTTAATACATGTAGGTGTATAGAAAACGGAATGAGTTTACAAGACCCTGCTTGATAAAACTGGAAAATGCTTTTGGAATGCACGTCATCATGAAACCGCAGAGTAAATCAATATTTTTTCTTCGATTCCGAGTGGTTTATTTCCATTTGCTCACAGAGAACGGGAATGAAAATTTGAAAAAAAAAATCATACAATATTCAGTCGCGGCAGTTTCATTGAAGTACATTTCTCCTTTTGTATTTAGCTGTAAATTTATTCAAATCATTTGATTGAATTCGGGAAAGTCACATATATATATTTTATCTCTTCTCAGTACACTTTAAAACACATAATTTACTTGCTACATCAAACTTTTCTAGCAAACATACAATAAATATCTAGTAATTATTCACAAAAACATTTTCTTCACATGACCTAAGGTCATAATCAGTTCTTTTGGTTAGAAAGCACATTTTTTTTTAATCTTGCATTTAATTTGCGAGATTCTGAAGACTGAATTTTTTTTTATTTAAAAAAACTCTGCGTTGTGTCGGGAGTTTTCAACTAATGTGTATAATTTTTACAAGGTCTTCAAATTTGTAACCGATTTGATTTTTTGCTGTAAAATAATACTGTTTATGGAACATGTCCATAATATTAATGTAATAAGAGCCTTCAAGCGAGGGAGTCTTCGTAATAAAGTTTGACCCATAATCTCAAGATCATTTGTGTACAAAGGTATGTCTACTTTATCAATAACGGACCCAAAAGACATGGACCCAGAATAAAACTGTTTGTTTACATGTTGATTTCCAAAACCGTTTGATCTTTGACCTTTTCCCCATCCCCAAAAACTTGTTTTTCTACGTAGAAAAATGACCCACATAGTTGTAGAATACTTGGATTACATCGTAGAAATTATGTTCTTGGGTCATATTTCTCCGTGGGGGTTGTCGGTTAATAATATGGTTTTCTCAGGGTGTCAATTTCAACTGTTACCCTCCCAAACAGGCACTATTTATATATTGTATTAGAAATAATACTAATTGAAATATTTGTCTAATTTTCAGTACGAAGACCACGTTTAACAAAAATTAATTCAATGTAAACGTGTACTACAATACCTGTAGAACATAATTTTAATCGGAAGTCTTTGGTTTAAAGTGGTTCAAATAGTCAAATATCATATTTTTTATCGTAGACTAACTACTTTTTTATATATTCCTAACAAAACCTGAATATTTGAATGATGTCGTGTAAGATAATTAAGACTCTTCTAGCATGGAAATTGTCTTATTTGTGTTTCTTTGAATATATTTAAACTAAATATTGTATAATATTAAATATGTCTGATATTTGCAAAAGTCCTATATTTTTGGCCAAATCGTATATTAAGTGCGCTATACCTTTTTACTGGGGTATTCATCATGGTCTCTTTCACAATGAGAAATTAATTAATATTATCCATTATTTACCATAGTTCTGAAATAGGCACATGATGATTTCATCAAATGCGTGAATTCAGAAAATATTATCCCCGGGGGGGGGGGTATTTTTGGGAGATGTGGTAGAGGCCTATAGTAGGTAAATTTAATAAGTTACCTCAAAAAGTTTGAATTTCCCATCCCTTAGATCCGCGATTGATTGCATGCGTCATCCCATTTGGATATTTTTCACAATCATTTCTTTATTGTTTTGTTACAATTTAAAAAAGTAAATGCTTGATTTTGAAACCATATAAACATTACCAATCCCAAAACTTCGAATTTAGAATTGAACATAAGAAACTTTACAAATGTTTTTGTATGATTTTGGAATCGATATCTGTTGTAATCAAATTAACATTATGAATGTACTTGCAAACTTCGGTATATAACAGCCAGTACAAATTGCAAAAAACAATGACACTAAAAAGGACTTTGGCATTGACTTTGACTCCATTTAAGTAAAACTCTAGTATGTAAAAACGACATTTGAATCTAGGAAATAATACGGGCATATTCTTACATAACTTTACACTTTATTTGGATTTACCATATATGTTTCCCAGGTAATCATACTCATTTTTAAAAGTAGAAACTATATCTGCTTTTTGTTACTTTTCTCGGAAAAGTGATCTCTTTACTTAGTGTCAATAAAGTATAACAACTTTAAAGATATATTTGTTGATAAGTAACAAACGTGGTATAAGAACTGCTGTAAGGACCAGATTGCATACACAAAGATTTATATTTACCAAACTTACAAATCATAAAAGAATATTACTTGTTATCCCTAATCTATCCATATCCTATTAGTAATTGTAAAGGCTGTAGAGGTTTGTACAACTTATTATTAGACAAAAAGAGAAAAACATATACATCCATATCAAAATGGAGAGAAAATGGTCGTAATAATGCACAAGAAACCTGGAACAAAATTTTTTAACTCCATTTTAAATCTTCACAAGAATCAAAATTACATTGATTACAGTTCCAAATTCTTCATAGTATTTTTCCAACAAATAAACATCTTTTCAACAAAAAAAACTGAGTCTCCTGTGTGCACATTCTGTAAAAGAGATGAAGAGATTATTTAACACTTATTTTATTTATGAATGTACTGTAGTAAAAAGAATTATAAACTGATGTTAAAGCTGCTTGGTCCGATTTTATATCAAATTTTATGCACGCTTTTAAACGATGGCTATGCTTAATATATGTATAATAATAGACATTGCAGTAGTTTTACCCGTCAATTATGCCAAATTTCAATGAAGAAAAATACGTACAAAATTTGCTAACAAAACAAACGACATTAAAAGGTACCGCGTTATTTCGCCTCATGTTAAATTTCACCCCTGGCGACGAGACGGGAATGGTTGTATTACGACTTTGACATCGCTCTAAATAAAGGTCGAAATGATCAGACAAATTACAAATAAACATGTGTACGTTTTGTTCGCTAATATTTCCAAAGTCTGCTTTCTTTACAATCGATGCATAGCATGCGGGTTGAATAACCCCAATCATTCGGGGGACGAAACCAAGCGGTTTCCTTTTCTAAACATTCCCGTGATGCATTTTGGTTTGTTTTTTCGTTTGCCCAAAGAGAAATTATTTTTATTTACTTTGAATATTTCTAACTTTGAAAGGAGACTGATTCTGCTGGTGTAAATAGGAGAAAGTCCATAACTTTCTGAGATAAATGATTTGTATGGAACAAATTTTGATATTGTAATTACAAAATAAATCGGACCAAGCAGCTTTAAAGAATAGATTTTGAGACAGTTTGATTTAATAATAACGTTTGATAAACAATTAATCTTTTTAGAAAATATAAAAATAGTGATTTATATGTGTTTTTTTTTTTAATTTTTTTGAACTGCGATGTTTCTTTTTAATTCTTTATCCGCTTTCAAGTATCCATTTAGAACAGGGTCCTATCACGTGAATATGGTTTTAAATTATATTCATTGTAAACAACGCCCCTACCATCTTACTCTCTCTCTCTCTCTCTTTCTCTCTCTCTCTCTCTCTCTCTCTAAAATTTTTCTTTTTTTACACACGGACTGACTGTATTAATCACTCAAATAGTCAAAAAAAATCCAATATGATTGTATCACCTATTGTACGAGATATGTCACGTTTGTACATGTTTATGTTGTGAAATTGGAAAAATCAATTAAAGAAAGATAAAAAACGAAGTCACCATTAACGTGTGGCATATTGCATACAGAAAGTCGGAAAGAGGGTGGCTTTACAGTATTGTAGTGCACTTGATGGTCCGGTATAGATCTGATTAGTTTATGTTAGGCAAAATGCATCTGTCAGGTAAACAGCATTCGGTCTAATATATATCATTGGTGAATGACTGCAACATTGCATCCTCCAATAATTTGATTAAATGAAGCCATTATTCATTACCTTTTGATTAAAGTAGAGTTGTATGCATAGGTATACTTAGGAAACAATTTAGGAATTTCAATTTCGGAACATTAAACAACGTTAAACGCTTTGTGACCTTTGCTGTGGGTTGGAATAAACACAAATTGGTCTCTGTAGTTTTTTTTTTATTAAACAAGTATTTGATATAGGTATTGGTCGATGCTGAGAGCAGTCTGAGTTAAATAACAATGTACATTGGAAAAAAACACCCATGCCGTGCTAATACAATGGAAGTATTATTATAATGATCAGAATCTATTAGAATCAATCACTCGTACATGTACCTGTAATCATAAATATGTTTCAATACAACTAAAACTATAAGACACTAAAAGCCATCTAGTGTGACGATTCATGTGTACTGCACATAAATCTGTAAAATTCAATAAAATCATGAAAATTAATATATAAATAAAATATAAAAATAAAATAGAAGCCAACAATTTTTGTACAGGCTAAATTTGAGGCCAGGCCAAAATTTGAGACCAAAAATTGTTCGTTTTTGTTTATTTGTTTTCCAGCTTTTAATTACAAGAGTTGCCACTTTGTTTATGGTTAAAACAACGCAGTCGAATTCCAAACCTCTCTTCCCATGGTAAAATTTTTAAGTTGACAAGTCTTAAAATTGAATTTATAAGACCCCCCCCCCCGTCTTTGGAAGCAGATAAAAAAATATAGAGAAAAAATTCCTCCCCTCACACGCATTAGGATTTTGAAAACTAGCGGGAAATGATTTCCTTTTTTTTCTTCTTTTCGCTTGTCCTGATTTCGGATTAGTCTGTCTTATTTTCTTTAAAAACTATGCTACATGCATGTACTTAACAACTTTACTGAGCATATATAATGGCAGCAATGCAGAGTGTGAAATTAAAGTTATCAAACATTTTGTGTAAAGTTAGCGCAGTCGTGATAAATCCAAAATTTCGATTTTACACGCGAGTTGCTGTCTTCTGTGTATCTGTAAGATAAGGCTGTTGGTGTGGCGGTGTTATGTTTGATTGTCAGACATTCAGTGTTACAAAATAGAACAGATACTAAAACATCCGCGTTATTTGTCGAAATTTCATGTCTGTCTTCTGGGATTTTTCTTCAAAAGATATTCAATACGTTCATTAAATTTAGGTTTATCTTTTAAATCATCTACTATAATAATGGGGCCTATTTAGCAAACCGAGCATAATGCAAAAAGGGAACGCGTGCGAGCACATCATAATGCATATACCTCGGGGGTAAGGCAAGCTGACAAGTACTTCAAGATAAACACAGACATTGCTTTGTTCAAAAGGATGTCATATTATATAAAAGGGTAAAACGGTAGTTCTGTCTAATCTTTTACATGCTTTTGCTGCTCACCCCCCCCCTTCCGGACACTTAACACGAATGCTAAATGTATTGCCTTTAATTTCTATTATTTCTCTGTAGTTTATAAGTGAGGTCAAAATTCTATGGAGGTCAGTTTTCAACGCGTGGGGGTCGTAGATCTACAGGTCTGAAATGGTTTTCTACTGTAGAAACAGGACCATACTAGTCAGTTTTCTCCGTAAAAATTTGAACCCCGGGCCAATATTCTACGGGGGTCACTTTATGTCGTAACACCGGTCTGAACTTTGAACCAGTCAGTTGGTTTTGTTTTCGTTTTCAATAACACACGTAGTACTTCCATCATACATTTTTCTGATGATATTAACATATATATCAGGAATTCCATAATACTTGAGTATATTCCATAACCCATCCCTTATTATGCTGTCAAAGGCTTTCTTTAAGTATGTAAAGCTTATGTATAAAGGTGTTTGATATTACTCTGTAATTGTCACATATAGTGAGATGCCCTTTCTTTGGTATTTTGACGATGAGTGATCTTTTTCAGTCGAATAGAATATCCTGTACATCAATGATTCTGTCGAATAACACCATTAGTTTTGGTGCTGTTGGTGCTACACTGTCTTTTAACAGTGTTGCGCTGATGTTATATATTCCGGGGCTTTTTTTTCATTTCTAGGAATTTTTTAACTTCCTCTTCTCTTATCGGTGATGTATCAATTTCTATGTCCGTGTTAGCCTGGTCAGTACATCCTTCTGGGGGTTCTGTTGCCTCTGTTGGAACATTTAGTACTTTTCTAAAAATGTTATTGCCATCTCTCTATTATGTTTCCCTCCTCAGTGAGTAGTTTGCCATCGTTTGATCTTATGCCACTTATCCTGCTCCTTTTCTTTTCGCAAAGCTGTTTAGTTGGCTGGTATACTTCTCTGAGGTGGGTTGACTTTGCTGCATTTTCAGCCTTGCAAGCTATCTCCTCCAAGTTTGTTTCTTTTATGAGTTCTTGCTCTTCTTTTGATTTCTTTGTCATTTGATCTATATTCCTCTCTCTTAAATTTTCTTATTCTTCTTTAGTTTGATCTTCCAATTTCTTCTTTTAGTTTCCTTCTTTCCTCTATGGCTTTGAATGTTTCAGTTTTAAGCCAGTCTTTATGTTTCCTTGTCCTTAGGTCCAAGATTGTTTTTCCCGCTGTCTCGTTATATATCTCTTTCACCTGTGTCCAGTTTTTGCTAATATCATTTTCTTCACTTGATAGTTGCTGGAACCCGTCTCTGATTTTAAGTTGGAATCCTCTGCATACCTTGTAATCTGTCAGTCTGCTGACGTCGTACATCTTCCTAAATTTTTGCTTATGATTTTGTATTTCTGCAGAGTTCCAGCTTTACTTTCGTTTTCACTAGATTGTGGTCTAAGTTGACATCTGCGCCACGCATAACCCTGGCACCGCATACAGATCTCCTGTTTCTGCCATTTACCATTACATGGTCGATTTGGTTTCTATCCATACCATTAGGAGATTCCCATGAGAGTTTATGTATGTCAATGTGTTTAGGTGTTTGAAGAGAGTTCAACATATGACAAGGGTTTAAAGCACACATCTCTGCTATTATTTACCCATTTTCATTCATTGTGACTATTCCTTCTTGTCTCATGACCCTTTCCTATCCTTCATTTACAATTCCAACTTTTGTATTTGCATCGCCCATTATTAGTAGAATGTCATGTTTGGAACCTTTTCTATTTCTCTCTGCAGCTGTTTGTAAAAGGTGTCTTTATCTGCCTCGTCTGCATCATTTGTTGGGCTTTTATTTGTATTACTGTTGTTTCCATTATTATAGTAGGTTATTTAATAGACAAACCTTAACTTAATGACTACGTTTGCATATTTTTAGAAGAAAAATCGCAGAGGACAGATGAAAATTTCGATAAATACTAGTAAAGTGGATATTTTAATATCTGTTTTATTTAGCTACACGAATGTCTGACAACCAAACAAAACACCGTCACACCAACAGACTTACCTTACATGTACACAAAAGAAAGCGACTCGCGTGTAAATTCGGAATTCTGGATTTATCGCTTTTAGCACTAACGTTACACTAAATGTTTGATAATTTTAACTTCAAACTCTTCATCGTCGCCATTAATTGCTGAATACAGTTTTGTAAGTACAAGCAAAAAGCATCGGTTTTTTTTTAAAGGAAATAGGAAAGACTAATCCGAAATCAGGACAAGCGGAAAGAAGAAAAAAAGAAGAAAAACATTTTTTGCCAGTTTTCAAATTCCTAATGCGTGGGAAGGGCAATTTAGGAATTTATAATTTTTTATCTGCTTCCAAAGAAGGGGGGCACCTTATTAACTAAGTGTTTTACTTGTAAACTTAAAAATGTTACCCTGGGAGGAAAGGTTTGGAATTCGACTGCGTTGGTTAACCATAAACAAAGTGGCCAGCTCTTTTGATTAAACGCTGGAAAACAAATAAACAAAAACAAATTCTTTTTTCAATGAGGACTTTTGGTCTCAATTTGGCTTTGGTCCCAAATTTTTGCCTGGCCTCATTTTTTGGCCTCTACAAAATTTTTTATTTTCATATTTTATTTACATATCTGGTGTTTGTATTGAATTTTACTGATTAAAGTGCAATACACATGAATCATCACTCTAGAGCTCGAGGGCTTTTAGTGTCTTATGGTGATAATTTTATTGAAACAGAGATCATGTTTCGAGAACGGTGACAAAAAGCAGCTGTTGTTTCTACTTTTAGAAACTGCTAAAAATGAGTATGATTGCCTGGAACATTTATATGGGAAATCCAAGTAATGTTTAAAGAATGTAAGAATGTACCCGTATTATTTACTACACTGTAGATTCATATGTCGTTTTTAAATACTAGAGTTATTTTCAAATAGAGTCAGAGTCAACGCCAAAGCTCCTTTGAGTGTCATTGTTTTTGCAATTTGTTTTCACTGTTATATACCGACGTTTGCAAGTACATTCTTAAAGGGGCATTGTTACGGTTTTGGTCAAAAATTATTTTTTCGATTTTAACGTTTATAATGCTTCAGTAAGGCATTTTAAAAAAGCATCCAAAATGTTATTGTCATTTGTTGAGTATTATAAGCGAGGTACAGAGCTTACAATTCTTCGCTATGCAAACAAAGCGTTTGTTTACAATTCGAATGTTGAAGTGAAAATTCCAGTTTTAGACCTCAAATAAATGTGTTAATCGTTAGAAACTGTTTAATAATGCTTTAAATGAATAATAAGATAGACAAACCAGCTTTAAACAGATTTTTTACTGGTCTATTGAACCTATGTAAACAAAAACAGGGCACGAGCCTTGTTTACATGACGAAGAATTGTGAGGCCTGTATCTTGCTAAAATCTCAACGACTAGCACCCAAATTTCATTTGATCATTAGAAATGCATTCCTAAAGCATTGCAGATCATAAAATATGAAAAATAACATTTGACCAAAATCGTGACCACGCCCCTTTAAAGCTGAAATGAATTCATAAAAGCATTTGGTCGCCATATTAGTTTCGATCGCACCTCTACTGCCACTGGGGTATATATACCAGTTGAGAAAGTTACGGTCGGTTGCTTTCCTATCGAGACATTCACCTTGCACGGACTTCTAAATGCATGAACAACACATTGTAGTAAAATGTTGTAATAAAGATTATAGAAAACAACAATCAATGAAATAAAAAACATTTATATTCTTTGAAGGAATTTCAGAGGTATCCGTATTAATTTGAACAGACAGTGTTGCATTACTTCGCATACACATCGAACACGTGTGTCGTTCATACAGAGAGCGTAGCGTCTGCATCTTCTTGAAAACCCCGGCGGTACTACATTCAACACAGAAGCTAAATGATAATTAATCGAAGAAAGTAACAACGTAACATCGTTTCCATCCGTTCCTACAAAAGCACCCCGTTTCTAAAATCCATGCGATAATTGACATAGCTCGATCTGCCACAGTGTGTGGTTTGCGCATGAGCTATGTTATGATATACACAAGAAAACGGTCTACAGTTATCAACGAGTTTTTGAAGTAACTGTGCCTAGCTGTCAGGCTTGGGGCGAATTACATTGTAAAGTAATGCATAACATTACCATTACTTCATGAATTTGGGCATTGAATTACCATTACCATTACTTTATTTTCTTGAAGTAATGCATTACATTACCATTACTTGAGTGAAGTAATGCATTACCATTTCTTTGTATATTTTTAAAAAAGGCTAAAAAAAGAGTTTTTGCAAATGTTTAAAATATGAATCACTCTTTGATATATCTACAGGTTCAAGTTTAGTATCAGTTTCAAATGTCATGACTTATAGATTGTACAAGATTAATTCTTTATTTGCTCAATATAATATCATAATTATGGCATTATGAACAACTTATCACATAGGTTAATTGATATTTAGAGACATTTGATATGGTACAATGTCAGGTATGAATTTAAGACACAGAAGTACATGCATAACAGGAAACATATTATGGTATAACGTTGCGGCTATTAAACGCTAAATATAGATATTTCCCATGAATACACAAATCTTTAAAAATTTTACATTAAATTGTATTAATTTATGAACAGAGGGTTTTTTTACAGTAACATTTCTAAATATATTTTAATCGGATTTCTTTATACTGAGGACACTTTAAGACAAAAGATTGCTCTTGCAACTTTACGATCATCAAAGTTTCAAAGGGTTCATCTTTCAAATGCATCCTGTCAGGTTTGAAAATCTTCCCAGCTATACTAAATAAAAGTTCTACGGGAGCAGTGGAAGCTGGGACTGAAAGATTGTTTGGCAATCTTTATCTTAAGATATATTAAGTGGAATAATGGGGAAAAAATACATGAATCTTGTATTTTCTAGCAGTCCAAACTAAATAATCTTAATATACAACAGAGAGAGAGAGAGAGAGAGAGAGAGAGAGAGAGAGAGAGAGAGAGAGAGAGATATTTATGGTTTTCAAATAGGTTATAATTTGGAAGTGATTTTGATTTCATCGTGGATGGTCAGTGCATTCATGTTGTTTTTAAAGGTGCATGTCTGTCCACTATTCGATTGGAACAAAGCCAAGGGAAGGGGATTGGGGTGTTTAGCACTTCTTCAAACAATAGATTGTTTTTAAGATTATCCTTGGGGCAAAGTGTGTTGTTGACACATTCTTTATTGAAATGCAAACTAATTGGAAGTATTTAAAATGGTTTCTAAATCTTAAAACAACACTCTTAAAAAGCTTATTAAATTGTGTTGTTATATCTATTGATATTAACAATTTAAAAATGAATTTTTTAAAATCTTGTTTTATTACATGTACAACTAAAACACTTTTTTTTTCTCAAGAATTATATTTTTCTCTTCTTTAAAATAATTTTAATCAGATACAATTTCAGTTATTCATCACATTTTTTTTAAAGTGGACATGCATAAATAAGCAAAGTAATGCAAAGTAATGCCATGTAATGCCAGTATTACACTAGATTTTGGAAAGTAATGCATTACATTACCATTACTTGTAATGCTAAATTTGTGGCATTACACATTACCAGCATTACTTTGAAAACATGTAATGCATTGCAATGCATTACCATTACATTTAGCATTACCCCAAGCCTACTAGCTGTATTCCTGTCTGTCTTATTTCGCGGTTTATTGGATATATCTTGCCAGTGCAGTGGTTGTCATATTATTTTTCTTCAAAACGCGAATCTCCATGTCTTTTCGTCCAAGGCAACGTGTTCGGGTGTACGAAATTCCTGAATGCGGTGAAGCATGAAAAGTGCTTTCGGCCTTATCTAGGGGGTGTGTAGCGATGAGCAGAACAATAGAAATCGACAACTAATATGGCGGTAGTTGGAGATAAAAGGGAAATAATGCGTATTTATGAATTCATGTCAGCTTTAATGTCAATTTGATTACAACAGATATCGATTCTAAATTCATTCAAAATCATTTGTAAAGTTTCTTGTGTTTAATTGTAAATTTGAAGTTTTGGGATTTGTGATGTTTATATGGTTTAAAAATCAAGCATGGTATTTTTTTAAAAAGAATTTCTTTTTAAGCCTGTTGTAACAATAAAGAATTGATTGTGAAAAATATCCCAATGAGATAACGCATGCAATCGATCGCGGATCTAAGGGATGGGGAATTAAACTTTTAAATGTCACTTATTAAATTTACCTATAACAGGCCTCGACCTCCCTTCCCATTAATATCCACTACCCCCAAATCCGGGATAAAATTTTCTAAATTCACGCATGTGATGAAATGTGCCTATTTCAGACCAATGTTTAATAATTAATTTCTTATTGTGATAAAGACCGTGATGAATATTTTTATATTCCCTATTAAAATTTACTGGTATCAATATCTGTTTACAATTTGCATGAGGTTTTTTTTTTCATTTAGATTGATATCGTTCCTATTCAGTCTTGATTGAACAATGCACTTTAATAAAAGGAATATATCTTATAATTATCTTTTTTTATTTAAATAAATTAAAAAACAGACTGAAATAATGATGATAGGCAATGACAAGTGATTAGAAAAGCTTATGCTATAAAAAATCTAAGTACCAAGCAGGCAATTTACCCCCCCCCCCCTCCCATCACCACCATCCCTGTATCCACCCAAAGAAAAAAGAAAGGACCTAAAACAAGTAAACATAGAAAATGTAATAAAATTTAGTCAATATTCTACGGGGTCATTTTTCTACAACCCACACGGAGAAAAATGACCGTAAGGCCATAATTTCTACGATGTAATTAAAGTATTCTAAACGGAGTGAGTCATTTTTCTCCGTAGAATAATGACCCCCGGGTCGATTATTCTACGGGGGTCACTTTTCGTCGTTACACCGGCAGGCTTGGAAAAACACCTCGAATGTATTAACATTACCGGAGGTTAGAATTTTATACAAAATGGAGTCGCTTCTTATAGTCCAATCCACACTTTGCAAAAGTTGTTTCCCTTTTCGGGGTCAACCCAAAGGTTAAAAGGTAAAAACGAACTTTTTCCCTCTTTATGCAACCAATTATTTGGGCGTCCTGTGATGAAATCTTTTGGAATTTAATTTATTTCTTCGATATGTGTGTTGACCCATTTTGGGGCAATCAAAATACAGAACAGAAGCGAATTTTTAATGTCAAATGACAAATTTATAAACCTTTAAACTACAAAGGCTACTGTGAGAAATCAATGGGTTTTTCCCCAAAGATGGCGGCCAAGGGACGTAACTTTTGTAAAGTGTGGATTGGATTACTAAAATAAGTATCGGCTAGACAGCCTTATAAGTCGCTTCTGTTTATATTTTAGGGTATCTCATTTAATTTAATGAAGTCTAGCTTACATCTCAACAGATCGTAAAATGTGTTGTATTTATATAATTTTTCTAAAAAAGGGTGGGGGTGTTATGGACGCCTAGGTAATACATTTGAGGTGTTTTTCCGAGCCTGCCGGAAAGGCCGGAGAAGTTCCGATTGCAGAGAGGCTCTCTTGTTTGTCGGAGATTAACGGAGACAATCGAGCGTCTGTTTGAACGAGACTAGAGTTCGATGTCAATAGTGTTTGGATCCATACAATTTTTAAAATTGTTTTAATTACTAATACATAGTTTGAAATCTATCTTTAAATATTACACAACATGAGTCATATGGGGTTTCCTGAAATTCTTGCCGGAAAAGTCTAACAAATCATATTATTAAAAAGTGCTTATTTCAAACTAATTGACATGCAAGATAAGTTGATTTTAAAATAAATGATAATCGATAAACTCAACTCCCGTCAGTTCTTCAGTACTTTGATTTATTATTTACAGTGCTTTATGAATGCATTATAATGATCAAGTGAAATTTGGGTGCCAGTCGTTGGTTTTTAGGCAAGATACAGGGTTCGCAATTCTTTGTTATGTAAACAGGACTCGTGCCCTGTTTTTGTTTACATAGGTTCAATATACCAGTACAAATTTTTTTAAACTGATCTGTCTATCCTCTTATTCCTTTTAAGCATGAATTAACAGTTCCTAACGATTAACACTTTCATGCTATGTTAAAAACTAGAAATTTCACTTCAACATAGAAAATGTAAACAAAAGTTTTGTTTATATAGCAAAGAATTGTTAGCTCTATAACTCGCTAATAACTCAACAAATGACACTCAAATTTTGGTTGCCTTTTTAATGCATTACTAAAGCATTGTACACACTTAAATCGAAAAAAAAATTGTTGACCAAACTCGTGACCATGCCCCTTTAATAGCCGGTTTGGCAGTGACAAAAACATAGGTGGGACAACTAGTAAAAACAGTAATATCGTGGACTATGTCCTTGCTACAACAAATGTATTCAGAATTTTACAGGACTTTGATGTTATTGAGTATTGCAATTTTCTATTCAGATGTACACAATCCTACACATCCCTGCGAATGTGTTCGGAATGTTTTCTTTATCGTTGCTGGGTATATAATAAATCCAGAGGTGCTCAAATGAAAGTTCACGAGACTTCACCGAAATTCGTTCAGTTCCTGTGAAATTTCGAGCGGTAGTGTGGGTGTTCGGATAATATTCTCAAAATACATAAGTACTGGTCGATTTTCGTATCATATCCTACTGTGATTTATGTCGAAATATCAAAATCGTTTAAGATGTATTTCTAATTTCACCATCTAGCGGTTATTTATATTAAACGATGATATTCAGAACAGAGTTATCGTTCGTGTTCAAACACGTGTAGAGTGGTTGAAAATATAAACATTGGGTTGCATAATAAAAACATAGCCATGTTTGATGCACATAGTGTACAATACCATGTTTAAAAAAAATAATGGGTGACTGTTTTGCATAAAAACTGAGTGTATCGAGCCATTTCAAGGACCATTCTGCATAAATTAGTATAGTCTGCTTCACTATTGATGTTATTACTAGGTCAATCGCAGATCGAAAATTAATTCTTAGGGGGATCGCTACTAATTTTTGCAAAAGCAGAAAAAAACACTATTTTTTGTACTGTCACAGTTATTCCTAGAACACATTTTATCCACCAATTAATGAAGATACAGTTTAAGATAAATAAATCTCTATTATTTATATTTCACTACAAGTACCTACATATAAGATAGACTATAAACACGAGGCAAGATTTTTACTACAAAACTGAAATGGTAAAATAAAACCACGTGGTCTAAAATTTAAATGACAATAACATTCGCAGTGATGCTACATGTATATCGTTTTCTTTTTCATATCGTAACATGGAACCAACCCATAGCTATACAGGTGAAAATTAAATTAAAACTGGTGTCCAGGTAAAGCAGACGACTTTTGTAACAATATCGATTGATCAGCTGTAGACGCTATTCAATTAGACTTATAGGAAATGTCTGTTAGGCCAGCATTTTTTTTATTTTTAGATTTACGAAATATTTTTCAAATTATTTGGTGAGGAGGAGGGAAAAAAAATAAAAATAAAATTGAAAAATTTGTCCGTCGAGAAAAAAAATGAAAATAAAACAATTTTTCAACAATATTTTTAAAATAAGAACATGTGTCCAGGAGCTGCCATTTTTTTAAAAATATCTAAGTAATTTTGGTTGAATTGGTGATGGTCTTATCATAACATATTTCATCCATGGGCACTGAAAATTTGTGTTGATATATTGTACATGCATATATAAAAACGAAAGTTCTTTTTTTATAAATACAAGTACATACTGTACATATACATTAAGACCAAAAATATTAAGGGAGTTTTCACTTCCTCCTTGCAGAAAAATAGGAAGAAGTGTGAGAAATAATTTATTTGATTAAATTAACAATGCTATTCACAAATTCAAAATTTAAAATATTGTTACTGAAAATAAATTGGATTAGAAGCATGTCCATAAATGTCAGTAAAAAATCAAACAAGTTTTTTTATTTAAAAAAGACTAACTAACATTTAAAATTTTATTTATTTATGTAACTATACCTTTAATAAAGGAAATGTTTCGTTATTTTGTTAGCTTAATGACAAATAAAATCATTCTATTTCCTTCAGTCATAAGACTCCTGTGTTCAGTGTGTTTAGGGTTATTAGTCCAACCCTATGACCCACTTACAACCGTTATGTAGAGGATCTATTTCCAAACGGTTAAATTATGATTATTTTAGAATTTATTTTGCAAAAATGTTTTTTAAAAAAGTAACTTATCATTTTCTTGGCGATGAGGTTTTTTTTTTAATTTACGGAATCGTGATAGAAAAAGACTTCAACTTCTCTCTATTGAGGAAATTCTGGCTAAGTTGCCGATCACAAAACTTAATAGGGTCGTAAATTGTAGGGTTGGACGAAAGCAAACAGGAGTAGGCCCAATGGTGGTTTTTTGTTACTTCTAGTGCCTGTGACTTGATCGGAAAGAACTTGGTCTTTTTAATCAATGCATGAACAACAATAATTCAGACTACACATACGCAATTGCATCAACATTTATTTTTACCAGAAAGAAAATTTCGGGTCGGAGGAAAAAATGAAATTAATAGCTAGTTCAGGTCCTTTTATTTTTATTTGAATTTTTAAAAAATAGGATTGGCGGGTTTGTAAATCGAAATTTCAAAAAATGCTGGCCTTAGTGTTAATAATGCATGCAAAACAAGTATTACTACTATAACTACAAAAATTTGTAATATTTTTCACAAAGCAGCAAGCGATACATTCGGAAATTACACTATGCAGTGCAATAAATTTTCAGAGAAAAAGTCCAGTAATAAACCATGGTTGAACAAAGAATGTAGAAATGCAAGGAAAAAGTTTCATTTGGCAAAGAAAAGTCATAATAAATGCAATTCTGATGGAAATTTAAATTATCTTAAGTCTCAAAGCAAAAACTATAAGCGGGTTGTGGATGAGTGTGTAAAACAATACAGGAAAAGCATTACCGAAAAAATTGAGAATGTGCGTACCTTCATAGCTTCTACATTTAATGCATGTAGGCTGCTATTGTGTGACATCATCAAGTAGTTCAATGGCACAATAATTTGAATTTGCATTTATGAATATCAAGTATGTACTGCTTAAATAATAGTGTTAATAACTTAATCTCGTATACATTGCCTGTAAATGGGTGTCCTATTTTATTAGATCTTTTTAATTGGTACCATTTTACTCTGCCCCAGAATATGAGTAATACAGTCAGTGTTGACAACTTTGTGTAGTTCCACCACATGAGTTCCTATCCAAGATTACTTGATGTATTTAGTAAGTAAATAATCAGTTTAAGATAGAATTAGTACAAACACAGTTACTAGAATGATTTGAACACTTATGATTATTCTTTATTGATTTATTTATAATAAGTTATTCCTGTCAGGAATTGTCAGGAGAATAGAGAGCATTTTAATTAGTTACTGACTAGCTGCAAAGATATATAAGGGAGGAAGCTGCTCAGTTAAGTTAAATAGCTCCACTGGTAGCCCTACCAATTACCTCAGACCTAACAACTGTGATGCGTTCCTCAAACCAAGATCATAATTTCTATAAAGAGTTTGAGTCATTACAAGTAGTTTGCTTTAAGAATGTTAACATAACTTGGCAATCTTAAGGTCTATTACCTTCTATATAAATATTCTGACAATTAAATTCCTGACAACCTAAATTCCTGACACTTTGAATTACTGACAACTGAGTTCCTGACAAAGTAATTACTGACAACCCCTGGTGAACATAATGTATTGCTCAATGTAAAAGGTTACTCCCATAGAAGCTCCCTGTATTAGAAGAGTTGTCCCCCTTTAATTCCCTTCATTTGTGCTATGGTGACCTAAGGCTAATTTGGCTATCTCCAACCACTCACAAGACCCTATATGATATTGTGTGATTTGGACCAAAACAGTTTTTATGTACCAGCTGTTTAATTGTTAGAGATTTAACGGTAGTTGTAAAGACATTAATAAAATGTTACAAAGTACACGAGTTATATCTGAAGCATCAACAGTGGAAAGGAGGACAATAAGGCCAGCCTGTTACATTTTAAATGTAGATTCCGTATAAAAAAATTAATTTTTCCTCTCCGCATTCTTCTGTTTATTATCATTAGATCCTTTTCTAACAGTATGATTTTATGTTGAGCATTGCAATTCTCAAAAAGATCCAAAACAATTATATATGGGATATAAACCTACATCAAACTCTGAACCCCCTGTGAGGCCCAAGAATTGTCCAGGGGCCAAAGTCTAAACAATTTTAAAGAATCACCAGGCTGATTAGAGTCTGAAAAGAAGATTTTTAAAGATTTACTCTGTATATTCCTATGTAACAATTTGACACCCCCCCCCCCATTGTGGCCCCACCCTACTCCTGAAAGTCATTTTTTTACAACTTAAAATTTACACTACGTACAAGTTTTTGCTTTCCTGGCTGATTAGTTTCTTAGAAGAAGATTTTTTAAAGATTTACTGTATATATTCATTTGAAAAAATTCTACCCCCATTGTGGCCCCACCCTACCCGATATTCACAACTTTGAATCTACACTACCTAAGGATGCGTCCACGCAAGTTTAAGCATTCCTGGCTGATCTCTAAGAAAGATCAACTCTATATATTCCTATGTAAAAGTTTAACCCCCATTGTGGCCCCACCCTACCCCAGGGGTCATGATTTTCACAACTTTGAATGATCAGAATCTGCACTGCCTGAGAATGCTTCCACACACGTTTCAGCTTTCCTGGAAAAATTTATCTTGAGAAGATTTTTGAATATTTCTCAATTTTTTAAAATAATTTCTTATTGTCTCCCCTTGAAAAAGCGTGGTCCCTACTTTTCACAACTTTGAATCCCCTTTGCCCAATGGCCCTGTGCATCATAGTGCCTGAGATATTTAATACCGGCATTAAACTCCAAAATAAGGTCACAGTGACCTACTTTTGAGATAAAGCACATTTTCTCACAAGATGCATCAGCTGATATGTTGTGCTCAAGCCAACAGCCATGCAAACTGCTACGAAAAGGGGAAACCGTATACAATACCAACTATCTGCACAGTCCAAAGATATGCATACAGAAATCATTTCAAAATTATATCAAATAAAAAAGTGTTTTCAGGTTTGTGCTGATAACATATAAAGATATAAATAACAGCGTTAGTATAATCATTTTACAGTTTATACCTCCATAAAGCTGAACAATTCGCACTTGTTTGGTGGTTCCATAGACGTCTACAACTGCATGAAGGTTTCCCTCTTGGTAAGGAATGTAGCGAGCGCATGGCCCCTGATCCTCCCCATTGATTATGAACCTCATTTCGGCCGTGTCACCGTTCACTTTATACATTATACCAATCCTACTGCCCACATCTGTTGCCAACAAATTCTTTTTGGGCACATTATATGAATTATTTCTACTTTTATTTAAAGGAAACAGTTGTTTTAAAGGTAACAATAAGCTGTGACTAAACGAGCCTTGCGGGGTCTGTATGATGTCCGTCTCACCTATGACGGACTGGTACGGTTCATCACCATTATCAGTGTCCCCCTCCTCATCCAACATGACTTTGTTATGAGATTTAGTCACAGCAAATATCCATGATTTGCCCATGTTATGGAGATCTGGAAGTGCATACTGTGGTAATTCAAAGTGATCAGCGGGATTGAATTGCGTTAGTCCTATCCTCATGTGCCCACTCCACCCACGTTCGTTCTTCTCTATTTCAACAAGGAATATATCTCCTGGTCTAAGGGGCTTTTCACTGAATGTTATTGCATGTGCAAAGCTTGTTTCTCTGTATGCCACCATGTTGTCACGGAGAAGGCAAATGTTCTGCCCATGGTAAGGATGAAATCTTGTCATTGTCAGTAAAGCATTATCTCTACAATAAATAAACATATACAAATGATTATCTACATTCTAAATTAAGTAATATTGAAATATAAAAGCATAAAATTATCATTTAACTCAAATCAAACTAATGTCTTTATTCCATAGTGATAAAAAATGAATGACAGGGAAAAAAAACTGCAAGCACTTGATTGGGTGGTATAGTTCTGCATAGCTGCAGATCTGTAGCTCTACTTGAAAATTCATGATGACATGCTGTAAAGCTACAGTGCACCACATACAAAAAAAATATGTTTATAGGATCGACAGTCGCCATTTTTACGTGCAACAATCTCCAGAACAATGTACTTCAATGTATGGAGCATCTTCGCTAGCCAAGGGTTTTCGGTCCACTTTGCTTCCCATAAACCCTTGGCGGATTTCATTACGAAAACTCGGTGACAAGCTCCATTTTATGATTGGCTGCAGCTGCGAGTAGCTGATCCAATCGCAGTGCTTGTAAATATAGAATTTAAAAAAAAACATGTGTGATCTTTGGTTCTACATTCGGTGCTTTTAACAAGTTGAGGCACAAGTTCTCGAGTACAGTGCCTCCCCAACGATGGTCTAACCAGATCGCTTTAAAAACCTATATATTTTACTGGGATTATACATAGTTCTGCAAACTTGTCAAGGCTCGCGTGATAGCATGGGAAGTAAACATGGCGAATGTAGAAGTTGCCTATCCTGTTAGTATATTCGTTCCTGCTTATGGTTATTGCTTTTAAAGGTTCAATGAGCTCTGTTTTATTTTATTTATTCACGACAACGATATTTGGTTTTATGGCATGAAAGCTTTCATATAAATCGGCGACTGTTTCACTCCCGGTACAGATCCTTACAAAACACTATGAATAAAACATTCCGTGCTTTCCCATGGTTATAACTTAATTTGTATTTAATAGCATCGTTTATTATGTTCCGATATTCGGTAGTCAACATGTTTTCAAGTTGTATTCACAGGGCGAAAAACCATCTTTAAGCAAGTCCTTAAAGGTGGCTTAAAGGTGACTTAAAGGAGCTTAAAGGCTATACAACCTTTAAGCCGCCTTTAAGTCACCTTTAAGCAAGTGCTTATAGGTCCTTAATGTCCAAACTTCTTTAAGCCACCTTTAAGCCACCTTTAAGCCATCTTTAAGCATCTTTAAGTGGCATTTACGCTCTCTTTACACTGCCTTTACACTGTCTTTAAGTGGCCTTTAAGTCAATATTGATCAAGCTGAACAATAAAAACATATATTAAATGCAAAAGCTCTTTTATAGAGATGGGAGGGGGTCATCCGAGTGATAATATAATTTCCAAGGAAGGGGGGGGGGGGTGTTCCAGGCGGTTTTAATCGTCGCTCCATTAAACACAGATCGCTACCATCAGCACCGCTCCGATGGACACAGATTGCCGTCATAAAATTCTTTATAATTTTTGGGGGGTTTCAAAATTATTGTAGGGATGAGCGCAGTCTCTGTATCTTAATATGTGCATAAAACTAATTAAAATATGTTTGTTTCCTATTATAAATTAATCGGTGAAAAAAATCTCTCTCTCTCTCTCTCTCTCTCTCTCTCTCTCTCTCTCTCTCTCTCTCTCTCTCTCTCTCTCTCTCTCTCTCTCTCTCTCTGTTCCTCCGGTTATTAAACAAAATAAAGATAATGAACCAAAAATGCATGATTTAATTTGATAATCGGTTTAAGGTTTGTATTTTTTTTTCAATTTTCATTATTTCTAACTCTAGATCTGCTAGATACATGTTAAAGATGAAAAGACTCTCAACTGCCTTTGTTATATCGGGCAGGATATTACTGCTTTGTTTGTCTAGACATAGTTTTGTTCGTTTGTGTATATCTAATTAGAGTCTATTGTTTGTCCAACTTAAGAAAACCCCTGGAACTAACACAGAATATACAAGATATACACAACAGTTGTGTCGTGTGCCCAGGTGCATGTTTGTGTATATCTAATTAAAGTCTATTGTTTGTCCAACTTAAGAAAACCCCTGGAACTAACACAGAATATACAAGATATACACAACAGGTGTGTCGTGTGCCCAGGTGCACGTCAGGGTTTCTAAAGGCGTTGAAACTTAGTATGTACGAGTATACGATAAGTCTAGTGAATAAAAGTTAATTTACATTTGTAATTCATTTTCAAAGTATTATTTCCTAGCTCTGGGTTTCAAAGATGTTACGTCTACAAATTAATGATACATGTATGTAAGAGTAAAATCTTGAGGCTAATTAATTAATGTACCGATGATCATAAATAGGGGTTGATTATTTAAATATATGTATAAGGGTAAATATGTCAAATATACCCGGCCTGGCACATCATACAATTGTATATACAAGTCATTTGCAATTGCCACATGCAGTAAATATGTCACCGGTAATTGGTAATTTTGTTTGTTATAGAATTGATAGTTTAAAAATCATGTTCATACAATTACATGTAAATATTTAAACATATTGGAACGGCGCCGCGATCATGAAAACCGGGAAATTGCGGGAAATTGAACAAATACCCTAATAGTATCAATGCATTTCATAAAAGAAATGATTTCATTTTCTTTCTTACATTTTTATAGCTATAAATTAGATGAACGTATATCTACTCGGTTTAAATTTATTAACTAAGAAAGCCTACTATAGTGAACCTAACGGTTTCCATTTAGGAATAATATATTTTTGTTCACTGAAGACCAAGTTCCGTATTTCATTCTAAATACACGCATGCATGTAATTTATAAATTAGATATAATTGATTGTTACAAACTGAATGGTTTGTCAAAATCTTTTCAAGTAAAATCATTCAATTCAGTGATTCAATATCCACTGATATATAGGATATAAAAACGCTCATATATATGTAAGTTGCCGTGGCGCAGAGGAAGTGTGGTGATGCTAGTAAACTAAGGGTCCCGGGTTCAATTCTCGTCGGGGCCGGTTTTTTTTTTTTTGTTTTTTTTTTCATTTTTCTTTTTTGAACAAAAACCGATTTAATACCTTTTCTTTCATAAAGTCAATACATTTTGTTGGAAATTAAGCACAATATTGAAATAATTTTTTTTTAATGGCTTAAAGGTGGCTTAAAGGTAGCTTAAAGGTGGCTTAAAGGTGGCTTAAAGAAGTTTGGACATTAAGGACCTATAAGTTGTCCTTAAAGGTGGCTTAAAGGTGGCTTAAAGATAGTCTTTAAGCTGCCTTTAAGCCATCTTTACGCTTTCTTTAAGCCATCTTTAAGCAACACATATAGCTTAAAGGTAGCTTAAAGGTGGCTTAAAGATCGTCTTTAAGCTACCTTTAAGCATCTTTAAGCTATCTTTAAGGAGAACTTAAAGATGGTCATTCATCCTGTGATTAATGCCGTAGTGTATATAAAACCCGTTGTTTGATTCGATTAAAATGTAAATATGCAAGGGGCACAACTCAAGTTGCTCGCTAGATAGCGCCACATAGGCGTCAGAACCGGGGGGGCTAGGGGGGGCTTAGCCCCCCACTTTTTTTGCAAAGTTATACCTAACCATTAGAAACATAGCATGATAGAGGGTTCAGCCCCCCCACTTTTTTTCGCAGGAAAGATTATCGTACCTAATTTACCTTGAAAGATTGAGAAGTTAGATTCAGAAGCATACTAGCCCCCCCCCCCCCCCCCCCCGGATTAGGAATTTCATGATTTTGAATTTTGAAAAAAAAAATTGGATTAAGTAATTGTTTTTTGGAAGTATAGGCCTACTCCCCCCCCCCCCTCCCCCCCCCCCCCCACGAATTAGGATTTCCATGATTTTGGGAAATACTTTTTTCTCAATATTTCTGAGGATTAGTCTAGCCCCCCCACTTTCAATTTGCTTCCGACGCCTATGCGCCACCACATCACCGAGTTTTCGTAATGAAATCCGCCAAGGGTTTATGGGGAGCAAAGTGGACCGAAAACCCTTGGTTAGCGAAGATGTGTATGGAGCTGTTGATCGTGTTTAACAGAATTTTAAACAAGAGGCCCATGGGTCACATCGCTTACCTGAGCAACAGTAGACATAACTAGATGCCGTCATTCGACAGTAATGCCAGCACCAAGTGTTTGCCCCTAAATAAAAAAGAAGGCCACATGCAAGTTCCGGTGATAAATTATAATTTGCATAACTGAAGGATGAGATCCCTTCCCATATCATATTACACATGTGCAGGACTTAATGTGCAATTGGGGTTGAACTGTTTGCATGTGAATTTAAGTTTATCAATAGTCTTAACATTTCATGTCATAGAAAGTATAATGGTCTATTTAATTATTACCAAAAAAATTGAAATAATGCCCCCTCTCCGCGGCGGTTGCCGGCTTTAGATTTGCTTCTGTGTGCTTACATGTACATAATCATGTGCACAGATTTAGAAATGGGGTGGGAGTAAGGGGGTCCCGACACCCCCCCCCCCCCATGATAATTCATTTATATCAATAGTAAATTTACCAAAAATACACCTCAGACTCCAATGCCCTTACAGACATGTAATTGCTCTAACCCATTGCGCTTCAATGTAAGGTAACATTATTTTCGGGGAAAATATTATATTTATACTTTATTGTTTAGGCCTATAAAAAATATTATGTGTTTATGGTAACACTGATGAAAAAATTAGGTTAGGTAGGTAGGGATTTTTTTTTAATTTATCATATTTTTTTCTGCATGAATCCTAAGAATGTCTGTTTTTGTCTCATTTAAAAATGGATTTTTTAATAGAAATAATATAAAATTCACAAGCGGATGAAAACAGACATCTAAAAATGGTAGGATTGGAGCATTTTTGTAGGTTAGGTCGGGTTACCCTAAACACACAACTTTTTTTAGGCCTTATTTCAACAGGAGGTACACTACAGCCAACGCGGATCCCGTATTTTCCCGCGACACCGTCATGGTGTTTTAATCCTTTTCGCGATACACCGTCGCGGTATTGTCATCGCGGTTATCGCGGGGCCACGATTTTACCGCGATGGTGTAAGACACCGTAACAGGCGTGTTATCTGTATTAGGGATTAAACCAAGAAGGAAAAAACAAGCGCTGTTTTAATTATTGTTCGAATTTAGAAATAAATATTATTAGAAGAAAAATTCATTATTTTCTTTGAGTTGTATGTAACAAAATGCAGATGTCCTGCTCCACCTTAAAGCTGTTATTTAAGGTAGTCCTATACTCGGCACTAAATGGGCTCAATCATTAAAAGCTTAGCTTTAAATGATAAATATACATTCTAGCAATACATATACAAAAAATATGCATGTTTACATGCTAGTTTGTTTGTTATCACCTCTCAGACGGGTGTACCCCCTTGCGAAAATTATTGACAATTATGAAATTTGCCAGACGTTCGTTTTTCCTAAAAAAAAAAAATTACCGATTTTGAGAAAATTAGAACTGATCATACAAAATAGAGTATAAATATTTATTTAAGGCATATCTCATCAATAATTTTGCGCAATTTTTTGTAAGTAAGTACGCTTTAGAGACCTGATGTATCAAAATATAATACAAAAATTGCAATGCTAGTATCGCGTTTGGTAATTTTTTTTACTATTTTATGGACTCAAGCTTAAATTCATGGTGTTTATTCTATAGATTGACATTTTAGAAAAAAAAATTGGTAAAATAAGTTATATGTTGACGGATTAATTTTCATGCTATAAGCTCTAAACCAAGTAGACCCTGACGAAAAAATCCCTAAAAATCACATTTTGCTACAGTTTTCTGCCTAGATCTGTCAACAATGTTAGATATCATTTAAACATTAATTAATTAACGATTGATTAAATTCGAAACAGCTTCTGTCTCTAAATTTAAACCAGCTTTAGTAAAAGAAAAAGAAAAGTTCGGGGGGGGGGGGGGCATCAAAACAAAGAAGATATAAGCATACCTGAGATACTGGTTAATCAGAAACTTCGTTTTTCATTTTACTTTAACAGAATCGAGTTTCTCAACATTAATCATTTCTATCTCTCATAGGATACATATATTAATACCGTTCTAATTGCTTATTATTGCCATAGTTTACAACAGCAATGTAGAGCAAAATCAATACCGGGTATCTAAAACGCTTTGTAAAAGTCGAACCAATATTGTAAAATCCGTATTATGACGTAGTGCGATACTCTGACTACTTTAACTAATAAAACAGTGCAAGGGGTTTTGAAGAATATGTCATAAAATTAATACATGCATGTTACAAATAACTGATCCTTGTCTGAAGTTACGTACACAACACAGGTCTACAGGTCTCAATAGCGGGTACTAGTTAGGTCTTTCCACCTTTCAGGTGAAAGACCTCTTGTTAAGGTCTTCCGTTTCCAACGGAAGACCTTATTGTTTTCGTTCAGTTTCTTTTTCCCTATTATTATTAAGGTCTTCCGTTTCCAACGGAAGACCTTAGTGTTTTCGTTCGGTTTCTTTTTCCCTATTATTAAGGTCTTCCGTTTCCAACGGAAGACCTTATTGTTTTTCTTAGGTTTCTTTTTCCCTATTATTATTATTAAGGTCTTCCGTTTCCAACGGAAGACCTTATTGTTTTCGTACTGTTTCTTATTAAGGTCTTCCGTTTCCAACGGAAGACCTTATTGTTTTCGTACTGTTTCTTATTATTATTATTAGGGTCTTCCGTTTTCAACGGAAGACCCTCTTGTTATTCTTCAGTTTCTTTTTATTATTATTTTTTTTCTTTTTCCTTTTTTTCTGACTCCTTTTTGGCTTCATAACTCAAAAATTTTTCAACCAATTTAAATAAAACTTCCAGGGATTATGTGCAATTATCATGCCTTAAAGATGTTAAAGTTTCCATAACAACGTCACTTCCGTTTTGACGTTACGTCATTTTTAAAGTTTAAAAAAAGTCATTTTGTCCGCGGCATTTTTCAAAAACGTTTTAAGATAGAGTCTTGAAATTTTCTGTGCTTATGAATTTGGCAATTTACATGTGCAATAAGGCTGTAATAAAAAATCCGTCACTTCCGGTCGAAACCGGAAGTAAATCAAATTTTTCGAAAAATTGAATTTTTTGATCAAATAAAAAACATATACGAGTTTTGTAGAGCTTTTTAAGCTGAACTTAATACTGAAATCCGTTTGAAAATCAGACGATCCATTACAGAGATATCGGGGTTCAAAATTTGATTTTTCCGGAAATTTTGTTTCCGCGTCCTTGATTTAAAAAATAGTGTAATGTTCATAGTAAAATTAACTCGTACCAAAATATTGTTAAGTTGTACTTCAACAAATTCGGGTTTTTTTTGTTAAGTCGTTCTTGAAATCAGAAAGGTTTATGTTAATTCGTACTTAAAATCATTCGGATTTAGTTAGGTCGTACCAGAAATTATTCGATTTTTTTCATTTTTTTAAAACTACTCTTGTTATTGGTTTAAGAGATCTGCTTCTTACAGGAACTTCCAGCTTTACTTCCGTTTTATTAACGGAAGACCCACTCGTTGCTTTGCAACGAGCTTTGCTCTAGTTATTATTAGGGTTTTTCGTTTTCAACGGAAAACCCTTCTGTTATTCTACGGTTTCTTTTTCTTTATTATTAGGGTCTTCCGTTTTCAACGGAAGACCCTCTTGTTATTCTATTGTTTTTTTTTATTATTATTATTATTCTTCTTGTTTTTCCTTCTGACTTCTTTTTTGCTTTATATCTCAAAAACTATTCAACAAATTTGCAAGAAATTTTCAGGGATTATTTTAATTTCTTGTCCCTTGAAGCCTTCAAACTTTTAGTTATTAAGTCACTTCCGGTTTCTAGTTACATCATTTTAAAAATTTTCAAAAAGTGATTTTGTCCAGCACTTTTCTCGTAAACGGTTGTATATAAAGACTTGAAATTTTCTGTGATTGTAAATCTGCGGATTGACTTATGGCAAATGTACAGAAAAAATTATTTTGTCACTTCCGGTCGAAACCGGAAGTGAAACAAATTTTTCGAAAAAATGAATTTTCTGATCAAATCAAAAACGAATATGTGTTTTGTAGAGCTTATAAAGCTGAATCTAACACTGAAAGCCGTTTTAAAATCGGACGATGCATAACAGAGATATCGGGGTTTAAAATTGATTTTTCCGGAAATTTTGATTCCGCTTCCTTGGTTTAAAAAATAGCGTAATATTCAAAGTAAAATTAACTCGTACCAAAAATAATTGTTAAGTCGTACTCGAACACATTCGGATTTTTTTTGTAAAGTCGTTCTTGAAATCGGAAATGTTTTTGTTAAGTCGTACTTAAAATCATTCGTATTTTGTTAAGTCGTACCAGGAATAATTCGATTTTTTCATCTTTTTATTTTTGTTACTCTTGTTGTTGGTTTAAGAGCTCTGCTTCTGACAGGAACTTCCAGCTTTACTTCTGACATAAACGGAAGACCCACTCGTTGCTTTGCAACGAGCTTTGCTCTAGTTATACTTTTTTTCCTTTTTCTGACTTTTTTGGATCGTTATTTCTCAGAAACTATTCAACCGATTTACACCAAATTTTTAGGAGTTATAAAGCATCAATGTCGCTACAGATTATTAAAATTTCTTATGATTGCGTCACTTCCGGTTTCAGATATGGACGATTTTGTAAATTTTTAAGGGCCATTTTGTTCATGCATCTCCTCTGAAACTAATCATGATAAAAGCTTGAAATTTGCAGGGATTGAAGATGAATGTCTGTAGATTTCCCTCCATGCTTCCAATTGCGAAAAATGCGCAAGGCCTAGAAGCTCGCCTGAACCTGAAAATTAGCACCAAATTTTTTCACAAAATTTTCGCACATTTTCCGTAATATCTTTTGACGTATAAATATTTTATTAAAACATGTAAAGCAAAAACTGTTTCAATTTGCACGGGCTTTTATTTGATATCAAGAAAAAGGGGCTGGCCCCTCAAATTAGAGGCCAAGAAGGCTCTAAAGTCTATTTGCAATAACTTTTTAGTGAACAGTAATTTGTTATCAATAATAGAAGCGAAAATGTTCATTGTACAGCTGTTTATCTATACAGTACCATACTTAAGTCATATATTACGTAATTAGGGGTTTCAAGGGGCCAGAAGTTCAGAACTTTGATCATTAATATCTGAAAAAGGAGAAATATTTTTTAAAGCATTGTAGAACAAAAGTTGTTCAAAATAATGTTTTGTACAATATGCTACCTTAAATGTTTTTGTTTATGACCCCATTTAGGAATTAAAGGGTCGGCCCCTAAAACACATTTGAACAAATATCTCAAGAACAGTAAACATTTTGTGAACACTTGTTAAACAAAATATGTTTATATTTACAAGACCTTTCATTTGATGTCAAGAAAAAGGGGCTGACCCCTCAAATAAGGGACCAAGAGGGCTCAAATGTCTTCTTACAATAACTCTTTACTGAACAATATTTTGTTATTAATTATAGAAGCAAAAATGTTCATTATACAGCTGTTCATCTATACATTACCATACCTAAGTCATATATTACGTAATTAGGGGTTTCAAGGGGCCAGAACTCAAAACTATGATCATTAATATCTGAAAAAGGAGAAATATTTTTAAAAGCAATGTAGAACAAAAGTTCTTCAAAAATAGGTTCTTAACAATATGATACCAAAAATGTTGTTGTTAGTGGCCCCGGTAAGGGGTTAAAGGGTCGGCCCCTAAAACGCATTTGTACAGATATCTCGAGAACCGTTTACAATTCATGAACACTTGTAGAACAAAAAATATGTTTATATTAGCGAGATCTATTATTTGATATCAAGAAAAAGGGGCTGACCCCTCGAATTAGGGGCCAGAAGGGCTACTAAGTCTTTTCATAATTACTCTTTTCTGACAAATAATTTGATATTAATCATCAAGCAGCAAAAAAGCTTTTATTAAGTTTAATTTAAAACCGAAACCCGTTTTAAAATCGGACGATGCATTACAGAGATATCGGGGTTTAAAAATTGATTTTTTCGGAAATTTTGATTCCGCGTCCTTGGTTTAAAAAATAGCGTAATGTTCAAAGTAAACTTAACTCGTACCCAAAATAATTGTTTAGTCGTACTGTAACACATTCGGATTTTTTGTTAAGTCGTTCTTGAAATCAGGAAGGTTTTCGTTATGTCGTACTTAAAATCATTCGGATTTTGTATAGTCGTACCAGGAATAATTCGATTTTTTTCATCTTTTTATTTTAGTTACTATTGTTATCGGTTTAAGAGCTCTGCTTCTGACAGGAACTTCCAGCTTTACTTCCGACATAAACGGAAGACCCACTCGTTGCTTTGCAACGAGCTTTGCTCTAGTTATTTTTTTTTTTTCCACGAATTTTGTGCACGCGATTTCTCGAAAACTATTCGGCCGATTTCGACCATTTTTTCTCAGATGATAGCCAGTGGTCATAATTCTAGAAGTTTTTTGAAATTTTGAAATCGGCACTTCCGGTTCCGATTTACGGCCGATTTTGTCAGTTTTTACGACCCATTTTGTGCAGACATAAACTCAGAGACTATCAGAGATAGGAATATGAAATTTTCAGGATAGGTAGACCATAGGTTGAAGTTGTGCACAATGTAGTTTTTTGGCGCCAGTGGCGCCATTTCTATGAGCTCGCCAAGGCTCGAAAATTGGGTACGAATTTCGAATCAAATTTTTCATAAGTTTTGATCTGTATCTTTTTATGAGTTGATATTTTGTCAAAACATATATAACAAAAAAGGTAGATAATCGAATGTTCTTTTCAACAAAATCAAGAAATAGGGGCTGGCCCCTTAAATTAGGGGCCAAGACACTCATAAACTCTATTACAAATAACATAAAAACGATAAAGATTTTGTAATGCATTATAGAAGCAAAGTTGTTGATCGTACCAATATCTATTAGGAAAAAAACATTGCCACGCCCATTTATTACGTAATTAGGGATTTTTAGGGGCCAAAGTACTTAAACTTTGACGAAAAATAACTAGAGAAGTATACATATTTTGTTAGACATCATAGAAGAGAAAATGTTTGAATAAATGATTTAAATTGATTCCACTTATCAAAACACGAATTTCTGTCCCCATTAAGGATCTAGAGGGCTGGCCCCTAAAATATTCAATCATTTGTATCTCAAAAGTGATCAACAATTTTAGATGGATGTAAGAACAAAAAATGTTAGTATTCATGAGACCTTTCGTATAAAATCAAGAAAAAGGGGCTGGCCCCTTAAATAAGGGGCCAAGGCACTCTTAAACTCTATAACAATTAACTTGAAAACGATAAAGATTTTGTAATGCATTATAGAAGCAAAGTTGTTGATCGTACCAATATCTATTAGGAAAAATCATTGCCACGCCAATTTATTACTTAATTAGGGATTTTTAGGGGCCAAAGTACTTAAACTTTGACGAAAAATGACTAGAAAAGTAGAAATATTTTGTTAGACATCATAGAAAAGAAAATGTTTGAATTTATGATTTAAATCGATTCCACTTATCAAAACACGAATTTCCGTCCCCATTAAGGATCTAGAGGACTGGCCCCTAAAATATTCAAACATTTGTATCTCAGAAATGATCAACAATATTACATGGGTGTAAGAACAAAAAATATTTTTGTATTCTCAAGACCTTTTCAAACAAATCAAGAAAAAGGGGCTGGCCCCTTAAATTAGGGGCCAAGGCACTCGTTAACCCTATTACAAATAACTTAAAAACGATAAAGATTTCGTAATGCATTATAGAAGCAAAGTTGTTGATCGTACCTATATCTATTAGAAAAAATTATTGCCACGCCCATTTATTACGTAATTAGGGATTTTTAGGGGCCAGAGTACTTAAACTTTGACTCAATATAACTAGAGAAGTAGAAATATTTTGTTAGACATCATTGAAGAGAAAATGTTTGAATTTATGATTTAAATCGATTCCACTTATCAAAGCACCAATTTCTGTCCCCATTAAGGATCTAGAGGGCTGGCCCCTAAAATATTCATACATTTGTATCTCAAAAATGATCAACAATTTTAGATGGGTGTAAGAACAAAAATTGTTAGTATTCTTAAGACCTTTTCAAAGAAATCAAGAAAAAGGGGCTGGTCCCTTTTTTTTGGGGGGGGGGAAGAAACTCGTAAAGTCAATTACAAATTACATAAAAACGATTAAGATTTCGTAATGCATTATAAAAGCAAAGTTGTTAATTGTAGCAATATCTATCTGGAAAACTCATTGCCACACCCATTTATTACGTAATAATGGATTTGTATACATTATCTGAAAGTGGGGGGGGGGGATAATTCTAAAATTGTATCGATTATTCATGGTAAGATTTAAAACAGAAATCGCAAGGAAGACCTACTCGTTACTCGTAACGAGATCGTATCTAGTTAAGGTCTTCCTTCTTCAGCGGAAGACCTTACTGTTTTTCTACGCGTTCTCATTCTTCTATATTATTATTTTTCTTCTTGGTAGTCACCCTTAATTTCTCAGCCATTTCTCAATCGATTTTAATGATTTTTACAGGGATGATGTCTTAGGTGAATATCTCTTTGCATCTTACTTCCTGTCTGAAAATTCACTTCCGCTTCTGAATTATCTCCCTTTTTCATGTATTTTGGAACATGATATTGTTCACGCATCTCCTCAAAAACTGTTATAGTTAGGGACTTGAAATTTTTATGCAAGATAGAGTGGTTATGGTAGATTTGCTTGCTTGTTTTAGATTTGACCAGAAGTCATCATCCTTGAAGCTCGACCGGAACTGAAAATGTTGATGTTAAATTTTTTTGACAAGTTTTACGAAATTTGAGATTTGATCACGAATATCTTTCTTCTAATCAATATTTTGCTAACACATGTAGAACATCAAAAATTAATCTATAAAAGATCTTTCAACTGACACCAAGCAAAAGGGGCTGACCCCTCATATAAGGGGCCAAGAGGGGTCTAAATTCTTTTATCTATATCTCTTTAATGAAAAATATTTTGTAATGTATTATAGAAGCAAAAATGTGTATCTTCCAGTTATCTACCTATATTTGTGAAGAGTTTTCTGATATGTTACATAATTTGGATTTTAAAGGGGCTAGAAGTCCAATATTTTGATCATTTATTTCTTAAAAAGGAGAAATATTTTGAAATGCATTATAGAAGAGAAGATACTCAGAATAATATTCGTAATAATATTTAACCACCAAAGTTTCGTTTAATGGTCCTTATAAGGAGATAAAGAGTCGGCCCCTAAAACAATCTTTCCCTAATATCTCAAAAACAGTAACAAATTTCTAAACACTTGTTGAACAAAATGTGTTTAATATTAAGGGACCTTTCATTGATATCAAGAAAAAGGGGCTAGCCCCTCAAATTACATGATAAGAGGGATCTAAATGTTTCAATCAAAGCTCTTATACATATATCAGAAACAAAACAAGGGCGAGAAGTCCAATACATTTATGATTTATTTGTAAAAGAAAAAGAGGATATAGAAATTGAAGAAAAGAGTCTGTTTAAAATCAAAGGATTTTTTCATTCTATTTCCAAATCATGTTTAGCTGGTAAATAGCAAAATAAAGGTCAAGCATGTATCTCAAACTCTAGTGATATTGGGAATTTAGTATTTTCCGTTTAATATAGAAGTCACCGACCACCCCCCCCCCCCACCCTTCATAAAATCATTCAGTTTTTCTGGCCCGATTTTACTTGATCTTTGATCTCGGACCTTTAATTTCAACTTAGTGCCATTCTAGATTACCGCACTAATTACCTGACCAATTCGTTCATTATTAACAGAGTTATGAACTTTTTGGCATTTGAGTTTTAATTTTCGTGTTTGACATGTACTGTAGAAAAAAATTCTAACTCCCGAGCCCTTCACTCAATCCTCATGAAATTTTGTGTAAATGTACCTCGGACCTCATTCTGTTTTTCTGCCAAATTTGCAGCGGGTTGAACAATTAAGAAGAAATTTCCGATATCAAGCCGCGAGTATAGCCTGTACGGGGACTTCAAATTTACACAGTGCAAGGGATGTAAGCAGCCGCGTAATATTTCTGTTGCATGTATATTTCTTGTTTTCCGTTTAGTCTGTATCTACGATAGCGTGTGAACTACTTATGAATGTTAGAACTGTGGAAATTACTGTCATCAATTTTTTTATGAATAAATTTATGTGTTACTGATTTCGTTATTTCTACATTTATAAGAATTTTATCAATCCTGTTGATATAAAACAGTCAAACATAATAGTAAACGACACAAAAAAATCACTACTCTGAAATACATGTGTAAAATGCATCAGTCATTGTTTTAGGACTTCCCCTAATTGTCGTTAACCGAATCCGAGATCCACACCTCAAAATTCTACTTTCGATTTATTTACGACGAAAATCAAGCTCGGTCCTTTTCATCCCCCTCCAGACACAAACACGCATCAACATTTCAAATGACCTCGCACTGTTACCAAACCTGAGTAGTGAGACATCTTACACGTTGTTTTTCATCTCATACAAAAATTCAGCTCCTGTCCCGGGCGGAAACGCCCCAAATTCAAAGAGAAAATCGGGAATTATTTCGCGTCAGCCATGTTTTGACGTGAACCTTCGATGATGAAATATAGACTGGCAATGCCTGTCTGATATGTGCGATATATATTTCGTACGATAGAGACAGAGGACCAGTCTACGATGAAATACTGTTATGACACATGCAAAGGCTGTGTGGAGCCAAGATGTGTTCTTTCTCTCTATTTCCTTCTCTCCATTTTTTTTTTACTTTCTAACTAAGATATTCAAAATAAAGGGGTTGTTGGACTGAAGTACAAGTTGAAAACACTCGTACATTAAGATTTTGACAAAAACATTCTTTAATTATTAGGGTCTTCCGTCTTCAGCGGATGACTCTTCTATTATTCTTTTGTTTCTTTTTCTCTTTTCTTATTATTAAGGTCTTCCGTTTCCAACGGAAAACCTTATTGTTATTGCTTTGTTCCTTTTTCCCTATTCTTCTATATTATTTTTTTTTTCTTACAAATTTTGTGCACGCAAGATCTCGAAAACTACTCAATTGATTTTTATGAAACTTGTCGATCTAATAGATGACGATGTGAACCGTATTGCAAATTTTTTTTATTGATGACGTCACTTCAGGTTTTGAGATATAGTCGTTTTGTCGATTTTCAGAGAGGTATTTTTTCGGCAGTACTCCTTTTAAACTATAGCAGACATACACTTAAAATTTTCAGTGATGGTAGACGGAAGATTGAAATTGTGCATAAAGGTTTAAAATCATTTCGATCGCAAAAAGCGCCGAAGCTCGCCTGGACCCAAAAATTGAGATTAAACAAATATCATAATTTTTTCTGGTTTTCTTTGTTTATCTCTTTTCTGAATAATATTTTGTTAAAACATATAATGTTAATTTTTTTTTTATCTGTAAGACCTTTTATTTGATATCAAGACAAAGGGGCTGGCCCCTCAAATTAGGGGACCAAAGGGCTCTCAAGTCTTTCATCTATAGCCCCTTTACTGAGATATATTTTGTGAAAGATTATAGAAGAAAATATGTTTATCTTACAGTTATGTATCCAAGCAGTGTCATGATTTTATAATGTGGTACGTAATTAAGGTTTTTAAGGGGTCAAAAATCCAAAACTTTGATCACCGATATCTCAGAAAGGAAAAATATATTTTGAAATGCAGTATAGAAGAAAAGATACTCAAAATGATCTACTAAACAATATGGATTCTTCAAAATTTCGTTAAACGACCCCAATAAGGAGATAAGGGATCGGCCCCTAAAACGCTCTTTCTGCGATATCTCAAGAATGGTAACAAATTTCTATACACTTGTTGAACAAAATATCTTTAAAAGTAAATGACTTTTCATTTGATACGAGGAAAAAGAGGCTGCCCCTCGAATTAGAGATCTAAATGTTTTCAACCAAAGCTCATACATCTAAAACAAAATAGTATCTGGCCCTTAGAATGTAGACCTTTGTCTTATATGTTAATTCACGTTTAGCCGTTAAATAGCAAAACCAAGGTCGTACATGTATTTCATGTTCTAAAACACACGGAAGACCTCCTCGTTGCTCGCAACGAGATCGTGTCTAGTTAAGGTCTTCCGTTTCCAACGGAAGACCTTATAGTTTTCGTACTGTTTCTTATTAAGGTCTTCCGTTTCCAACGGAAGACCTTATAGTTTTCGTACGATTTCTTATTATTATTATTTTTTTTTTCCACAAATTTTGTGCACGCGATTTCTCGAAAACTATCCGACCGATTTCAACCATTTTTTCACAGATGATGAAACTTGAGATGAACTTCATACATTTTTGATATTTTTTCTGTCGTCACTTCCGGTACCGATTTATCGGCCGTTTTGCACATTTTTACGACGTATTTTGTGCAGAGTTGATCTCAGAAACTATCAGAGATATGACTATGAAATTTTCAGGATAGGTAGTCTATAGTTTGAAGTTGTGCACTATTGTGTTGTTTTACGCCAGTGGCGCTTTTTCTTGGAGCTCGCCTAGGCACGAAAATTGGGTACGAATTTTTTTTCAAAATTTTCATACAGTTTGATCTGTATCTTTTTATCAGTAGATATTTTGTTAAGACATATATAACAAAAAAGGTAGATAATTATAAGTTCTTCCTAACGAAATCAATAAAAAGGGGCTGGCCCCTTTATTTAGTGGCCAACACACTCGTAAACTCTATTACAAATAACTTAAAAACGATAAAGATTTTGTAATGTATTATAGAAGCAAAGTTGTTGCTCGTACCAATATCTATTAGAAAAAATTATTACCACGCCCATTTATTACGTAATTAGGGATTTTTAGGGGCCAAAATACTTAAACTTTGACGCAATATAACTAGAGAAGTAGAAATATTTTGTTAGACATCATAGAAGAGAAAATGTTTGAATTATTGATTTAAATTGATTCCACTTATCAAAACACGAATTGCTGTTCCCATTAAGGATCTAGAGGGCTGGCCCCTAAAATATTCATACATTTGTATCTCAAAAATAATCAACAATTTTAGATGGGTGTAAGAACAAAAATTGTTAGTATTCTTAAGACCTTTTCAAAGAAATCCAGAAAAAGGGGCTGGCCCCTTTTTTGGGGGGGGAGCAAGAAACCCGTAAAGTCTATTACAAATTACATAAAAACGATTAAGATTTCGTAATGCATTATAAAAGCAAAGTTGTTAATTGTAGCAATATCTATCTGGAAAAAAGTCATTGCAACGCCCCTTTATTACGTAATTAAGGATTTGTATACATTATCTGAAAGTGTGTGTGTGTGTGTGGGGGGGGGGGGGGGGTTCTAAAATTATATCGATTATTTAGGTATGATTAAAAACAGAAATCACAAGTAAGACCTACTCGTTACTCGTAACGAGATCGTATCTAGTTAAGGTCTTCCGTTTCCAACGGAAGACCTTATTGTTTTCGTACTGTTTCTTATTATTATTAAGGTCTTCCGTTTCCAACGGAAGACCTTATTGTTTTTCTTAGGTTTCTTTTTCCCTATTATTATTATTATTATTTTTTTTTTCTTACCGATTTTGTGCACGCGATTTCTCGGAAACGGCTCAACCGATTTACGTCAAATTTTCAATTCTGATAGGTATTGGTCTGAACCTGGTTGGAAAATTTTTTTGTTGATGACGTCACTTCCTGTCTTGAGATATCGTGGATTTATCAGTTTTTATAGCGGTATTTTGTGCGGAGAACTCCTCTTTTACTATTAAAGATATGATGTTGAACTTTTCAGGGCTGATAGACGAAAGACTGAAATAGTGTCTAATGGTCATTAATCATCTTTATCTCAAAGAGCGCCGAGGCTCGCCCGAGCTTGAAAATTAAGATTAAAAAGGCGTCATGATTTTTCTTGGTTTTCTTTAAATATCTCTTTTCTTGAAAGCATTTTGTTAAAACATGTAGAACAAAAAAACTTAATTAAATCAAAAGCTTTCATTTCAGATCATGAAAAAGGGGCTGGCTCTTCAAATTAGGGGCTGAGGGGGCTCTAAAGTCTTTAAATGATAACTTTTTACCGTGAAATATTTTGTGATGCGTTATAGAAGCAATTATGTTTATTCTTAGGTTATTAACCTAATTATGGCAATCATTTACTTCTATGTTACGTAATTAGGGATTTTAAGGGGCCAGAAGTCCAAAACTTTGATGTTCAATATCTCAAAATAAAGAAACATTTGGATAAGCAATATTGAACAAAAGATGCTCAAAATATTGAGCTTAACAATCTGAAACCATAATTTCCTTGTTATGCGGTCCCTAAAAGGAGTTACAGGGTCGGCCCATAAAACGACCCTCTGCAGATATCTCGAGAACGGTACAAAATTTGTAAACACTTTTTGAACAAAATGTGTTTGAATTGACAAGAGCTTTCATTTCAGATCATGAAAAAGGGGCTGGCTCTTCAAATTAGGGGCTGAGGGGGCTCTAAAGTCTTTAAATGATAACTTTTTACCGTGAAATATTTTGTGATGCGTTATAGAAGCAATTATGTTCATTCTAAGGTTATTTACCTATACATGGCAATCATTTACTCCTATGTTACGTAATTAGGGATTTTAAGGGGCCAGAAGTCCAAAACTTTAATGCTTAATATCTCAAAATGAAGAAACATTTGGATAAGCAATATTGAACAAAAGATGCTCAAAATATTGAGCTTAACAATCTGAAACCATAATTTCCTTGTTATGCGGTCCCTAAAAGGAGTTACAGGGTCGGCCCCTAAAACGACCCTCTCCAGATATCTCGAGAACGGTACAAAATTTGTAAACACTTTTGGACAAAATGTGTTTGAATTGACAAGAGCTTTCATTTGAAATCAAGAAAAAGGTGCTGGCCCTTAAAATTAGGGGCTGAGGGGGCTCTCAAGTCTTTTAATGATAACTTTTTACCGTGAAATATTTTGTAATGCGTTATAGAAGCAATTATGTTCATTCTAAGGTTATTTACCTATACATGGCAATCATTTACTCCTATGTTACGTAATTAGGGATTTTAAGGGGCCAGAAGTCTAAGGCTTTAATGCTCAATATCTCAAAATGGAGGAAAACTTTGGAAAGCAATATTTAACAAAAGATGCTAAAAATATTGAGCTTAACAATGTACAACCATATATTGTTTTTATCTGGACCCTAAAAGGAGTATAAGGACCGAATATCAAAACAATTTTTCCCAGATATCTCAACAAGAGGCCCATGGGCCACATCGCTCACCTGAACAGCAGTTCCTTGTAACATTACATTTCGTAGCATATGCTTTTTCTATTTTAAACATTGAACTCCTTTCTCGGGACCCAGTTATGGTCCGAGGTTTATGGTTGGCTTGAACAACATAAATAGTAACATAGGAATGAAAATGTGAAGCACTGCGGTGGGACCGCACGTACACAACCTGAAAAACTGAACATAGCAGAGTTCCACTTCAAGAGGAATAACTCTCAGACTGTACAGAACACAAGAAAGATAACTCTTGGTTCCACTACATTAGAGTTTACACAATTTGAGGATCCTTGCATAGTAATCTCACAAACTGTAGCATTATAGTTCTCGAGAAAAACTTTTAAAAAACATTTTCAATATATTTTTCTATGTTAAACTTTGAACCCCTCTTGGGGCCACAGTATTAGTCCAGTGCTAAAGTTTTAATTATTTGGAATCTACATTATTTAAGGATGCTTGCCTAGTTATCTCACAAGCTGAAGCATTATAGTTCCCTAGAAAAAGATTTTTCAACATTTTCCCTCTATATTTCTATGCTAAACTTTGAACACCTCTTGGGGCCCCAGTATTAGATTGAGATCACGGCTTTTATAATTTCGAATCTACACTATTTGAGGGTGCTGACGTAGTTATCTGACAAATTGATGCATTGTAGTTCTCGAAAAGAAGATTTTTAAACATTTTCCATATATACCGGTACTTCTACATTTAACTTTAAACCCATCTTGGGTCTCTAGTATTAGTCCAGGGGTCACTATTTTAAAACTGTCGAACCTTCATTATCCAAGGTTGTATGCATGATAGTAATCTCACAAATTGAAGCATTGTAGTTCTCGAGAAGAAGATTTTTTAACATGTTACCTTTATATTTCTTTAATAAATTTTGACCCCATCTTGGGGCCCCAGTATTGGTCCGGGGGTCACGATTTTACCAATTAGGAATCTACATAATCGAAGGATGCATGCATAGAAATTCCACAAACTAAAACATTGTAGTTCTTGAGAAGAAAATTTTTAAACTTTTCCTTTATGTTTTTTAAAATGTTTAAATTTTGAACCCCTCTTGGTGCCCATCAATTGTCCGGGAGTTACAATTTTTTGAATCTACATTATTAAAGGATGTACATGTATGCATAGTAATATCCCAAACAGTTGCACTATAGTTCTTGAGAAGAAGATTTTAAAACATTTTCCTACATATGTTAAAATCTAAACCCCTACTGGGGCCCCACTTTTTGTTTGGGGGTCACGATTTTTACAATCTTCACTATGTATACAACCTTTTGTGTATGTATTGGCATTTTTGGTGAAGTGGTTCTTGAGAAGAAAATTTTTAAACATTTTTCATATGTAGTTCTATGTTAATTTTGAACCCCGCCTGGGGCCCCAGTCTTGGTCCGAGGGTCACGATTTCTACAATTTAGAATCTTCATTATACATACAAGCTTTTGTGTAAATATTGGCATTTCTGGTGCAGTGGTTCTTGAGAAGAAGATTTTTTAAACATTTTCCTAAGGTATTTCTATGTTAAACTTTGAACCCCGCCTGGGGCCCCAGTCTTGGTCCGAGGGGCACGATTTTTACAATTTAAAATCTTCACTAAATATACAAGCTTTTGTGTAAATATTGGCATTTCTGGTGCAGTGGTTCTTGAGAAGAAGATTTTTAAACATTTTCCTATGTATTTCTATGTTAAACTTTGAACCCCGCCTGGGGCCCCAGTTTTGGTCCGAGGGTCACCATTTTTACAATTTAGAATCTTCACTATGTATACAAGCTTTTGTGTAAATATTGGCATTTCTGGTGCAGTGGTTCTTGAGAAGAAGATTTTTTAAACATTTTCCATATGTTGTTCTATCTTAAACTTTGAACCCCGCCTGGGGCCCCAGTTTTGGTCCGAGGGTCACGATTTTTACAATTTAGAATCTTCACTATATATAAAAGCTTTTGTGTAAATATTGGCATTTCTGGTGCAGTGGTTCTTGAGAAGAAGTTTTTTAAACATTTTCCTATGTATTTCTATGTTAAACTTTGAACCCCGCCTGGGGCCCCAGTTTTGGTCCGAGGGTCACGATTTTTACAATTTAGAATCTTCACTATATATACAAGCTTTTGTGTAAATATTGGCATTTCTGGTGCCGTGGTTCTTGAGAAGAAGATTTTTAAAGACATGCACCCTAAACTTACTGTTTCGCAATTCCCTCCTTTTTGAAAAGGGATGTGCCCTTTATTTTAACTATTTATAACCCCCTTTCCATAAGGATGCTTTGTACCAAATTTGGTTAAATTTGGCCCAGTGGTTTTTGAGAAGAAGTTGAAAATGTGAAAAGTTTACAGACGGACGGACAGACAGACAGACGGACGGACGGACGGACGGACGGACGACGGACAACGGGTGATCAGAAAAGCTCACTTGAACCTTCGGTTCAGGTGAGCTAAAAACGGTAACCAATTTCTAAATACTTATAAGTGGTACACAAAAATACCTTTTGATTAAAATGAATGAATAGGAGCTGATCCCTCAAATAAGGGACACCAAAGGGATAGATAGTCTTACACCCATTACTCATAGATCCCGCCTCCTTTTCCGGATACGTTTCGCTGATGAAGGTCAAGAGTAAGGTCATTCCATATTCTAAAAATCGGACGGAAGACCTCCTCGTTGCTCGCAACGAGATCGTGTCTAGTTATTATTATTATTTTTTTCCACAAATTTTGTGCACGCGATTTCTCGAAAACTATTCGGCCGATTTCGACCATTTTTTCTCAGATGATTGCCAGTGGTCATAATTCTAGAAGTTTTTTGAAATTTTGAAATCGGCACTTCCGGTTCCGATTTACGGCCGATTTTGTAAGTTTTTACGACTAATTTTGTGCAGACATAAACTCAGAGACTATCAGAGATAGGAATATGAACTTTTCAGGATAGGTAGACTATAGGTTGAAGTTGTGCACAATGTAGTTTTTTGGCGCCAATGGCGCCATTTCTATGAGCTCGCCTAGGCTCGAAAATTTGGTACGAATTTCGATTCAAATTTTTCATACGTTTTGATCTGTATCTTTTTAAGAGTTGATATTTTGTTAAAACATATATAACAAAAGTGGTAGATAATCAAAAGTTCTTTTTCAACAAAATCAAGAAATAGGGGCTGGCCCCTTAAATTAGGGGCCAAGACAGTCATAAACTCTATTACAAATAACTCAAAAACGATAAAGATTTTGTAAAGCATTAGAGAGGCAAAGTTGTTCATTGTACCAATATCTATTAGAAAAAATCATTGCCACGCCCATTTATTACGTAATTAGGGATTTTTAGGGGCCAAAGTACTTAAACTTTGACGAAAAATAACTAGAGAAGTAGAAATATTTTGTTAGACATCATAGAAGAGAAAATGTTTGAATAAATGATTTAAATCGATTCCATCAATCAAAACACGATTTTCTGTCCCCAATAAGGATCTAGAGGGCTGGCCCCTAAAATATTCAATCATTTGTATCTCAAAAATGATCAACAATTTTACATGGGTGTAAGAACAAAAAATATTTGTATTCTTAAGATCTTTTCAAACAAATCAAGAAAAAGGGGCTTGCCCCTTTTTTTAGGGGCCAAGGCCTCCGTAAACTCTATTACAAGTATCTTAAAAATGATAAAGATTTTGTAATGCATTATAGAAGCAAAGTTGTTGATCGTACCAATATCTATTTGAAAAAATCATTGCCAAGCCCATTTATTACGTAATTAGGGATTTTTAGGGGCCAAAGTACTTAAACTTGGACGCAATATAACTAGAGATGTATACATATTTTGTTAGACATCATAGAAGAGAAAATGTTTGAAAAAATGATTTAAATTGATTCCACTTATCAAAACACAAATTTCTGTCCCCATTAAGGATCTAGAGGGCTGGCCCCTAAAATATTCAGTCATTTGTATCTCAAAAGTGATCAACAATGTTAGATGGATGTAAGAACAAAAAATGTTAGTATTCATGAGACCTTTCGTATAAAATCAAGAAAAAGGGGCTGGCCCCTTAAATTAGGGGCCAATAGACTCCTAAACTCTATTACTCATACCTTAAAAATGATCAAGATTTTGTAATTCATTATAGAAGCAAAGTTGTTGATAGCAGCAATATCTGTTTGTAAAACTCATTTTCAAACCCATTGATGACGTAATTAGAGATTTTAGGGGACTAAAATCTTAAATCTTTAATGTGCTGTATGTGAAAAAGCAAAACTCTTTGTTAAGCATTTTAAAGGATATTGACAATCGTATACATTATCTAAAAGGAGGTGGTTGAGGGAGAATTCTGAAATTTCATTGATATTTTAATCGAATCGTTTAAAAAATTGAACGGAAGACCTACTCGTTACTCGTAACGAGATCGTATCTAGTTATTATTAATATTTTTTTCCACGAATTTTGTGCACGCGATTTCTCGAAAACTATTCGGCCGATTTCGACCATTTTTTCTCAGATGATTGCCAGTGGTCATAATTCTAGAAGTTTTTTGAAATTTTGAAATCGGCACTTCCGGTTCCGATTTACGGCCGATTTTGTAAGTTTTTACGACTAATTTTGTGCAGACATAAACTCAGAGACTATCAGAGATAGGAATATGAAATTTTCAGGATAGGTAGACTATAAGTTGAAGTTGTGCACAATGTAGTTTTTAGCGCCAGTGGCGCCATTTCTATGAGCTCGCCTAGGCTCGAAAATTGGGTACGAATTTCGAATCAAATTTTTCATACGTTTTGATCTGTATCTTTTTATGAGTTGATATTTTGTTAAAACATATATAACAAAAGTGGTAGAAAATCAAAAGTTCTTTTCAACAAAATCAAGAAATAGGGGCTGGCCCCTTAAATTAGGGGCCAAGACAGTCATAAACTCTATTACAAATAACTTAAAAACGATAAAGATTTTGTAATGCATTATAGAAGCAAAGTTGTTGATCGTACTAATATCTATTAGAAAAACCCATTGCCAAGCCCATTTATTACGTAATTAGGGATTTTTAGGGGCCAAAGTACTTAAACTTTGACAAAAAATAACTAGAGAAGTATACATATTTTGTTAGACATCATAGAAGAGAAAATGTTTGAATAAATGATTTAAATTGATTCCACTTATCAAAACACGATTGTTTGTCCCCATTAAGGATCTAGAGGGCTGGCCCCTAAAAAATTCAATCATTTGTATCTCAAAAATGATCAACAATTTTACATGGGTGTAAGAACAAAAAATATTTGTATTCTTAAAACCTTTTCAAACAAATCAAGAAAAAGGGGCTGGCCCCTTTTTTTAGGGGCCAAGGCCTTCGTAAACTCTATTACAAGTAACTTAAAAACGATAAAGATTTTGTAATGCATTATAGAAGCAAAGTTGTTGATCGTAGCAATATCTATTTGAAAAATCATTGCCACGCCCATTTATTACGTAATTAGGGATTTTTAGGGGCCAAAATACTTAAACTTTGACGAAAAATAACTAGAGAAGTATACATATTTTGTTAGACATCATAGAAGAAAAAATGTTTGAAAAAAATGATTTAAATTGATTCCACTTATCAAAACACGAATTTCTGTCCCCATTAAGGATCTAGAGGGCTGGCCCCTAAAATATTCAATCATTTGTATCTCAAAAGTGATCAACAATTTTAGATGGATGTAAGAACAAAAAATGTTAGTATTTATGAGACCTTTCGTATAAAACCAAGAAAAAGGGGCTGGACCCTTAAATTAGGGGCAAATAGACTCCACAACTCTATTACTCATACCTTAAAAATGATCAATATTTTGTAATGCATTATAGAAGCAAAGTTGTTGATAGCAGCAATATCTGTTTGTAAAACTCATTTCCAAACCCATTGATGACGTAATTAGAGATTTTAGGGGACTAAAATCTTAAATCTTTATTGTGCTGTATGTTAAAAAACAAAACTCTTTGTTAAGCATTTTAAAGGATATTGACAATCGTATACATTATCTAAAAGGAGGTGGTTGAGGGAGAATTCTGAAATTTCATTGATATTTTAATCGAATCGTTTAAAAAATTGAACGGAAGACCTACTCGTTACTCGTAACGAGATCGTATCTAGTTATCATTATTATTATTTTTTTTTCCACGAATTTTGTGCACGCGATTTCTCGAAAACTATTCGGCCGATTTCGACCATTTTTTCTCAGATGATAGCCAGTGGTCATAATTTTAGAAGTTTTTTGAAATTTTGAAATCGGCACTTCCGGTTCCGATTTACGGCCGATTTTGTCAGTTTTTACGACCCATTTTGTGCAGACATAAACTCAGAGACTATCAGAGATAGGAATATGAAATTTTCAGGATAGGTAGACCATAGGTTGAAGTTGTGCACAATGTAGTTTTTTGGCGCCAGTGGCGCCATTTCTATGAGCTCGCCTAGGCTCGAAAATTGGGTACGAATTTCGAATCAAATTGTTCATACGTTTTGATCTGTATCTTTTTATGAGTTGATATTTTGTCAAAACATATATAACAAAAAAGGTAGATAATCGAAAGTTCTTTTCAACAAAATCAAGAAATAGGGGCTGGCCCCTTAAATTAGGGGCCAAAACACTCATAAACTCTATTACAAATAACATAAAAACGATAAAGATTTTGTAATGCATTATAGAAGCAAAGTTGTTGATCGTACCAATATCTATTAGGAAAAAAACATTGCCACGCCCATTTATTACGTAATTAGGGATTTTTTGGGGCCAAAGTACTTAAACTTTAACAAAAAATAACTAGAGAAGTATACATATTTTGTTAGACATCATAGAAGAGAAAATGTTTGAATTATTGATTTAAATTGATTCCACTTATCAAAACACGCAATTCTGTCCCCATTAAGGATCTAGAGGGCTGGCCCCTAAAATATTCAATCATTTGTATCTCAAAAGTGATCAATAATTTTAGATGGATGTAAGAAAAAAAATGTTAGTATTCATGAGACCTTTCGTATAAAATCAAGAAGAATGGGCTGGCCCCTTTTTTTAGGGACCAAGGCACTCATAAACTCTATTACAAATAACTTAAAAACGATAAAGATTTTGTAATGCATTATAGAAGCAAAGTTGTTGATCGTACCAATATCTATTAGGAAAAATCATTGCCACGCCCATTTATTACGTAATTAGGGATTATTAGGGGCCAAAGTACTTAAACTTTGACGAAAAATAACTAGAGAAGTAGAATATCTTGTTAGACATCATAGAAGAGAAAATGTTTGAATATATGATTTAAATTGATTCCACTTATCAAAGCACGAATTTCTGTCCCCATTAAGGATCTAGAGGGCTGGCCCCTAAAATATTCAATCATTTGAATCATAAAAGTGATCAACAATTTTAGATGGATGTAAGAACAAAAAATGTTAGTATTCATGAGACTTTTCGTATAAAATCAAGAAAAAGGGGCTGGCCCCTTTTTTAGGGGCCAAGGCACTCTTAAACTCTATTACAATTCACTTAAAAACGATAAAGATTTTGTAATTCATTATAGAAGCAAAGTTGTTGATCGTACTAATATCTATTTGAAAAAAATATTGCCACGCCCATTTATTACGTAATTAGGGATTATTAGGGGCCAAAGTACTTAAACTTTGACGAAATATAACTAAAGAAGTAGAAATATTTTGTTAGACATCATAGAAGAGAAAATGTTTGAATTTATGATTTAAATGGATTCCACATGTGAAAACACGAATTTCTGTCCCCATGAAGGATCTAGAGGGCTGGCCCCTAAAATATTCAATCATTTGTATCTAAAAAATGATCGACAATTTTAAATAGGTGTAAGAACAAAATATGTTAGTATTCGTGAGACCTTTCGAATAAACGGAAGAAAAAGGGGCTGGCCCCTTCAATTAGGGACCAAGACACTCGTAAAGTCTTTTACACATACCTTAAAAACGATGAAGATTTTGTAATATATTATAGAAACAAAGTTGTTGATCGAAACAATATCAGTTTATAAACTCATTGGCCGACCAATTGATGACGTATTTATGGATTTTCAGGGACTAAAACCTTAAATCTTTAATGTGCTGTATCTGAAAAAGCAAAACACTTTGTAAAGCATTTTAAAGGATATTGACAATCGTATACATTATCTAAAAGGAAGTTGTTGAGGGAGAATTCTGAAATTTCATTGATATTTTAATCGAATCGTTTAAAAAATTGAACGGAAGACCTACTCGTTACTCGTAACGAGATCGTATCTAGTTATTATTATTTTTTTTCTTACTGATTTTGTGCACGCGATTTCTCGGAAACGGCTCAACCGATTCACGTCAAATTTTCAGCTCTGATAGGTATTGATCTGAACCTTGTTGGAAATTTTTTTTGTTGATGACGTCACTTCCTGTCTTGAGATATCGTGGATTTATCAGTTTTTATAGGGGTATTTTGTGCGGAGAACTCCTCTTTTACTATTTAAGATATGATGTTGAACTTTTCAGGGCTGATATACGAAAGACTGAAATAGTGTCTAATGGTCATTAATCATCTTTATCTCAAAGAGCGCCGAAGCTCGCCAGAGCTTGAAAATTAAGATAAAAAAGGCGTCATGATTTTTCTTGTTTTTTTTTTTAATATCTCTTTTCTTGAAAGCATTTTGTTAAAACATGTAGAACAAAAAAACTTAATTAAATCAAGAGCTTTCATTTGAGATCATGAAAAATGGGCTGGCTCTTCAAATTAGGGGCTGAGGGGGCTCTAAAGTCCTTTAATGATAACTTTTTACCGTGAAATATTTTGTGATGCGTTATAGAAGCAATTATGTTTATTCTTAGGTTATTAACCTAATCAAGGCAATCATTTACTCCTATGTTACGTAATTAGGGATTTTAAGGGGCCAGAAGTCCAAAACTTTGATGTTCAATATCTCAAAATAAAGAAACATTTGGATAAGCAATATTGAACAAAATATGTTCAAAATATTGAGCTTAGCAATCTGAAACCATATTTTCCTTGTTATGCGGTCCCTAAAAGGAGTTACAGGTTCGGCCCCTAAAACGACCCTCTCCAGATATCTCGAGAACGGTACAAAATTTGTGAACACTTTTTGAACAAAATGTGTTTGAATTGACAAGAGCTTTCATTTGAAATCATGAAAAAGGGGCTGGCCCTTCAAATTAGGGGCTGAGGGGGCTCTAAAGTCTTTTAATGATAACTTTTTACCGTGAAATATTTTGTGATGCGTTATAGAAGCAACTATGTTCATTCTAAGGTTATTTACCTATACATGGCAATCATTTACTCCTATATTACGTAATTAGGGATTTTAAGGGGCCAGAAGTCCAAAACTTTAATGCTTAATATCTCAAAATGAAGAAACATTTGGATAAGCAATATTGAACAAAAGATGCTCAAAATATTGAGCTTAACAATTTGAAACCATAATTTTCTTGTTGTATGGTCCCTAAAAGGAGTTACAGGATCGGCCCCTAAAACGACCCTCTCAAGATATCTCGAGAACGGTACAAAATTTGTAAACACTTTTTGAACAAAAAGTGTTTGAATTGACAAGGGCTTTCATTTGAGATCAAGAAAAAGGGGCTGGCCCTTCAAATAAGGGGCTGAGGGGGCTCTAAAGTTTTTAAATGATTACTTTTTACTGTTAAATATTTTGTGATACGTTATAGAAGCAATTATGTTCATTCTAAGGTTATTTACCTATACGTGGCAATCATTTACTCTTATGTTACGTAATTAGGGATTTTAAGGAGCCAGAAGACTAAAACTTTAATGCTCAATATCTCAAAATGGAAGGACAACAAAAGATGCTCAAAATATTTACCTTAACAATGTACAACCATATATTGTTTGTTATCTGGATCCTAAAAGGAGTTTTAGGACCGGATATCAAAACGATTTTCCCCATATATCTCAAAAACGGTTACCAATTTCTAAACACTTATTAGTGGTTCACAAAAATACCTTTTGACTAAACTGAATGAAAAGGAGCTGATCCCTCAAATAAGGGACACCAAAGGGTTAGACAGTTGTTCACCCAATAGTCATAGATCCCGCCTCCTTTTCCGGATACGTTTCGTTGACGAAGATCAAGAGTAAGGTCATTCCATATTCTAAAGATCGGACGGAAGACCTCCTCGTTGCTCGCAACGAGATCGTGTCTAGTTATTAAGGTCTTCCGTTTCCAACGGAAGACCTTATTGTTTTCGTTCGGTTTCTTTTTCCCTATCATTAAGGTCTTCCGTTTCCAACGGAAGACCTTATAGTGATTGTAAGGTTTTTTAAGGTCTTCCGTTTCCAACGGAAGACCTTATAGTGATTGTAAGGTTTTTAGGGTCTTCCGTTTTCAACGGAAGACCCTCTTGTTATTCTATTGTTTTTTTTTATTATTATTATTATTCTTGTTTTTCCTTTTGACTTCTTTTTTGCTTTATATCTCAAAAACTATTCAACCAATTTGCAAGAAATTTTCAGGGTTTATTTTAATTTCTTGTCCCTTGAAGCCTTCAAACTTTTAGTCATTAAGTCACTTTCGGTTTCTAGTTACGTCATTTTAAAAATTTTCAAAAAGTTATTTTGTCCAGCACTTTTCTCGTAAACGGTTGTTTATAAAGACTTGAAATTTTCTGTGATTGTAAATCTGCGGATTGACTTATGGCAAATGTACAGAAAAATTTATTTTGTCACTTCCGGTCGAAACCGGAAGTGAAACATTTTTTTCGAAAAAATGAATTTTCTGATCAAATCAAAAACGAATATGTGTTTTGTAGAGCTTATTAAGCTGAATCTAACACTGAAAGCCGTTTCAAAATCGGACGATGCATAACAGAGATATTGGGGTTTAAAAATTGATTTTTCCGGAAATTTTGATTCCGCTTCCTTGGTTTAAAAAATAGCGTAATATTCAAAGTAAAATTAACTCGTACCAAAAAAAATTGTTAAGTCGTACTTGAACACATTCGGATTTTTTTTGTTAAGTCGTTCTTGAAATCGGAAATGTTTTTGTTAAGTCGCACTTAAAATCATTCGTATTTTGTTAAGTCGTACCAGGAATAATTCGATTTTTTCATCTTTTTATATTCGTTACTCTTGTTGTTGGTTTAAGAGCTCTGCTTCTGACAGGAACTTCCAGCTTTACTTCTGACATTAACGGAAGACCCACTCGTTGCTTTGCAACGAGCTTTGCTCTAGTTTATTATTATTATTTTTTTTTCCCAGTTTTTGTCCACAAGATTTCTCAGAGATGACTGGATAGATTTATGTGAAATTTTCTGGAATGGAAGAAAATGACAATATCTCGAGGCGCTTTTTTCATTTTGTCAAAAATCGTTTCCGGTCGTCCGTTTCCTGTCCCGCGTTGAAAAAGCTTGTACCAACGAGATCTCAGAAACGGTAAACACTTGAACATCCAAACTTTCTGGGATGATAGACCTATAGTTGTAGATGTGTTTAAACATTTTTGTTTTGTTCGGCGTAACTTCCGGTCGTCACCGGAAGCACTTCAAAATTTTTTGTTTTTACATATTTAATTTATCTCCCATAGAATAAAGATATTAGTATAGATCCTTTCATATGTCATCTATACAATGTTAAATAAACAAAAAAAATCTACTTCCGGTGAGATATCTCGATTATCTCAGGAAGCTTTTTTAAAACATATTTTGTACCCGCAAGTTCTCAGGTACTGTACGTGATTAAGACACGAAACTTTCACTAATTATAGACATTTGAATGAAGATGTGTTTAAACAGTTTCATTTTGTCTTCCGTCACTTCCGGTCCACAGCGGAAGAGTTCAAACAAATCAAACTGTTTATCCATAAAACTGTTTTTATTTGATAGTTTTAGCTACTTCGATGAATAATAATGTAAAATAGGAAAGTAACAAGATATAAAAAATTTAAATTTCATTAAGCACTTCCGTTTGTCCGTTTCCTGTCCCGAGACAAAAAACCTTATATCGACGAGATCTCAAAAACGGTAACGACTTCAACAACCAAACTTTGTAGGATTATAGACCTGTGTATGGACACGTGTTAACACTATTTTGTTTCATCCGGCGTAACTTCCGGTCGTCACAGAAAGTACACCAAGTTCGGATTTTTTAAAAATATGTTGGTTATTTGGCATGGAAGTAACATTTTAGTTATAAAAACCCAAAAAAGTTCTACTTCCGTTGAGACATCTCAAATATCTCAGGTAGCCTTCTTTTTAAAAAACAAACTACCCCCTAGATCTCAGAAACTTTGAGAGATCAAGACACAAAACTTGTATGGATAATGGACATTTGAATGAACATGTGTTTAACGGGTTCCATTTGGTCGTACGTCACTTCCGGTTTTCACTCGAAGTGTTCAAGCAATAAAAGGTTGTTGTTTTTTTTTAATTAGAATTTTTTTTAGCATTTTCTCAATGTGACGAACAATAACTTATCATAGGTAAATGTACTAAAATACGTATTTTCAATTTCTTAATCACTTCCGTTCGTTCCTTTCCGGTCCCGAGACAAAAACAATTTCTCAACGAGATATTATAACTAACAAAAACTTGAACATCCAAAATTTGAGGAAATACAAGACAATGTATGAAGATATGTTTACTATGTTTTGTATGATCCGGCGTAACTTCCGGTCGTCACAGAAAGTACTCAGAAATGACGTTTTGTCTTTTTGTTTTGTTCATTTCTTGGGAATTCCTTTTTAGTATAAATAATATCCATTTTCTGTTTACAAGAGAAATGGATCTTTTGTACAGATTTATACATGAGGAACGGAAGACCTTTTTGTTGCTATAGCAACAAGAGTCTAGTTATTATTATTATTTTTTTTTTCCTTTTTTTGTCCACAACATTTCTCGGAGATGGCTGGATAGATATTTTTGAAATTTTCTGGAATGAAAGACAATGATAATATCTCTAGGCGTTTTTTTCATTTTGTCAAAATTTATTTCCGGTCGTGCGTTTCCTGTCCCGCGTTGAAAAAGCTTGTCACCTCGAGATCTCAAAAACGGTAAAGTTTTGAACACCCAAACTTTGATGGATGATAGACCTATAGCTGTAGATGTGTTTAAACTATTTATTTTTTTGTTCGTTGTAACTTCCGGTCGTCACCGGAAACACTTCAAAAATTATTATTTCTACGCATTAAATGTCTTTTCCATAGAATAACCATAAAACTATAATTCTATACATAAGTTACCTATGCGATGTTATATCAACAAAAAAATTCTACTTCCGGTGAGATATCTCAATTATCTCAGGTAGCTTTTTTAAAACACATTTTGTACCTGCGAGATCTCAAAAACTATTAATTATCAAATCATGAAACTTTCATGAATGATAGACATTTGATTGAAGATGTGTTTAACCGGTTTTATTTTGTCTTCCGTCACTTCCGGTCCACACAGGAAGAGTTCAAACAAATCGAGCTGTTTATCAGTTTAACTGTTTTCCTTAGATATTTTAAGTATTTTTAATTATCAATTACGTACAAAAGGCAAGTATACAAGAAATATTTAATACAATTTACACTGAGCACTTCCGTTTGTCCGCTTCCTGTCCCGAGACAAAAAACCTTATTTCGTCGAGATCTTAAAAACGGTAACAATTTGAACAACCGAACATTGTGGGATGATAGATCTATGTATGTACATAGGTTCACTTTAGTTTGTTTTATCCGGCGTAACTTCCGGTCGTCACAGGAAGTACACCCAATTTTGATTTTTTTAAAATATTTGGTTAATAAGCATGGAAGTAACATTTAAGCTTTAGAAATACAAAAGGTCATAAACACATTATAAATAAACAACAAAAAGTTCTACTTCCGGCGAGACATCTCAAATATCTCAGGTAGCCTTCTTTTTAAAAAACAAAGTACCCACAAGATATCAGAAACTGCGAGAGATCAAGAGACAAAATTGATATGTATAATTAACATTTGATTGAACATGTGTTTAACGGGTTTCATTTGGTCGTACGTCATTTCCGGTTCTCACTTGAAGGGTTCAAAGAATAGAACTTTTTTTTTAACTTTAGATTTGTTTTAATATTGTTTTATTATTTTTAATGTTTTAATATTGTTTTAATATAAACTTACCGTAGGTAAATGTCCTAAAACATCTTCTTTTAATTTCTTAAATCACTTCCGTTTGTTCGCTTCCGGTACCGAGACTAAAAACCTTTTTTCAAAGAGATATTATAACTTACAAAAACTTGAACATCAAAACTTCGAGAAAAGACAAAACAATGTATGAACATATGTTCACTATGTTCTAAATGATCCGGCGTAACTTCCGGTCGTCACAGAAAGTACTCAAACATTGACATTTTGTCTTTTGTTTTTTTTTATTTCTTTGGAATTCCTTTACAGTATATGTTATATCCATTTTCTGTTTACAAGAGAAATGGACTTTTTGTACAGATTAATACATAAGGAACGGAAGACCTTTTTGTTGCTATAGCAACAAGAGTCTAGTTATTATTATTTTTCTTTTTTTTCCTACAAATTTTGTGCACGCGATTTCTCAGAAACGGCTTGACTGATTTTCATGAAACTTTTAAATCTGATAGATACTGATCTTAACCTTATAGGTTTTTGATTTTATTGATGACGTCACTTCCGTTTTTGAGGAACTGACGTTTTAGCGATTTTCAGAGGGGTGGCTTGTCCCTCTAAGTTCTCCTAAACTATGAAAGATATTGAGTTCAAACTTTCAGGGATAGTAGACGAAAGATTGTAGATTTACAATTTTATTTTCATTTTGATCTAGCGTTAAAGGCGCCGAAGCTCGCCTGGACCCAAAAATTGAGATGGAAAAAACGTCGTAATTTTTCGTGGTTTTTTTTAATTATCTCTTTTCTGAAAAATATTTTGTTAAGACATGTAATGTAAAAATAGTTTCTATTAACATGACCTTTCTTTTAAAATCAAGAAAAAGGGGCTGGCCCCTCAAATAAGGCGACCAAAGGGCTCAAAAGTCTTTAATCTGTAGCCCTTTACTGAACGATATTTTGTGAAATGTTATAGAAGCAAATATGTTCATCTTACAGTTATGTATCCAAGCAATTTAATGATTTTTCCATGTGTTAGGTAATTAAGGGTTTTTAGGGGCCGAAAGTCCAAAATTTCGATCACCCATATCTCAGAAAGGAAAAATATTTTGTAATGCAGTATAGAAGAAAAGTTGTTCAAAATAATGTTCTTAACGAAATGCAACCTTCAAAATTTCGTCAAACGGCTCCTATAAAGGAATAAGGGATCGGCCCCTAAAACCTTCTTTCTCATATATCTCAAGAACATTAACGAATTTCTAAACACTTGTTGAACAAAATGTGTTTAGAATTAGATGACCTTTCAAATGATATCAAGAAAAAGGGGCTGGCCCCTTAAATAAGGAGACCAAAGGGCTCTAAATTCTTCTATCTGTAGCCCTTTACTGAGAGATAGTTTGTGAAATGTTTTAGAAGCAAGTATGTTTACCTTACAGTTATGTATCCAAGAAATGTAAGGATTTTATCATGTGTAACGTAATTAGGGGTTTTTAGGGGCCAAAGGTCCCAAAATTTGATCAACCATACCTCAGAAAGGAATTTTTTTTGAAATGCAGTATAGAAGAAAAGTTGTTCAAAATAATGTTTTTAACGAAATGCAACCTTCAAAATTTCGTCAAACGGCCCCTATAAGGAGATAAGGGATCGGCCCCTAAAACCTTCTTTCTCATATATCTCCAGAGCGATAATGAATTTCTAAACACTTGTTTAACAAAATGTGTTTAGAATTAGATGACCTTTCATATCATATCAAGAAAAAGGGGCTGGCCCCTTAAATTAGGGAACCAAAGGGCTCTAAAGTCTTTTACCTATATCATTTTACTCAGAGCCATTTTGTTAAAGGTTATTAAAGCTAGATTAGGTATAATACGTTAATATATCCTAACAACATAATGATTTTCTCATCTAGTGCAAGTATTTAAAAAAAGGAATGTCAGAGAACTTATAAAAAGAGATACAAAAAAGACATTAGTACTCCACTCCTTTTTTCATATCATGTTTTGTTGTCGAAAATCAAAGTCAATGACGTCACATTTCCTTATAATAATCGTACGGAAGACCTCCTCGTTGCTCGCAACGAGATCGTGTCTAGTTATTATTATTTTTCTTTTTTTCTTACAAATTTTGTGCACGCGATTTCTCAAAAACGGCTCGACTGATTTTCATGAAACTTTCAGATATGATAGATAGTGATCGAAGCCTTATAGGTTTTTTATGATATTGATGACGTCACTTCCGTTTTTGAGATATTGACGTTTTAGTGATTTTTAGAGGGGTGGCTTGTTACTCTAACTTCTCCTAAACTATAAAAGATATTGAGTTCAAACTTTCATGGAATGGTAGACAACAGATTGTAGATTTGCAATTTTATTTTCATTTTGAACTGGATTGAAAGGCGCCGGAGCTCGCCTGGACCCGAAAATTTAGTATAAAAAAATGTCGTATTTTTTTCTTGTTTTCTTTGTTTATCTCTTTTCTGAAAAATATTTTGTTAAGACATGTAATGTAAGAAAGGTTAATATTTACAGGACCTTTCATTTGATATCAAATTAGGGGACCAAAGGGCTTTAAAGTCTTTTATCTGTAGCCTTTTACTGAGAAATTTTTTGTGAAATGTTATAGAAGCAAATATGTTTATCTTACAGTAATGTATCCAAGTAATGTAATTATTTTATCATGTATTATGTAATTACGGGTTTTGAAGGGCCAAAAGTCCAAAATTTTGATCACCCATATCTCAGAAAGAAAAAATATTTTGTAATGCAATAAAGAAGAGAAGTTGTTTCAAATGATGTTCTTAACAAAATGCAACCTTCAAAATTTCGTTAAACGGCCCCTAAAAGGAGTTAAAGGACCGGCCCCTAAAACCTTCTTTCTCATATATCTCCAAAATGGTAACAATATTTTAAACACTTGTTGAACAAAATTTGTGTAGAATTAAATGACCTTTAATTTGATACCAAGAAAAAGGGGCTGGCCCTTAAAATAAGGGGACCAAAGGGCTCTAAAGTCTTTAATCTGTAGCCCTTTACTGAGAGATATTTTGTGAAATGATGTAGGAGCAAATGTGTTTATTTTATAGTTATGTATTCAAGCAATGTAATGATGTTATCATTTGTTACGTATTTAAGGGGTTTTAGGGGCCAAAAGTCCAAAATTTTGATCACCAATATCTCAGAAAGGAAAAATATTTTGTAATGCAGTACAGAAGAAAAGTTGTTCAAAATGATGTTCTCAACAAAATGCAACCTTCAAAATTTCGTTAAACGGCCCCTAAAAGGAGTTAAGGGACCGGCCCCTAAAACCTTCTTTCTCATATATCTCCAAAACGGTAACGATATTTTAAACACTTGTTGAACAAAATTTGTGTAGAATTAAATGACCTTTTATTTGATACCAAGAAAAAGGGGCTGGCCCCTTAAATTAGGGGACCAAAGGCCTCTAAAGTCTTTAATCTGTAGCTCTTTACTGAGGGATATTTTGTGAACGGTTATAGAAGCAAATATGTTTATCTTTCAGTTAAGTATCCAAGCAATGTAATGATTGTATCATGTGTTACATAATAAGGGTTTTTTAGGCGCCAAAATTATAGAATTTTGATCACCAATATTTTAGAAAGGAAAAATATTTGTAAATGCAGTGAAGAAGAAAAGATACTCAGAAAGATGTTCTTAATAAGATGCAATTTTCAAAATGTCGTTAAATGCCCCCTATAAGGAGTTAAGGGATCAGCCTCTTAAACGTTCTTTCCCATATATCTCAAGAACGGTAACGAATTTCTAAACAGTTGTTGAACAAAATGTGTTGAGATTCAATTGACCTTTTATTTGATATCAAAAAAGGGGCTGGCCCCTAAAATTAGGAAACTAAAGGGCTCTAAAATGTTTCATCTATAGCTCTTTACTGAGGGAAATTTAATGAAAGGCTATAGAAGCAAATATGTTTATCTTACAGTTCTGTATCCAAGTAATGTAATGATTTTTTCATGTGTTATGGAATAAGGATTTTTTAGGGGTCAAGGGTCCATAAACTATGACCAGCTATATCTCAAAAAGGAAAATGTTTTGAAATGCAGTGTAGAAGAAAAGATACTCAAAATGATGTACTTTACAAAATGCAACCTTCAAAATTTGGTTCAGCGGCTCCAATAAGGAGGTAAGGGACTGGCCCCTAAAAGTTTTTTTCTCAGATATCTCAAGAACAGAGACGAATTTCTAAACACTTGTTGAACAAAGCTCTTATCCCTGAACCAAAATAGTATCCGGTCCTTAGAATGTAGACCCCGTTTTTCTATTCTAAATCATGTTTAGCAAAATCAAGATCTAACATATATCTCAAATTCTAAAATCAGACGGAAGACCTCCTCGTTGCTCGCAACGAGATCGTGTCTAGTTATTTTTCTTTTTTTTTCTTACAAATTTTGTGCACGCGATTTCTCAGAAACGACTCGACCGATTTTAATGAAACTTTCAGATATAATAGATAGTGATCGTAACCTTATAGGTTTTTTTATTATATTGATGACGTCACTTCCGTTTTTGAGATATTGACGTTTTAGCGATTTTTAGAGGGGTGACTTGTTCCTCCAACTTCTCCTAAACTATAAAAGATATTGAGTTCAAACGTTCAGGGATAGTAGACAAAAGATTCTAGATTTGCAATTTTATTTTCATTTTGATCTGGCTTGAAAGGCACCGAAGCTCGCCTGGAACCGAAAATTGAGTTTTAAAAAAAGGTCGTATTTTTTCTGGTTTTCTTTGTTTCTCTCTTTTCTAAAAAATATTTTGTTAAGACATGTAATGTAAAAAAAGTTTATATTTACAGGACCTTTCATTTGATATTAAGAAAAAGGGGCTGGCCCCTCAAATTAGGGGACCAAAGGGCTCTAAAGTCTTTTATCTGTAGCCCTTTACTGAGAGATATTTTGTGAAAGGTTCTAGAAGCAATTATGTTTATCTTACAGTTATGTATCTAAGTAATGTAATGATTTTATCATGTATCACGTGATTCAGGGTTTTTAGGGGCCAAAAGTCCAAAATTTTGATCACCCATATCTCAGAAAGGAAAAATATTTTGAAATGCAGTACAGAAGAAAAGTTGTTCAAAATGATGTTCTCAACAATATGCAATCTTCAAAATTCGTTAAACGGCCCCTATAAGGAGATAAGGGATCGGCCCTAAAACCTTCATTTGCATATATCTCCAGAACGATAACGAATTTCTAAACACTTGTTGAACAAAATTTGTTTAGAATTAATGGCCTTTCATTTGATATCAAGAAAAAGGAGCTGGACCCTCCAATTAGGGGACCAAAGGGCTCTAAAGTCTTTAATCTGTAGCCCTTTACTGAGAGATATTTTGTGAAAGGTTATAGAAGCAAATATGTTTATCTTACAGTTATGTATCCATGTAATGTAATGATTTTATCATGTATTATGTAATTACGGGTTTTTAGGGGCCAAAAGTCCAAAATTTTGATCTCCCGTATCTCCGAAAGAAAAAATATTTTGAAATGCAGTACAGAACAAAAGTTCATCAAAATGATGTTCTTAACAATATGCAACCTTTAAAAGTTTGATAAACGGCCCCTAAAAGGGCATAAGAGATCGGCCCCTAAAACCGTCTTTTTCATATATCTCCAGAACGATAACGAATTTCAAAACACTTGTTCAACAAAATTTGTTTAGAATTAATGGCCTTTCATTTGATATCAAGAAAAAGGGGCTTGCTTCCTAAATTAGGGGACCAAAGGGCTCTAAAGTCTTTAATCTGTAGCCCTTTACTGAGAGATATTTTGTGAAAGGTTATAGAAGCAAATATGTTTATCTTTCAGTTATGTATCCATGTAATGTAATGAATTTATCATGTGTTATGTAATTAGGGGTTTTTAGGGGCCAAAAGTCCAAAATTTTGATCTCCCGTATCTCCGAAAGAAAAAATATTTTGAAATGCAGTACAGAACAAAAGTTCATCAAAATGATGTTCTTAACAATATGCAACCTTTAAAAGTTTGATAAACGGCCCCTAAAAGGGGATAAGAGATCGGCCCCTAAAACCGTCTTTCTCATATATCTCCAGAACGATAACGAATTTCAAAACACTTGTTGAACAAAATTTGTTTAGAATTAATGGCCTTTCATTTGATATCAAGAAAAAGGGGCTTGCTTCCTAAATTAGGGGACCAAAGGGCTCTAAAGTCTTTAATCTGTAGCCCTTTACTAAGAGATATTTTGTGAAAGGTTATAGAAGCAAATATGTTTATCTTACAGTTATGTATCCTTGTAATGTAATGAATTTATCATGTGTTATGTAATTAGGGGTTTTTAGGGGCCAAAAGTCCAAAATTTTGATCTCCCGTATCTCCGAAAGAAAAAATATTTTGGAATGCAGTACAGAACAAAAGTTCATCAAAATGATGTTCTTAACAATATGCAACCTTTAAAAGTTTGATAAACGGCCCCTAAAAGGGGATAAGAGATCGGCCCCTAAAACCGTCTTTCTCATATATCTCCAGAACGATAACGAATTTCAAAACACTTGTTCAACAAAATTTGTTTAGCATTAATGGCCTTTCATTTGATATCAAGAAAAAGGGGCTTGCTTCCTAAATTAGGGGACCAAAGGGCTCTAAAGTCTTTAATCTCTAGCCCTTTACTTAGAGATATTTTGTGAAAGGTTATAGAATCAAATATGTTTATCTTACAGTTATGTATCCATGTAATGTAATGAATTTATCATGTGTTATGTAATTGGGGGTTTTTAGGGGCCAAAAGTCCAAAATTTTGATCTCCCGTATCTCAGAAAGAAAAAATATTTTGAAATGCAGTACAGAACAAAAGTTCATCAAAATGATGTTCTTAACAATATGCAACCTTTAAAAGTTTGATAAACGGCCCCTAAAAGGGGATAAGAGATCGGCCCCTAAAACCGTCTTTCTCATATATCTCCAGAACGATAACGAATTTCAAAACACTTGTTGAACAAAATTTGTTTAGAATTAATGGCCTTTCATTTGATATCAAGAAAAAGGGGCTGGCCCTTAAAATTAGGGGACCAAAGGCCTCTAAAGTCTTTTATCTGTAGCCCTTTACTGAGAGATATTTTGTGTCTTACAGTTATGTATCTAAGTAATGTAATGATTTTATCATGTATCACGTGATTCAGGGTTTTTAGGGGCCAAAAGTCCAAAATTTTGATCACCCATATCTCAGAAAGGAAAAATATTTTGAAATGCAGTACAGAAGAAAAGTTGTTCAAAATGATGTTCTCAACAATATGCAACCTTCAAAATTCGTTAAACGGCCCCTATAAGGAGATAAGGGATCGGCCCTAAAACCTTCATTTGCATATATCTCCAGAACGGTAACGAATTTCTAAACACTTGTTGAACAAAAATTGTTCAGAAATAAATGGCCTTTCATTTGATATCAAGAAAAAGGGGCTGGGCCCTCCAATTAGGGGACCAAAGGGCTCTAAAGTCTTTTATCTGTAGCCCTTTACTGAGAGATATTTTGTGAAAGGTTATAGAAGCAAATATGTTTATCTTACAGTTATGTATCCAAGCAATGTAATGATTTTATTATGTGTTACGTAATTAAGGGTTTTTAGGGGCCAAAAGTCCCAAATTTCGATCACCCATATCTCAGAAACGAAAAATATTTTGAAATGCAATACCGAAGAAAAGTTGTTCAAATTAATGTTCTTAACAATATTCAACCTTCAAAATTTCGCTAAATGGCCCCTATAAGGAGATAAGGGATCGGCCCCTAAAACCTTCTTTCTCATATATCTCCAGAACGGTAACAACTTTCTAAACACTTGTTGAACAAAATTTGTTTAGAATTAAATGACCTTTCATTTAATATCAAGAAAAAGGGGCTGGCCCCTAAAATTAGGGGACCAAAGGGCTCTAAAGTCTTTAATCTGTAGCCCTTTACTGATGGATATTTTTTGAAAGGTTATAGAAGCAAATATGTTTATCTCACAGTTATGTATCCAAGCAATGTAATGATTTTATTATGTGTTACGTAATTAAGGATTTTTAGGGGCCAAAGGTCCCAAATTTCGATCACCCATATCTCAGAAAGAAAAAATAATTTGAAATGCAATATAGAAGAAGAGTTGTTCAAATTAATGTTCTTAACAATATGCATCCTTCAGAATTTCGTTAAACGGCCCTTATAAGGAGATAAGGGATCAGCCCCATAAACCTTCTTTCTCATATATCTCCAGAACGGTAACGATTTTCTAAAAACTTGTTGACAAAATGTGTTCAGAATTAAATATCTTTTCATTTGATATCAAGAAAAAGGGGCTGGCCCCTCAAATTAGGGGACCAAAGGGCTCTAAAATCTTTTATCTATAGCCCTTTAATGAGAGCAATTTTGTGAAAGGTTATTAAGGCTAAATTAGGTATAATACGTTTATATATCCTAACAATATAATGATTTTCTCTTGCGTTACCCAATTAGGGTTTTTAGGGACCAGAGGTAAACAAGTTTGATCTTTTCTATCTTAATTGGAAGATATGCAAGTAGTTAAAAAAGCAAGAGAACTTATAAAAAGCAGTACAATAAAGCATTAGTACTTCACTCCTTTTTCCATAACATGTTTTGTTGTCGAAAATCAAAGTCGATGATGTCATACTTCATTCTAAAATTCGAACGAAAGACCTCCTCGTTGCTCGCAACGAGATCGTGTCTAGTTCTTTTTTTTTTCTTCTTCCTAGACGCGAACTTTGAGGCTTCATATCGTGCTCATTTCTGAACGGTTTTTGCTCAAATTTTCAGGGCTAATGGACTTTACAAAACACTATCTTCATCAATTCATAAAAGTTAGAATTCCCTTTCCGTTAACGAGTTATTCCCCTTTTAAAAATTTTTAGGGCCTTTGGTTTCCAGACAAAGGCTCCGAGACTATGATAGCAGGGAATGGGAATCCAACGAATTTGAATAACAAAGACATTGAAGTTTTATACATCGGTTTTGGTTTTTGTATTACGTTCCTTATTTAGAAAAAGGTAGGGGGTCAAAAAACAGGATTCCAAAAAGTGCGAAAATTTAGACATATTTTCCCTTATATCTTTTGAACGAAAAATATTTTGTTAAGACATGTAGAATAAAAGTTGTGCAGAATATCAAGGGCTTTCATTTGACATCAATAAAAAAGGGCTGGGCTCTTAAATTAAGGGCCAATAGCCCCTAAAAGTTGTTGCTTTATAACTCAAAAACGGTTAGGATTTTGATATGGCTGTCGCTGGAAAAGTTGTTTGTTGGGATCTCATAAAGGTCGTTTCAATGTTATTTTGTAAGTGATCTGTGTAGTATAAGTGTACAAAGCTTTACATGTTACCATGTACCTGTTTTCATTTGACAAGTTAACGAAAGTCTTTGTGCGTACAACGGGCATAAAGTTACCACAGAAAGTATGCTGGTTTATACAGGAGGCATTAATGCATAAGAAATTTTAATTTATTTAAATAAATGCTTTTTTTAGGAGTTTATATCATTGATGTTAAATTCATATAGTGCACAATCCTTAATAACGGGAATTGTAGAAACAAAACATTCTTTTTCTTTTCTAGTAAAACACAAAATATGGAATTAAAAAAATCTATGCATTACATTTTAGTTATAAACTCCATGCATTTAAAATCTACCTTGAATCAGAGCTCTGTGTGTGCCACCATTACGTAAGCTCGCCCGCGGTCGAGAAAATCGGTCACCACGGTCGCGACTGGACTACCTAGCGGTCAGCGGTTATCTAATACACGAGAGTTGCGTCTCTCATATATGACTTTATTTAGCCGCGAACTCAAGAATTGTAATAGTTTTTATTACTAAAAATCTTTTATGGATTAAACGATTGGGTGTCAAGTAAGAAATAGTTCATCTAATTAATAAAAGTTACGTCATTCTCTAAAGCAATAATAGACATAGATCAATTGTGGGTTCTAAGTTTAAAATAAATAACTTCTATTTGATAGAGTAAGGTCATTATACTGCAAACTTTTCAAATCTTCCTTGGTTCTAAGCTGTGCGTTTCTGTGCGTTGTACCTTTATGTAATCTATCCTTCGTCCACGGCCGAGGAGATCAGCCACGGCTGCATTACCCAGCGGTAAGCGGTTATTTAATACACAAGATTCGCACACCGCGACTTACACTTACATGCATATGAACGTGTTTGAGTTAATATCGCCGTATATACAAGAACTGTTTTAATTTTATGTTTGTCCTACTTATATATATTTAATTAAATATTTGAGTGTAAATGAATATTAATGAACGATATTACTCCAAATCGGAAACATCGTTAGACATAAACTAATGGTTGGTTTGTTTATGTAAACTATTTTAAAAACTGTACAAATAATGTTTTAAATCAACCCCCCCCCCCCCAAATATTAAACCTTTAAATGATGATCATCCCTCGCACATGGCTGAGGAGATCCGGCGCGAGTGGACAAGTGATCCGCGGTCGGTTCCTCTACACATTTTGCACGGACACAACTATATTTTATTATGCTTTCAATTATTATATTGGTTTAAGATGAAAAGATAAATTTATTTAACTTGTACAGTTGATTAAGCATTGATTTATACGATAGCGTACAATTTAAGGAAGTTTAAAAATCAAATTAAATTATAATCAAAGTTCCATGCGGTAGGTGCTAGCACGATAAAGGAATGCCCTGAATTGAGGCATTCGATGATTTTTTTTAAAGAATATTCACATGAGTTTAAACAACTTTAGATTAGATTCTATCGGTCACATATTAATCACTTCTGTAGTTTTTCTACATAGTCGTTCATTTCATTCACACTGAAAAATATTTAAAATTAAATTTTTTAGTCACATTCGTTAGAAAAAAATGTTATTAATACGAACAACCGATTATTATTTTTCCTATGTCACGTATCATTCACGTAAATAAATATGTTCTGTACACATACATGTACCTCAGAAAAAATTCAAATGATTAAATAAAAAAGAAAGTTGTAATTACTATTTCGGAATTTTTTTTCTCAAAGTAATTTAACATTATATTGAGAAGAACAAGACATAAAAATGAATTCAATTTTTGACTCAATATTCGTATATATTACCGGCGCTCCGTATGACGGCGTACAGTGCATAGATTATCATAATCTATTTGAATTAAGTACCATGCGTATAAATTCCCATAATAATTATTCTTTTTAATTTTCTTTCTGTTTACATTTAATTTTGTTCAAATTATTAATAAATTTTCTATCATTTAAATTCTGTGCTTCATCATATACTGATTTCGATTACCTTGAAGTCATTAATGTTCCATTGGCTATTGACAAAAAAGAGACGCCTGACCATCCAATGAAAACAAATACACAGAGTTTGATTGACAGGTTCAGCCAGGTGCAGGTCTCACCCGATGTACCGGATGTCCGAGGTTATGTGTGCTGCTTGTACACAGCCGAATGGTACTCAGTAAGAGTTATCGATGTAAATAAATAATAAAAATATATGCTTATCAAATCAAAACATGATCGTGTAAGTTTAAGTTAATTTAGGTTTGTTCCAATAGAAATCATGTTTCGCTAACTGTATTTAATATTTTTTATGTATAGCGAATTTTGATATTGTTCCAGTACTGAAACATCGCATGAAAACGTTATATATACATGTACTCTGTAACTAGGCGTGTTTTAATACATATACCTTTCTTTTGTTTGTTAGAAATTCATTCAATTTTGTTAATAAAAATAGAGTTTTGCCAATCACAAGCAGTTTTAAAGTAATGTAAAAAACGGGCGCCATTTTGAAACAATTAACTTGTCAGAGAGTTCCGAATGAAATCTGATGAACGTATCACACGGTTCTCGCACGCTTTGCTCGAAAAGATTTACACGGTTTGTCCGAAAATCTCTACGCATTGCCCGAACCGCTAAACGGTTTACACAAAACGCTAAACGGTTTACACGAAACGTTTCTCGCACGTAGGCCGCACTCTTTTTTGGTGTAGTAGTACGTTTTAGGGTCTGTAAATTTTGTCAGCACGCAACAATTCTAAACTTGCACATAGTCTTCAAAAATTTAGAAATATCTTAATAAAAAAGTTATCTTAGAGAAAATTTCACGTGTTTTGTAGGCGGGTTCGGTTTTTAAAAAAATACAATTCCTGACATGAATTATGAGTACATACTGTTTACAACAATGCTTGCTACCCTTTGAAAATTTAACTCGCCATTAAACATCTCATTTTTTAAAGAATGTTTGAAACGATTACATAAACTCTGTTCGACAAATAGTTTTCCTAAAACATTTTCTTCCTTTCTTTTTTCAAAACACGTTTTATATACAGGCGTCGAATCACAACACGTTTTTATAACAAAAGCAGAACTGAATGTTTAGTCATTATAATCGTTTGACACCATATCACATATATTTTTAACTCGCAGCAACAACGGAAGACCTACTCGGGGCTTTGCCACGAGCTCTGCTCTAGTTAGAGTCTATTGTTTGTCCAACTTAAGAAAACCCCTGGAACTAACACAGAATATACAAGATATACACAACAGTTGTGTCGTGTGCCCAGGTGCATATTTGTGTATATCTAATTAAAGTCTATTGTTTGTCCAACTTAAGAAAACCCCAGAACTAACACAGAATATACAAAATATACACAACAGGTGTGTCGTGTGCCCAGGTGCACGTCAGGGTTTCTAAAGGCGTTGAATCTTAGTATGTACGAGTATACGATAAGTCTAGTGAATAAAAGTTAATTTACATTTGTAATTCATTTTCAAAGTATTATTTCCTAGCTCTGGGTTTCAAAAATGTTACGTCTACAAATAAACGATACATGTATGTAAGAGTAAAATCTTGAGGCTAATTAATTAATGTACCGGTGATCATAAATAGGGGTTGATTATTTAAATATATGTATAAAAGGTAAATATGTCACATACCCGGCCTGGCACACCATACAATTGTATGTACAAGTATGTGTATACATCATTTGCAATTGCCACATGCAGTAAATACGTCACCGGTAATTGATAATATTGTTTGTTATAGAATTGATAGTTTAAAAATCATGTACATTCAATTACATGTAAATATTTAAACATATTGGAACGGCGCCGCGATCATGAAAACCGGGAAATTGCGGGAAATTGAACAAATACCCTAATAGTAGCAATGCATTTAATAAAAGAAATGATTTCATTTTCTTTCTTACAATTTTATAGCTATAAATAAGATGAACGTATATCTACTCGGTTTAAATTTATTAACTAAGAAAGCCAACTAGTGAACCTAACGGTGTCCATTTAGGTATAATATATTTTTGTTCACTGAAGACCAAGTTCCGTATTTCATTCTAAATACATGCATACATGTAATTTATAAATTAGATATAATTGATTGTTACAAACTGAATGGTTTGTCAAAAATTTTTCAAGTAAACACATTCAATACATTGATTCAATATCTACTGATATATAGGATATAAAAACCCTATATATGTAAGTTGCAGTGGCGCAGAGGAAGTGTGGTGATGCTAGGAAACAAAGGGTCCCGGGTTCAATCCTCGCCGTGGGCGGTTTTTTTGTTTGTTTGTTTTTTCATTTTTTTTTCTAGAACAAAAACCGTTTTAATACCTTTTCTTTCATAAAGTTAATACATTTTGTTGGAAATTAAGCACAATATTGAATTAAATTTTTTTAATGGCTTAAAGGTGGCTTAAAGGTAGCTTTAAGGTGGCTTAAAGAAGTTTGGACATTAAGGACCGACCTATAAGTTGTCCTTAAAGGTGCCTTAAAGGTGGCTTAAAGATAGTCTTTAAGCTGCCTTTAAGCCATCTTTAGGCTTTCTTTAAGCCACCTTTAAACAACACATATAGCTTAAATGTGGCTTAAAGATCGTCTTTAAGCTACCTTTAAACACCTTTAAGCTATCTTAAAGGAGGACTTAAAGATGGTCATTCATCCTGTGGTTAGTATTCGTGAGACCTTTCAAATGAACTCAAGAAAATAGGACTGGCCCCTTAAATTAGGGGCCAAGATACTCGTAAAGACTATTACACATATCTTAAAAACGATCAAGATTTTTTAATGCATTATAGAAACAAAGTTGTTGGTCGTAACAATATCACTTTGTAAAACTCATTTCTAAACCAATTAATAACGTAATTAGGGATTTTAGGGGACTAAAATCTTAAACCTTAAATGTGCTGTATGTGAAAAAGCAAAACTCTTTGTTAAGCATTTCAAGGGATATTGACAATCGTATGCATTATCTGAAAGGGAGTGGTTGAGGGGGAAATTTGAAATTTCATTTATATTCTAATCGTATCGTTTAAAAATTGAACGGAAGACCTACTCGTTACTCGTAACGAGGTCGTATCTAGTTATTTTTTTCCCCAAATTTTGTGCACGCGATTTCTCGAAAACTACTCAACTGATCTAAACAATTTTTTCACAGATGATGGGACATTATCTGACTTTTATATGCTTATGAATTTTTTGTCGTCGTCACTTCCGGTCCGGATTTACGGTCGATTTTGTAATTTTTACGACCAATTTTGTGCAGAAACTTTTAGAGATATGACTTTGAAATTTTCAGGATAGGTAGAGCATGGTTTGAAGTTGTGCACTATTAAGTTGTTTTGCACCGGTGGCGCTATTCCGTGGAGCTTGCTTAGGCACGAAAATGCGGTACAGTATCTTTTTATCAGTTGATATTTTGTTAAGACATATAGAACAAAAGTAGTAAATAATCAAAAGTTCTATCCAATAAAATCAAGAAAAGGGGGCTTGCCCCTTTAATTAGGGACCAAGAGACTCGTAAAGTCTATTACCAATAACTTGAAAACGATAAATATTTTGTTATGCATTATAAAATCAAAAGTTATTGATCTCTACATTATCGGTTTGAAAAAGTCATCGTCAGGCCCATGTTTGACGTAACTAGGGTTTTTATTCTTTATCTTCAAATTTGGGGGGGGGGTAATTTTGAAATTGTATCGATATTTCATGGTATCATTTAAACTAAAAAAAAAATCGGACGGAAGACCTACTCGTTACTCGTAACGAGGTCGTATCTAGTTAAGGTCTTCCGTTTCCAACTTTTGTGCACGAGATTTCTCGAAAACTGTTCAACCGATTTCAACTATTTTTTCACAGAAGATGGGACTTTATGTAAACTTAATACACTTTTGAAATTTTTACTGTCGTCACTTCCGGTACCGATTTATCGGCCATTTTGTACATTTTTACGACCTATTTTGTGCAGAGCCAATCTCAGAAACCAGTGGCGCCATTTCTTGGAGCTCGTCTGGGCACGAAAATTGGGTACGAATTTTTATTCAAAATTTTCATACGTTTTGATCTGTATCTTTTTATCAGTTGAAATTTTGTCAAGACATATATAACAAAAGTAGTAGATAATCATAAGTTCTTTCCAACGAAATCAAGAAAAAAAATTATATTTAAATTTATATTTAGGGGCCAAGACACTCGTAAACTCTATTACAAATAACTTAAAAACAATAAAAATGTTGTAATGCATTATAGAAGCAAAGTTGTTGTTCGTAACATTATCTATCAGAAAAGATTATTGCCACGCCCATTTATTACGTATTTAGGGATTTTTGGGGGCCAAAGTAATTAAACTTTGACGCAATATATCTAGAAAAGGAGACATATTTTGTTAAGCATTGTAGAAGAGAAAATGTTTATATTTATGATTCTAATCGATTCCATTTATCAAAGCACCAATGTCTGTCCCCATTAAGGATCTATAGGGCTGGCCCCTAAAATATTCAATCATTTGTATCTCAAAAAGGATCAACAATTTTAGATGGGTGTAAGAACAAAAAATGTTAGAATTCTGAAGACCTTTTCAAAGAAATCACGAAAAAGGGGCTGGCCCCTTTATTTAGGGTCCAAGACACTCGTAAACTCTATAACAAATAACTTTAAAACGATCAAGATTTTGTAATGCATTATAGAAGCAAAGTTTTTGATCGTAACAATATCTATCAGAAAAAATCAATGTCGCGTCCATTAATGACGTAATTAGGAATTTCTAGGGGCCAAAGTACTTACACTTTGACGCAATATATATATAGAAAAGGAGACATATTTTGTTAAGCATTGTAGAAGAGAAAATGTTTGCAATTATGATTTAATCGATACCATTAATAAAAGCATCAATGTCTGTCCCCATTAAGGATCTAGAGACCTTGCCCCTAAAATATTTAACCATTTGTACCTCAAAAATGAACAACAATTTTAGGTAAGTGTAAAAACAAAAAATGTTAGTATTTGTAGGACCTTTTGAATGAATTCAAGAAAAATGGGCTGACCCTTAAATTAGGGGCCAAGAGACTCGTAAAGTCTCTTACAAATACGTTAAAAACGATCAAGATTTTGCAATGCATTATAGAAGCAAAGTTGTTGATCGTAACAATATTAGTTTGTAAAACTCATTGCCACACCCACTGATGGCGTCATTAGGGATTTTAGGGGACTATAATCTTAAATCTTTAATGTGCTGTATGTGAAAAAGCAAAACTCTTTGTCAAGCATTTTAAAGGATATTGACAATCGTAAACATTATCTGAAAGGGAGGGGTTGAGTGGAAATCTGAAATTTCATTGATATTTTAATGGTATCGTTTAAAAAATTGAACGGAAGACCTACTCGTTACTCGTAACGAGATCGTATCTAGTTATTATTATTTTTTCCACAAATTTTGTGCAGACGATTTCTCGAAAAATTTTCGACGGATTTCCACCATTTTTCACAGATGAATAAACTTTATATGATCTTAATACATTTTTTATAATTTTCTTGTCGTCACTTCCGGTACCAATTTATCAGCCATTTTGTTCATTTTTACGACCTATTTTGTGCACACTAAAACTCTGAAATTATCAGAGACATGAATATGAAATTTTCAGGATAGGTAGACCATATTTTGAAGTTGAGCCTATTGTTTTTGTTTTACGCCAGTGGCGCCATTCGTATGAGCTCACTTTGGCTCGAAAATTGGGTACGAATTTTGTTCCCCATTTTTTGTCTACAAGATTTCTCAGAGTTGGGTAGATAGATTTTCTTGAAATTTGCAGGAGTGATAGAACAACACTTTATCCTCAGGAATTTATTTCATTTTTTCCAAAGTTCATTTCCTGTCGTCCGTTTCCTGTCCCGCGTCAAAAATCTTGTGTCATTCAGATCTCGAAAATGATAAGGACTTGAGCTTTCAGACTTTGTAGGATTATAGACCTATATTTGAATATGTCTTTCAACTATTTTGTTTTGTTAGACAAAGCTTCCGGTCGCCACCGGAAGCACTTCAATAATTATTTTTTCCTTTGCATTAAATTTGTTTCATATGAAATTGATATATAAGTAATAATCCTTACATATGTGATGTATCCAATGTTAAATGAAAACAAAAAAACTCGACTTCCGGTGAGATATCTCAAACATCTCAGAAAGAGTTTTTTTAGATAAATGTTTTACCCACGAAATCTCAGAAAGTCAAGTGATCAATACACGAAACTTATATAGATAATAGACATTCGATAGAAAATGCGTTTAATCGTTTTCATTTTGTCAACCGTCACTTCCAGTCCTCACCGGAAGGGTTCAAGCAAATCAAGCTATTTGAAAGTTTAACTGTTTTTCTTTGACAATTTTAGTAAAATTGATAAACAATAAACTACAAGTGTCTAATGTTCATGATATACTAACTTTTTATTTAGATTGAGCATTTCCGTTTGTCCGTTTCCTGTCAAGAAACAAAAACACAAAAAACAATGACTCCATAAGATCTCAAAAACGGTGATGACTTGAACCACCAAACTTTGTGGGATGATAGCCCTAAGTATGAATTCGTGTTTACATTTATTTGTTTTAATTCTTGTCCATTCCGGTCTTCACCGGAAGTACTTAAAAATATTTTTCCCAATTTTTTTTTATGCATGGACTGAATACTGGAATATAATTACACGATCTTATATATGTTAAATAAGCAAAGATATTCTACTTTCGGTCAGTTATATCATATATCTTAGGTACCTAGCCTTTTTACAAAATTGATAACCGCGAGATGTTAGTCACTGTAAGTGATTGAGACACGAACTTTTATAAATGATAGACAATCGATTGAAGATATGTTTAAAGAGTTTTCTGTTGTCAACCGTCCCTTCCGATACTCACCAGAAGAGTTCAAACAATTCATTTTTTTCACAAGTTTAACTGATTATCTTTGGTGTTTCATCTTCCATGATTAACACTAGACAAATGTATAAAAAAAAAAACCCAGCTTTTATTGTTGTAAATCTCTTTCGTTCGTCCGTTTCCGGTCTCGAGACAAAAAAACCTAGATTCACCAAGATCGCAGATTTGGCAGAGAATTACGATATTTCATCGTATCATATAAAAACAAAATCGGACGGAAGACCTACTCGTTACTTGTAACGAGGTCTAGTTATTATTTTTTTCTTTCAAAAATTTTGTGCAGACGATTTCTCGAAAACAATTCGACCGATTTCCACCATTTTTTCACAGATAATTAGACTTGATATGAACTTAATATATTTTTGATAATTTTTTTGTCGTCACTTCCAGTACCGATTTATCAGCGATTTTGTTCACTTTTACGACCTATTTTGTGCACACTAAAACTCTGAAACTACATGTATCAGAGACATGAATATGAAATTTTCAGGATAGGTAGACAATAGTCTGAAGTTGAGCCTATTGTTTTTGTTTTACGCCAGTGGTGCCATTCTTATGAGCTCGCTTTGGCTCGAAAATTGGGTACGAATTTTGTTCCCCATTTTTTGTCTACAAGATTTCTCAGAGATGGGTTGATAGATTTTCTTGAAATTTGCAGGAGTGATAGAACAACATTTTATCCTCAGGAATTTATTTCATTTTTTCCAAAGTTCATTTCCTGTCGTCCGTTTCCTGTCCCGCATTAAAAATCTTGTGACATTGAGGTCTCAATAATGATAAGGACTTGGGCATTCAGACTTTGTAGGTTTAAAGATCTATAGTTGTAGATGTCTTCAAACTGTTTTGTTTTGTTCGTCGTAATTTCTGGTCTTCATCGGAAGCACTCTAAAAATTATTATTTTTTTGCATTAATTTTATTTCACATAGAATTAAAGTATAAGTATTAATCCTTACATATGTCATCTATCAAATGTTAAATAAATAAAAAAAATCTACTTCCAGTGAGATATCTCAAATATCTCAGATAGCCTTCAAATAATTGTTTTACCCACAAGATGTCGGAAAGTCAAGCAATCAATACAACAGACTAAGAAAGATGATAAACATTTGATAGAAATGTGTTAAACCACTTTCATTTTGTCGACCGTCACTTCCGGTCCTCACCGGAAGGGTTCAAACAAATGAACTTGTTTGAAAGTTTAACTATTTCTTTGACAATTTAAGTAAAATTGATAAACAATAAAGTACAGTTGTCTTATGTTCATGAAATACTAAATTTTATTTTCACTGTGAATTTCCGTTTGTCCACTTCCTTGTCAAGCGACAAAAGAACTCCACGAGACCTCAAATACAGTGACGACTTGAACAACCAAACTTTGTTGGATGATAACCTAAAGTATGTATATGTGTTTACCTTATTTTTATTGATTCGTCGCCACTTCCGGTCGTCAGCGGAAGTACTTAAAAAAATTCCCCCCTTTTTTGTATATTTTACATGGAATGAATATACTAGTACACGATCTTAAATATTTTACTATACAATGTTAAATAATCAATTTAATTCTTCTTCCGGTGAGTTACATCAAATATCTTAAGTAGCTATCCATTTTATAAATTTGATATCCGAGATTTTAGTCACTGTAAGTGATGGAGACATGAAACTTTTATGAATGATAGACAATTGATGGAAGATGTGTTCAACGGGTCTAATTTTGTCAACCGTCACTTCCGGTGCTCATCGAAAGGGTTCAAACAATCCACGTTTTTAACAAGTCTAACAGATTTTCTTAGGTGTTTTATCTAGCATAATAAACAGTGATGTACAAGAACTACTAGCTTTTTTTCCATTAAACACTTTCGTTCGTCTGTTTCTAGTCTCGAGATATAAAAAATCTCAGATCAAGGATCTCAGATTTGACAGAGAGTATCGATATTTCATTGTATCGTACAAAACAAATCGGACGAAAGACCTATTCGTTACTCGTAACGAGATCTAGTTTTTTTTTTCCACAAATTTTGTGCACGCTATTTCTCGGAAACTATCCAACCGATTTACACCACTTTTTTCACAGATAATAGGGAATGATCTGAATTTATTTTGTTTTTAATATTTTTGCCTTCATCACTTCCGGTAACGATTTATTGCTGATTTTGTCACTTTTTCGACCCATTTTGTGCATGCTTCATCTCGAAAACTATCAGAGACATGAATATGAAATTTTTACGCCATTGGCGCCATTCTAAAGAGCTCACTATGGCTCGAAAGTTGGGTACGAATTTTGTTCCCATTCTTTGTACACACGATTTCTCAGAGATGGCTCGTTGGATTTTTTTAAAATATTTAGGAGTGATAGAAAAAAAATATATCTGGAGTATTCATATTTCATTTTTTCAAAGTTCATTTCCGGTCGTCCGTTTCCTGTCCCACGACAAAAAGCTTGTGACATTCAGATCTCAAAAATGATAAGGACTTGAGCATTCACACTTTGTAGGATTATAGACCTATAGTTGTAGATGTCTTTCAACTATTTTGTTTTGTCCGTCATAACTTCCGGCCTTCACAGGAAGCACTTCAATAATTATTTTTTCTTTTGCATTAAATTTGTTTCATATGAAATTGAAATATAAGTAATAATCCTTACATAAGTGATGTATCAGATGTAAAATGAAAACAAAAATTCGACTTCCAGTGAGATATCTCAAACATCTCAGAAAGCGTTTTTTTTAGATAAATGTTTTACCCACGAAATCTCAGAAAGTCAAGCGATCAATACACGAAACTTATATAGATAATAGACATTCGATAGAAAATGCGTTTAATCGTTTTCAGTTTGTCAACCGTCACTTCCGGTCCTCACCGGAAGGGTTCAAGCAAATCAAGCTATTTGAAAGTTTCACTGTTTTTCTTTGACAATTTTAGTAAAATTAAAAAAAGAATAAAGAACATGTGTCTAATGTTCATGAGTTTTTATTTTCACTGAGGATTTCCGTTTGTCCGTTTCCTGTCAAGAGACATAAAACAATGACTCCACGAGATCTCAAAAACGGTGATGACTTAAACAACTAAATTTTGTGGTATGATAGCCCTAAGTATGTATCCGTTTTTACATTATTTTGTTTGAATCGTCGTCACTTCCGGTCGTCACCGGAAGCCCTTTAAAATATTTTTTCCTTATTTTTTTTGGCATGGATAAATACCGGTATATCATTACACGATCCTATATATGTTAAAAAGCAAACATATTTTACTTCCGGTGAGTTATATCAAATGTCTTAGGTACCTATCCTTTTTACAAATTTGATACCCGCGAGATTTTAGACACTGTGATTGAGATACGAACTTTTATGAATGATAGACAATTGATCGAAGATGTGTTTTACGGGTTTCTTTTGTCAACCGTCACTTCCGGTACTCACGAGAAGAGTTTATACAGTTCATGTTTTTAACGAGTTGAACTGATTGTCTTTGGTGGTTTATCTAGGACGATAAACAGTGATGTACACTAGGAAAATGTATAAAAAAAAAAATTATTTTCATTAATCACTTTCGTTCGTCCGTTTCCGGTCTGAAGACAAAAAACCTAGTTTCAACAGGATCTCGGATTTGGCAGGGAGTATCGATATTACATCGTATCGTATAAAACAAAATCGGACGGAAGACCTACTCGTTACTCGTAACGAGATCTATTTTTTTTCCCTTTTTTTGTCCACAAGATTTCTCAGAGATGGCTTGATAGATTTTCTTCAAATTTTTAGGACTAATAGAAAGTGATAATATCTCGAGGCTTTTTTTCATTTTTTCAAAATTCACTTCCTGTCGTCCGTTTCCTGTCCCGCGTCAAAAAACCTTGTTCCCTCGAGATCTCAGAATCAGCAAATACTTGAACATCTAAATTTTGTGGGATGATAGACCTATATCTGTAGATGTGTTTAAACTATTTTGTTTTTTTTCGTCGTAACTTCCGGTCGTCACCGGAAGCACTTAAAAAATAATAACTTTTACGCATTAAATTCTTTTTCCATAGAATAAATATATAAGTATAAATCTTTACAAAGGTTATGTATGCAATATTATATCAACAAAAAAGTTCTACTTCCGGTGAGATATCTCAAGTATCTCAGGTTTCTTTTTTTAAACACATTTTGTACCCACGAGATCTCAGAAACTATTAATGATCGAGCCCAATAACTTTCATGGATGGGTAACATTTGATTGAAAATATGTTTAACCGGTTTCATTTTTTCTTTCGTCACTTCCGGTTCACACAGGAAGAGTTCAAACAAATCGAGCTGTTTATCAGTTTAACTGTTTTTCTTTGATATTTGTTGTTAGCTCAATGAACAATAATGTACAAAGGGCAAGTATACAAGAAATATTTAATACAATTTACATTGAGAAATTCCGTTTGTCCGTTTCCCGTCCCGCAACAAAAAACCTTGTCACCCTTAAATATCAGATACGATAAAGACTTGAACATCCAACCTTTGAGGGATGATAGACCTTGTTGTAGATGTGTTTAAACATTTTTGTTTAGTTCTGCATAACTTCCGGTCGTCACTGGAAGCACTTCCAATTTTTTTATTTTTACCTATTTAATTAATTTCCCGTAGAATAAAGATATTAGTATAATTCCTTACATATGTCATCTATGCAATTTTAAATCAAAAAAAAAATCTACTTCCGGTGAGATATCTCAATCATCTCAGGTAGCGTTTTTAAAGCACATGTTATACCCTCGAGATCTCAGAAACTATAAGTGATCAAGACACGAAACTTTTATGGATGATAGACATTTGATTGAAGATGTGTTTAACTGGTTTCATTTTGTCTTCCGTCACTTCCAGTCCACACCGGAAGAGTTAAAATAAATCGAGTTGTTTATCAGTTTTACTGTTTTCATTTGATATTTTTAGTTAGATAAATGAAAAATAATGAACAAAAGGCAAGTATACAAGAAATATTTAATACAATTTACATTGAACACTTCCGTTTGCCCATTTCCTGTCCAGAGACAAAAAACTTATTTCGACGAGATCTCAAAAACGGTAACGACTTGAACAACCAAACTGTGTGGGATGATAGACTTATGTATGAACAAGTGTTAACACTATTTTGTTTTATCCGGCGTAACTTCCGGTCGTCACAGGAAGTACACCCAATTTTGATTTTTTAAAAATATTTTGGTTATTTAGCATCGAAGTAACATTTTAGCTATAAAAAAAAAATACAAAAGGTCATCTACACATGGTAAAAAAAAGTTCTACTCCCGGTGAGACATCTCAAATATCTCAGGTAGCCTCCTTTTTTTTAAAACAAAGTATCCACAAGATCTCAGAAACTGTGATATATCAAGACACAAAACTTATATAGATAATGGACATTGAATGAACGTGTGTTTAACGGGTTTCATTTGGTCCTACGTCATTTCCGGTTTTTACTCGAAGCGTTCAAGCAATAGAACTTCTTTTTTAAACTTTTAACTTTTTTTAAACATTTTACTCCATGTGATGAACAGTAACGTACCGTAGGTTAATGTACTAAAATATCTAGTTTCAATTTCTTAAATCACTTCCGTTTGTTCGTTTCCGGTCCCGAGACAAAAACCTTTTTTAACGCGATATTATAACTAACAAAAACTTGAACATCCAAACTTTGAGGAAAGACAAAATGTATATATTATAACCATTTTCTGTTTTCAAGATAGCTGGATTTTTTGTGCAGATCAATACATGAGGAACGGAAGACCTTTTTGTTGAGTCTAGTTATTATTGTTTTTGCTTTGTTTCTTTTTCACTATTATTATTTTTCTTATTTTTTTCTTACAAATTTTCTCCGCGCGAGTTTTCGGAAATGGCTCAGCTGATTTTCGTAAAACTTTCAGATCTGATAGATATTGATCTGAACCTTATTGGAATTTTTTTATATTGATAACGTCATTTCCGTTTCCGATATTTTAACGTGAGAGCGATTTTTGGAGGCTTAGTTTGTCCATGCAACTACTCCTTAACTATAAAAGATATTGAATTTTTTTCATGGATTGTAGACAAAAGATTGTAGATGTGTATGATGTCTATCAAAGGACTATCTGCGGTATGGTCTAATATCTGCTCCCAATTTTAACCAATTTTTAAATAGTGTCGTATAAAACTCAAATCTTCATAAATCATTTTTCAGTAGACGCCTATCACTTTAATCTTGATTTTAACCACCATTGCTCATTGGCTATTTATCTATGACGTCAACTTTATGACCTTATTCCCGCAAATTTGCAAACGGATGAAAATATTCTCATTTTTGCTATATATATTGCATTTGGAAGTATAGAGCGCAGGTCTGCTCAAGTAAGATTTTTACATATGTTTTTCTTCAGATAATTATACACATTATACTAAAAATGGTACTTGAGCAAGCCTGCGCTTAATGTTTCCCAGTCGAAAAATCATCGGAAAACACCCATTTTTGCCTCAAAACATCAATTTATAAAAATTAGGCAATCTTCATGACGTCATTTCTACACTATGACGTCACTGTTGTGATAAACTTTTGCACCCTTATTTTTAATATGATTCTAACTATCTTCACACTTATTTTTAAAGCGCTTTATAAAACTTTAATTTGGGGGGCAAGAAATGCATAAAACTGCACATAGTCCTTTGTCTGATTAAGAAGGCGTCGAAGCTCGCCTGGACCTGAAAATTGAGTTTAAAAAAACATCGTAATTTTTCTAGGTTTTCTGTGCTTATCTCTTTTCTGAAAAATATTTTGTTAAAACATGTATTGCAAAAAAAGTTTATATTCACGGGACCTTTTATTTGAAACCAAGAAAAAGGGGTTGGACCCTCAAATTAGGGGACCAAAGGGCTCTAAAGTCTTTAATCTGTATTCCTTAACTGAGGGATATTTTGTGAAATGTTACAGAAGCAAATATGTTCATCTCACAGTTATGTATCTAAGCAATGCAATGATTTTTATCATGTGTTTTAACTTTTTTTAAACATTTTACTCAATGTGATGAACAGTTAGCTGCAGATCTGTAGCTCTCTGGTTGAAAAAATTCGGATAGACAAACCAGAGAGCTACAGTTCCAAGCGTTGTAAAAACCTCCGATTTACGCCGCCGTTTTTGTGTCGCTCGCTTCGGGAATTATATCTGACTTTTTAAGCATTCAACCGCCTAAAAAACTGGATTTATTAATTAAACATATAGTTTACCCTAACTCTGCTAACTTTGTTTTCCTTTCAATGGTTCACAACGGCCATCCTTCGCCTTGGAATGTCATCGTTTTAAAAAAAACTCGCCTTATGACAACCATGTTTACCTAGTAGCGAGATCTCGGGTGCGTCGATTTACCCAAATGGACCCAAATGGACCCAAATTCAAGCGGAAAACAATTATAATAAAATCCTCATAATTTAGGGAAATTTGGAAAAATAAAAGCCGAAGGTCCATAACAATAATTAAAATTATTTTAAAAAGTTGTTTTATTTTTATATAATATATATATTTATATTATTTGAATATAATTACATACATTATATACTTTTACAAATCGAGATAAAATGTTCATCTTTATTTTTCAAAAACAATTTTAAAAGATATACTGAAATAATTTTAATTATTGTTTTGGACCTTCGGCTTTTATTTTTCCAAATTTCCCTAAATTATGAGGATTTTATTATAATTGTTTTCCGCTTGAATCGCCATTTGAGTCGCCATTTGGGTCTTTATTTTTCTTAATAACGGCTAACAACCCCATGAAATGACTAAAACAAGTGATAATATTAGTAATAAGGATTTTATCATAATTGTTTTCCACTTTAATCGCCATTTGGGTCCATTTGGGTTCATTTGGGTCCATTTGGGTTAATCGACGCACCCGAGATCTCGCTACTAGGTAAACATGGTTGTCATAAGGCGAGTTTTTTAAAACGATGACATTCCAAGGCGAAGGATGGCCGTTGTGAACCATTGAAAGGAAAACAAAGTTAGCAGAGTTAGGGTAAACTATATGTTTAATTAATAAATCCAATTTTTTAGGCGGTTGAATGCTTTTAAAGTCGGATATAATTCCCGAAGCGAGCGACACAAAAACGGCGGCGTAAATTGGAGGTTTTTACAACGCTTGGAACTGTAGCTCTCTGGTTTGTCTATCCGAATTTTTTCAACCAGAGAGCTACAGATCTGCAGCTAATGAACAGTAACGTACCGTGGGTAAATGTACTAAAAGCCCTTTTTGGAACAGGTCACATGTTTCATAGATATATTACAAATGAAACACAGAGGTAGCTTCAGATGCAGAGCCTGATCTCCATAATCAAGGATGCTAAAAAAAATCTCCTACCTCACTCAAACCTGCTTGATAGATAGATGTGTTTGTTGTTAAATGATATAATATGATTCCTTTTCCTAAGGATTGTATAATATGATACACTATTGTTTAATGTGATACTATATAATATTATATGTTATATTGTAAAAAGTTATATGATACAATATATAATATTGTATAATTTTTTTGATATTCTATGATATGATATTGTATCTTGATATTGTTATGTATAGTATTGTATATTATGATACAAATGAATATTGTATAATACGATTATATTGTATTATTTATTTTATTATGACATGATACTGTTACATATGATATTGCAATATAAAATGTTGTATTATATGATATGATATTGTATCATACCATATTGTATAAAATGAAATTGGTTTCTATAATATAGTATTATATAGTATGAAATTGTATTATATGATATTGTTATTTTATATAACATCATATCAAACGATATTGTATAATATGATATTGGTTTATATTATATATGATTATATCACAGGAAATTGTTTTATATGATATTGTAAAATATATTTTTGTATCATATGATACAATTTATATAATATGATATTGTATTATATAATATTTTACTTTTTCACATGATATTGTATAATTTGATATGATACAATGTTGTATCAAATCATTTTATATAATGTATCAAATATGATATCATACAGTATCATACAATACAATATCATACAATATTATACAATATAATAGCATATGTTACAATATCATTATGTATTATGTGATATGATATTGTTTTCTATAATACTATATTGTATTATATATAATGATATTGTATTATGTGGTAAAATACAATTAATTATACACAATACAATGTCATATCACATGTTACAATATCATATATCATCATTGTTTATTACATTATTTTATTGTATTATATGATATATATTGTAACATTAATGTAAGTATGATAGGATGCAATATTGTATTTTATATTATTGTATTGATAAATGTTGTATCTTTTAATACCGTATGAAATTAACATATGATTATCATACAATATTTTAACAGATAATATACGATATTGTCTCAATTGAAAACAGTATTCATCAATATCCAAGATCATAAAGTATGATTTTCATATAAAATGATAAAGGTGGTCTCATACAGGTGATGCCTCATAAAGGTGATGCCTCGTCTCGGTGAGCTGTGTAATCTGTGATTACCTATGTTATTTGAATTGAGGATACTTTTGAAATAGTTTATTTAATAATTTACCTTAATCCAATTATTTAGATAGTTTTAAATTTCTTTCATTTCTTCAATGTTAAATTGTTATTCGCTAAAAATTAAATTAATGAAATAACTTTGTAATTTTTAAAATCTACACTTTAAATTATACTTATTGCGTATTAATTTCTACTTTAAAAATTCCTTAAAGATTTAACCTTATTGGCTATTTTAACTTTACTGCGCCTTGCTAGATAGAACTCTTCTGTGCGAGGAAATAATTAAGTTAGCATAAACAAAAACAAAAATAGAAACTTTTTCCGCTAAATTTATAAATTAAGTTTAGGTCATTATTTTATCATATTTTTCGATATTTTTTTTTTTTTATGTTTTAGGTAAGCGCTATGCTCGATATTGATTTGATTTCTTTTTATGTCTATTGTTTATCTGTTTATTGTGTTTCGGAACTTTTGTTATCTCTTGATTTTATAACATGCTTTTATTATTTGTGTATTTCATTTATTCTTTTATAAAACTTTCCAACTTGTGGCAGTCGAATAAAGTCGAATGAAGACAGTTTTTACTTCAATTTACGGATTTTATTTTGATTCATTCAGGTGCTGTGGAAGCAAGATTATTGCAATTAAGACACAGGTTAATCCTTGAGCTAATTTCCCGGAACAATTAGTCAAGACGATAGAAACCAGTGTGTGACACATGTTCTAGATCGAAGAAAAGGCTGACATTTCGTCTTAAAATTGCAAGTTCCGTTTATAAATTTATCAGCAGCGAAAATTAAAGTTCATTTTTGATAAGATAGCCTAATTGATACATGCATGCTTCCATTGAATAATTTTGTTTAGTCAGACAAGCTTTATGAAAAGCTATTTTTTGTAAAATGAAGCTTTCAATTTCTATGCCATTATTCATACAATACGGGTTCTGTTACACAAATCGAAACCGATTTGAAATCCGGAAAATCGGAACCGAAACCGAAACAAATTGTTCCGCGGCTCTCGGTTATTTCGGTGACCCGGGACATCCCTATTAATTTCCTATTAACCTGTTTTAACCAATTTACCAATATCGAGGTTAAACTATTTGTTTGATTTGATCGGCATACATTTATACATAAATACGCAGCAATCGATGAAAATATTATTAAAAATCTTTAAGTATGAAATAAAAAGAATCTCGAAAATGCGGTAAAAACATATGGCATATTTTACTATGTGGTTTGAACTGAAATCGGAACTACAATCTACTTGTGTTTCATAAAATCTGCTTGATTTTTATTGTTTGTTATCATTAAAAATCTTCAATAATCTCGAGAACGCGATAAAACATACTATGTAGTTAGTATGAACTGAATTCGGAACTACGATCGATCTACCGGTATTTCATATAATCTGATTGATACTTTTATTGTCTACTTAAACGTTTCCTTTACAGTTTAACCCACAAATCATAAACTTACTTTCAAAATTAACGTCTGGTAAATTCTTCTTCAAAATGGCGAGGTATATAGCATCCCGGTTAGGGTGTCACTACAGTAATTCACTGAAGATTTACGTCAAAACATGGCTGAGGCGAAATAATTCCCGAATTCCCCTTTGAATTTGGGGCGTTTCCGCCCGGGACAGGAGCTGATTTTTTTTGAGATGAAAAACAATGTGTAAGATGTCTGACTATCCCAGTTTTGTACCAATGCGAGGTTATTTGAATTTTTTATGCATGTTGCTTCCGGAGGGTGTGAAATGGTCCGGGCTTGATTTTCAAGCACATGTGTAACTTTAGACTGGCAATGCCTGTCTGATATGCGCGATATACGATACTATAAGATACGACAGAGACAAAGAACCAGTCTAGCGTAACTCCGACGTAAACAGAGTCTCATTTCTTGCTGGATACACGTGTGTTTTTGCTACTAGATTCTGTTACACAAATCGAAACCGATTTGAAATCCGGAAAATCGGAACTGAAACCGAAACATATTGTTCGGCGGTTCTCGGTTATTTCGGTGACCCGGGACAGCCCTATTAATTTCCTATTAACCTGTTTTAACCAATTTACCAATATCGAGGTTAAACTATTTGTTTGATTTGATCGGCATACATTTATACATAAATACGCAGCAATCGATGAAAATATTATTAAAAATCTTTAAGTATGAAAATAAAAAGAATCTCGAAATGCGGTAAAAACATATGGCATATTTTACTATGTGGTTTGAACTGAAATCGGAACTACAATCTACTTGTATTTCATAAAATCTGCTTGATTTTTATTGTTTGTTATCATTAAAAATCTTCAATAATCTCGAGAACGCGATAAAACATACTATGTAGTTAGTATGAACTGAATTCGGAACTACGATCGATCTACCGGTATTTCATAAAATCTGATTGATATTTTTATTGTCTACTTAAACGTTTCCTTTACAGTTTAACCCACAAATCATAAACTTACTTTCAAAATTAACGTCTGGTAAATTCTTCTTCAAAATGGCGAGGTATATAGCATCCCGGTTAGGGTGTCACTACAGTAATTCACTGAAGATTTACGTCAAAACATGGCTGAGGCGAAATAATTCCCGAATTCCCCTTTGAATTTGGGGCGTTTCCGCCCGGGACAGGAGCTGATTTTTTATGAGATGAAAAACAATGTGTAAGATGTCTGACTATCCCAGTTTTGTACCAATGCGAGGTTATTTGAATTTTTTATGCATGTTGCTTCCGGAGGGTGTGAAATGGTCCGGGCTTGATTTTCAAGCACATGTGTAACTTTAGACTGGCAATGCCTGTCTGATATGCGCGATATACGATACTATAAGATACGACAGAGACAAAGAACCAGTCTAGCGTAACTCCGACGTAAACAGAGTCTCATTTCTTGCTGGATACACGTGTGTTTTTGCTACTAGATTCTGTTACACAAATCGAAACCGATTTGAAATCCGGAAAATCGGAACTGAAACCGAAACATATTGTTCGGCGGTTCTCGGTTATTTCGGTGACCCGGGACAGCCCTATTAATTTCCTATTAACCTGTTTTAACCAATTTACCAATATCGAGGTTAAACTATTTGTTTGATTTGATCGGCATACATTTATACATAAATACGCAGCAATCGATGAAAATATTATTAAAAATCTTTAAGTATGAAAATAAAAAGAATCTCGAAATGCGGTAAAAACATATGGCATATTTTACTATGTGGTTTGAACTGAAATCGGAACTACAATCTACTTGTATTTCATAAAATCTGCTTGATTTTTGTTGTTTGTTATCATTAAAAATCTTCAATAATCTCGAGAACGCGATAAAACATACTATGTAGTTAGTATGAACTGAATTCGGAACTACGATCGATCTACCGGTATTTCATAAAATCTGATTGATATTTTTATTGTCTACTTAAACGTTTCCTTTACAGTTTAACCCACAAATCATAAACTTACTTTCAAAATTAACGTCTGGTAAATTCTTCTTCAAAATGGCGAGGTATATAGCATCCCGGTTAGGGTGTCACTACAGTAATTCACTGAAGATTTACGTCAAAACATGGCTGAGGCGAAATAATTCCCGAATTCCCCTTTGAATTTGGGGCGTTTCCGCCCGGGACAGGAGCTGATTTTTTATGAGATGAAAAACAATGTGTAAGATGTCTGACTATCCCAGTTTTGTACCAATGCGAGGTTATTTGAATTTTTTATGCATGTTGCTTCCGGAGGGTGTGAAATGGTCCGGGCTTGATTTTCAAGCACATGTGTAACTTTAGACTGGCAATGCCTGTCTGATATGCGCGATATACGATACTATACGATACGACAGAGACATAGAACCAGTCTAGCGTAACTCCGACGTAAACAAAGTCTCATTCCTTGCTGGATACACGTGTGTTTTTGCTACTAGATTGTAAATGAAGTGTTGTTTAAAAAGATGTCAAGAGGATTTTTCCCAGAAGTTCGCTTTGAATTTTTCAATCTGTATATAAAGTTGCGCAATTTTGGTAAGAATAATTATATATAGTAAAAATTAATACTGCAGTGACACCTGCAGGAAAACGGGTTGATGTGTTAAAAGTCGTTTTACTTGCGTTTTGGGTGTTAAATCAGTGTGTTTAGACAAAAAATGGCAAACAATGGGCTTTTGTAGCCAACAGCACGCTAAGTTTGTTGTTAATGTGTAACCTTTAACAATACATAAAACGCATAAGCACACCATTATAACAATACAAACATTATAGACACCACAAACATGTATGACATGCATTTACTTATAGGACGATGATATATCTTTACATTTCACACCGCAATACACGATAAATATGAATTTTATGTTATATAACATTTCCAGCTATTAGAGACATTACTCTAATAAATAGATTATATTAAAACTATTTACAATAATGAATTTCAACAGATATATAGTTACCAATTTATGAAACTGAGTGCACGACACTGCATATATACATGTATGTTTCAATCAGCAGATCAGGCTTATTACATGTATGACAACTTGACCTATTTACAATTTATACAATATTTTAGATCTTGTCTACACAATTAAATATATAAGACATATACTGCTCACCGATATTTATATTATATTGTATTCCAAACATTCACATAACACTCATTCTTATTTATCAATTTTATCTATTACTTTATTTTATTCTTTAACTAGTCTTATAACAGTTTAGAATTGTATTTATTTGAATAATTATATTTTTTAAAAGAATAACAATCAGGTCTGAGTCTGTAGGCTTTATCTCAGTCTGCATTTCAATAACACACCTGTCTGGTTAGAAGTCTAGGTTGCAATTTTAAAGAATTACAAAACCAGAATACATAAGAATATCTCCCGCCAAACTCTATCAGTTGTGACCAATACTGACCAATCACAAACCGTAAATGAAAAAATACCAATCTTCAAATGGTATAATCCAAACCACTGAAATAAATAAACCAAACGGGCTATACCATTATTTAGAATAGGGGTGTATAAGTTTATACACACACTTGTTAGCATTAGTGCAGATGGAAGAGATAACTAATTAATGCTAAAAATAAACATTAGTCATACTATCATAAACGATGCATACTTAGCCCAGATAATCTCTGAAATGTTCTACTGCCTCAAAACAATGACCCAATTATAATACATGTACATCGGACCGTCTAAACTGGCCCGTAAAGTTTCAGCAGATCAAATACGATGTAGAATTTATCGTCGTAAACAACATAATCTTTTACGGGATGTAAATTTCCATTTTTTATAAATTGTATGAAATAATGATGTTTTATGTACACCCCCCCCCTCCAAGCGAAGTCACCGAAACTTTTTCACACATTTTCTCTGGGGTCAACACGATATACAACACGAAAACGGAATACATGTAACTTGTTAAGTACCAATATCTAATATCTTATCTTATATAAGAGAGAACTTCAATAGACGTTTTTAATTGGTAAATGGAATTCAGACTTCATCGCAAATATATTTTGTTTGCGATCGTTTCTTTCAATTAATAAAACAAAATTTTGAATAAAACGAATTGATCTTACCCTCGCTTGCCTTTATTAAAAGATAAACTCCAAAAAAATGCATAATTATCGAGACCGAATCTAACTATATTACCCTCCATATTTTTATGAAATTTCTGGAATGTAATTTTACTCCTACATTGTATATCAATTATTTTTAGATAACCAAAAATGGCTATTCACCTCCCCAATTTCTTAGGGGGTCGGCTCAAAAGTTATTACGAGGGCCCCAATGGGATTTTGTTTTTACCATATTTTTTATTTACTTTGGTCCTAATGATTCCGTTTTCTTTTAAATATATGAAAACGATTGTAAAAAGTCATCAAACGATGAAATGTAAAAAAAAAAGTATGTTTGCCTCGTAGTTTGGTCAAGGGACAATATCAAATACGAGTTTCCCCCGAAAATTAGCATATTTGGGTATATATTGGCTTATAAAAATTAATGAACAAAAGAACACTTTTTAACTCTAAATACTCTGTCAATATATTTTTGAATTAAAAATCCATTGCCACCTCTAAAAATGAGCAAATCATACTTTTTGTCTTTAGGGTGAAAAGCTAGTAAGTTGCAAGAACTTGTGTTCGAACCCTTTGTATATTATATATACAATAAAATATGTTCAAACCAATTTTTTTGTCTTTGGCTTTATGCATAGTTTGTGCATAGTTTACAATACCAGGAAACGATGACGCGTAAGCGCCATTTTAGCATTTTACCCCATCAAGTTAATAAAATCACTATTTCTCATTTAATAAATGTACAAAATATTTTAATTTTGCATAAAACCGTAGTACAAAAGAAAGTTAAAACTTTGCACCTACGGCTGCATGAAAATAGAAAGGTGCGCAAAGTCATGCGCACTCGAACTGTACTCGGCCTAGTGATTAATGACATCCGGAAAGAAGACAAATATATTAAGGTATCACACCGGTAATCGACCAATCAAAATGAATTTAGTCAATTTAGTCAATTAGTTCCATAAACATGTATATACTTCAGAATTATTTTTCTCCTTGATTGCATTTTTACATTTTACTTTACTCAGTTTTAAATTTTTTTGTACCCCTGAGAAGGACATTTCATGTATTTTGTTAGGTGATGATCTTTTTTCATAGGGAATACTTCTTTCAGGGCACATGCAGCAGCTCCCTGGGAAGTGTGCAGTCTGTTTACACACAAACGGAAAACACGTGGTTTTGAGGGTAGACCTGTTTGGAGCTAGATATTTTGAGAAAATGCCGTATCGCTTGCCCTTTTTATGGTGTTAGCTGACGAGATAAGTAACAAATAACATTTCCCCCGAATGTTTTGTCATGAGAAATACAAACTTGTTTTTAAGAATTTGTTGCCTCCATAGTGCTATATAGTGAAAACAATTACCGGTGTGATACCTATAAGAAGACTCAATCGAAGAAAGCTGAGCTGCAGTTGAATTGCAAAAGAGAGAAAGGAGCAGCTGATTGAAGTTTTACGTACCAAGAAACCAAATTTTAATGAAGTTCCACGGAAATGTTTTTTTCCCCCACCTGGTCTTATCTATTGTTGGAGACATCAATAGACTCATCAACAACCCAAGCGGGGTGATTCGATTTCCATGAACTCGGCATTGTTAATGCCGGGTGCGGAAGCAGTCCCTGCGTTGCGACGTATCGGAAGACGCATCATAAGGCGGTGGAGGCCGATTCGCCGTCTAAAGCCCAGACCAAAGCGAGGATAAACCGGAACGGATATCGACAGAAGCTAAAAATTCAAGGAAAGCCAGGATCTACAGGCCAAGTGACAATATTGTTAAGACAGATAAGAATGTAGAAAGTAGAATGTAACTATATCTGCTTGATTCACTTTGACGGTGAATGTAATATCCATGCATTAATCACTGAACAATTTTCAGATGAATACAATTCTTGGTGATGATGATCGGTGAAAAATAAAAAGTCAGAGTTCCGATATTACATGTTGATGATTGGAAATATTTTCAAGGTTATAGATATCTACTAAACGTAATTGTAAGTGTTCTGGGTACCGTTTCACAAAAGCATCGTAAATTAGGTACTACTTAACGAGTTACAACACACTTGATATTGTACGTGCTGCACATACGTTCTTTGAAATAAAACGAAACTATCTAAACGATGGTGATGATTAAACTTTTAAACAAGAATCGTTTATTCAAACATAACTAATTCAATGTTTTATTAAAAGTTGATATGATAACACGTAGAGCATCAATACTTTTCAATTAATGCGTTAAATGCTGTAAACGCGGAATATTTATTTTCCGAGCTCTTACCTGATCTATTTTTATAAACAGTACTTTATCATTGTGGTTTTGGTTTTAAGTAGTAGCTAAGGATGTCTCTTGGGGTCTATTCATTGATTTCTTCCTTTGCGGTCTATTCATTTATTGCATCCTATGTTGGGGGGGGGGGGGGTGTGATGATGCGAGTATTTTATAGGACAAAACTGCAGTGAATGATCCAATCGTCTGAATTCTGATGTCCAAAAAAAAAATAGGTATAAAATCTTTGTATTCTTTTTGTATTTTTATCCGTTCTCACTTTGTCATGAATTTAATTTTATCTATAACAAGTGGTCTGAATTTAATTCTTACAACCAGCGGCGCCCTAGCCAAGGTGTTTCCGGAATGTCTCCTCCTCTACATGGGGAGTAGCCCGTGTCCCAGTCTGTAAAAAAGAGGAGGCAGAAAGACAGCTTCCAGATGACTACTCTTTTATTAATTTAATATGACATTTTAACAATAAATATCAATATTAATTACAATAAAATTTATCAACATTAATATTTATTACAAAAATCTCTGAAAATAAAATATTAGTTGAACCCTCTGAATCTATTAACTTTACTTATGAGAATGCGCGCAAGCGTTATAATTTATCTTACCTGTATAAAAGAGGAGGCAGAAAGACAGCTTCCAGATGACTACTGGAGAGCCGTATTTCCCGCACCCCCATTTTATACGCACGGACACTGCGCTACAACATTCTCCTCCTAATAAGTAAATGCGATTAAGTGCATACTAATGATCTGACGCACCGTGGTCAGTAGATGCGTTTTATTTAGATTTCTGACCCGGCGTCGACAGGCTCATCACTGGACTTAATAAAACATTTCTCCATGAACCTAAATAAATATACGCTATCTATCTAACGCATGTACTTTAACCAATTTCTATAGAATTTCCGTTATGATAATTATATCCTGTTGTAGGATTTATTTAAGGCGCTGCAATTAATGAAGATAAACATTGGATTAATGCCTAAGGTTCACACACATCCATTGCTCCATCCTTTAATTAGATCAGTTTTCTCATGCTTAACATGCCTATTATTTTTCAAATAAATCGCGCAAGTTTTATTTTAAACCAACACGAACGCAATTTCTTTTACCTTCTTTATTACTTTCAAACTAAACAAGTGTTTAAAAAAATTATTTGTAGAAAGATGAAAATATTAGGGCAGGTTTATTCAATAATATTCACAAAATCTGCACAGAAATTGTGACATGAAAATCAATTTATACAAGTATGATTATTAGAGCAAGAAAGTTTATTTAACTTCTTTTAAATAAATACTTGTAGTCAGCTGAATGTATTTTCCATATTTTATGTTACGTATCTCTAATATAATTACACTGAAAAAATTGATTATAATACCATATATTAAAACTAATATTTAAATAATTATCAAATGTATGAATAAAATCATCACACAAGGATCGAAACCACAAAACGCTTGTGTCAAAATTCAGTATTTAAACGTACTTATATTGTTTGTAATAAATTTTCTTTGAATTGTGTATTCTGTACTTTCATAGGTTAACTTATTATTTTCACCCTAAATTAACTACGTTTTCACGCAAAAATTCTACAGATACTTGAGTCATGGAACACCCGCCTTCATATTTCTATCGAACACGTCAACCATCAAGTACAGCCAGCTAGGAAGATGGCCATGTATATAGTATTTTGATGATAACATATATAAGGAATAAGGAATCATTCTTTGAGTATTATGATGTGATAATTTCGGTCGGGGCGTGATCAAATCCAATAAAGCCCGAAGGGCTTTATGATTGATTTCATCACGCCCCGACCGAAATTATCACCTCATAATATTCAAAGAATGATTCCTTATTACTTATATTTATATAATTTTAAGCCATCGTACGATTAAATATTTAAATATTAATAAGCAAACCCCGCTGGCGCCTCAATTTGGCGTCATTTGTATTATGGGTTGTATTGTATTGTTTAATGTCAACAGCTGTACAGCTCATAGACATATACAATTAATATACACATGTTATAATACATATACTGGTCACTTGAAAAAAGGCAAGTTTATACATGAAGTTTTCTGATTACAAAAGCATTTTCAATATATTTACCTAAATTGCACAAATCCTTTACATTTTGTGTTGACAATAATAGAATTAATTTAAAGACAGAGGGTTTAATATAATAAAACTTCTTAAGGAATTTTTCTCTTAAGTTACAGTAATAGGGACATTTCAATATAAATGATATTCATCTTCTATATCTTGTACATAGAGGACATTAACGTCTTTGTAATGGAATATTGTTATATCTGCCAGTTTCGATGGTAAGACAATGGGATGATTATCTTAATTTACATATAAGTTTCTTATATTGTAAAGGAATTCTTTTTGTTATATATGACTGCAAGGTACAATGATCAACTAAATTTCTATAGATTGTACATTTGGAAGAGGCATTTATGTCAGCTAGTAGAGACTATTTAAAATTATCAAAAATACGTTGCTTGGCGATTGTTAAAATAATTTCTGGCTTTTAAAAAAATTGGTTTTCCCATAAGTTCATTCGCCCAATACTTGTTAACATGTTCTTGATCTCTGCAGCCCAGTTTTTACATTTGTTTTTACCTAAAGTTTCATTATACATATTAACATAACATGAATTCAAAATGCAATTTTTTGATGATAAAAGTTTCATCCAGTATCTTAAAATACGTATTTTTCTGATACATTGCAGAGGCATTCTGCCCAATTCACAATAAATAACTGCATTAGATGTGCCCCTTTTAACATTAAGTATGTTTTTACAATAATTAAGATGAATTTTTTCTATATTTGGGGCAGAATGAAAGCCCCAGACTTCACAACCGTAGTAAGCAATGCTTCCTACATAAGTGTCAAAAAGGGACAAAAGCGTAGTAAAGTTAAGACTCATATTACAACATTTCCTTTTCAGTGCAAAAAGCGCCTTCATACATTGTAATGACAATTGTTTTTGCGTAACATGAAATTTGCCATTGTAATTCACCAAAAGTCCTAGATAATAAAAAATGTTCACTACTTCAATTTGTTCACACTTATAAAACCACACATCTTCTGTTCGCAAAATTCCCCCATTTCTAAAAACCATTATTTTTGTTTTGTTTACATTAACCGTTAACGACCATTTCATTTCTCTGTATAATTTTCTAAAGTATTCAACATTGACTGTATGTCAGCAGCAGACTGAGCAAAAATAACCATGTCGTCTACGTACATCAGTAAAAATAAGGATAGCTCTTGTAATTCAATTGGAGTATTTCCATTGCTTAGAAATTCCATTTCGCAATCATTGACATAGAGGGAAAAAAGGAGAGGGGAAATTATTTCCCCTTGTAAAACACCAAGATTATTCACAAAAAAATCTGATAACTTACCATCTAATAAAACACAAGACTTAATATTATTATAAAGTAAACGTAAAATCTTCAGAGGTTTACCTCTGATTCCATACATTGAAATTTTATTCCATATTTTAACCCTATCCACTGTGTCAAAGGCACGCTTGAAATCTACGAAGCCGCAATACAATCTACATTTTTTCGAGAGATATTTGTTCACAACTGTTTGTAATGCAAAAATTGCATCAACAGTACTATGAAATGGTCTATAGTTTCTGGGTTATATAGTACAAAATCGATACGTAATGTTATCACAGGCAAAGACACTAGAACATGTAAATATATCAATTTGATTTCACCTGTCCAGCGTGTTGGAAGTATCATTCTTTTGAGCGACATCTGGTTCTTCAAAACCGCCAGAGTTGTAATTATATTCATCGCATGTTTCTATAGTATCTACATAGCAGCGTTTATATTCTCCCTCACTACGTTCGTCCGAATATAAAACAATAAAGTGCTAAATGAGTACTACATAGGTACGCTGCTCGCTAGCGTCATTTTATTTATACACAAAAACACATATTAGAAAACCATCTGTCAACCAAACATCAACACTTTCCATATCATCTGCAGCCATTTTAACTTAAATCGCTACTAGCGAGCGAGCTTAGAGTGCCACGCCACCGCACGGTCATACTATTTATATTACCTGATCACGTGACCCGAAACCCATTCGAGTACGTATGAAAACCCATCACGCACATAATTTTAATTATATTCTCCCTCACTACCTTCGTCCGAATATAAAACAATAAAGTGCCAAATGAATAAAACCAACAAGTACTACATAGGTACGCTGCTTGCTAGCGTTTAGAGATTCAAAGAGACACTAATATGACGTTTGGCTGATAGATACACAAGCAATACAATTTATAACACAATAAACGACAACGTACATTTAATTTTATATGCTTAAATTTTTTGTAACGTTTAATTGCTTTTCAACAGTGTCTTTAATATGATTGTCCCTTGAAAAATCCAATTTCCATCGGCCATGTACTTTTAATAACCTTTCATTTACACCCCTTGAAGCTGCAGATGTAGCACCGCCACTGTGCAAGCTATGCAAACCAAAAAGCTTTGAATTTAAACCAATAGACGATAGAGCCTCAAGCAGAATTTCTCGCGCCCTAGTATAAAAGGTTTGTTAATGACACAAAGCTTATGACATTTTTGCGATTTCAAATAACGTATGGAACGAAGAATAAAAATTTCTGGCTTATCTGATAATTCTGCAAGCTGCAAAATTAATAAAGCTTTGTCCAATAAACAGGACAGGTAGATTTACCTGTACTAGCAATAAGCACATCATTACCTCGTCTATAAACATCAGTTTTGCTACTTTCAATATGTACAGACATACACATTTCATAAAATGATATATTTCTAACACGTAAATTTGCTAACTCGTTGTATCTGAAAAACCCTGCAAATCCAATCAAAAACATAGCGCACACTCTTACACATAATAAATCACGTTTATAGTTGTCATTTCCATACTTCGCTATGATCTGTTCTAAAATTGCAGGAGTAATCGGTTCCTTCTTCTGGATCGGTTTGCTAAGAATTCTCTTTCTTCCTTCCATAACCATATGTAAAAGCTTAGAATTACATGGATTATTAACACATACATATAGATCGTGATACCACTTAATACTGTAGAAATATGCTGATAACACTGATTCAGACACTGACTCCTGCACTAGACTACTAAGAAAGACGGCTACTGTACTCACTGTAGCTGGCAAATGAGAAACGCAATGCTTTAAACACCAGGGGCCCGTTTCTCAAAAGGGCGTAAATCTGGGCTTAAGGTGTAATATCCCTCTGCTATTAATTTTGCCATAAATTTATTAAAAAATTTCATATTGATTTTCATCAAAGTCAATATCAATCGATTCATTTGAAACAAATTTTAAGTGATGAAGCGCTACTAGATTTTTCAAAAATTAAAGTTAAATTGATGTAATTTAAACAATTTGTTTTAAAATTTAATTTTACATTGCACATTTATTTTTTATCTTATCCAAATCTTATGGTATTTGGAAAAAGTTTACCAACAAGTTTACCAACATATATCTACACAATCACTCTATTTGTATAATATATTAAATCTGATCTTTGATCTGATCAAAGAAACCCTAAGCTTCAGTAAAGGCTTTGCCTAAATTATATGCCGATCTAGAGGGATGCTGGGGAGTACGGACACGCCCCTGGATAATTCAAATCTTATCAACTAACACAGTAGAGTCGCCGAAAATCAGGCCTCCACCTAGCCTGGAAAATATATTGATCTGCAAAAAGCTACTACACATTACAATCTTAAGCATGGTAAGACAAAATTTATTTCGCTGTCGCTGATTACTCCGATTTGTTTTGTAACATAAACAAGGAAGAAATTTAAACAATAAGGATTTTTCAACTATTTGAGGCCTAGGATTGATAACCAGCATATTCCAGTCAAAGACGTAAAATATTTTCCATGGCTTTGCTTTTTGACATACGCCATCATATGGTAAAACATTTGAGTAGTGTATTTATAAGTATTGCATGTGGTTTCTTATGATATTTCTTAAAACAAAATTTCAACAAAAGTATTTTTATATAAGGCTTTGTACCCATAACAATGAAAAACAGTTTACTTAATTATTATAAAAACGTATGATTCTTCGTGACTAAGCCTAATTGGTCTTTATCGCTACAAATATAATGTCTTCGCCGTTTTATAAACTTCCCTTTAATCGTAAGTGGTTCCTAATGTAATTTTAATGTGTTATTTTGTAGCACTTGCTTTCATATCTAATATTTCCCGAATTTATTTTTAAACCTGATGCAAATTTCAACACAAAAACAAAATACATATAACTTGTTAAGGACGTTGTTTACTCATTGTTTGAGTTCTCAAATCCGGATTGTTAAAAAGTCCAATGTCATGAGTAATATTTATTCTTAACACATAAAGTATTTATGAACTAAAATATTATTGGAATTACATTCGATAATTTCACTATATTATGGAATTAGGCTCAAACAAAGTTTGACTTTAAACAAAACAGAGGAAATTCGGACTAAATTTTTCAGATTTTGTTTTCCACTGAAACATTTTTGGTAGTACTAAAATATTTAAAGTTAAGATTTTATTTGTTAGTCAATATAATTTTTTTATTTTTCCTGTTGGTTTTATCTCGCTCATTCGTTTAGATAATCGTATGGCACACACTACAAAAATATTGAAAAATGCTAAAAAATGATAAAAGGCACCTATTATCTCAAAATTTTGATCATTGACCTCATATAAATTTTATGCCAGCAGTGAAAGGTCAATATACTTTGTTAAATACTATAATTGTTTTAAGCATTATCATCATTCAGTTTTTTGTTATATTGAATCAAAAATGGGTAGGGATTTGAAACTGATAGAGGAAATTCAGACTTGAATATTTATTAAAATTCTGAATGAAAATTTAATGCGTTGTACATGTGTCTATTTAATGTCACTGCCATTCATAAACCGCATTTCCTTTGTAAAAGAGATAAGAAAATCTCAATCATAGTGTACAATTTTTAGGGATTTTTCTTAAATTTTCAAAAAATATTCAATGGCCATTATTTCAAAGAGTAGGTCATTGATCTACTTTTTTGAAAGTGAAGAATAACACTACCATGTAAGGTCAATAACAGACAATAGTTGGTTTTTTATCATCATCAGTGGACTTTTTTTTCATTCTGAGTAAACGTCATCTTTAAGTCCCAATTTCAAATAGCTTCAAATAGCAAATCTAATATATCACAAATTACCAAATTATTTTCAATAGGCGTTTTAATTGGTAAATGGAATTCATACCTCGTCATAAATATGTATTATTCGCGTTCGTTTCTTTCTAATGAATAAATTTTAAAATACCCCGAAATGATCTAATCCTCGCTTGCCTTTATTAAAAGGTAAAGTAAAAAAACATGCGTAGTTAACATGACCGAATCTAAGTATTTTACCCCAAATATTCTGATTAAATTTCTGATTAGTTTTACTCGTACGTTGTATATAAATTATTTTGATATAACCTAAAATAGTTATTTACCTCTCTGATTTCCCAGGACGTCGCCTCGAAAGTTGTCAATTTTTACTTTGGACCCTATGGGAATTTGTTAAAAACCACTAAATTTTCACAGTAACCCCATATATTTTTTTACTTTGGCTCTAGTGATTCCATTTTCTTTCAAATATATAAAAACGATTGTAAAAAGTCACCAAACGACGAAATGTAAAAAAAAATTGTTTGCCTCGTAGTTTGGTCAAGTGGCAATATCAAAAACGATTTCCCCCCGAAAATTGGCATATTGGGGTATATACTGGCTTATAAAAATTAATGAACACTTTTAAAATGCTAAAATGATTTTCTTAATGCTCTGTCAATTAACTTTTGAATTAAAAGTACATTGCCACCTCTAATAAATGAACAAACCATACTTTTGTTTCTGGCTTTATGCATAGTTTTCAATACCGGGAAACGATGAGGCGTAAGCGCCATTTTAGCATTTTACCCAATCACAGTAATAAAATCACTTTTCCTCATTTCATAAATTTACAAATTATTTTAATTTTGCATTAAAACGTAGTACAGAAGAAAGTCTTAACTTTGCACCTACGGCTGCACGAAAATAGAAAGGTGTGCAAAGTCGTGCGCATACGAACTGTACTCGGCCCCGTGATTAATGATATCCGGAAAGAAGACACATATAAAAGAAGAAAGATACAATCGAAGAAAGCTGAGCTGCAGTTGAATTGCAAAAGAGAGAAAGGAGCAGTTGATTTAAGTTTTGACGTACCAAGAATCCAAATGAAGTTCCACGGAAATCTTATTTTTTTTCTCCTGGTCTTATCCATTGTTGGAGACATCAATAGAATCATCAACAACCCAAGCGGAGGTGATTTGATTTCCATGAACTCAGCATTGTTAATGCCGAGTGCGGATGCATACACTCCGGGGCGACGTTACGGAAGACGCAGCAGATGGCCAGGGTGGCCGATTCGCCGACGAAAGCCCGATCCGAGGCGAGGATAAAACGGAACGGATATCGACAGAAGCCAAGAATTCAAGGAAAGCCAGGATCTAAAGGCCAAGTGACAATATTGTTAAGACAGATAAGAATGTTTAGTAGAATGTAACTATATCTGCTTGATTAACTTTGACGGTTAATGTAATATCCATGCATTAATTATTGTACAATTTTCAGATTAATACAATTCTTGGTGATTATGATCGGTGAAAAATAAAAAGTCAGAGTTCCGATATTACATGTTGATGATAGGAAATATTTTCTAGGTTGTCTACTCAACGTAATTGTAAGTGTTCAGTTTACTAATATTGATACTGTACGTGCACGTGCTGCACATACGTTCTTTGAAATAAAACAAAACTATCTAAACGATGGTGATGATCAAGGTTTTAAAAAGAATCGTTCATTCAAACATAACTTATTTAATGTTTTATTAAAACTTGATATGATAACACAAAGAGTTATCAATACTTTTCAATTAATGCTCTAAACGAAGAATATTTATTTTCCGAGCTCTTACCTGATCTATTTTCATAAACAGTACTTTTTTCATTGTGGTTTTGGTTTTAAGTAGTAGCTAAAGTCTTTTGGGGTCTATTCATTGATTTCTTCCTTTGCAGTCTATTCAATTATTTCATCCTATGTTGGGGGGGTTGGTGATGCGGGTATTTTATAGGACAAAAATGCAGTGAATGATCCAATCGTCTGAATTCTTTTGTAGCATACTTCTTGCTGTCCAAAAAAAAAATAGGTATAAAATCATTGACTTCTTTTTATTTTATAGGACAAAAATGCAGTGAATGATCCAATCGTCTGAATTCTTTTGTAGCATACTTCTTGCTGTCCAAAAAAAAAAAATAGGTATAAAATCATTGACTTCTTTTTGTATTTTTATCCGTTCTCACTTTGTTATGAATTTAAATTATCTGTAACAAGTAATCTGAATTTACATGTAATTCTTACAACCAGCGGCAATAATAATATCCTGTTGTAGGATTTATTTAGGGCACTGCAACTAATTAAGATAGACATAATGCATTGGATTGATGCTTAAGGTTCACACACATCCATTGCTCCATCCTTTAATAACGTCAGTTTTCTCATGCTTAACATGCCTATTATTTCTCAAATAAATCGCGCAAGTTTTATTTTAAACCAACACGGACGCAATTTCTTTTACCTTCTTTATTACTTTCAAACTAAACAAGAATTAGAAAAAATTATTTGTAGAAAGACGAAATATTTTAGGGCAGGTTTATTCAATAATATTCACAAAATCTGCAGAGAAATTGTGACATGAAAATCAATTTATACAAGTATGATTATTAGAGCAAGAAAGTTTATTTTACTTCTTTTAAATAAATACCAGTAGTCAGTTGAAAATATTTTATGCTAAGTATCTCTAATATAATTACGCTGAAATTTTGATTATAATACACTAAATTTGAAAACTAATATTCAAATAATTATTAAATGTATGAATTAAGTTAGAAAAATCATCACACTAGGGTCGAACCACAAAACGCCTGTATCAAAATTCCGTATTTAAACGTACCGAAATTGTTCATATCACATTTTCTTCCAGCTGTGTATTCTGCACTTTGATACGTTAACTTAATCTGTTCGCCTCAAATTAACTACGGTTTCCCAAAATAATCTTCAGGTACTCATCTCTAATTTGAAATATCTTATTGAAAATGAAAATTGTTCTACTCCATGAGCTATTAAAGAATAAGTCTCCTTACGTCTGTGATTGTATTTTAAAAGCATAACAAAATATTTAATCTACTTATTTCAATTAATTTGTTAGACATTCTTCTTTTATTAAATTAGACATTCTTCTTTTATTAAATTTATATACTTATTTTAAAGAAACACTAATTTGGAAAAGCACCGATTAAATCACTCACATCTCGGTATATAATGTTATTTGAGTCAGTTGGCTAGAAAGTAAAAGAACGCCTACTCCTGTTTATATTTTTTGCTTTATGTTTATGATTTTAAAGATGTTTTTAATCCTAAAAATTTTAAGTTTGAAATAAAGTAATCAACTTGAATGTATGTTTAGGCAGCATAATATGTTTTTCTTCTGGTGATATTTTGATTTCAGTATTTGAATATCGAATATTAGAGCTGAAAAGTTTTTGAAAGCTTCAGACGTCATCGTATCCGTAATATCATTTGGAACATCACGGGTCTGGCTGAGCATGCCTTTCCTCTTTGCAGGGACATCTGTTGATATTTTTCAAAGTTTTCAAAATTTGACCGAATATTGACTAAAATTTTGATTTAAATTTTAAAAAATTGTGGAAAGATAAAAATAATTTAAAAAACAACAACACAGCGTTATTCGAACGGATGACTTACAGGTTCTTCGCTACGCTGTTACGTATGTAAGTAACATTTTTTTCAAAAGAGAAAATCATAAAAATATACTTTATTTTACTGATTATTTCTATAGGAAGAACGTCACGATATGGATTTTTTCCCATGCTGCCTTACGTGTCAGTCAAAAACGGAATTATTAATTTACATATATAAAAATACGATACATATATATAGTAAATTGCAATAAAAAATGTCTAGAATTTTACAATTTTACAAAACATTGTACAAGAATTTAGCGGTGCAAATGAAACGTACTCTTTCAACATGTGTGATCCGTTCCGCCTCTACTTACTATACAATTTTTACATAACTAGCAATTATTATAGGAGTTGTTTTTTCAAGACAGTTTTCACGACAATACCCATACCAATTTGCTGGGCTGATACGGATCCTACAGGACTGCTAGAGAACACGTATTGTATTGTATTCGTATTGTATTGTATTGTTTATTACCAAGAACCATACGATTCATAGGTTTAAGATATATACATAAGTGAACAAACATATGAAAACACTTTTAAAAACAAAAAAGAAAGACCATCACAATCTTGTATTAGACTGCGTGTGCACATAGCAGTCTGCAAAATATACATGACAGAAGTATACTCGTGTGGGCCCCATTTGAAAACTTGTCGATTTTAAGAGATCTCCGATCGCAGTAAAGCACACAAATAAGATGTACATGAACTTAAAATTCTGTGACCAGGGTGAAACTATTATTACGTTTGTTAAACTGACTGTTGCTATTGAAAAAAAAAACACCTTCTACATGTATTTAATTGCGGTATTGTCTTATGAAGTCTGATGAAAAGTTTTGGGATTTGAAAAATTTCAATTCAAAAACGGAATGAAAAATATGGTTCACAGGCTGCGCGACACCGTAAATGGTTTTTTTTTTTTTTAAAGTGACGTACACTCAAATTCAAAAATTTTCCGGCTTCTACTCGTTTACAACCTTAAAATGCGGACCAAAAACAATATTCTACAAACATATGTGAGGAGATTGTGAGATTAGGGACGGGGGTAAAGAGAGTGTTGCAAAAAAGCAGGACTATTCCTAGCTGCAGAACTGTAGCTCTCCGGGGAAAAAAATATTGACAGTCCGGTCTGTCAATATTTTTTTTCCCGGAGAGCTACAGTTCTGCATGCAGTTAGACTATTCCTTAACGTGCAAAGGGCCTTTAAATATCCGTATCGCGTGAAGAGCCAAATCTATATACAATGTATAGACACATTACGTAGGCGACTTTACATGTATTTACATTACAGGTATGTTCCGTATTTTTACGTACATTTCTATTGAACACGGCAACCACCAAGTACAGTTAGAAGGATGGCCATATATTTAGTATTTTGATGTTAACATATATCGATTCAATTTCTCCTGTCCAGCGTGTTGAAAGTATCATTCGTTTGAGCTATGCATAAATAAATCTGATTCTGGCTCTTCAAAACCGTCAAAGTTTTAATTATATTTATCGCATGTTTCTATAGTATTTAAGGTAGTTCTATACTCGGCACTAAATGGGCTCAATCATTAAAATCTTAGCTTTAAATGATAAATAAACATTCTAGCAATACATATCCAAAAGAAAATATGTATGTTTACATGCTAGTTTGTTTGTTATCGCCTCTCAGACGGGTGTAACCCCTTGCGAAAATTATTGACAATTATGAAATTTGCCAGATGTCCGTTTTTCCTAATAATAATTACAAATTTTGGGAAAATTAGAACTGAACATACAAAATAGAGTATAAATATTTATTTAAGCCATACTGGTACTGTACCAGTTATCGGCTAAGACCAGTTATCGGCTAAACTGAGAGTTCGGGTTTATAGCACGCGACAATCCAAGATTTTTTAATTCAGTCGTCTTTTTCGAATAAAGAAAAGTAAGTTTGCTTGAAAACTTTCTTGAATATGTTTTATACATGAGCTTAAACGATCATTGTTTACCGCTGATTTTATATCTTTGCACTTTCAGCAGTGGGGGAAGTGACGTAATAAGTTAAAAATAGAATATTACCTCTTTGTGATACGTTATTATATCCCTGCTTTGATTTGACATATAAAATCAATACATTTAACATCTATAAACAAAAGGAATTCACAAATATCCGAGAGATTCGTAGCGCAATTGAATGCCTAATTGCACAATTATGTATTGAATAGTGTACGATTTGGTGTATTACCGTATGATAATAAACAAATTATTTTATGAGTTTTGTTTATAATGTATCATGACCCCGAATACTTTAAATAGTCTGACCTCACAAGGGGTATAATTCAAACTACATTTAGCAGAGTATAAAATCAACATGAGCACGGATTTTTACTAAGTTATTATCACGAAGCCGATAACTGGTACAGTAAATCGTAAAAACTCGGCAAATTCGGGGCGTGCTTAAAAGCACAAAACAAGATGTTTTGGGTTCTAAATAATGATATAAACTAACAGATACATAAATAAGGAGTTCACTTTTTACAGTATGTCAATTTTTATCCAAAAATATCATTAAATAAGGAATTACGAAAAGAAAACGTTAAATTTTAGCCGATAACTGGTACAGTGCCAGTATCTCATCAATAATTCTGCGCAAAGTTTTGTGAGTAAGTACGCTTTATGGACCTGATGTATCAAAATAGAATACAAAAAATGCACTTCTAGTATCGCGTTTGGTAATTTTTTTTACTATTTTATGGACTCAAACTTAAATTCATGGTGTTTATTCTATAGATTGACATCTTAGAAAAAAGATTTGGTAAAATAAATTATATGTTGACGGATTACTTTTCACGCTATAAGCTCTAAACCAAGTAGACCCTGACGAAAAAATCCGTAAAAATCACATTTTGCTACAGTTTTCTGCCTAGATCTGTCAACAATGTTAGATATCATTTAAACATTAATTAATTGACGATTGATTAAATTCAAAATAGCTTCTTTCTCTAAATTTAAACCAGTTTTAGTAAAAGAAAAAGAAAAATTCGGCCGGGGGGGGGGGGACAAAACAAAGAAGATAAAAGCATGTCTGAGATCCTGGTTAATCAGAAACTTCGTTTTTCATTTTACTTTAACAGAATCGAGTTTCTCAACATTAATCATTTCTATCTCTCATAGAATACATATAATGGTATATTACCGTTCTAATTGCTTATTTTTGCCATTGTTTACAACAGCGATGTAGAGCAAAATCAATACCAGGTATCAAAAACGCTTTGTAAAAGTCGAACCAATATTGTAAATTCAGTATTATGACGTAGTGCGATCCTCGGACTACTTTAAATAAACGCCTAGTCCAGATAAAAAAAGGTGCAACAAATGTATCCGTACGTATTTTCATTAACCTATTGCTTTATTACCGATTCATACTTTATTAATGGTTTTTTTTTTTTTTGGGGGGGGGGGTGCTTTTAACAATCTTTGCAATTGGCATACCCGATTATTCATAAAAAGGGGGGTAAATCAACTTTCTACATTGATGCGTAGATTGTTTTAAAATCCTTCGTTAAGAAAGAGTTAAGAAGAAAATGTTGAATATTCAAGCTTATAACGGGGGCTTCAGATAGTAAGTAATCTTAATAAAATTTAATTAAGCACGCATGTAAAATATTACATAAACAAGCGTTTAAATAACTTTATTCTGGCTTTCTTAAATCATTTATATAAATTATTTTTTCATGCGATTACAAAAAATATGTATTAAAAAAATTCCAACTGTTTCGGGATTAGAACCCAATCAAAGAAGTCGGACACTGAAACATTCTCTATTCCAACGGCGCTACCACTCGACTAATCTAGCGCACAGCATTCTTAGATTTCAAAGGTATTTTAAAATAATTTCCCGAAAAGTTTGATTTTTTTTAAAAATATGTCTCTATGAAACAGAAATTGAAAATGGCAGTTTTCAAAAAATTGTCTTACTCTAAACGTCAAGATTTAAATAATATTGTTTTTCACAACAATGAGGATTCCCCTTTTATAAAGCGTGAAATCTGCCGATTTTGTCTGTGTAACCATACATGTAATGTTCTTATAAAATTCAATACAAAGTAGATAACATTGCTTTAAATTATTACAACGTTGCAAGGAAAAACAGAATTACATCAAATTATGTAACTTTCATTTTTTAAATTTTATCTGCAACTCCTTTAAGGAAAATAAGGAACTGCAACACCGTCTTTGATCTACATAGACACTCTTCAATTTTTATACTGTCCAAGTGGAGAGGTATGCAATTTGCATTAAAAAAAATCCTCTTAGAAACAGGGTGAAACGGTAGGTTTACCAAAATAGCCGGGCCGGGTAATTATCGATAACAGAGTTCGCGAAAATTTCATCATTTATGAATAGATGAATAAGCAGTATTAAAAAAAAGGATTTAATGGTTCGTAAATAGGCAAACAATTTTTACTTCTCAGATATGAATAAATATTCTCATATTTGCTTTTCGTGGAAGAGTATAATGAATTCTACTGCAACACAAATTTTGACGAGCGCGCTCTATTTAACACTCATTGGGTGTATTCCGTTAACAGGAAGTGACATTACCTCTGAAGGTCAGGGCGCGTTTGATTTTCCAAAAAGGTGTACACCATGTACACTTGTAAATCAAGTCCAGTTGTGTAGCGATTCACTAGCGAATCAAGCAAATCAAGTCCAGTAGCGAATCAAGTAAATCAAGTCCAGTTGTGTAAACCTAATGTACACTTTTTTACACCGAGTCGGGGGCATGAGTTGCTGGGTGTAGCACTGACATCAATATGGCGGACGAATGTTATGATTGGAAACTTGACAAATGATTTTGAGTAAAATAACGATTAGAAGTCACATATAATTTGTCTTTTGTATGAAAGCCATTAAAGGATGACTGCACTTAGCACCGGGTTTTGGTCTTTTTCGGTCGTTTCTGTTGCGTTTATTTCTTAACCTAATATCACTTTTGATTATTTTATTAAAGAGTCTTGTCAATTTCCAACATAAATGAATAGTTTAGACTGTGATGCAATTAACTTAATCTTTGCTTTTTTCCTTACAACTTTCGAAATAAGAGAGGTTTTGCTTATCTGTCCTTGATCGAACATAAGATTGATATCAATATGCATGAGAGGTGGAGCTGACATCAGAATGGTACTAAAATTAGACTAGCATAAATAACAATGCCATGTTTAAAAAAAATATGTGATCACTCTTTCATCGTAGCCCTTTCTGTTCTATATGGTACAAATATACTATTTTCTACAGTTTCAACAATTAGACCACCACCATGTAAGTACAGAAGTACAGAAGACTTTAAATCTATGTTTGACAACTAAACGTGTTCGAAACAAATTGTCCTAGTTAACACATAACATGCTACCTTACATACTTGATAGAATTTTGTATTCATAAAGTTACCTGATGTATGAAATCACGTGGTGAATTATAATATTCAACATGTATCAACCCTTGGTTACAACAGAGAAAGCGAAAGTAATAAGAATCAGTTTTCTCTCAATTAAACCATGAGCGCATGTTTGTCTATTATTCTCCCTTTAATGCAAATATAAACCTACTGTTAAACGGAGAACAATACTAGTGCGCTTACTATGTATGAAGTCGGTGTAAAAGTGGGCGTCCTCATTATCATATGGAGATTCAAGAAACCGTGATGAACCCCGCCTATGAAAAAAATTCGGACTTGGTAACATCATACTTTTATTTAACGCAATTACGTAAAGTTGCAGTTTGAATGTTGACCATTTCTGCAATTGAAAGAAACGTTCTTCTTTTAAAAGTTTACTTTTTCGCAAATATCGTATGTCCTTAAGTGCAATCTTCCTTTGAAATGTGTTTATCTTAATGCATTTACATCAGAAAAAAACCTCGGATTGCCGTTGAACATCAGAATCTCTATTAAAACTGCGTCTTCTTCGCCATATTTATTCTCATCTTCTCTACCCCATATATATATATATATATATATATATATATATATATATATATATATATATATATATATATATATATATATATATATATATATATAGACACTACCCCATTTAAGTGCATTTGATACACATTACACCAGTGTACACTAGTGTACACCCAGTTAGCTAAATCAAGCGCGCCCATAGTGTATAAGGCTATCCTTCTGCACAAGGGTCGTTCATAAACCAAAAGTTGATTTTGTGCCCGTTTTTATTTTGTTTGAGAGGTATTTTCTTTTATTTTGGAAGTTATTATGTTCCTAATGTGAGGTAATACTTTAACCAAGATTGGTATATTAAGACGAAGTTTTGATAAATGAAAATTGATATGTAATGATGAATGCACATAACAAGCATACATCCTGTTAAGACTACTGTAGTGTTGTGTGATATCAGATTAAATAACTGAATAAATGTACATGAATACGATATTAAAAAGAATGCCTCTTTTTTTTACTATCGCTAAGGATTGCCTGATTTAATCTAAAAAAAAAAATAAGAGGCTTTTTGACTTTGTAAAATCACAAGACACTTTAACTGTACAAGTTGTGACCTTTGTCCCACTGACACCGTGCTATCTTGTAAGTAGTGTTTACTTTATATGAATTATATTTAAAGTATGAAGTCCCCTAGATATGATCATGTAAATAGAAAATAACAATCTTTTGTAAATCATTGGAGGGCATAGCATCAATACAACTAGCTGCAGCTAAAATACATCAAGCATAATTTGTAAACTTTACAACGAGATCTGTGACATTAAGAAATACAGTGTTAATTCAATATGATTACATACACCAAGTATGGCTCCCTCTGTTTCTTACGTAAATCAATTGTAATTCATAGATTTAAAAAATTGAAATCTACACGCCCCGTTTATTGATTGGTCGTAACCTTTATCTACGTAAGAAAGTCACGAACCGAACTGCACGAAAATATCATGATGATGTCTGTCTCAAATTCTAATAGAAGACGATTTGGCTGTTTGTTTTAGCTAACGTACTGATGTACATTGACAGTAATTTAGTTAATTTTACTTACTTTTTACAATCAATTTAATACATTTCTTTTAAAGTTATCGCGGGTTATGTATTTTTCTTTTGCCATATCGCTACCTTCTTATCCCGCACGAATTACTAAACAAAGCATTGCATGTATCCTGGCAAAAAAAAATCCTTCTATCATCGAAACATCCATGTATTTTTTTAAATTACCAGCCCAGGTAATAACTCATTTGCAAACTCAATTAAACAATGTATGATTTAATATATGTTTCTGATAAAAATCTTTTACAGGGCACACAAAATCTTTCATGATGGCATCTAGAGATGAAGCCCAGCATGTGGTGGAATGTGACCTGTGTCAGCAACCAGTCTCATTTTTCTGCAGACGGTGTGGGGTCAATCTCTGTGACCCCTGTGCCCTCATACATCTACGCGTGAAATCGAAAAACGGACATGACATTGTAGATTACACCAGCAAGGATGATGATGACACATGCCACTGTGATTCCCATCCCCAAAACGATTGTTCCGCGTACTGTAAAACTTGTGATGCTCCGATTTGCATGCTTTGCGTTTCTATCAAACACAAATCGCACGAAATGTCAGAGCTTTCCGATAAAATTGAGGAACTTTTAAAAGTCACTGCACGGGAAAATGATCGGCTTCAGTCATCTAAACATGAATTACAAAGAACTCTGGATCACACGACGAAGCTGCTGTCCTCAATACCCTCGGTTTACCAATTGAGAAAAGATGAAGTTACAGAGCGGGGAGAAGAGTGGATCAAACTGATCGAAAAGACCGTGAAAAAACTTCACCAGGAACTGGATGGCATGCAAAAGGAACACGAGGTTGTACTACAGAAACAAAAGACAGAATTGGTAGAAATGATTAGAAGAGTGGATGATATGAACGCAAAAACGGCAAAATTACATACAGCAAAGAATGTTAAAGAATTACAGAGTTTTGTATCAGTGTTTCAGAATCAGAAGATAATGAGTGAGGTCTCACAGTATTCCTTTCCGAACTTCTATGAGTATAAAATAGATGAATATTTAGAAAATAAATTAAAAGAAAAGGCGTTATCAGGTAGAAGAATATTAGAGGTACCAACAGTTACTTCTGTTATAGACACTGGGTTCCCTGCTAGTGAAAAGTTAAAAAACCGTCTGTATGACATGGCCGTTACCAAGGATAACAAAGTGTGGATGGGAGGAGAGAGCACAGAACTGAAGTTGTTTGATCTCCAGGGAAACCTCCACCACACCGTCAGCATTACTGCCCGAGGCATGTTCGTATGTATTTACAACAAACAAGTAGTGTACACTGGAATAAATGACGTAAAAATGATATCTGACACCGACACTGTAGTGACGATGTTCACTACCGGGGACTGGATACCACGTGGCGTCACAAGCGCGGCGTCCGGTGATCTACTGGTCTGTCTCCGTAAAGACGATCAGTCCAAAGTCGTCCGATACAGCAGTACCGGTACCGTGCTCCAGGAAATCCAGTACGACTCGCAGTGTCAACCTCTGTACAACGACGTGACTTACGTCACTGAGAATGTCAACGGGGACATCATTGTAACTGACTTGGAGAAAAACGCAGTCATTGCTGTCGATAGATTGGGCATATTATTGTACTCGTACTCGGGGAAGGACAGTGATTTTAAAGCTGTATCAGTCGCTACTGATTCTGTCGGTCACGTCATCATTACTGATTACAAAGGAAACAAGATTCACATACTGGACAGAGACGGGCAATTCCTGAGGTACATCAATCCTGAAGGAAAAATAAATAGACCACGCGGCGTGTGTATCCTTGGTCACGGTGAGATGATGGTAGGAGAGTGTTTCACCGGAATCGCCAAAAGAATTAAATATTTAGAAGATTGAAAGTACATCAGTTTAATTTATAATCGAAAACTAGTAATGGAATATTAGACATTGATGAACTAAAAGAGAAAAATGTACATTGTAGTTAATGGCAATGAAATAAACCCTAATCAGCTGACTGTAAGATGTCAGATTGTACTTACTGTCTGTAAAATCTGCGGTGACCATATTAGATTGTATGATGTGATTCAATCTTTCTTCCATTTGATATCAGACAAAGGTTTCAGTTTCTATATGTACATGTATATCATACTATCGTTTGTTTATTAAAATCAAAAGTCTTCAAAACTATGTGTACGTGACCGTGATTTACTTTTTAATAATGTAATCATTATACACTGATTATGAACATATAGAACTTGAATAATCATTAAATAGTTTTAATAATGTAGTTTTAATAATGTAATCCCTTGTACTTTTTGGTTTTTTTACCAGATAATTATATTAATATTTCTAGAACAAAAAACAATCCAGTATGTTTCCTGTAGGTGTCCACTCTTAAAATGATGGATAAAAGCTGTCTGTTTTTTAAATATTGGACAGAAAAAGGTAAAACTGTTAACTAATTGGACAACTACCGGTTAGTTGGAAACGAAAACAAAGACATCACATTTGCAATATTTTACAACTTGAGAACGATACAGTGAATACACTAAAAACTACTAAATTATCCAATATGATATATGTCTACTCCTTGTTTCAGAATCATGAATCAAAATTAATCCACTTTGTTATATTAATTACGTGTAACCACAAATCACATCGTATATGATAAGAATGTAGAATAAGACAAATTTTGCTGCACTATGTGAAAATCACATTCTTCAAATATCTAAAAGTTAAGATATTCCAGGCATTCAGAAGTTGGAGTTCTATTCGCTTTTCACTATTCACTATTCGAATAGCGAATAGAATTATGTGGTCGGTTCGCTATTCAAATTACCGTAAACATGCTAATAAACGTAAATTCAAAATTTCATATAAACTTCCCTTTTTAATTAAAAAAAACCCAGTTTTATAGTAAAAATTATTACTTGCTGACCTGACCTGAACATTGACATAATGAACACGACTAGTAAGAGGCTTAGCTAGCCTGGCGAAAAATGCGACATTTCGTATAATACAATTATACTGGGATTTCTTTTTAGGGGCTGGCTCACACCCTGTATCCCATATTTGGGCCTTCATATTTGGTGAGGATAGGGACCCGGGACACCCCAGTCGACACTCAAAAGGAATTGGGTTTACGCGACCAGTAAGAAGCTTACCTAGCCTGGCGAAAAATGCGACATTTCGTATGATACAGTTATAATGGGATTTCTTTCTAGGGGCTGGCTCACACCCTGTATTCCATATTTGGGCCTTCATATTTGGTGAGGATGGGGCCCTGAGACAGCCCAGTCGACCCTCAAAAGGAATTGGGTTTACACGACCAGTAAGAGGCTTACCTAGCCTGGCGAAAAATGTGACATATGCAGTTATACTGGGATTTCTTTCAAGGGGCTGGCTCACACCCTGTATCCCATATTTGGGCCTTCATATTTGGTGAGGATGGGGCCCCGGGACAGCCCTGTCTTTTTTTTGTTATAGCGATTAATGGTGAATCGAAAATTAGTAAATTACACCTTATTTTACACATCGCTTTGTAATTTGAAATTGATTTATATCATAGTTATGTCTAATTATTTCTTCACTTTTCGCTAAAATGCGAGATATTCATTCCTATTTAACTTAAAGTTGAAAATGTTTCTATATGTGGAGGAAAGGTAAAGCAGATGCTGATAGTATTTTTTTCAGAGTATTTTTTTTTCAGTGGATTTCTAAAATTTGTTTCAACTGGTTTACTTGTTTGAGAGACATTGCGGAATAAAAAATGTACAACTTACATTTAACATTTATTAGAATAGCCAGGGTCGATCTCAAAAGTTTTTGAAGAATTGTCCCTTATTCGCTTTTTTTATATACGTAGGTCCAATTATACTCTCTAATCCCGGGCGACTCCCATAAACTACGATAGGATTTGCAGCCTAATGTATATTAATTCAAATATTCAAGAATTGTTTTGAAAATCATTCACGTTCCATTCGAGTGAGATTTCATGTTCTGATAACCCCCCTTCCTTTTCCATTAAAAATCGAAAGTGAAAAAAGAAGGCACGGTTTCGCATCTAAAGTGTCATTTGTCAATGACATAGACATAAGCCCCTTATCCAAAAAACATAAGAAATAAATATTCTAGGAATTTTTAACCCTCAAATAACCACCCAAACTTCATGTTTACCCCTTTTTATAAAATTTGACGGATCTTTTCTGCGAAACCATCCCATGCCACCACCCAAAATAAACAAAACAAGAAAGCGTATTAGTTTGTTGATATGAAAGTCAAGGTCTCCTTCAATATTTCGAGAAAAAACGCCCGTGGGGGGGGGGGGGCTCTGAGAGATAATTTTGTTTGGCAGGGGGTGGGCGACTCTCTGCTCTAAATCCATGCATGGACATGTTAGTAGGTTTTTTCTTAGGTAACTATACGCTACGCCGGAACTAAGGTTCCCACTCTTTATCGACTTGCAAAATTGTGATATATTTAAGAGAACTGAACCTGAGTCCGGCAGCAAAATGTCAGATATTGTATAACTATTAGTGACTAGTACATGTATGCATTTATGTGACTGTATATAAATTTATTGTTTGAAGAAAAAAAGACAATCCAGGAAAGTTGTGGCTGCCGCTTTACATACCAAAACATATTTTAAAGAAAAAAATTGGTGTGCAAATATTTATTCCTTGATTTTAATTAATGTTGCTTTATTTGTTTGAATCAATATTGATGTTATAAATATATGTCTCTTCTACAATCACTACCACCTCGCTTGGGAATCCAAAGTATTTGCGTGCATTTCAGTCAACACTGGTGCGCTGTCCTCGCTATATTCCTAGTCTGCATGTGTACATGTATCAGGCACTTATGAAACTGAGTGCCAGAATTATCCGATATCTTGAAAAGCAAATACTTTTTTTATAAATTATAAAACTCTTCAAAGTTTTCTTTAAACCTGTAAATTTCAATTCTTTATTTATCATTAATGGTCCTCAAAGGGGTAGCAGGAATATTGTATAATAAACGTTCATAATGTACAATTAACACATCCAAAAGATATATGATAGAAAGGCTACAGATATAAACATTAGCACTCATGTACATCTATATGCTTAATACATGTATGTATATTTATATATACATGCATTTAACGCCTATAATACATTAAAAAATAAATGATTTATCACATGATGAACAATTTATCATTGACTCAGAAATACAAACTGATCTTGGGGCAATGTCCATTAAATGCATTTTATGTGAAGGAAAAGCTTAGGTCTCGGCAACTACCAGGTTTAATTTCACACTCGTACAAATTCCGTTTTTCAAGCCTTATTCTTTTTATAGCTAATTGGTAAATAGTAATTTTCAACTAGGAAAGAAATATATTAGTAACAGATTTATGATATCTAAAACAAAAAAAAGTTTTTCCCGATTCAGCGATCAATCAAAGCATTTAATGTTCTGTTAAGAGATGACCAAGCTTGTTGGCAGTACATGTATTTGCATTATAAAAAACAATTTCATTCTTTCTTATTTCTTCTTTATTTTATTCCTGGTTTCCCTGGAAATAATCCGATGAAAATCATGAACTCCCTCTGGACTTCCGGGACACCATCCTCACCAAATATGAATGCCAAGATGTGGGATACAGGGTGTTAGCCAGCCCCTTGAAAGATATCCCATTAAAATTGTATTATACGAAATTTCCTATTTTCGCCAGGCAAGCTTAGCCTGTTACTGGTCGTGTAACCCAATTCCTTTTAAGAGTCGACTGGGCTGTCCCGGGGCCCCATTTCCAACAAACATGAAGGCCAAATATGGGATACAGGGTGTAAGCCAGCCTCTTTGAAAGATATCCCATTAAAATTGTATTATACGAAATTTCCTATTTTCGCCAGGCTAACTAAGCCTGTTAATGGCCGTGTAAACCCAATTCCTTTTGAGGGTCGACTGGGCTGTCCCGGGGCCCATCCTCGCCAAATATGAAACCAAGATATGGGACACAGGGTGTTTGCCAGCCCCTTGAAAGATATTCCATTATAACTGTATTATACGAAATGTCCTATTTTCGCCAAGCTAGCAAAGCCTGTTAATGGCCATGTAAACCCAATTCCTTTTGAGGGTCGACTGGGCTATCCTGCGGCCCTATTTCCACCAAATATGAAGGCTGAGATATGAGATACAGGGTGTAAGCCAGCCCTTGAAAGAAATTCCATTATAATTGTATTATACGAAATGTCGCATTTTCGCCAGGCTAGCTAAGCCTCTTACTGGTCGTGTAAACCCTATACCTTTTGAGGGTCGACTGGGCTGTCCCGGGGCCCCATCCCCATGAAATATAAATGCCCAAATATGGGATACAGGGTGTTAGCCAGCCCCTTGAAAGATATCCCATTATAATTGTATTATACGAAATTTCATATGTCCGCCAGGCTAGCTCAGCCTGTTAATGGCCGTGTAAACCCAATTCCTTTTGAGGGTCGACTGGGCTCTCCCGGGGCCCCATCGTCACTAAAAATAAAGGCCCAGATGTGGGATACAGGGTGTTAGCCAGCCCCTTTAAAATTATCCCATTATAACTGTATTATACGAAATGTCCTATTTTCGCCAAGCTAGCAAAGCCTGTTAATGGCCATGTAAACCCAATTCCTTTTGAGGGTCGACTGGGCTATCCTGCGGCCCTATTTCCACCAAATATGAAGGCTGAGATATGAGATACAGGGTGTAAACCAGCCCTTGAAAGAAATTCCATTATAATTGTATTATACGAAATGTCGCATTTTCGCCAGGCTAGCTAAGCCTCTTACTGGTCGTGTAAACCCTATACCTTTTGAGGGTCGACTGGGCTGTCCCGGGGCCCCATCCCCATGAAATATAAATGCCCAAATATGGGATACAGGGTGTTAGCCAGCCCCTTGAAAGATATCCCATTATAATTGTATTATACGAAATTTCATATGTTCGCCAGGCTAGCTCAGCCTGTTAATGGCCGTGTAAACCCAATTCCTTTTGAGGGTCGACTGGGCTCTCCCGGGGCCCCATCGTCACTAAAAATAAAGGCCCAGATGTGGGATACAGGGTGTTAGCCAGCCCCTTTAAAATTATCCCATTATAATTGTATTATACGAAATTTCCTATTTTTGCCAGGCTAGCTAGGCCTCTTACTGGTCGTGTTCATTATGTCAATGTTCAGGTGAGGTCAGCAAGTAAAGATTTTTACTATAAAACTGTTTTTTCAATGAAAAATTTTAGTTTATATGAAATTTTGAATTTACGTTTATTAGCATGTTTACGGTAATATGAATAGCGAACCGACCAGAGAATTCTATTCGCTATTCGAATAGTGAATAGCGAAAAGCGAATAGAACTCCAACTTTTGAATGCCCCATGATATTTACTTAAAAACAATCCTTATAAGAAAACGGTAGATTTACCAAAATAGCCAAGCCCCCCCCCCCCCCCCCCCACCCAATCAACTTTAGTTGCTACCGTGTCGTTACTGGTGTATACCTTTAACAGGAAGTGACATATCATCTAAAGACATGGGTAGTGCGAATGGTGTGTCAGGATCGTTGATAAACCGAAAGTTGATTTTGTGCCATTTCTTATTTTGTTCGAGAAAAAGTGTCTTTTTCTTTGGGAGTTATGTTCCTAATGTGAGGTAATATCTTAACCTAGACTGGTATATTCAGACGAAGTCTTGATAAGTGAAAGTTCCATGCACTTGCATTCATGCATACTGCCAAGACTGGTGTTGTGTCATATCAAATATAATAAATGTACATGAATACGCTGTTTTAAAAAAATAATAAAAACGATTATTTCACATTCGTTAAGGATTGCTTAAAACGATTTAATCAATAAAGAGGCTTTCAGATTTTATAACATGACATGACATGCATGCACCCGATTGCGCATGTATAAGTATGGTATTAATAGAGTAACCTTCGTCCCACTGACAACGTGCTATCTTTAGAGTTGCGTTTACTTTATACAAGTTCATGTAGTAAACTATAATTTCCCAGATATGATCATGTTAATGTAACAGAGACAATTATTGCCTCTGCTGGGGTTTGAACCCAGGTCCTCTGGCACGCTAGTCCAGCACTCTACCGATCGAGCTAAAGGGTTAACCCACTAGCCAGAGCTAGTAGGAATGCCATAAACTTGACTCTACCACATTGTCCCCCTCCAAGGAATGAGGCGTCCCGACTCTCCTGGAGTGCCAATGCCTGTGGGGCAAAGTTCTGGAAACAATCTCTCTCACCCGCCAGAGAATACCCAGGTCCCAACGTGGGTGCCATTTCTGTAGCAGCGTTTTCTTTATATATAAATGAAAACTCCACGTCTCAGGTTCGATGGATTTATTATAATTTCATTTAAAATGAACCCTGTAAAAGGTCAACAATAGCGTATAAGCATTCATTATAACAATAAACATATTATATTAATACAATGACATTTTCATAGAATTATACATGAATTAATTTTTTTAAAAGTTGACAATATATACTGAGTAAATTATGCAAAAGAATCATAAGAGTTATTCCCCTTATATCAAAGTTGATATACACGTATGAATTTATATAAGAACTTGATCGTTGATAAGTTCACGTACACAATCATAAATAATAATCATACGAGTTATACAGCTCTTATTCATAATAAATATAATACATATTTCTATACATGTATACCTGATTATGGATCAGGGTTCCAATCATCTTCGCTAGCCAAGGGTTTTCGGTCCACTTTGCTCCCCGTAAACCCTTGGCGGATTTCATTACGAAAACTCGGTGATGTGGTGGCGCTATCTAGCGAGCAACTTGAGTTGCGCCCCTTGCATATTTACATTTTAATCGAATTAAACAACGGGTTATATACACACTACAGTATTAATACAACTTAAAAACATGCTGACTACCAAATGTCGGAACATAATTAACGATGCTATTAAACATGTTAAATACGAATTAAGTAATAACGAAGGGAAAGCACAGAATGTTTTAGTCATCGTGTTTTGTAAGGACCGGAGTGAGAAAGTCGCCGATTTACATGTATATGAAAGTTTTCATTCCATAAAACCAGGTATCGCTGTCGTGAATATTGCGGACCAAAGAAATTAAATAAGACAAAGATCATTGAATCTTTAAAAGCAATAACCATAAGCAGGGACGTATATATACTAACGGGATAGGCAACTTCTACATTTGCCATGTTTACTTCCCATGCTGATCACGCGAGCCTTGACAAGTTTGTAGAGCTACATGTTCAATCCCAGTAAAATAGATACATGTAGGTTTTAAAGCGATCTGGTTAGACCATCGTTGGAGAAGCACTGTACTTGATTGTTTTCTTTTAAAGTTTATATTTACATGCACTGTGATTGGATCAGCTACTCGCAGCTGCAGCCAATCATAAAGCGGAGCCTGTCACCGAGTTTTCATAATGAAATCCGCCAAGGGTTTATGGGGAGCAAAGTGGACCGAAAACCCTTGGCTAGCGAAGATGGGTTCCAATTAGGTGTATGGCCCGATTAATGGGTGAAAATACTGAATGGCCAATAGCCCTATTAATAAACATATAAAACCGATATACAAACTTCATATACATGTACTTTGATTCAAACAAAGTTTAATTTGATCACTACTAAGTGAAACTCAGTATATTGCATTTAAATTACATTAAAGGTAAAAAACAGATTAATTAATGGAAAATAAAGAATTAGTATGAAAAAGAAGTCAACTTACAGTCAATGTCCTGGAATCTTTCGTAATTAATTAATGTAAATATATATATAGTCAAATAGCCCAGGAACCAAGATTGACCTCACAACTGGCTGAAAATATTTCTCGCTCTCACTGACCAGTACCAAGAACTTGGCGGGAATCCCCCTCAACCAATGAAAATCAAGGATTTCAATAACTAGCCTCAGGACTTATATGAATAAGTAAAATAAAAACCAAAAGTGTTGTATGCTTTTATTAATTACGGAAAGTCATCGCGGATATTCAAAACGCGAATTGTAGAATTTATTGGTTGCATTTGATATTTAATCATTTAAATAAAAACAAATTAAAAAATAACACTCTACCACATTAATAGAATATAATTCTTTCGTGAATCATGGACCCCCGGAGGACATATCATCAATACAACAGCATAATTTGTAAACATTACACCAAAATCTGTGACATGTACTGTGTGTATTGCAGGTATTCTAGCGAATAAAAAGGTAATAATGGTAATAAACTAGAGTTATCTCCCTAACACTATAAATTGCATTAAATTGAGTTTTTTTTAAAGATATATAAAATTGTTAGACCATAACTATTCACCTATTTGTCTACGGACTTTTCCGGGGTTTTTTCGATTATGACAAAGATCACACGGCGGGTGTGACCGGTCAGCAGAGGATGCTCACTCCTCCTATACATCTAATCCTACCTCTATCTTTTTGGAGGTGCTCTGCTTTGAATTTGTATTTCGTTTTATGGATTTTTGAGATGGTTGACGGTTTGTTATTGTCATTTTTTCATCTTTTAAGAAATAAAATGATTACTAAGCTATTCTTGACTTGCTTTATCAAAAATATATGTCATGCATTATTTTAGATCAAATTTTAACCACAAAGGTATCATGTTTGCAACCACAAAAAACCGAACAATCATATCAAATGTATAATAGTTTATTGACATTTGGAATTTATTTCCTTCAGAAAAAAATACTTTATTGAATAATCAAATAATATATCGGGCCATCGTTCAATTCTCTCTCTCTCTCTCTCTCTCTCTCTCTCTCTCTCTCTCTCTCTCTCAGATTAAGGCAATAATGTAGATCTCAGAAATAGTTGTCGAATAATAAGAAAAAATTGTCACAAATTCCGGAGAAGTACAGCCACGTGCCTGAAGTAAAGTTTGATGTAAAATACGGCCTCAAATAATTGACAAAAATTAAATTTCGGAATTCCTGTTTGTATTTTGTATGAACGTAAACTTTGATATATGTACTCTATAGAGTCCCATTCTTATTCCAGAACAATTATCAAAATATATTACATGTGAAAGGGGAAAGATGAACCTTATCACTGACCTCATATGCAACTTTCCTTCCTCCATTATAAACTGACATTGACGTTACATGTTGTACAAAACCATCTAAATTAATAACCAGTCGTTGTAATAAAAACACGATCCAAGCTACGTACATTACTCGGGATTTATCAATTTACCTACTCCTCGTTTTAAATATTTCAAAACTAAGGTAGATTTTCCTCTAATTCATTGCATAAAAAGGGGCCGCTTACATAATTATGTAAATGGCTATCATTCTTCACGCAAAAATTACAAAAGTCCGAGAGATAAGATTTCACATAAGGACACAGGATCCCTCAATTACGAAATCATGGACATATTTTTGTTGCCATTAATTAGCAGACTTACAGAGACTGTGCTTTAGAAAATTACCATTTCTTGTTGTTAATATCTTTAATTGATATATTAATATTTTATGTTTATATAACGGCCTTTTGATTTATAAATGCTAGCTGATAGAAGTCCCTCTTTTATTCTAACATCCATGTTTTTTTTTTTTAAATTACCAGTCCAGACAATTACTTATTAATAAAATTAAACAATTTATGATGTTATATATGTTTCTAATAAAAATCTTTACAGGGCACACAAAATCGTTCACTATGGCATCAAGAGATGAAGCTCAACATTTAGTAGAATGTGATCTTTGTCAGCAACCAGTCTCGTTTTTCTGCAGACGATGCGGGGTCAATCTCTGTGACCCCTGTGTCACCATACATTTACGCGTGAAATCGAAAAACGGCCATGACATTGTAGATTACACCAGCAAGGATGATGACGACACATGCCACTGTGATTCCCATCCCCAAAACGATTGTTTCGCGTACTGTAAAACTTGTGATGTTCCGATATGCATCCTTTGCGTTTCTATCAAACAAAAATCGCACGAAATGTCCGAGCTATCCGATAAAATTGAGGAACTTTTAAAAGTTATTGCACGGGAAAATGATCGACTTCAGTCATCTAAACATGAATTACAAAGAATTCGGAACGCACGACGAACCTGCTGTCGTCAATACCCTCGGTTTACCAACTGAGAAAAGATGAAGTTACCGTGCGGGGAGAAGAGTGGATCAAAATGATCGAGAAGACCGTGAAGAAACTTCACCAGGAACTGGATGACTTGCAAAAGGAACACGAGGTCGTACTACAGAAACAAAAGAAAGCGTTTGCAGAAATGATTAAAAGAGTGGATGATATGAAGGTAAAAACGACAAAATTACAAAAAACAAAGAACATCAAAGACTTTCAGACTTTTGTACCAGTGATTCAGAATCAGAAGATTTTGAGTGACGTCTCACAGTATTCATTTCCTAAATTCTATGAGTATAAAATAGATGAATATTTGGAAAATAAATTAAAAGAAAAGGAGTTATCAGGTAGAAAAATATTAAATGTACCAACAGTTACTTCTGTTATAGACACTGGGTTCCCTGCTGATAAAAATAATAAAAATCGTCTGTATGACATGGTCGTTACCGAGGATAACAAAGTGTGGATGGGAGGAGAGAGCACAGAACTGAAGTTGTTTGATCTCCAGGGAAACCTCCACCACACCGTCAGCATTACTTACGAAGGCGTGTACTTATGTATGTACAACAAACAAGTAGTGTACACTGATAGATTAAATAAATCCGTGAGAATGATATCTGACACCGACACTGTGGTGACGATGTTCACTACCGGGGACTGGGAACCATTTGGCGTCACTAGCGCCGCGTCCGGTGATCTACTGGTCTGTCTCCGTAAAGACGATCAGAACAAAGTCGTCCGATACAGCAGTACCGGTACCGTGCTCCAGGAAATCCAGTACGACTCGCAGTGTCAACCTCTGTACAAAGACGCGATGTACATCACTGAGAATGTCAACGGGGACATCATTGTAACTGACTTGGAGAAAAAGGCAGTCATTGCTGTTGATAGATTGGGCATATTCCGGTACTCGTACTCGGGGAAGGACGGTGATTTTATAGCTCTATCAGTCGCTACTGATTCTGTCGGTCACGTTATCGTTACTGATTTCCAAGGAGACCATATTCACATGCTAGACAGAGACGGGCGATTCCTGAGGTACATCATTCCTGAAGGAGGAATAAAAGATCCACGCGGCGTGTGTATCCTTGGTCACGGTGAGATGATGGTGGGAGAGTGTCTGACCGGAATTGCCAAAAAATTAAAAACACATCAGTTTTATTTATAATCGAAAACTAGTAATGGAATATTAGACATTGATGAACTAAAAGAGAAAAATGTACATTGTAGTTAATGGCAATGAAATAAACCCCAACCAGCTGACTGTAAGATGTCAGATTGTACCTACTGTCTGTAAAATCTGCGGTGAACATATTAGATTGAATGATGTGATTCATTTTTTTTCCATTTGATATGAGACAAAGATTTCAGTTTCTACATGCATATCATACTATCGTTTGTTTCAAAGTCTTCAAAACTATGTGTACGTGACCGCGATTTAGTTTTTAATAATGTTATTATTATACACTGATTATGAATGTATAGAAATTGAATAGTCATTAAAAAAATTTAATAATGCAATCCCTTGTATTTTTTGGCTTTTATACCAGATAAGTATTAAAATACTTCTAGATCAAAAAACAATCCAGTAAGTTTCCTGTAGGTGTCCACTCTTAAAATGATGGAAAGAAACTCTCTGTTTTTTAAATATTGGACAGAGAAAAGTAAAACTGTTAACTTATTGGACAACTACTGGTAAGTTGGAAACGAGAATAAAGACATCACATTTGCAAATTACGAAACAGATTTAATATTTTACAACTTGAGAACGATACAGTGGAGAAACACTTAAAACTACTAAATTATCCAATATGATATACATGTATATCTACTCCATTTTTCAGAATCATGAATCAAAATTAATCCACATTATTATATTAATTACTTGTAACAACAAAACACATCATATATGATAAGAATGTAAAATAAGACAAATTTCACTGCACAATGTGAAAATCACATTCTTCAAATATCTAAAAGTAAAGATATTCCATAAATAACTGTTATATTTCATATCTACTAGATTGAAACTTTGATCATTAAAATCTTAATGAAGTTTTAATGAGTTTATTAAATTATAAAAACTCACCTTTGAGATTAAAAAAAACTGAATATTAACAAATTCTCATTTGTTGAAGTTAACATTGAAGTCGATGCGAAAATGCATTTTAGATATATATTTTTAGCACAAGTAATTTTCTTACATTTCTCGTGGTAAAAAGTTGCATAAGCTTCCGCTCTCTTCAAATATGCTAAAATGATTCATAATTTATTATGTATATTTCCAAAAAATATTTTTTTTAAATTTTCGAAAGGGCAAACAACTCTTTAAAAAAGTTTTAAATGCAAAAATTTTATTTAATAGATTAACTATATACATATTCCCGAGTTTGCTTTTTGTCAGCCTCATATAACTTTAAATACGTATTTGATCTAGTATAGATCATTTAAAACTGTTTCATTCGGATAAGTTATGGATGGACTATATTAATTCTTGATCACTTGACTACATTTTGGACTACATTGACCTTCAACCTCCTCCACGCCTTTGGAAGAATTTCTGCATCTGAGCCTGTCAACGCATTCTTTGTTTTGGTTAGACTAATCCTTCATCAAATGATTTTATAGCTTATATCAAAATTTGACACAGCATTCCCACCCTCTATATCCAGAATATCACTTAGAAAGTGTCAGTATATAGGTAATACCTCTTTTACATCCGCGGGCAACAGTTTGCGAGCCGGTGTCGTATAATTTAAGGTCCGCCCCGTAAAATGATCCGGGGCGGACCTTAATGTTAACATTTAGGGTCCGCCTTTGCTCTAAAAGGGTCCGGCCCGTATAAGAAAAGGTCCGCCTAACGTTAAAGGTCCGGGGTATATTTTTTCATTTATATTTTTTTAATTTCGACTAATTTGATACAAAATACTTAGTAAGTCGTATTATTTTGTAATTCTTATAAAGGAGTACCTATACGAGGTGAGTCAGTAAATATCCAGCACAGAGTTTTAATGAAAATACTTGATATACATGTAGCTTGGTGAACACAAATAAATCACAAAAATTATTAGCTGTTTAAAACTGGATTCTCTTTTCAACTTTAGTTTTGCCGGTCTATCTTACATAAACAGGAAATGAAACTGATTGGTGTCATTAATTAAACAATGGCTTGAACCAGGTGTTGTATACACACACCATGCACCCTGCAGGTGTGAGGGGTTCACACCTTCAGGTGTTTGAAATAATCATGTAAAAGGACATTTCCAACGTCCAAAGGAGGGCAATCGGTTTTTAGAACGCAGTTCGCAGTTCGCAGTTCGCAATTGAATAGTGAACTGAGTTCTATAGAACGCAGTTCGCAATTCAAAATTTAGAATTCATATTTGGGGCCCGCTTGCCTTATATGCAATTGAATAGTGAACTGCGTTCTATAGAACGCAGTTTGCAATTCAAAATTTAGAATTCATACTTGGGGCCCGCTTGCCTTATATGCAATTGAATAGTGAACTGCATTCTATAGAACGCAGTTCGCAATTCAAAATTTAGAATTCATATTTGGGACCCGCTTGCCTTATATGCAATTGAATAGTGAACTGCGTTCTATAGAACGCAGTTCGCAATTCAAAATTTAGTGCGATTGAATAGTGAACTGCGTTCTATCTAGAACGCAGTTCGCAATTCAAAATTTAGAATTCATATTTGAGGCCCGCTTGCCTTATATGCAATTGAATAGTGAACTGCGTTCTATAGAACGCAGTTCGCAATTCAAAATTTAGAATTCATATTTGAGGCCCGCTTGCCTTATATGCAATTGAATAGTGAACTGCGTTCTATCTAGAACGCAGTTTGCAATTCAAATTTAGAATTCATATTTGGGTAGTTTTTAGCTCACCGAAACGAAGTCGGGGGGAGCTTATGCTATACCCTCGGCGTCGGCGTCGGCGTCCGAACCTGGTTAAAGTTTTTGTTGCAGGTCCTGTATCTAAGTTATTACTTGTCCTATCTTCATCAAACTTGCATGGATGATGCATCTTGACCTACTCATGGACTTGAAAGACCTGAATGCTGAATCAGGGCCATGAGTTTCAGATGCTGGAGGAGGTTAAGGTTTTTGGAGCAAGTTAGAGTTTTTGGTGCAGGTGCCCTTTGATAGCAATTTATAGGTTACTACTGGTCCTAACTTTACCAAACTTGCATGGATGGTGCATCTTATGATACTGATGCATCAGACATGCTTTAATGCTGAATCTGAGCCTTAGGTTTCAGATGCTGGATGAGGTTAAGGTTTTTAGAGCTGGTTAACGTTTTTGGAGCAGGTGCCCTTTGATGATTATATCTTAGTTATTACTGGTCCTAACTTCACTAAATTTGCATAGATGGTGCGTCTTATGATACTGATATACCTGGCAGGCTTGAATGCTGAATCTGAGCCATAGGTTTCAGATGCTGGATGAGGTTAAGGTTTTTGAGCTGGTTAACGTTTTTGGAGCAGGTGCCCTTTGATGATTATATCTTAGTTATTACTGGTCCTAACTTCACTAAATTTGCATAGATGGTGCGTCTTATGATACTGATATACCTGGCAGGCTTGAATGCTGAATCTGAGCCATAGGTTTCAGATGCTGGATGAGGTTAAGGTTTTAAGAGCTGGTTAAAGTTTTTGGAGCAGGTGCCCTTTGATGATTATATCTTGGTTATTACTGGTCCTAACTTCACCAAACTTGCATAGATGGTGTGTCGTATGATACTGATGCCTCTGACAGGAAGGAATGCCGAATCTGAGCCATAGGTTTCGGATGCTGGATGAGGTTAAGGTTTTTAGAGCTGGTTAAAGTTTTGGAGCAGGTGCCCTTTGATGATTATAACTTAGTTATCACTGGTCTTAACTTCACCAACCTTATATGGATGGTGCGTCTTATAATACTGATGCACCTAACAGGCATGAATGCTGAATCTGAGCCATAGGTTTCGGATGCTGAAGGAGGTTAAGGTTTTAAGAGTTTGTTAAAGTTTTTGGAGCAGGTGCCCTCTGATGATTATATCTTAGTTATTACTGGTCCTAACTTCATAAAACTTGCATGGATGATACGTCTTATGATACTGATGCACCTGGCAGGCTTGAATGCTGAATCTGAGGCGTATGTTTCGGATGCTGGATGAGATTTGTTTTTTTGGAACAGGTCACAAATTTTATAGATAATAGCTTGCATAGTTGATTTAACTATAATATTAATGAACTGCAGAGGTAGTTTCAGATGCAGATCTCCATTATCAAAGTTGCTAAAAAAAATTATCCTATCTAAAACCTGCTTGATAGATGTGTTCGTTGTTAAATGATATAATATGATTCCTATGATATAGTATTGTATGATATGATACACTATTGTTTTATATGATACAATATTATATCATATACATTGTATTATATTGTAAAAAGTTATATGATACGATATGATATTTTATCAATTTTTTTTGTACATTATGATATGATATTGTATTGTGATATTGTTATGTATAGTATTGTTTATTATGATACAATATTGTATAATATGATATTGTATAATATCACATATATTATATTTTATCACATGCTATTTCATATGATATTGCAACATAATATAGTATCATATGATATGATATTGTATAATATATATCATATCATATGATACGATATTGTATAAAATGAGATTGGTTTATATAATATATTATTATATCAATATATGAAAATGTATTATATGATATTGTATAATGTGATATTGTATCATATAATACAATAAAGTATACTATGATATTGTATGATATAATATAGTACTATATCACATGATATTGTATCAATTGATATGAGTCAATGTTGTAGCTAATTTTATTGTATCATATGATACAATATCCTACATTGTATTAAATATGATACAATATCATACAATGCAATATCATGCTATAATATTATACAGTATAATATTGTGATGCATTATGTGATATGATAGTGTATCATATATTATTATAATGTATCATATCATATCAATATCATAATATATTATGATATTGTATTATGTGATCAAATACAATAATGTATAACAAGATACAATGTCATATCATATGTTACAATATCATATTTCATCATTATTTATTACAGTATTTTATTGTAATATATGATATATATTGTACTGGTATCATAGGATGCAATATAGTATTTTATATTATCGTATTGATAAACATTGTATCATATAATACCCTATGAAATGAACATATGATAATTATACAATTTTTATTATATGATATTGTTATATGATATTTTGTCAAAACAGTATCCATGTATATCCAAGATCATTAACTATGATTTTCAAATAATATGATAAAAGGTGGTCTCATAAAGGTGATTCCTCAAAAAGGTGATCCCTCGTCTCGGTGAGCTTTGTAATCTGTTATTACCTATGTTTAAGAATCGGGCTTATATGCAATTGAATAGTGAACTGCGTTCTATCTAGAAAGCAATTCGCAAATCAAAATTTAGAATTCATATTCGGGACCTGAATTTTTCAGGGGCATCTACTAGTGGTATTTCACTACCACTGTGAAAATATGGTGATGCAGTTATCTATAGTTTCTGAGAATCGGGCTTATATGCAATTGAATACTGTAGTTTCATTGATATTCAAGGGCATCAATTTTCGTGGATAAAGTGAAAATCACAATATCAAGTATACGTAAATTAGTGGCCAATGAACCTATCAATACAAAATGTTAATTAAAATTGCACTTCAATGAATATTTAATTTCGTGGATCAACTAAACAATGATCCACGAAATTCATATCCTTATCTAGTGACACACTAGTAACTATATTTTTATTCATATGCACTGATAATAAATGAAAATAATATATATATTTCAAAGTACATTTTATTTATTTTTTATCCATGCTTGCGTGCATGCATATTTCAGCATGCGCAGTCTAATATTTCCGGACACGACTTCCTACTAGACTGTGAAACTTGCAAAGTTGCGTTAGCGCGACGGCGTGTTAAGCAAAGTTGTGTTAGCGCGACGGCGTGTTGTGTTAGCGCGACGGCGTGTTGTGCAAAGTTGCGTTAGCGCGACGGTGTGTTGTGTACATGTGTTAGCGCAATGTCTCGTTTATCTGAACGCGATGTCGCGCTAATGCAAATGGCCCTATCCGGACACCATACAGATCTCAAAAACTATAGATTACTGCATCACCAAATTTCACAGTGGTAGTGAAATACCACTAGTAGATGCCCCTGAAAATTTCGGGCCCCAAGAATGAATTGCGAACTGCGTTCTAGAACGCAGTTCACTATTCAATTGCATATAAGGCAAGCGGGCCCCAAATATAAATTCTAAATTTTGAATCGCGAACTGCATTCTAGATAGAACGCAGTTCACTATTCAATTGCATATAAGGCAATCGGGCCCCAAATATGAATTCTAGATTTTGAATTGCGAACTGCGTTCTAGATAGAACGCAGTTCACTCTTCAATTGCATATAAGGCAAGCGGGCCCCAAGTATGAATTCTAAATTTTGAATTGCGAACTGCGTTCTAGATAGAACGCAGTTCACTATTCAACAATTTGAATTGCGAACTGCGTTCTAGATAGAACGCAGTTCACTATTCAATTGCATATGAGGCAAGCGGGCCCCAAATATGAATTCTAAATTTTGAATTGCGAACTGCGTTCTATAGAATGCAGTTCACTATTCAATTGCATATAAGGCAAGCGGGCCCCAAATATGAATTCTAAATTTTGAATTGCGAACTGCGTTCTATAGAACGCAGTTCACTATTCAATTGCATATAAGGCAATCAGGCCCCAAATATGAATTCTAAATTTTGAATTGCATATAAGGCAAGCGGGCCCCAAGTATGAATTCTAAATTTTGAATTGCGAACTGCGTTCTATAGAACGCAGTTCACTATTCAATTGCATATAAGGCAAGCGGGCCCCAAGTATGAATTTTAAATTTTGAATTGCGAACTGCGTTCTATAGAACGCAGTTCATTATTCAATTGCATACAAGGCAAGCGGGCCCCAAGTATGAATTCTAAATTTTGAATTGCGAACTGCGTTCTATAGAACGCAGTTCACTATTCAATTGCATAGAAGGCAAGCGGGCCCCAAATATGAATTCTAAATTTTGAATTGCGAACTGCGTTCTATAGAACGCAGTTCACTATTCAATTGCATATAAGGCAAGCGGGCCCCAAATATGAATTCTAAATTTTGAATTGCGAACTGCGTTCTATAGAACGCAGTTCACTATTCAATTGCATATAAGGCAAGCGGGCCCCAAATATGAATTCTAAATTTTGAATTGCATATAAGGCAAGCGGGCCCCAAGTATGAATTCTAAATTTTGAATTGCGAACTGCGTTCTATAGAACGCAGTTCACTATTCAATTGCATATAAGGCAAGCGGGCCCCAAGTATGAATTTTAAATTTTGAATTGCGAACTGCGTTCTATAGAACGCAGTTCATTATTCAATTGCATACAAGGCAAGCGGGCCCCAAATATGAATTCTAAATTTTGAATTGCGAACTGCGTTCTATAGAACGCAGTTCACTATTCAATTGCATACAAGGCAAGCGGGCCCCAAATATGAATTCTAAATTTTGAATTGCGAACTGCGTTCTATAGAACGCAGTTCACTATTCAATTGCATATAAGGCAATCGGGCCCCAAATATGAATTCTAAATTTTGAATTGCGAACTGCGTTCTATAGAACGCAGTTCACTATTCAATTGCATATAAGGCAAGCGGGCCCCAAGTATGAATTCTAAATTTTGAATTGCGAACTGCGTTCTATAGAACGCAGTTCACTATTCAATTGCATAGAAGGCAAGCGGGCCCCAAGTATGAATTCTAAATTTTGAATTGCGAACTGCGTTCTATAGAACGCAGTTCACTATTCAATTGCATATAAGGCAAGCGGGCCCCAAATATGAATTCTAAATTTTGAATTGCGAACTGCGTTCTATAGAACGCAGTTCACTATTCAATTGCATATAAGGCAAGCGGGCCCCAAATATGAATTCTAAATTTTGAATTGCGAACTGCGTTCTATAGAACGCAGTTCACTATTCAATTGCATATAAGGCAAGCGGGCCCCAAGTATGAATTCTAAATTTTGAATTGCGAACTGCGTTCTATAGAACGCAGTTCACTATTCAATTGCATAGAAGGCAAGCGGGCCCCAAGTATGAATTCTAAATTTTGAATTGCGAACTGCGTTCTATAGAACGCAGTTCACTATTCAATTGCATATAAGGCAAGCGGGCCCCAAATATGAATTCTAAATTTTGAATTGCGAACTGCGTTCTATAGAACGCAGTTCACTATTCAATCGCACTAAATTTTGAATTGCGAACTGCGTTCTATAGAACGCAGTTCACTATTCAATTGCGAACTGCGAACTGCGAACTGCGTTCTAAAAACCGATTGCCCTCTTTTTGCACATCTTTCCAATACGATACACGCTTAAAAACGTTACCCTTTTTTAAATCAAATATTCTTTACAAATCAATTACAACGGTACATGCGAGCGATATCATTGCTACTTTTTTTTTGCACTAGGGCACAGGGGCATCGTATCCGCTTTTCTTTCTATGACATGTATATAAATAATACATTTAGAGAGAGAGAGAGAGAGAGAGAGAGAGAGAGAGAGAGAGAGAGAGAGAGAGAGAGGATACGACGCCCCTGTGACTAGGGCATATTATTAAGTGAAAGTTATGCTAATTATTATAAATTATTCAGTTCTTCAATCCCTCTTTCTATTTGGATCGGACTATAATAATCAAGAAAGGGGAGTATCCAAAGGAATTGATTTGTTTATAAGAAATTAAAGACATACATGTAAGATTAGTAAAAAGCCATATTCCTTCGGCTGTATATGCATTTTGCTTCTGGCAAAAAATTAAAGGGATCCGATTTTCTTCTTTGAAAAAAAATAACAGGTGCTTGAGGACAGGACCCCCCCCCCCCCTGAATTTAGACCCCATTGGGTAGTTGACACTGTTTTGTTAGAAATTCCTTTAAAGTCATGTACACAACATGCTCCGATTTATTTAAAACAACCCCAACCTGCATATAAAAAATCTTCTTTTCAATTTCATATGCAATGGTGGGGGGGGGGGCACTTTAATTGTTTATTTTCCGTTAATTTTTAGATATTTAAAATGGAAGATGTTGTGTAAATAACTTTGATTAAAAGAATTTCTATCCAAAAAAAGTCAACTTCACCAAATGTTCACACTCCGCCAAATGTTACTCTAGATTCCTGCCTGCTACCCCCACATATAGCAGTCATTATTTTTCCTACATATTTGATTAGATGAAAATCGATATCGTCAGACATAAAGGACAAACCTACCTTAATATTTTAAGATTATTTCAACGAAACGGACAATCGTTTGCAACGAATTTCATGCGTTTGTCACATTTTTAAAAGTCGTAGGATAAAACTCAATTTAAATATGTTTTACTACTTCTCTTACTTAACATTACACTAATTTTTAAGGACACAATGCATGTACATATATATGTACATGTATCGGGTCTCGCCCCATAATTGAAATATTTTACGATGAAAATCATTTAATATATAAATATTATTACAGTTAATGTCTAACAACTCTGAGTACATTTAAAAAAATAAAACCTTCACTGAAGTCAGTTTCATGTCCACTCCAACATTACGTAGTTCAACTGAAAAATATCACAATAAAAATCTATAATAAACTCACTACATTCATGCATGACTATGCAGTTCTTTTAACGAGGCGGACCTTTTCTTGAACTACATGTATATAATATTGGGTCCTACCTCTAAAATGAAAGGTCATCAGGTCAAAATACTGTGAATTTTTTGCAAACAGTATTTCAATGGGGCGGACCTTTTCTAAACGAGCCATAATATTACATCTAGGTCCTATCCCTAAATTAAAAGAACATCGGGGTCAATCAAAGCAAGTATCAATATGAATGTTAATTTTCTGCTTTGGGTATTTCAACAAGTGGACCTTTTCTGTGCCATAATATTAGGTCCTATTAAAAGATTATAGGGATAAATCAAAACAAGTATTTATACGAATATTTATCATATGAATATTAATTATCTGCATTCAGTATTTCAACGTGGCGGACCATTTCTTTAACTTTATCATTGGGTCCTACCCACTGAAACAAAAGATCATCATTAAATTAGAGTCAATACAAGTGTCAACTTGATTAAGTATTTCCCTATATACCAATGATACCATTGCTGCATCGAAGGATATGTAACTAGGCACTTCACCAACATGGAAGTCAGAGAGAGAGAGAGAGAGAGAGAGAGAGAGAGAGAGAGAGAGAGAGTTACATGTATTAATCTATACCAATGCAAGATTGCTACTCTAGACACTATCCATTTGATAAGGACGTCAATATTTTACTCCATGGAGATACAATTTTTTTTTTAAGTCAACAACGATTTTTTTATGCAGTTTACAAATATATTTCTGCATTAAAGCGCTTCGTGATATAGAATTTAAACATTATCGATGGAAACGGATTTACTTATAATAAGACTAGTGTTTACTTGTTTCCAAATCCCTGCTTAATTACATGTATGCATCATTATATACATATAAAAGTATTGTACGTTTGATTAAAGAAAGAGGGAATAAGTCTTTTAGAATAATGAGGTGATCGAATACTGTACCACAGTACGTACGTGTATACACTATATTGTCAACGTATACCCTCTCTTACGGTAATCCACATCTGCGACCTTTTATTAATTTATATTATTTATCTTAAACTTGTGATAAATCTACCTAGAGACGTATAAGTTATTAGTATATTATCATAAGTTTCTGATCTACTGAAAATTAAACAAAGCAAAAGCTAAAAAGCCAATCTTAATTGCGTAGAGCACTACAGCGCAGACATTTTTTTCTCTCTCAGTTAAGGGGTGTAACACAGGTGTGAATGCCTGCAGGGCTTCTTTTACCCGTGTTTACCTGTCATGAACCACTCTGCTAATACATATACACCGGAAGAGGGACTAAATGGTGTGTACAAATTATTGTCAAAATACTCTTGGTTTTCTTTTTTTCAGATTCTTAAACAATTGGTCAAAATCTAATCCGCTATCATGAATATTTGATATTCCACAAAGTAATACGCAAATGGCCGACTGGATTATGTAAACAAAGACATATTTAAAATACAAGTACACGAGCAAAAAAGAAAAATGACTTTAAGAGAAATTTTAACAAGTGACTAAGGGTAGGACCTTTTCTTATAGGGGAAAGCCGGACCTTAAATGTTAACATTAAAGGTCCGGCCGGACTATTTTACGGGGCGGACCTTAAATTATACGACACCGGTCCGACAGATCAACTGTTGCCCGAGACACAGTCAACAACTGTTTTGTTATACCTCTTCTAATTAATAACACGTTTTGGCGGAATGTGACGTCACCGGTCAACAGTCTTTTTTAACAGTCGATTTTAACAGTTCCAATCTAACAGTTCCAGTCCAACAGTCAAAATGCTGGATTTTTTTTTCGTATAGAGTTATATAGAAACTGTTTTACAGGGGTATGTTTAATAAGAAATGCTATCCCCAAAAGGGAATGAGGTGTTTGTGTTGAATTGTAGAAGAGTGAATGATTATGAAATTAAAATTCATAAAAATTAAAAATGCCTTACTGACGCATTGTAAAAATTATAATCGGAAAAATAATTTTTGATCAAAACCGTGACCATGCCCCTTTAGTGTATTAGAAGTTATTTGAGAATCGTTGTCTATCGTGCAACAGACGTCTGAGCTGTCTCAACAGTCTAAAACTGATTTCCTTGCATCGTACAGAGAAATAAATGATGCCAATTATTGCAAAAACCTGCAGTTGAAACTAGACCAGTGCCCAACCTGGAGTATTGACACAATATGCGGACAAAGCTCCTGAACGGCAAGACCTTGCAGACACATTTTAATATACATGTACTTAGACTTAAAGCTGGATAGTTTCTAGGAGGAGATCTCATTTTCTGGTAAAGATATTGATAACAACAAAGTCTATCAAGAGAGAAATGTCAGCAAAGTTCAAACACGAAGGAAATAATATATAACTTAAATTCTGATTTATTGGGAAAAACTGCAAAAACGTGTGTCAGACCCCAACGCTTTAGAATTGGGGACGGGGCTTATTCATAAGCTAACGAAGAGGAACAAGTTGATTAGGATCGCAGATTTGTCTACTGCAGGTTGGACGACGGTCAGAGAGTACGAGAGCGGTGACCTTGCGTCGTACGGACAATAAGAAGGAAGCGCTATGCACAACCTTACCAAAAACCAGCTATTACTGTATCCAACTCCAAAAGCACGGTTTTGTCTGCTCCTTCTCATTTCTTCATAATTTCAACTGTTCAACTGTATACACAGCGTATCAATGCGGACAAAGGAGTAAAAAGCGATTTGCGTAAACATATTATTTATTTTTTTTAATCTATTGGTGCTAATCAATTTGTACTAGATATTATACGGGAAGGTTTTGCTGTTTCTTTAGAACGTATTCCACCTTCTATGTATTTCAAATATATTAAATCTGCAAAAGATATAATTGAATAAGTAGATAACTCTGTTTGAAAAGTCTGGTTGAGAATTGGCCAAAGCAGCTATATATAGTATCTACTTGTGAAAAATGTTAATGACAAGACAAATGTATCTAGCTATTGAGAATAGAGTATGGTTGAATCGTTTTTGTAATTATCTTTTTCAGAAGCAGTTAAAAATGATATTTTAGAAAGGTTCCGCAGTATCGTGCGTCTCCAGGAACTGGGTTTCGAAAAATTAAAATTCAGGTTACAAAGCTTGCTAGCTGAATGTGCTTCTGCAGCAGCTAATAAGCTGGGGTATTTGTGACGGAATTTTAAAAATACATTGTCGCTGGAAATCGGATTCTGCAAAGGACGGTTGTCGCCGAAAATGTAAATTTAAATATAATAAGATATTTGTTTTTAAGGCGGGATATACATATTTTTCGTTCTTTCTTAATTTTTGAGGTATGTTGCACTCGCGCAGGCGAGCTGTTCCTACATATTGGTGTTTTGAGTTTTAGTTTACAATATCTTATTGTTCGTTTGAACAGGTGAATTGCAACATTAAAAAATGATTATTTTTTTCAATACCGGTATCACGCATACATTGTAAATGGAATTTACAACGATAAGCAGCGTCATGACGATAACACGGTTAATTTGTCAGTAGTTTATTTTTACCTTTAAATTCCAATTTTCCAGTTTCTATTTATAAACGGGTATTTGTCAATATCAGATCACATATATATAAACAAAATAGCCAGGATAGAAACAGACACCTGTCTTTTCCATTGATAAGGGACTTCCTTTGTTGTCTACTAGACCGCAAATCATGGACTTTTGCCGTCAATTTATTGTTGTGATCCTGGTTCTGTGTGTTGTTGGTGATATTGGGCATTTTCTAAACTCGGTATGGACTGGTACATGTAGTAATAATCATGGCACGGTATCCCAGAAGTCGGGTTTACTAATACCCAGCGCGGAGGCCTGGGTAAGCATCGCAGCCAAGGCGGCTTCCAAGGCAGCAAAACATTTCTCTAAAAAAGCAGCAAAGAAAGGCAAGAAAGTTGGAGGGAGTGAACACACCAAAAACAAACTACCTAGTACAAAAGGCAAGCATCAGAAAGGACAGGCCCGGAAACAAAAGGATCAGGCTCGATCAGAGGGAAAGAAACAAAAGGGGGCACCAGATGGGAGCAAGAAGAGGAGAAAGCGTTAGAGAGGTGTTCGAACACTGTCGATTTGTTGATGAATGTCATGTTGTAACAAGGTAGATTACCTTCCTTAGTACCTCTGTATATAGCAAAATATATCAAATTATGAAGTTTATGTCGTTTTAAATTACGAACCGTATCTTATGATCATCAAATATATTAATTCTGCGTAAATGTATCTAACAGTGGGAATACACAAATCATAAAACAAATTGACATCATGCTAAAACATTTGCGTTTAAAAATAACTAATATTCTCTCTTGATTTTGTTTTGGAAAGGAGGCCGGTAACTGCTAGTATTTCATGCATTACATCATCAAACAATATCTATAAATGTTTACCGGTATGTTTATAAACATATACTTAAATTTTCTACACTCAAACCTGAGAGTAGGTTTAGTGATCTTCTTAAAGTACTTCAACGTGGAACGGTGAACAAGGGTAAACGAATGCCACTACATTTAGAGATGTGAAGTCTGAAAGTACTTCAAATAGGGCAAAATCTACATTAAACATCAAACGTTAAATAGACGCGTTTTTTATTTGTATTTCTATCTTTTTACAACATTATATAAAATTAAGTTCTACATTCATGTACTCGTTAATGTGCAATTTTTTCCTTTAACCGATTGGTTTCTGTGCTATTTGTCTTAATTAATATGTTATTTTGTTGAAGTCATTTTTGTATTTATTCTGTATCAAGACTAAATTGCTCTTCATTATTATGTCCAGCTGATAGTTGTTTTGCTTACAAAGGCTTTATATATTGCCTGATCTTATTTAATCAAAAAGTGTGTTATGATATTGTACACATTTGTTAATGAGGTATACAAAACAAGAAGTTATATTATTATTGACATCTATGAATTAAATTTTATTATAGATTTTTTTTAGCATTGTTCAGTAACATGTCTATTCCTTTGGTGTAATGAATAAAAATTGAGAAAAGTGTCCATCTTGTTAATGTCATTGGTAGTGAGCCTTTGCGCTTTGAAAGAAAGAATAGGTATAATAAACAAACTTCTCCGAAAAATTCTCACCGCCTGTTGCTATATCTTCCTCCCAAATTAGAGTTTTTGTCATATAATGAAAAAAAAATCTTCTTTTACAAGAAGCCAACAATATACAAAACAATTTGGCCATTACATTCGTTTTGTGGGAGCGGCAAAATAGACTTAAACGCAAGAGTCTCGCAATAATTAGAGGTGAATAGTTGCAGTTTATAAACCGGTGGATGGGTAGAAATTACGCCTAAAACTCAACTTAAGAATTAAATTCATTTTCACACTCTATTATTCATTATTCAATTATTTACTCTATCAAAATCTCTTATCAATTTGATTCCCGACTATTGGTCTTGAAAAGTAAAACTTATAATCCCTTTTCAAAAAAGAAATGCAATTTGTTATAAAAATGCATGTAGTTTTGGAGAAAAAAAATTACAAGCAGAAACACATTGCTTTTCATAGTTTTCGATCAGACTATTTTCATCTAAATTAAAATTATATATTATCATACCATATAATATAATTTTATTCAACATAATTAAAATTGATTCATATTTTGATTCAATTACAATAATGTAACATGATACAATACTGTAATATGAAATGATATGCTTCGCGTTATGTTGTATTATGTATTGTATCGCGTCAGGAAATATTTCGTCATGGGGAAGGGGGGGATCTAATATAATCAATGTTGACCTCAACCTTAGTCAATATTTGTTCTTCAATATTCTATTACATGATACGGTTTTGTATCTCTGAAAAAAGACGTGAGGTATGACCGTGACTTAGATTTCATAATCGCTGTTTATGCATTTTTTCTGTGTGTAAATTTTTTTCGTAAACCCAAAACAAGTTTGGCCATACAGTAATGTACATGAGTATTTTCCATAACAAAGAACTTGGTTGGAAAACTTGGTTTTAAATCCTTGGAAATGTTGAAAAAAAAATAGATTGTAGCGTATATCGAAGTTGCATATTTATTTACCAACAGAATAGGAGCTTTCAGATTTATTGGGATATATCAAAATACAATTTATGATGTTACATTCAAGCTACAGAGATGATATATACATGTACACCAATTACAGCTCCAAGATGGCCTCACAACATTCACTACAAATTCTACATCAATGTCTTATCTACATCAATTAGAAACAAAAGACAGCTTTATATTTGATTCACAAATATTCATGATATGTAAGTGTTTCAAAAAAATATTAGTGCTCAATAATTACAGAAAAGTACATGTATGAAAAAGTAAAATCTCTACAAGATTCAAATCCTCTAAAACTGATTAATTTAGTACTGTGTATGAAAGTACCAAAAATATAACAAGACAAAAAAATCAAAATTTGTGATAGATAAATTTCATAATCTCCAATAAATATATAAAATTATATCAATAATTCTCTCTTTCATTTAAAATAGCACTTTAAAAGTGACTACTGCATATATTTTTCAATTTTTAATGTAATATTTACTCCATGTAGTACCAGCCTCTTTAAAAAATATTTCGAAGTAAAAATTATTAATGACTACCTATGTTAATAATAGCTCTATAAGAATTATCAACAGTTAGAAACCAATCTTGTTAACTGCTGACAACACAAATGTTATAATAGACAGGTACAATGTATATACTATATATACAATTTTGATATTGAATGATTTCTAGTTCAAATCTATCCAAAAAAAATCTCAAATACTTATTTACTTTATTATGAGAAGTAAATCTAATCAAGATAACAAACTTGGCGTGTCAAATCTTTATTCTTAAAAGTCTGACATCACACAATAGATTGCACACAAAATTATTTCATCTCTGTAAATGAAGTGGGATAATTCCCCTTAACTTATATAAAGGTATAAAATGAAATAACCTATCTTTGTTTTATATAGGAAGAAAGAGATAAAAAAAACCAGTTTGAACATGCTTCGAAGTCAATCAAAAGCATATGTAGTACAGGCATAAACTCTACAAAGTGACAAAGATTGGTAAGAGAAAAATTCTTGTCTTTGAATAATGAGATGATCTACACATAGATGAGAACAACATAGCTACCATAACTCAATATATCACAAACAACAGAGCAGTATTTCCACCATAGGTCAACAATACTGGATCTACCACACATCTCATATCAGTGATAATAAAGTAGAATAGAAATCATTGTTTCTAATAATAATTCTCGACACAAAAAACGCAGTCCAACAAATTCACCACAGAGTGTGCCAGACATCAACATATTTGTACATTAATGTACAGTGATAACAAGTTATTTGATTTGTGTGGACTGTCGGGAGTAAATGATCCATGTTTGTACCTGAATGATAACTATGAGCATACAAGAACAAGCCTCCATGAGTTAGCCCTGACCCCTGTCCAGCCAGTGTTAGTACTGGGGGTCGGTATTATCTTGCACTGCCCTTGGTGAACTGTACCAGGTATTTCAGACAAACCTGCCGCGGATCCTCTACTATGTATTCTGTGTATGCCGGGTAGTGATAGAACAATTTATCGTTCATTGTCACTGTCTCTTCCAACATACCAAGAGGGATGCTATATCCTGTAAAATGGAAGAAACAAGCTGTAGAGATTTCACTACAGAGCACATAGGTATACTCATCAATATATGGAAGTGGTTCATAAGCTTGCAAATAATATTTTGAAACCTGCAAATAATATTATAAATTTTTCGAAAATTGCATTGAGCTTGTCAGAATTTCTGATGACTTTTAAATATTTGATCTTCAATTAGTTGTGATAAAATTTGATTTTCATCCAGTGAGTATTTGTGCCATGGCAAGGGAATAAGTTAGGTAAGTGAAAATCACAATAGTTTACCATTACATGGAGGCAAAGATTCTATTAATTAGATTCTAACCCTGACTTTATCTTTGAACCCCTATTTCAAGATCCTAACATCATTTAAACAGTATTGCTTAAAATCCAGATGGCACCCCTATGTATAATCATACACTTATCTGAGAAACATCGACAAAAATTATCAAACAGCAGAAAAGAGTTGCTTAGTGAGTACATGTGAGGATAACATAAACCTAACCCAGTGAAAGCATATGCATTCAATAGTATCAAAAGTAGGTTTAACATTTACCTCCAGGCATGGTCACTGTGAAGTCCTCATCAGGCCGCTTTTTACCCTCCACAACACGACTTCTGAAGTCAGTATCATTTAATTCGCTATCAAAATATCCACTATTAGGTTCCTTGATCTGTTCTTTACCTAGAGCAACCTGCACAAAGGAAGGAAAGATTAAAATGATAATTACCAATGAGAGGGTGACCAGCTCACAAGGGCTTCATTCTTAGAAAAGAACATAAGGATGAAAGGGGCTTTTTGACATTGTTCTTTTCTGACATGAAAATTCTCATACTAATTTGGAATTTAGGAAAACCTTTCAAGTATTTTAAAGGTCTGCTTATATCAATCTGTAAGTTTGTGTGAATCCGCAAAGCCAGTGCCAGCATGTTCAGTGTTTGAACCACGCCTGTGCTGACACTGGGTGAAGAATCCACCGACACAGTCCTCCAGTGGACGTGTCTGTCAATCTATGATAATATAAAACCACCACAGTCACTGCTCAAACTGCATGGGGAACATCATCAAGAGCAAAGCCAGCAAAAGCATTCATAACAGTGTCTAGCAATATCATGTAAAACAGCAAAGCTAGCAATAGCATTTAAAACAGCATGTTTAGAAATGGCACTTCACATATTTATTCTCATGCTTGTAATTTTTTGCAATTTCAAAATCTTCCAAATTTACACAAAAACCAGTTTAAAAAGCAGTCATCAAAGTAATATGCAATGAAACACAATTAAATTAACACTGTAGGACAAAGCACAGAATAATATCATAAATGATTATACGGTTTTAGATGTGGTATTGCCCAAGCCTTACTTGGATATTGAAAGGTGACCAGAAACTTCCAACATACCTTACATAATAAAGCAAGTTTTACTTCAGAATCACTGCTGGTATTGTAGCAGTAGTTCATACTTTTGGCAAAGGAATCTGATGAACAAATCCCCTGGAAAACAAGAGAAAGAGTCAAGATCACCTTAAGAATGTTATGCAAGTTAACGCTCATCACATGTTCAAATAACATTTTCATAGCCTTATCAGAGTGAGGTGCAGAATACTAATGAAGTTGGATGTACCACAGCCATGCCAGAGGAGTTTGTGGTTATCAAGACCTAGATTTCGCATTTCCTTTTCCTCACCCGGGCGACAGATTTTGTAGATTGCTTGAACTTCAGTGCTATGACCTAAGTTTAAAACAACACCCCATGCAACGAAGTGAACCACATGTATTTATTGCTACTCTATTTTATACATAATGTATGCACTGGTAGTCCTTATCAAAGTAAACTGAATGTACACTTTTTACAATTTTCACTCCTCAGGTATGAACAAATATACTCACATTTGCTTTTTATAGAAGATTATAATAAACTTTACATGCAACACAAATTTTAACAGAGCGCTCGCCCATGACCACTCTGTTTAACACGCATCAGGTGTACATGTATTAGGCCTCAGGAACCAGGCTATACATGTATTCCCTTAACAGGAAGTGACATTACTTCTAAAAGCCAGGGCGCGATTGATTTTCAAAAAACGTATACTCTTGTAAATCAAGTGCAGTCGTGTATCGTTCAGGTGAAAACCGAATATACACTTTTTGTACACCGAGTCGGGGGCATGCGTTGTTGGGTGTAGCACTGACATCAATATGGCGGACGAATGTTATGATTAGAAACTTGACAAATGATTTTTTGTAATATGACGAATTACAAGTCACATATACTGTGTCTTTTGTAGGAAAGCTCCATTAAAGGACGACTGCACTTAGCGCCGGGTTTTGGGTCGCTTCGGTCGCTTCTGTTAAGTTTATTTCTTAAAGAGACAGTACGGCGCATCTTATCAAAAACCCGACTTGTAAAAATTTTCCAATCGGGTTCGGTATTTTTGTATTACTCAAGAATGTATAAACTTTCAAAAAATTGCACAGTTCTCCATGAAATAAATCTAATTATTTTATTAAAATTAATAATTACGTATAATTATATAACCAATCACATATTCACAACGCAACATGTTCCGAGGTTTAGCCTTCTATACTAATACGCATGCGTATTACTGTAAACAAAACACATGCAGTGCTTGCGAAGATACTTCTGGATATGTTTGTTGATAAAAATATGTCATTTTTACTTCTCCCAGGTTATAATTGTTCAAAGTATTTAAAATAACCACAATTATTATATTGTAAGCATGTACTGTATTGTGCGTGTTTATCATAGAAGTTACTACAACTTAAATTCATTATAGTAAATGAGGCCCCTTGAGGGGTTATTTGATATATTTATGTCTGTTCATTTTAAAATGAACTGAAATTGGTAAACCATTAATAAATTACATGTATCTAGAAATGGGTGATGTGTTCCGTTTAAAGAGTCCCTTTATCCTCGTATACCATGATGACCGTAGTCGGACGAAGATCTTGTAGTTTTCAGCACGTGTCAATTACTGTCAATCAAAGTCAACGTTGTACAGATAAACGGTAGGCCTATCAGATTATTCCAGTTTGTACGACCCTTAAATTTTTGGAAGCACAAAATTACGTTAATTGGGTATGCGAAAGGGATTTTTTTTATGTATTTCAACTATTACATTCAATGTTATTTCTTGTTTCCTAACGATACAATGGGTAAATCTGAAGTTATTAACACATGTGTTTTCAGCTGTACTGTCTCTTTAACCTAATATCACTTTTGATTATTTTATTAAAGAGTCTTGTCAATTTCCAACATATAAATGAATAGTTTAGACTGTGATACAATTAACTCATTCTATGCTTTTCTCCTAACAACTGTTTTTAAAAAGGGGTTTTGCCTGTCCTTGATCGAACATAAGATTGATATTAATATGCATGAGAGGTGGAGCTGACATTATCAGAATGGTACTAAAATTAGACTAACATAAATAACAATTCCATGTATAAAAAAAGATATGTGATCACTCTTTCATCATAACCCTATCTATTCTATATGGTACATATATACTATTTACTATAGTTTCAACCATTAGACCACCACTATATAAGTACAGAAGTACAGAAGACTTTAAATCAATGTTCGACAACTAAACGTGTTCGAAAAAAATTGTCCACATAACATGCTACCTTACATACTTGATAGAATTTTGTATTTACAAAGGTACCTGAGATATGAAATCACGTGGTGAATTATAATATTCAACATGTATCAATCCTTGGTTACAACAGAGAAAGCGAAATTTAAGTAAGAAGAATCAGTTTTCTCTCATTTAAACCATGAGCGCATGTTTACGAAAGCCGAGAAGGATCATTCGAGATTCGAGATTCGAAATACGAGATTCGAAATACGAGATTCGAGATTCGAAATTCGAGATTCAATATCTAAATTAACCAATCAAATGATGGATCTGAAACCTGTATCCTAGCAACATCAAACTGTTCTAAATAAAGATCATTCGTACATGCTCTTTCCTACAAATAAATGTCTTAATAGCTCTTATATTGTGGTTATAAAATGGTTAAATTAACATTGATAAATTGACCCCACACAGGATAAACAATTAAATTAGTGATAACACTGTGGGCTTTGCAAATCTATGTGATTTTGTTTGTCCTGTATGTCTTTCCCCCCCCCCCCCCCCGAACCATTTTAACCCGTTGTGTATTCGCCCCAACTGTGTAAAAATCGGCTCGCGAAGAAAGATCTGTTTAATCTAAATAATAAAAACTGAGTGTGGTTTTAGCTATGAAACGAAATTCAATGAAATAATCGACATGTCAAAATATAGGTTATCATAAAGTTTTAAACCATAGAAGATATAATGATTTACAACCTCAACGACAACAATCCAGATAGGAATAGGAATATTTCATGCTTTTTTTTATCATTTTCGCTAGCTAATGTAAGACATCACAAATACCCCAAACCCCCTCACGGAAAAGGAAATGCTAGGTGATGAGAGAGAGAGAGAGAGAGAGAGAGACAGACAGACAGACAGACAGACAGACAGACAGACAGACAGTTTGGTAGTGTCAAATTCAGTTTTGATTTAGAATTCGAAATTAATTTGATTTGTTACAAGCATATATAGACAATAATTAAGCCTCTAAAAGGAGAAAAGAGAGGAGGTAGCTAGGGTAGGGCAGACCAACTAGCAAGCTTTAATTTTACATCGACTCTCTCTCTCTCTCTCTCTCTCTCTCTCTCTCTCTCTCTCTCTCTCTCTCTCTCTCTCTCTCTCTCATCACCTAGCATTTCCTTTTCCGTGAGGGGGTTTGGGGTATTTGTGATGTCTTACATTAGCTAGCGAAAATGATAAAAAAAACCATGAAATGTTCTTTAAATTGTGTGCGGATATTGTACTCCAATAATCTGTTTTCAGTATATACATTTCAAGAGAGGGGGGGGGGGCTTTATAGTCCTTATTAGTTTGCCAGTTATTCTGTCCACACTTTGTTTTCTCTTCGTTTTCCAGGTTTTTTTATTTGGCTCGGCAAATTAATATAAAACTTTCTGTGTAGCTCCATAACGATGCACGGTAGATAAATTATGAGTAGGTTTACTTTTGATAAACAGGTACATGTCCAAACTTGATTTTTAATTTGACTCTTATAATCGGATTTAATATTCCAATAAATATAGGGTAGGAAGAGTAGACGGGACTTTTTTGCGCATATCCTACTGTACCATTCATTCAACACAGGTATTAGCACTCATCGAGTTCGACTTGCTTTCCTTTTTTTCATCCACTGGATTTAAAGCTATTAATTTTTGAAAATATTTTGAATTTATGGCCTGATTATATATGAATTAGAGCTGCGCTGGTGCATCTATTTACCCAAATGGACCAAAATATAACCAAATGAATCTAAAAATTTTGACATAATTAGTTTTAAACGTACGACTCTTTTTCAATTCTAATCGGGTATGTCCTTAAGAAAAATCTTGAACCACACACATTTTAGCAAATAAAACGACAATTGTTTCATTTTTTTATGGGGAGGGAGGTGGTGCCGGTAAAGGACATGTATTGCTTGTGGCAGTTGTGCTATACTCTCATTTGTTATAACAGGTAATACTACATACTGATATAAAATGAAAGTTTCCAATTACACTGTACATAGCTTCTATCATTTTGACCCGTGCGATAGTTTAAAACAATTTTCAAAGCATTTAATGTAATTCAACCGATCATTTTTGAAATTTAATTTTCTGGATCCCTGCCTGATACGTCCGCCTTCTTCTATATTAGAATTACATGTACGTTGGCCATATGTACACATTAACTTAATCGGCTATGTTATGGGACAATAACATTTTTTATCAATGTTTTTGCAGGATAGGTAACAAATAACAGCCTATTTGTGGGTTTTTGCACTGATTATTTGAGATAATTTGCCGCCATCTTTTATGCATTCCACACACCACTCACAGTTTCTTTATTTGGTGTTCTGTGTGTATGGCGACAAATTGGTAAATTTGCACCACTCACCCCTTGTAGCTTCATCCTGATTATATTTTATCTGGCTAAGTGTAATGTAGTAGTATATTAAGTACACACATTTTTGCAGTGCTTATTTACATCTTTAGAGATTTACTTACAAAAAAAGTAAACATTTGTTTGACTTATATGTAATTATTGTCAATTTTGGTGCGGGGGGGGGGGGGGGGGTAGGAAACTACAGAGAAACTTAACTTGGCTGTGAAACATATGCTTTTATTCGTTCTTGTTGATATATCAATAAATGAATTATAACAAAATACATGTACAACAATTAATTTTGAAATATTCATGCACAATCAAATTTTTAAAAAGTTTTACTGTTTTCTGCACAAGAAATCGGCAATGTGAACAAATTGGCACCCTATCATCCCTACCTTTAATTGTAGAGAGTAGGTATCCTTCTATATTGAATACAATTCCAAAAGTAAGACTCATAATAAGTTGTTTACTGAGGAAAAGGAAAAAAATTATATTTATTAATAATTCCGTATAATGTGATAATATGTCAATGATTTGTTTATAATCATAATACTAGTGTATCACTGTATGCATACATAAAAACGATAAGTAATGCTTCTATTTATTAGTGAAACAGGACAGATTATTTATATTTAGATTATTTAGATACATGTACTAATCTTCATGCGGGGATCTAGAAAGGAGGGGGTCAGGGGATCTGGACCCCCTCCTCGGGAAAATTGGAGCTTATTAAATTAACATAGTAATTTTTTTTTAAATTGGTCTAGGACCCCCTACAGAAAAAATTAGCTACGCTTATGAAGTTCTCTACCATAACCGCATTTTTACACAAAAGGGGTAAATAAACCCGGGTTTTAAACTATTACTGGTGGTGAAATACCCCAGGGTTCAAACGCATCAGGTGGAAATGCACCAGGGCAAACAAAATCACTTAGATCCGCGAAGCACACTGCATTATTACTAGTCTACTTAGATATTCTGTGTAAAAGTAAATACAAATAATTATTTGTGAACATAGCATTTATTTGTAGGAAAGAGCATGTACGAATGATCTTTATTTAGAACAGTTTGATGTTGCTAGGATACAGGTTTCAGATCCATGATTTGATTGGTTAATTTAGATATTGAATCTCGAATTTCGAATCTCGAATCTCGTATTTCGAATCTCGTATTTCGAATCTCGAATCTCGAATGATCCTTCTCGGCTTTCGTACATGTTTGCCTATAAATCATCCATAACTTAGATGATGCAAATATAAACCCACTGTTAAACGGAGAACAATAGGCAAACATGTGCCTACTATGTATAAAGTAGGTATAAAAGTATAAAAGAGGGCGTCCTCATTATCATATGGTGATTCAAGACCCCCGCCTATGAAAACAAATTCCTACTTGATAACAGCAGACTTTTATTTAACGAAGTCACGTAAAGTTGCAGTTTGAATGTTGAACATTTCTGCAATTGAAAGAAAAATTCTTCTTTAAAAGGTTACTTTCTCGCAAATATTGTATGTCCTTCAGTGCAGTCATCCTTTGAAAGGTGTTTGTTGCATTTACATCAGAAAAAAGCCTCGGATTGCCGTTGAACATCAGATTCTCTGTTAAAACTGCACCCTTTTCCACCATATTTATTCTCATATTCTCTACCCTTTTTACACTTCCCCATTTAAGTCACTTGATACACAATACAAAAATGTCTACACCGGTGTAAACCAGTGTACACCCAGTTATGTAAATTAAGCGCGCCCATAGTGTATAAGGGTCGTTGATAAACCGAACGTTGATTTTGCGCCCGTTTTTATTATTAGGTTGTTTGAGAGGGATTTTCTTTTATTTTGGAAGTTATGTTCCTAATATGAGGTAATATTTTAACCAAGAATGGTATATTAAGACGAAGTTTTGATCAATGAAAGTTGATATATAATGATGAATGCACTAGCAAACATGCATCCTCTTAAGACTACTGTAGTGTTGTGTGATATCAGATTTAATAACTGAACAAATGTACATGAATACGATACTTAAAAAGAATGCCTCTTTTTCTTACTATCGCTATGGATTGCCTATATATAACGATTTAATCTAAAAAAAAAAAAGAAGAAAAAAAAGATAAGAGGTTTTTTGACTTTGTAAAATGACACGACATTTTAACTTCTGATTGGGCATATACAAGTTGTGACCTTTGTCCCACTGACACCGTGTTATCTTGTAAAAGGTACATTTAGAGTAGTGTTTACTTTATATGAATTTTATCTAAAGTATGAAGTCCACTAGATATGATCATGTAAAATAGAAAATAACAATCTTTTGTAAATCATTGGCCCATGGAGGGCATATCAACAATACAACTAGCTGCAGCTAAAATACATCAAGCATAATTTGTAAACTTTACAACGAAATCTGTGACATTAAGAAAAACAGTGTTAATTTAGTATGATTACATACACCAAATATGGCTCCCTCTGTTTCTTACGTAAATCAATTGTAATTCATAGATTTAAAAAATTGAAATCTACACGCCCCGTTTACCGATTGGTCGTAACCTTTATCAACGTAAGAAAGTCACGAACTGAACTGCACGAAAATATCATGATGATGTCTGTCTCAAATTCTAATAGAACGCGATTTGGCTGTTTGTTTTAGCTTACGTACTGATGTACATTGACAGTAATTTAGTTAATTTTACTTACTTTTTGCAATCAATTTAATGGATTTCTTTTCAAGTTAACGCAGGTTATATATTTTTTCTTTTGCAATATCGCTACCTTCTTATCCCGCATGAATTACTAAACAAAGCATTGCATGTATCCTGGCGAAAAAATACCCTTCTATCATCGAAACATCCATGTATTTTTTAAATTACCAGCCCAGGTAATAACTCATTTGCAAACTTAATTAAACAATGTATGATTTAATATATGTTTCTGATAAAAATCTTTTACAGGGCACACAAAATCTTTCATGATGGCATCTAGAGATGAAGCCCAGCATGTGGTGGAATGTGACCTGTGTCAGCAACCAGTCTCATTTTTCTGCAGACGGTGTGGGGTCAATCTCTGTGACCCCTGTGCCCTCATACATCTACGCGTGAAATCGAAAAACGGACATGACATTGTAGATTACACCAGCAAGGATGATGATGACACATGCCACTGTGATTCCCATCCCCAAAACGATTGTTCCGCGTACTGTAAAACTTGTGATGCTCCGATTTGCATGCTTTGCGTTTCTATCAAACACAAATCGCACGAAATGTCAGAGCTTTCCGATAAAATTGAGGAACTTTTAAAAGTCACTGCACGGGAAAATGATCGGCTTCAGTCATCTAAACATGAATTGCAAAGAACTCTGGATCACACGACGAAGCTGCTGTCCTCAATACCCTCGGTTTACCAATTGAGAAAAGATGAAGTTACAGAGCGGGGAGAAGAGTTGATCAAACTGATCGAAAAGACCGTGAAAAAACTTCACCAGGAACTGGATGGCATGCAAAAGGAACACGAGGTTGTACTACAGAAACAAAAGACAGAATTGGTAGAAATGATTAGAAGAGTGGATGATATGAACGCAAAAACGGCAAAATTACATACAGCAAAGAATGTTAAAGAATTACAGAGTTTTGTATCAGTGTTTCAGAATCAGAAGATAATGAGTGAGGTCTCAAAGTATTCCTTTCCGAACTTCTATGAGTATAAAATAGATGAATATTTGGAAAATAAATTAAAAGAAAAGGAGTTATCAGGTACAAAAATATCAAATGTACCAACAGTTACTTCTGTTATAGACACTGGGTTCCCTGCTAATGAAGAGAATAATAATCGTCTGTATGACATGGTCGTTACCGAGGATAACAAAGTGTGGATGGGAGGAGAGAGCAAAGAACTGAAGTTGTTTGATCTCCAGGGACACCTCCACCACACCGTCAGCATTACTAACAAAGGGATGTACTTATGTATGTACAACAAACAAGTAGTGTACAGTGGAACTAAAGCCGTAAGAATGATATCAGACACCGACACTGTGGTGACGATGTTCACTACCGGGGACTGGCAGCCATACGGCGTCACACGCGCCGCGTCCGGTGATCTACTGGTCTGTCTCGGTAAAGACGATCAGTCCAAAGTCGTCCGATACAGCAGTACCGGTACCGTGCTCCAGGAAATCCAGTACGACTCGCAGTCAACCTTTGTACAAACAGGCGATTTATATCACTGAGAATGTCAACGGGGACATTATTGTAGCTGACTGGGAGAAAAACGCAGTCATTGCCGTCGATAGACTGGGCATATTCCGGTACTCGTACTCGGAGAAGGACAGTAAATTTAAAGTTTTATCAGTCGCCACTGATTCTGTCGGTCAGGTCATCGTTACAGATTTTCTCGGTAAGAAGATTCACATACTGGAAAAAGACGGACGATTCCTGGGGTACATCATTCCTGAAGGAGGAATAAAAGCTCCACGCGGCGTGTGTATCCTTGGTGACGGTGAGATGATGGTGGGAGAGAATCTGACCGGAATCGCCAAAAGAATCAAATACTTAGAAGCATGAAAGCACATCAGTTTTATTTTTATTTGTAGCTAGTCATAATAAAGACAAAATGTATAGTGTAATAAAATGACAATGAAATAAACCAAAATCTGCTGATTGTAAATTGTCAGAATATACCTACTGTCTGTGCGTGGAAAATCTTTTAAATTGTATCAGAAAAACACTTTCAGTTTCTGTATCATACAATTGTTTGTTTATTAAAATCCGAAACTTTAAAACTATATATACGTGATAGTGATTTTTTTATAATGTTCATGTTATTATTATACACTGATAAATGAATAGAACTTGAGAAGTCTTTAAGGTCAAAATCGGTTGCTTACATAAGTAGCTAAGTAGCATTAAATATCCCAATATGACTCACTGTAAAGATCTTCTCTATTATGGTACTATATTTTGTAAAATTTGCCAAAATTTTGTGCAGTTTTGTTTCAGATAATTGCAAATGAAATGTTTTATGACCCATTATCGAAATAAATATATTTATGAATGATACAAGTAACACGTGTTTGTATGGAACGCAATAGCTGCCTTAAGGTCAATTTCATTTTATATGAATTGGTATATTTTTTATATGCAATAGTAATATCATTATATGCAGTGCTAACATCATTATATGCAGTGCTTACATCATTATATACAGTGCTAACATCATTATATACCTTTATTTTGCCATTATATTCAGGGGTAATATAATTATATGAAGTGGTAACATCATAACGTTATGTCGTAAGATCATTATGTGCAGTAGTTTATTCATTATATGCTATGAATAAATTTTAATATGATATGATAAACTCATTTCGTACAGAGCTAAACTCATAATGAACTTTATAGAAACCTGTTAGGGTGGTGCTCGGTTTGACACATGTGATCTCAGTATTGCCAAGTATAACATAAAACACATGTAAGGATAAGGAAAGGTCATTTATTAACTAAATAAATGACAAAGTAAATTATGCAACATGATATAATGTAAACTAACTAAATAAAAGCAACATTTGTAAGTGAACAATTTCACAGAAAACATTTTTCAGTTTACATTACAAGTATGTTACATGTTATAATAAATATATTGTTCAATCGTTATGTTACATGGTACACTCTTCATGTGCAGTTGCAAAATCCTTTTATTCAGCGCAACTTCTTGACATCAGGTGATAAGTTCCTTATATGCAGTACTAACATCATGTTATGGTGTATTAAAACCATTATGTATGATGGTAAAACCTTTATGTATTGTGGTGAAAGCTTTACATGCAATTGTAAATCCTTTATATGATGTGACAATTTTATGATATGCCGTTGTTGAATCATTATAGTATGAGGTAAGTTCTTTACATGATGTGATCATTTCATTATATGGAGTGGTAACTTCTTTATATGCAGTCGTAACTCTTTATGATGAGGTTGTAAACTGGTTTTTCGCTGAAAAGTTTTAATGGGGAAGAGGTCCAGTTTTATTTTGAAAACGATGCCGCGTTCACATGCACATTTCCTGGTCAACTTGTCGTTTGTTTTGAAGAGAGAGAGAGAGAGAGAGAGAGAGAGAGAGAGAGAGAGAGAGAGAGAGAGAGTTTGTTTCTCTGTTCTTGATACATCGATGTGTGATAAATCGAGTGAAATTTTAGTAGAGTACGCGTTTAATTTTAACAGTAAAATAAATTTCAAAAAATGATTGTACTTTGTAAAAATTTAATACCCCCCTCTGCTTCTAGATCCGCGCATACATTTAGGAAGATCACTTTATGTATCTTGATATTAACATAGAACAATTTGATTTCTACTTGCTATCGTGTTTTAAATATACATGTAATTCTTTGGAGCTTTTTAAATTAATAAATCTAATTCTGTCTCTTCAAAAACGTTTAAATTGAGGAATTACTTTGCTCTTGATTGTTAACGTTATTTAAAATAATTTTAATAGCATCCATATAAAACGTAGTGCTTGGAACAAGCTTATCCGTATTTTGTTGATTCTTACATTATTGCACGGCTTGCTTTTAACGATGTCGAACAATACGTATATATATTTTGAAAACGACATATTTAAAAAAAAAACACCCATTTTTCAGTAAAACCATTTTACAATTTGTTTAATGCATGGGGGTCTTGAACGGGGGTGGGGGTGGGTCGCGGGGAGGATCCCGCCCCAGAAAAATTCAAATTTCTTAAATTTCCATGAAATTACCAAAAATTTGCCTCGGACCCACCTCCCCCCACCCCTTTGGCAATCTTCAGTATTCATCGCACTCCCCCCCCCCCGAAAAATTTTCTGGATATCTGCAACAGCTTTATGGAAAATAGCACAGGGACTGCAAAACCTTTTTTGTAGGATTTAAAATACAAAAATGCATGCCCGGTGAGCTTAAATTTTATACAGTGTTACAACCATAAAAAGAGGTTAAGACCAACCAATTTCCTTATTATTTCTTAAATATCAAATTAATTTTAAAAAAAATGAAAAATAATTTTTATCTATGTCTATGAATAAAAATCTGTCTATTCCTTTTGTATTGGAGGCATTGATCAGCGAGGAGTAGCACCTACCTGGTACATTGAAACAAAGGTCTTTCGACTTTGATTTTAAAACGCTTGCTTCATTTTTTGTAATTTCTTTTACTCTTAAAATAAAAGCATACTATACGTATACTATGAATATTGAATAATACTAGTAATACATTCGATTTTTCACACAAAGTGGGTTCAATGATTGATATTATTTATTTATTTTTAATTTATTTGTTTATGTCAAAGCATAATATTAACACAGATTAAGTACATAATCCCTGCTTTCAGTATTTTGATTTAAGCATAATACAGTAGAAAAAAAGTTACATATACAAAAATATGCTTTTCTAAGAATATACGCATATACATATGTGCATAAATATTTATATTTGCACAATGTAGACATAAACATACATAACATAGTTGCATAAATATATGTGCAATGAGTTTGAGGTTTATGAACAGGATAGATAAAAGAAGGGGGAGAGGGTAAATGGGGGTGGGGTATATGGATTTATGTTTCTGCTAAAAAAAAGAAATTTTAAACAGCTTTAGTTTTTGAAATATCATATATGTGTGTGTTTAATGACCCTTTTATGATGATAGACAATTATAGTTTATTAAAAATATCTTGTCAGTGTTTTTCATATTCATTGTATTTACAATCTTTCAGTAGTAAATATTTTTCTATATACAACCTATCTATTATCGTTTTCTCTAGACAAACAGATATATTAAATTTATTTAGCATCCATTCTTCTATCTTAACCCAAAGCTCTTTTACATGTACACAGTCATAAAAAAGGTGTTCTATTGTTTCTATATAGTTCTTGCAAAAAGTGCATGATGAAGAACTCAAAATATTTAACTTAAAAAGATATTCTTTTGTTGGAACTATTCTATGGAGTGTTTGGAATTGAAACCACCGGAGTTTTGTTTCCTGTGTAACTTAAAAGGGAGTTCAAATATTCTACTCCATGTTTTTTCCGAAAAAAATATTTCCATTAGCATGCCATTTTGTCACAGCTATAATAGCTTGTTTACAATTATATACCAGTAATTGATACATATCGTTGCATCCTTTTTCATTTTTAAGAAATATTTTTAAAGATGAGGGGATATGTGGTCCAAAGGCTTTATCAAAAGGTGCTATATGTTTTGTTCTTGAGGTCACTGCCTTTTTAATTCCACAATATTCAATAAAGATTGTTTTTATATTCATTTCTAGAAATTGCTCGTAACTTATAAATTTCCCATCAACGTTATATATAAATCACACAATAAGAAGATGCCTGCATTGAAGTAATGTTTAAGAAAGATAGGTTTATTTTCTATTTGAATCTTTGGGTTGTCCCATATTTGTTCATACCAAATGTTCATTTGTGTTTTACTAGAATTTTCATTAACCTTAGTCCAGCATAGAAAAACCTCCTTCCAGAAAGGATTTGTAATAGTCTTACATATATCAAGAACAAACGAAAATCCCCTTTTCCACAGATTACCCGTATTACCGTGGTTTACTGACTCGAGTATTGGAACCCATTTACTATTTGAATGTAGTATTCGTCTGATCCATGTGGATTTTAGTGCAGTTATAAATTTCCTATAGTCGATCATCTTCAGCCCCCCCCCCCCCCCATGTCTATAATCCTGAATGATTGATATTATGATATAGATGTTAAAGGACAGATAAACAAACTCTCTCTCTCTCTCTCTCTCTCTCTCTCTCTCTCTCTCTCTCTCTCTCTTCAAAACAAACGACAAGTTGACCAGGAAATGTGCATCGTCACAACCAACGCGGCATCTCTTTTTAAAATAAAACTGGACCTTTTCCCCATTAAAACTTTTCAGCAAAAAACCAGTTTACAACCTCATCATAAAGAGTTACGACTGCATATAAAGAAGTTACCACTCCATATAATGAAATGATCACATCATGTAAAGAACTAGCCTCATACTATAATGATTCAACAACGGCATATTATAAAATTGTCACATCATATAAAGGATTTACAATTGCATGTAAAGCTTTCACCACAATACATAAAGGTTTTACCATCATACATAATGGTTTTAATACACCATAACATGATGTTAGTACTGCATATAATAAACTTATCGCCTAATGTCAAGAAGTTGCACTGCATAAAAGGATTTTGCAACTGCACATGAAGAGTGTACCATATAACATAACGATTGAACAATAGTTCATTATGAGTTTAGTCTGTATGAAATGAGTTTATCATATCATATAAAGATTTATTCATAGCATATAATGAATAAACTTCTGCACATAATGATCTTACGACATAACGTAATGATGTTACCACTTCATATAAAGATTTTACCCCTGAATATAATGGTGAAAAAACAGTATATAATGATGTTAGCACTGCATATAATGATGTTAGCACTGCATATAATGATGTTACCACTGCATGTAATGATATTACCACTGCATATAATGATATTACTATTGCATATAAATGAAATATTAGTTCATATAATATGAAATTGACCTTAAGGCAGCTATGGCATTCCATATGTTTGAATGTTTAAATGTTGTTGTATCTATATCCAATCTCTGATTACTCAGGCTTATAGACAGTTACCTGGGTACTAAATTGCTTAAAGGGGCATGGTCAGGATTTGGTTAACTTTTTTCTGTTTTTATTATTTACAATGCTTTAATAAAACATTTCTAGTGACCAAATGAAATTTGAGGAGTTAAAAGCAAGATTCTTTTTATTGTAAACAAGGCTCGTGTCCTGTTTTTGTTTGCATAGGTTTTAGGGGTAAATGCGGCCATCTTGTACATTTGAAGATAGGAATGTAAACATTTCTTGAACTTTTTTTTCAACAAATGGTCGTAGAGAGGACACCAATGATCCCCTTCATATTTTTTCAGAGTTTTTAATCTTCAAAATAAGTCTGTAACTGTGCAGTTCGACGGGTGTTCTGAGTGATTATAAAGGCATTGTCTTGTTCTATAATGTATGACTCCATATTTACATGTATTGCTTTTATATCTTTTGGCAACATTTTTGGCCAAAGTCGGATAGAAACAGAAACAAGCCAGTTCAAGAAATGTTTACATTCTTATCCTCAAATGCAAAAGATGGCCACACATCACCCTTAATGTACCCGTAAAAAAAATGTTCAAGCTAATTTATCCATTCTCTTATTCATTTAAGCAGAAATAATTAGTTCCTAACGTTTTAACACATTCATTTTAGGTATAAAACTTGAGAACTGGAAAAGATTTGTTTACATTGCAAATAGTAATATTGCAGGCAGTGCAATTCGCTGATCACTCAACGAATGACACTCTAATAGAATAGAAATGCCTTACTGAAGCACTGTAAAGATTACCATCTTACGAAAAAATAGACGAAGACAATTTATTAGGAAAACCTGCAGTTGAAACTATACCACAACCTGCAGTATCTGCACAATCTGCGGACAAAGTTCTTGAACGGCTAGACCTTGCAGACACAATTTAAAAACTTGTTCCGTACACACTTGAACTCAATGCTGGATAGTTTCTCAGAGGAAATATCAGTTTCTGATAAAGATATTGATAACAAAACTAAGTCCCCCAAGAGAGATATGTCAGTGAAGTTCAAACACGAAGGAAATAAGATATGACTTTAATTTTGATTATATGGTGATTTGGCAAAAGGTACAGAGACGTGTGTCTGACCCCACCGCTCGAAGATTGGTGACGGGATTACTAATAAGCTTAATAAGAGGAACGAGTTTATAAGAATTGCAGATAAGTCTCACGAAGGTTGGACAACGGTCAGAGAGCATGAGAGTGATGGCCTTGCGTCAAATTATGATGATGTAAAACGCATACACTAGGTAGAGACCCGCGCCTTATATACGGACAGTCAAAGAGAAGCGCTATGCACAACCTTACCAAAAACCAGCTACTACTGCATCCAACTCCAATAGCAAGGTTTTGTCTGCTACTTCTCATTTACTTATCATTTCAACTGTATACACAGCGTATCAATGTGGGCAAAGGAGTAAAACGCAATTTGCGTAAATGTATCAACTTTTTGGAATCTATTGGTGCCAATCAATTTGCATTCTTTAGATATTATACGGGAAGGTTATATTGTTCCTTTAAAAAGTAATCTACCCTCTATGTATTTCAAAAATAATAAATGAGCAAAAGATGATATAGAATAAGTAGATAAGTCTGTTTGAAAAGTTCATTGATCATTTCTATGTACTAGTATCCAGTTGTGGAAAATGTTAATGACAAGACAAATGTATCTAACTATTGAGAATAGAGTATGCTTGGATCTTGTAATTATGTTTTGAGTCTCAGTTTACAATATCTTACTGTTCGTTTGAACAGGTGAATTACAACTTAAAAAGTAATATTTTTTCTCAATACCGGTATCACGCGTACATCATAAATTGCAATTTACAACGATAAGCAGCGTCATGACGATAACACGGTTAATTTGTCAGTAGTTTATTTTTACCTTTAAATTCCAATTCTCCAATTTCTATTTATAAACGGGTATTTGTCATTATGTTCTAATTCGTTACACTCAACCGAACATAAATAATTTATAAAATAAATAAACACAGTGTGTAGGTACAGAAGCGCTCTCAAGAGTGCAGTTTATTCGAATAAAGTTATAGACAAATATCTTCAGTTCTCCTCAGTTCTCTACAATAATGAGAAAAATTGTTAATTACAATAAAATGATACACGAAAACAAGTAGGGTGGGTGGGTGGGTGGGGGCCACGTCTAACTGCACGAAGAGAGAGCCTTCGAATGGCGCTAATTTCTTTATTCACTTAACACGAGAAGTCGCGCCTCTCTAATTTACATACCTGTATAACAGGTGAAATACTTATTATAGAAACCAATCAAATTTGGTTTCCGGTATAAATATAAATAAACAAAAACACGTGTTCGATAGACACACGTGTCATCATACCTTTAATAAATACATTTATGTTCTAATTCGTTACACTCAACCGAACATAAATAATTTATAAAATAAATAAACACAGTGTGTAGGTACAGAAGCGCTCTCAAGAGTGCAGTTTCGACAAATAAAGAAAGAGTTATATACCAAGATTTTTGGAAACAGAAAGTTTACTTTTTAGATTTTCGTGAACGTAGCCGTCTTTAGCATTATCACTTTTCCACCGCCCGTGCTTTTTAAAGAGTCTATCACTTACTCCTGAAGTTGCGGCAGCCGTGGCCCCACCCGACCGCAGACTATGCACACCAAACTTTTTTGAGTCTAAACCCAAAGTATTTAATGTAGACAAAACAATTTCTCTAACTCTGGTATATGACAGTGGTGCCTTACATTTCTTGAGTCTATAAATATTGAATTTCTTGCTATAAGACAGTTGTCTGAAAATATATTCATCTGAATTTTCTTCTATACCAGACAAATTCAAATACCTCTCTAGTAGGTTCACAGGACAGTTTTGAGAACTTGTGCGTGAAATATATACACAACTACCCTTGTTTTGAACATCAGTTTTGCTTTTGGGAACAAATAATTTTAAATGTGATTCATGAAAAGTTACATGAGATCTTTGAATAATGACAATTTCAGAAAAACGCAGAAACCCTGCATAACCCAACAAAAAAATGAAACAAGTACGTAAATCGAAAAGCGATGCTTGCTTTCCTCCCAATAAAGACACGATCGAAGACAGAATTTCTGGTGTTATAGGGTCCTTTTTTGTAACGGGTTGACTGGTATCACGTAAACAACCTTCCTTTGTGAACTTCACCAAAGTTGAGTCACATGGGTTTGAAAAACCTGCCAGTTTATGTGCCCAAGCTATAGCATGAACAGCCTCTTCTATTTTGGGAGCAGATTTAAAAGTTTTCGCAATGTAAATCAGATAGAGAGATACATTCACATCTGTTGTTGGTAGATTTTTGACATGAGGTTCAAAAGTCTTGCACCACTTAGAAAATCTGTTAAATGTGTACCTGTATTTTTTGGTTGTATTTTCGGCCCTTGCTTTAAGGCAATACGATGGTAGGAGTTCGGCCAACTCTTGGAGCTTTGGGTCTTGTATTCTGGAAAATAGATTACTCCACCTCCCCACCGAAAATATATCTGCAAATCGTACAAAATGAATACATATACATGAATATGTATATCTAAAAACATCAAGTCTAAGTATGCAAAATCATTATATATACCAGGAACATCTTATCAGATGATTCTTACTTTCTGTAAAATAAAACAAATCGTTAATTAATATATTTAATTTTACCAAATCATCTGCAATACTTTCGTACCAGGACCTTTATCAATTTTAACCAATAATTTTATTTTAATATCGTCTGGAGTACCATCGTATCAGGTCCATTCAATAAATACGCCGTCACAAGGAATCTAACATACACATGTATAAAGTATATAAACACTATTGTCGTCTGCAGTACCATAGTACCAGGACCGTAACATTAAATAGCAGTTTTTAAAAAATTCGATCGTCTGCAGTACCTCCGTACCAGGACCTTATCAATAATATATCTAGTGTACCAGGACCTTTCACTGCAGTACACACCTCTGAAATATAAAACAATCAAATCAGTCACATTTTTGTAGCGTCCAGCCGGATAGCTAATACTGATGAATAAAATCTTTCAGAACCAAATATGGAATTTTTATTCATTCCTTGAATAAAAATCTTTGTACTGTCTTCAAACTCGAGTACATCTGATACGTAAACAAACGTTTTCAAGTTATCTTTGAACACATAGGGCCAATAAGGCGCTGAAACCCATTTTGGGACAATCAAAGTCCCTTTAGCATTGCAATTAATTACATATTTAATAGTTTTAATAACTAAAGAAACTGGTGGCACAAGCCAATTATTTTCATTTCTCCAATCTTGTGTGAAACAATTCACAGCCTCTGTGCCAGGATTCCAAAAAACAGAATTAAATCTTTGTAACTTTTTATTATTTGCATTTGCAAATCTGTCGACGGTATGTGGACCCCATTTTGAATCAATAAACTGAAAAAAATCTACAGACACACCCCAATCATCATAGTCTATCAATTTACTAAGATAGTCAGCCTTTTCATTATCTTCCCTTGGAATCCATTGAATATTGACTGAGATGTTATGTCGTTTACAGAATTCAAAAATGCTTAATGCCAATTTTTGAAGTTCTAATTTCATGCTACCTGATTCGAATATTTTGACACAATTTTGATTATCTGTAAACCATTTGACAGACTTGCAGCTTAAATTATTTTTAAATGAAAACAAAGCCTGTTCAATTGCTCTCATTTCCCGCCAGGTTGAACTCTTTTGCGCTTCTTGTTCGTTCCACATCAGGTGAAATTTCGATTCGTCTACCCCAACTGTGCAGGCCGCCGCTGCAACGTTACTAGCATCTGAATAAACAATAATACATTCTGGACCCGTATCTGCAAGCTTTCTAATGTTATAATTACGTACGTTTTGTAACCAAAATCGCAATTCTCTAATTGTCTTTTCCTGAAATTTGAGATTAAGTCTTGAATCCCAAGATTTCCTTAAAACAATCTCCATGTAAGAAAATCTGGTCATTAATCTGCATATGTTTCCTAAAACAGAATGTAAAGACATGATCTTTCCTGCAACCTTTGCCAGACATCTTGCTGAAACATGAGGTAACATATCGATAAATCTAGATAATGTCTCTTCCACATCTTTTATTCTTCTTTCTGGAATGGAAATATTAAATTCTATAGAATTCCAAATTATGCCAAGCCATTCAATTTCTTGCACTGGACTGAAAACAGATTTCTTATGGTTAATAAATAAACCGGCCTGTTCCAGGGATTTTTGTATGAAATCTGAAATACTTTGACATTCCTCAAACGTCTGAGCCATAACTAAACCATCGTCTAAATACAGAACAATTCTGATGTTACATGCTCTCCAGTATCTAACCATAGATCTAAGACACTTAGTAAATACAAATGGTGCGCTCGATAGACCAAAAGGTAGTACCGTAAAACAATAATATTTTTCTTTCCATTGAAAACCTAAAAATGTTTGGCATTCTTTGCTAATATCAATGTGATGATATCCGGATTTCAAATCGAACTTAACTAAAAAACAATTTTTATTGAAATATTGTAAAGCCGTTTTGTAATCTTCAAATTTAATCTTTTCTTTCTTTATATAGTTGTTTAAAACACTTAGATCTAAAATTAGACGCTTCTTTTCCCTGTTCTCAGCTACACTCAAAGGACTGACAACAAAAGGCTTGAACGGAACCTGTACAACGCAACCTGATTCCAGCAATTCACCAATGCTATCTGAAACAAAATCAGAATTAGATTCAGCGGACTTGTTATTCTTTAGAAATATCTTGGGGGGATTTTGTTCAAAATTGATATGATACCCGTGCTCAATAATACGCAAGATTTGATCATAAGTACCTATTCTTTTCCAGAAATTAAAATTCTTTGACAAGCTTTTCTTTATTCCTTGATTGGTTTCTGAACCACTAAAATTCATTTCATCAAAAAATTGAATATGTTCTTTCATTAAGATATCATTATCATTACATTGATCAAACATGTCAAAACTGAGTAAATACTTATCATCAACTTCATTTTGAGGAGGAGGGCGCAGTGCTGCCGAACTGAGAGGGGCATCTTGATTTCCAGTGTCCCGTTTGGAAACATTTGTAGCAGACGTCACTTGGTTGCGGTGTGCGCCTGCTAGCTGCACGAAAGGGCTGAAGGAATGGGTTTGCTGTCTGTAGGACGTTGTTCTGCTGTTGCAGACCATAAGAAGGCAGCTGAGCAGGAGAGCCAGCCGCAGCTGTTGGTGCAGGTTTGAGATAAGGAGAGAACCGGGACTTCTTCCCCTGTTTCGTCTGTTTGAGCGCCCTGTTTTCTGCACTGCGGATTCGTTTCTCGTCGTCCGAGTTTTCAGCCACGTCGTTGAGTTGGTACTCCTGTACCGTTTTCCACCCAGTTGGTGACCCATCTGCAATTCTTATATGCTTTTGTCTTGTGTTAATTTTCTCTCTCAAACGTTTAACAGTATCTTTATCGTTGGAAGACAAATCTTTTAACTTATCAAGTTCTTCAATACACTCTTCGTTGAATATGTATTGCACTCTGTTACCTTCGAACTTGAGCTTTCCGGCGATGTTATCTTTCAGCTTTTTCTTGAGCAACTGTGCAGAGTTTGTGCTGTCTTCCTGTAATTTTTCAGCTAACTGTTGAAATTGAGAATTTATTGTTGATGTCAGCAGTTTCACGGCGTCAGTCAAAGCGAAAGAATTGTTTGTAGTTTCTCCTGGGGTTAGGATAACTTCTTCGAGCATCTCTTCGTCGCTTTCTGAGGAAGCTAACCAAAACACGTCTAACTGCACGAAGAGAGAGCCTTCGAATGGCGTTAATTTCTTTATTCACTTAACACGAGAAGTCGCGCCTCTCTAATTTAAATACCTGTATAACAGGTGAAATACTTATTATAGAAACCAATCAAATTTGGTTTCCGGTATAAATATAAATAAACAAAAACACGTGTTCGATAGACACACGTGTCATCATACCTTTAATAAATACATATATCAGATCACATATATATAAACAAAATAGCCAGGATAGATTACGGACTTCCTTTGTTGTCAACTTAGACCACAAATCATGGACTTTTGCCGTCAGTTTATTGTTGTGATCCTGGTTCTGTGTGTTGTCGGTGATATTGGGTATTTTCTAAACTCTGTATGGACTGGTAGATGTAGTAAAAATCACGGTTCGGTATCCCAGAACCCGGGTTTACTAATACCCGGCGCAGACGCCTGGGTAAGCATCGCAGCCAAGGCGGCTTCCAAGGCAGCAAAACATTTCTCTAAAAAAGCAGCAAAGAAAGGCAAGAAAGTTGGAGGGAGTGAACATACCAAAAACAAACGACCTAGTACAAAACGCAAGCATCAGAAAGGACAGGCCCGAAAACAAAAGGATCAGACTCGGTCAAAGGGAAAGAAACAAAAGGGGGCACCAGACAGAAGCAAGAAGAGGAGAAAGCGTTAGAGAGGTGTTCGAACACAGTGGATTTGTTGATGAATGTCATGTTGTAATAAGGTAGATTACCTTCCTAAGTACCTCTGTATATAGCAAAATATATCAAATTATGAAGTTTATATCGTTTTAAAGGGGCATGGTTACGATTTTGGTCAAATTTTATTTTTTTGTTTTTATTATTTACAATGATTCAGAAATGCATTTCTAATTATCAAATAAAATTTGACAGTCAGTCGTAGAGTTATAAGCAAGATACAGGGATCACAATTCTTTGTCATGTAAACAAGGCTCGTGTCCTGTTTTTTGTTTACATAGGTTCAATATACCAGTAAGAAATCTTTTTCCAACTTATTTTTCTATCTTTTAATTCATTCTAAGCATAGATAAACAGTTCCTAACGTTTAATACATTCGTTTTAGGTTTAAAATTGTAATTTTTACTTGAACGTTCAAAATGTTAACAAACGCTTTGTTTGCATAACGAAGAATTTCAAGCTCTGTAACTCGCTAATAACTCAACAAATGACACTCAAATTTCAGTTGCCTAATAAAAATGCCTTTCTGAAGCATTGTAAATATTAAAATCGGAAAAAAAAATTTGACCAAAATCGTGACCATGCCCCTTTAAATTACGAACTGTATCTTATGATCATCAAATCTATTAATTATGCGTAAATGTATCTAACAGTGAGAATACACATATCATAAAACATATTGACATCATGCTAAAACATTTGCGTTTAAAAATAACTAATATTCTCTCTTGATTTTGTTTTGGAAAGGAGGCCGGTAACTGCTAGTATTTAATGCATTACATCATCAAACAATGTCTATAAATGTTTATCGGTATAATCGGGTAGTTTATAAACATATACTTTTCTACACTCAAACCTGAGAGTAGGTTTAGTGATCTTCTTAAAGTACTTCAACACGGAACGATGAACAAGGGAGAACGAATGCCACTACATTTATAGATGTGAAGTCTGAAAGTACTTCAAATAGAGAAAAATCTACATTGTACATCAAACGTTAAATAGACGCAGGTTTTTTGTATTTCTATCTTTTTACAACTTTATAGAATTAAGTTCTACATTCATGTACTCGTTAATGTGCAATTTTTTCCTTTAACTGATTGGTTTCTGTGCTATTTGTCTTAATAAATATGTTATTTTGTTGAAGTCATTTTTGTATTTATTCTGACTAAATTGCTCTTTATTATCATGTCCAGCTGATAGTTGTTTTGCTTACAAAGGCTTAACTATTGCCTGATTTTATTTAATCAAAAAGTGTATTATGATTTTGTACACATTTGTTAACAAGGTATACAAAACAAGAAGTTATATTATTATTGACATCTATGAATTAATTTTTTTTCGCATTGTTCAGTAACATGTCTATTCCTTTGGTGTAATGAATAAAAATTGAGAAAAGTGTCCATCTTGTTAATGTCATTGGTAGTGAGCCTTTGCGCTTTGAAAGAAAGATAAGGTATAATAAACAAACTTCTCCGAAAATTCTCACTGCATGTTGCTATATCTTCCTCCCAAATTAGAGTTGTTGTCATATAATGAAAAAAAAAAGATTCTTTTACAAGAAGCCAACAATATACAAAACAATTCGGCCATTATATTCATTTTTGGGAACGGCAAAATAGACTTAAACGCAAGAGTCTCACAATAATTAGAGGTAAATAGTTTAAACATTTATAAACCAGTGGATGGGTAGAAATTATGCCTAGAACTCAATTCACCCTACCAATTGACTTTAGAATTTTAATTTAAAAATTCATTTTCACACTCTATTATTCATTATTCAATTATTTACTCTATCAAAATCTCTTATCAATTTGATTCCCGACTATTGGTCTCAAAAAGTAAAACTTATAATCCCTTTTCAAAAAAGAAATGCAATTTTTTATGAAAATGCATGTAGTTTTGGAAAAAACAAATTACAAGCAGAAACACATTGCTTTTCATAGTTTTCGTAGGTTTTGATCAGACTATTTTCATCTAAATTAAAATTATATATTATCATACCATATAATATAATTTTATTCAACATAATTAATATTGATTCATATTTTGATTCAATTACAATAATGTAACATGATACAATACTGTAATATGAAATGATATGCTTCGCGTTATGTTGTATTAATATGTATTGTATCGCGTCAGGATATATTTCGTCATGGGGAGGGGGGGGGGGGGGGGGGGGGGGGGGTCTAATATAATCAATGTTGACCTCAACCTTAGTCAGTATTTGTTCTACAATATTCTATTACATGATACAGTTTTGTATCTCTGAAAAAAGACGTGAGGTATGACCTTGACTTAGATTTCATAATCGCTGTTTATGTAATTTTTCCTGTGTGTAAATTTTTTCATAAACCTAAAACAAGTTTGGCCATACAGTAACGTACATGAGTATTTTCCATAACAAAGAACTTGGTTGGTAAACTTGGTTTTAAAACCTTGAAAATGTTGAAAAAATGGATTGTAGCGTATATAGAAGTTGCACATTTATTCACCAACAGAATAGGAGCTTTCAGATTTATTGGGATATATCAAAATACAATTTGTTATGATGTTACATTCAAGCTACAGAGATGATATATACATGTACACCAATTACAGCTCCAAGATGGCCTCACAACATTCACTACAAATTCTACATCAATGTCTTATCTACATCAATTAGAAACAAAAAGACAGCTTTATATTTGATTCACAAATATTCATGATATGTAAGTGTTTCAAAAAAATATTAGTGCTCAATAATTACAGAAAAGTACATGTATGAAAAAGTAAAATCTCTACAAGATTCAAATCCTCTAAAACTGATTAATATAGTACTGTGTATGAAAGTACCAAAAATATAACAAGACAAAAAATTCAAAATTTGTGATAGATAAATTTCATAATCTCCAATAAATATATAAAATTATATCAATAATTCTCTCTTTCATTTAAAATAGCACTTTAAAAGTGACTACTGCATATATTTTTTAATTTTTAATGTAATATTTACTCCATGTAGTACCATCCTCTTTAAAAAATATTTCGAAGTAAAAATTATTAATGACTACCTATGTTAATAATAGCTCTATAAGAATTATCAACAGTTAGAAACCAATCTTGTTAACTGCTGACAACACAAACGTTATAATAGATAGGTACAATGTATATACTATATATACAATTTTGATATTGAATGATTTCTAGTTCAAATCTATCAAAAAAAAATCTCAAATACTTATTTACTTTATTATGAGAAGTAAATCTAATCAAGATAACAAACTTTGCGTGTCAAATCTTGATTCGTAAAAGTCTGACATCACACAATAGATTGCACACAAAATTATTTCATCTCTGTAAATGAAGTGGGATAATTCCCCTTAACTTATATAAAGGTATAAAATGAAATAACCTATCTTTGTTTTATATAGGAAGAAAGAGATAAAAAAAAACCAGTTTGAACATGCTTCGAAGTCAATCAAAAGCATATGTAGTACAGGCATAAACTCTACAAAGTGACAAAGATTGGTAAGAGAAAAATTCTTGTCTTTGAATAATGAGATGATCTACACATAGATGAGAACAACATAGCTACCATAACTCAATATATCACAAACAACAGAGCAGTATTTCCACCATAGGTCAACAATACTGGATCTACCACACATCTCATATCAGTGATAATAAAGTAGAATAGAAATCATTGTTTCTAATAATAATTCTCGACACAAAAAACGCAGTCCAACAAATTCACCACAGAGTGTGCCAGACATCAACATATTTGTACATTAATGTACAGTGATAACAAGTTATTTGATTTGTGTGGACTGTCGGGAGTAAATGATCCATGTTTTTGTACCTGAATGATAACTATGAGCATACAAGGTTTACAGAGAGCAAGCCTCCATGAGTTAGCCCTGACCCCTGTCCAGCCAGTGTTAGTACTGGGGGTCGGTATTATCTTGCACTGCCCTTGGTGAACTGTACCAGGTATTTCAGACAAACCTGCCGCGGATCCTCTACTATGTATTCTGTGTATGTCGTGTAGTTATAGAAAAATTTATCGTTCCTTGTCACTGTCTCTTCCAACATACCAAGAGGGATGCTATATCCTGTAAAATGGAAGAAACAAGCTGTAGAGATTTCACTACAGAGCACATAGGTATACTCATCAATAAATGGAAGTGGTTCATAAGCTTGCAAATAATATTTTGAAACCTACAAATCATATTATAAATTTTTCGAAAATTGCATTGAGATTGTCAGAATTTCTGATGACTTTTAAATATTTGATTAAAAGTTATCATTATTTGATTCAATAAGTTGTGTTAAAATTTGATTTTCATCCAGTGAGTATTTGTGCCATGGCAAGGGAATAAGTTAGATAAGTGAAAATCACAATAATTTAAAATTACATGGAGGTGAAGATTCTATTAATTAGATTCTAACCCTGACTTTACCTATGAATTAACCCCTATTTCAAAATGAAAACATAATTTCAACAGTATTGCTTAAAATCCAGACGGCACCCCTATGTATAATCAAACACTAATCTGAGAAACATCGACAAAAATTATCAAACAGCAGGAAAAAGTTGCTTAGGGAGTACATGTGAGGATAACATAATCCTTACCCAGTGAAACCATATGCATTCAATAGTAGGTCTAACATTTACCTCCAGGCATGGTCACTGTGAAGTCCTCATCAGGCCGCTTTTTACCCTCCACAACACGACTTCTGAAGTCAGTATCATTTAATTTGCTATCAAAATATCCACTATTAGGTTCCTTAATCTGTTCTTTACCTAGAGCAACCTGCACAAAGGAAGGAAAGATTAAAATGATAATTACCAATGAGAGGGTGACAAGCTCACAAGGGCTTCATTCTTAAAAGAACATTAGGATGAAAGGGGCTTTTTGACATTGTTCTTTTCTGACATGAAAATTCTCATACTAATTTGGAATTTAGGAAAACCTTTCAAGTATTTTAAAGGTCTGCTTATATCAATCTGTAAGTTTGTGTGAATCCGCAAAGCCAGTGCCAGCATGTTCAGTGTTTGAACCACGCCTGTGCTGACACTGGGTGAAGAATCCACCGACACAGTCCTCCAGTGGACGTGTCTGTCAATCTATGATGATATAAAACCACCACAGTCACTGCTCAGACTGCATGGGGAACATCATCAAGAGTAAAGCCAGCAAAAGCATTCATAACAGTGTCTAGCAATGTACAACAGCAAAGCTAGCAATAGCATTTAAAACAGCATGTTTAGCAATGGCACTTCTCATGCTTGTAATTTTTTTGCAATTTCAAAATCTTTAAAATTTACACGTTTACTCCTGGAACTACAGTTTCGATAATATAGTTTTAACAACAAAAACCAGTTTAAAAAAAGCAGTCTTCAAAATAATATGCAATGAAACATAATTAAAATAACACTGTATGACAAAGCACAGAATAATATCATAAATGATTATACAGTTTTAGATGTGGTATTACCCAAGTCTTACTTGGGTATTGAAAGGTGACCAGAAACTTTCCAACATACCTCACATAATAAAGCAAGTTTTACTTCAGAATCACTGCTGGTATTGTAGCAGTAGTTCATACTTTTGGCAAAGGAATCTGATGAATAAATCCCCTGGAAAACAAAAGAAAGAGTCAAGATCACCCTAAGAATATTATGCAAGTTAACACTCATCACTGGTTCAATTAACATTTTCATTGGGTTATCAGAGTGAGGTTCAACAAAATGAAAATAAGATAAAATCTTATATCTGCACTCATTTATAATACACATAATAAAATACACACTATACAACTTTAATACATTCTACACTCCGCCCTATCCTCTCCTTACAATAATTAATGTATTTTGCTTGGCTTTCAACTGAGATAATGTTTAGTACTTAACTTTTGATTTTTTTCCCCTAATACTATGCAAGTCCACTGTATCACCCAGCAAATGTATATATGTGTATTATACATTGTTATTTCAGGTTGCAAATTCAGTTTATCTGTGGTACTTTCAATCACCAATTTACATGAAATTGGTCTCTCATTTAATTGTACCTTACCTCTCCAAACAAGTGACCAGTAATTGGGATTCCTGTGGGGGCGACCAGCAGACCTCTGTGTAGTATACTAATGAAGTTGGATGTACCACTGCCGTGCCAGAGGAGCTTGTGGTTATCAAAACCTAGATTTCGCATTTCCTCTTCCTCACCCGGGCGACAGATTTTGTAGATTGCTTGAACATCAGTGCTATGACCTGAGTGTAAAAAGAACTCCCATTGCAATGAGGTGAATTTTTATAGCTACTCTATTATTTTTACATACAGGTAATTTATGCATTTGTAGTTCTTATCGGAGTGTTGTGTTTAGGAGACTTTAACAGGAAATGGCATTGAAAAAAGGATGGGAGATATAACGACAGACAAGACTGGGATTCGAACCCAGCTGGTCCTTTGAATCTCTAGTCAGGTGCTCTAGTAAAAGAAATATCTGGCTCTGCCAATCAGACCAGTCTGACCATTACATCTTAAGACCCTTTTTTTTTTTAATAAAATCAACAACGATAGATCATTGAATGATACACTTGTACAAATATGTTAGTACATGACTGTATATACATATATACATATATGACACAGAAATTCATCCACTGAATACCTTTAATGTACAAAAGGCATGAAAAAAAAAAAAACTAAAATCAAGTTTCATTAATATTTCATTTCAACCATCATTTTTATATACATGTACATGAAAATGAGGAATTTCACACCATAAAAGAATATAATGTGTTTAACTTACAAGAACTGTAGATGTACTTGAGGATATACTGGGCCTCAGCACTCTCCTCATCAAGCAGCGAGATCCCACAACCAATGGCCTGGTACACATAATCCAGAGGATTCAATTCTAAATCAATCGTCAAAACAATCAGTTTACATCTAGCGTAAGTCTACATTAACATATATACAGGTACACGTACATGCATTAGAATATCAAAGAACATAAACATGTTTGTTCCTTAAGAATCTAGTGAGTGAAGTTTTAATTTGCTAATCAACTAGACAGAGACTTGTTATTCTGGAAATTCAGATTCATTTTTCTTCGCTTCTCAAACTATCCACAGACATACCATTTTTGGAGCATGAAACCATCTTTTACATGTATTTTTAGTCTATTCATTTTTAGTCGGGCTCTGCTGAAAGCAGAGTCCTGGCTATAGGCAGGCCAATCGCCAATGTTACTATAAATAGCACAAATAAACAAAAAACCAAACAGCGTCAAGGTAAAGCTTCCGCTATACCAAATAGTTACCCAAAGAGCCACGTTTTGTCAAAAGTGTTGGCATTTTGTTTCTTTTTTTAAATTTCGAATGAATTGTCTCTCTTTTTAGTTTTCTTATTAATAACATGTTTTTAAAACACTATGCATTTTGGACACATACAATGCGCATGAATTTCCATGAACTACTTTGCTGCACAATGAAGAAATGGGGATTGAATATATAATGCTTGTTGCAAAATTCAAGGCAGCAACTGTTGAACTTTTTAACTTCTACTAGACAGACTTATTTTTTGTTTATAGCCGCTTACAAAATTTGGTCGCTCTCTGATGCTTTGCCGACATTAAAAGCATGAGAGAGAGAGAGAGAGAGAGAGAGAGATTTTCAGTCTTTACTTCACAATATGCATAAAGATACACCAAAAGAGCCCGGCTTTCAGTACTTAAGTACTTTGATTTATATATTAACATTTGCCAATATGCTTCCTTATATGAACAACGTTCAATTCTGTGTGAACTTTTTCATGACGTCACAATGATCATAGCACGGGCTTATCGGTTTGATTATTGTAAACATAAAATCTTGGTAATTTTAACAATTCTGAATGGGTTGCCTTTTTGAATTGTAAATATAATTAAAAAGTAGCAATGTTAAAAATGAACTTGGTTGGTACGTAATCAAATCTTCTGAGAAGCCTTTCAGGCTTCACACAATTAGATCACGTGACCAACAAAGTTCATACCCCTTGCTGTTTATTTCTTTATTGTACTAAGAATGTATGCAAAATATTTTGCGAAATGAACAGTATTCTATGGAGTAACTAACCACTACACAGAAATAGTTTGTGTTGTTGTGCATTGTACAACTTTACTGTGAGCAAAAATGAAAATTATAAAAACATATTTTAGCATAATATTTATCAATTTGGTTTTGTTTTCTTTGAGTTATTGTGTCAGTAAGTTTTTTTTTACTACCAGTAACCAAGTGTAACTTGATAAATATAGCTATAAATTGAGTAAATTAAACCAATTTTACTCCATTTACAAACTTGATACACTCAAAAATTAATAAAAGCTGTGTCACTTTCTAGCTATACTAAGAAAAGATACACATGTACACTGTAATACCTTCAAACATTTACATGCTAAACATCCTTAACCAATACAAAGGACACAAATTCATCTCCTAACCCAATCTTCCCAATTCTACATTCTAGATACTGTAAATTCCTTATATTACACGAGTACTTAATTCCACGATCCCGCTGGTTTGTATCAAATCGTGAGAATATAAAATCGCAAATGTGGAACTTTTCTCCTTATTTCTTATAGTTCTGAACTCTCAGATAATAATGGCGAGATGTTAAAATCCGTGACGAGTGCTTCTCGCCATTTTACGTGGATATTAATTCCTCGCGTTTAATTAGGAATCTACAGTAATCACTGGCTCTTGGCTTCAAGTAACATGGATAAAACACTGGTTAAAATTTTGGACCAGGAGAACAATTAAATTGAAGCCTACCTTTTAATCTTGCCTGTGCCCCTAGCAGTATTTTACTAGCACACTCAAGCTCCATCAAATGGTGCACCAGCTCTATCTTCTCTTTGAGTTGTTTACCCTCAAGGATGGGCCTTATCTTTTCAAAGGTGTAGCCTCTCATGGGAACCAAGTGAAAAAATTCATTGGAGAGTTTCCCAATCTACAACAAAGACAAAGCAGAATCTGAGTGGGTGCCCCAAATATCATTGTACGTAACAAAACAACATTACTCAGTGTCACTATCACTATGATTACCTCTACACGCTCCTTCTCTTCCTCTTCCACAGAAATGGACCCCGTATCCTTCTTTGCAGTTATTCTTTTTAATGCCTCTCTGCAATCATATGCATTAAAACACTGAGCCTCTTTTCAGAATTTGCTTACATTAAGTTTTACTTCAAATAATATTTCTTCATTCAAACATGGCTATGAAACAAACTTACCCGATCTGAAGGAGTATTTTCTTTCCAGCAAGTAAGGCATCTTTTTTGAGCTGACCAAAGGGCATTAACTCCTCATCCAACCCATACTTTTTGGTTGCTGCATCCAACATGCTCACACTGGACTGAAAAATAGGATGCATGAACAATACAGTGTTGCTGGATATTGAAGCCATGTAGTTTGAAAACAACCCATCTAAATACATGTATTTCAATCATATCTACATGTACACATCATATATTTAAATTTGGTTATTGTTAATATCATATCTTTAGCATACCATTTCCTTTATGAGCTCCTGTACAGCTTTTGGCATTTTGGAAGGAATGTCCGAATTGAGACAGAATTCTACTTCACGAGCCTTCATAGGATTTGAGTCTCTTTCTACTAGTCGGTATTTCTTTGGATGGTTTACAAAGCTGTGAAATAAAACTAGAAAAATAGCAGCACCCTCCTTCATACATAAGTGTATAATTTCCAGTATTATGAATGTTTTTTTATATCTAGTTTGTTAAAGATTACTATATTTATATTAGCATTAGATATACTCAATACCAAAATACATGAATTACAAAAATTACATTAAAACACTAGAAATGTTTGAAAACTTCTAGCATTATTCTTTTCACGCACACTGCCTTCCCAGCAATGATTACAATGTTGAAAATAACATACTTTTTAAAAATATATATGATACTGTAAATCAACTTCTATTCATGCGCAAGAAATTTTTCCAAAGTTCACACGAGTCTCATTGTAAAGAATATTTCTAGCCGTGGACCATGGCTAGTATTTTCAAATACTGTAAAACCAGAAAATATAGTGTGAAACTGCCCCCGAGCACCAAAATTAATAGTGTGCAAATGATTTTCCATATGTATCAATTTTTTTTCAAGTTACAATTGAATAATTTCTGTCCCTTTTTAATACCTGAAGTGGGCGCTTATGTAATTTTAAATGGTCGATTCTGTTTATTTACAGGTAAACAGTGAAGGATTTTGAGCAAGTTTTGCTGAGACACTGTTTAATAAATTCAATTTTATTGCTTATTAGTATCTATCATCAGCACTTTTACTATTCGGCTTCTTTCCGTTTCACTTCCATTTAGCGTCTCAAGGTGAAAATGTAATCAAGCATGGCGATCCTCCATGCTGACAATACATGACGATCAAAAAATACACACCATCACTAATAAATGAAGTTTTTTTTATTTATGTACTAAAGATTTGAACCAAAGTAAAAGTAGCGGTTTCAACCACACTTACCTGTGTTAAAGAGTTAGAAATCAAAGTGGTTGTGTTCACATGCTTGAGTGAAAATAGAATTGAATTTGCTGGCATTTATTCGGAGTCACCTAAGTTTTTGTTAACATTGATTTCATAATAGAGAAAACCAATAATTAAATGATAAATCTGCAAAAATAATGATAAAAAATTTTGAAGCAGCAATAATTTTCCTGATGAAGGGGTGCCTGAAAATTCATTAATTCATTATTGCTTAACTATTGATCAAACAAGATTTTATTTTATCGAACTTTTTTTTTTTTTAAATGGTGCATGCACTAAAGTTTAATTGAGCCAATGTATTGACACTTGCATTGTGCTAAAATATGTATACTCCAAATTTTCACATTTTACATTACTTGTCTTTAATAAACAGGTGTGGATAAGGCTTGGTCGCCGAAAACAAGTTCATTTCAGGTAGATCTCAAAATAAAGTTGATGAAAATAATGGTGGTTCACAGTCAGTTGAATAACTCAACATAAAATGGGTTTATTCTCAGTAATCTTCAAAACCCAGCAATCCTTTTCAAACATCCATTTGCTCTTGTATGGCAAGCAATCGGTTATAGAAAAAAGTTCCTGTGCTGCGAAGGTGCCTACCTTTTGACACTGGCCCATGTGTTGCCAGTCTTTGACTTGAAGACCTTGCAGAACTCGGCCACGGCTTCAGACTTGGCGTGGAATGGAGTATGCTGATACTGGCCACTGTCCCCAATCCGACCCCAGCGTGTGAACAGAATATACAAGTCAATCCCCTTCTGATAAACAATCTAAAAGAGACAGAACACCACATATCATGTGGAGACAGCCAAACAGCAAAAATAAATATGACAGTATTTTTTTGTTTCTATCTTCCTGACAAAAGAGATAATATGCATGTCATAGATTCAAAAGATTTATACGTGAAGTCTATATACATGTACCGTATTTTTTGGGGCATATGTCGATGTGGGGCATAGGCGGAATTGCTCATTTTTAGACAAAATTCAAGAAAAATCCTTAGAATAACCGAATTGGCCAATTTTCAATCGATGATTACTATAGTGAAAGTATGACCGCTGATTAAGGAAGTCATCGTATTAAGTATATACTTTCAGAATATCGATGCAGAAAGTCAAAGGAGTAATTAAAGTTAATATGTTTTACGGTGTGACCGTTGGGGCGAGCGCAGAAGGAGTCACACATCTGTCATCATTGTTAAATGCAACCCCTGGACTTACCCAAACCAAAAAACTTTGGCTTTGTCTCGAAAACTTTTACCACCGCAAGGAACCGGAAGATATCAAACTTTTATTCCAATGGTCCCTTCCTAGGTTTATACACTTAAACAAAAAACTACCACTGAGCATTAATAAAATGTTAAACAGACTTATTAAAATATTTTGATAAACACAAAGCCGGTTTTTAAATTTTTTTTATCTCTTCTTTACCTTTTAATAATGATCATTAAAATCAATAAGTTGTGTGTCTGTGTTATTTCTCATTTTGTTCCTTGTTGTTACCGGTGTTTTAGTTTTCCTCTGTGACATCAATTTTGTTTTTAATCTTTTTAATTTTTGTATGCTATACGTTGTAGACATGTTCCCTCCCCCTTTTTTTTAGTGTGTGATATCCAATATTATTGAAAGGTTTGACCACATATGTTGCATATAACAAATACATGTAGATATTTTAACAGTTTAATTTTTTTCTTTTATTTATTCATTACAAAATGACGTGGCTACACGTAGATCTAATAATGATTAGACTTTTCTTTTTTAATAAGTTTTTGTCACCTACCTAACGTATACAATGATTGGATCAATATGACAATAAATTTAGCATGGAACTTGCATGTGTATTTACTGAGCAAAAAAAAAATCATTAAAACAAAACTAATCAGCCAAAGAGTCACCGTTAATAGTGAGCGCAGTATCAGTATTAACGGTGACTCCCTACTGTGTACTTCCTACACGTTACATTCAGTACAGATGCTTGATCCACCTCTAAATGTATCGCGGGAATATAAAACGCCAGATCACTGTGACGTCATACTTAACTTTTTGCGCTCGACAGTTTTCGTAAATTGTCGGACAAATTCGGGGAAGGAAATGACGTCATAGGTACAGTTTTTTACGTAAGCATATGTGTTGTTTACTTTAATGTTTTTAAAAGGATTTTTTATTGTTAAATGAAAATGTTGTATGCGATTTACAGCTAAGAATTTTCTTTAGAAACGCTTCCTGTTCCGCCAAGTTGCTATGCACCACAAAGGATCACTGGGATAGTAGAACGTTTTCACGCGGGTCCACAAAATTTTCTTTGAACAATGTGCAGATTTCAACTCGAATTTCCTCCGTTCGTACACGTTGTCTATGGAGCTCGCTATTAAATTTGCTTAACATATATATTTAAAGCAATTTTTAAAAATATATCTGTGTTTTGTGGCTGTTTTGTCTCTTCCGCATTAGTCGGTGTATCGTTACGTATCGTAATTTTACATAGTGTAAATCTAATTGCAACACCAACCTCCGTGGTTCTGTCTGGTAGAACCAAGTATAATATTTTACCAAACCTTTTATATCTTATTTTATTAATACCTTATTGCTAAATTTCATTTAATCAAGTTATACTTTGAAAGCTACTTGTACTGTAAATATGGGGTATGACGTCCATTAGCTCAACACGTGGTTTCAAATTCAAATAGAGTTATCCCCCGTAATCGCTATAATGAGAAAACGAAATACCAAACATAAAATATTTAATTTGTGTTCTTTCCATTAATTAATTAAATAGTGACTTGCCGTTATGTAGAGAAGTTGTTTTGTTAAAAACACAGTTAATGCAATGAAGTGTAACGGTGTACACTACGTGCCCCCAGGCTGTGTTTTAGTCACGGGTTTCACACCTTTGTATATACACACGTCACCAGAATACCGTTATTTCATACAACAGAAAATCAATTGTAAAAACACAAAGCATTTGATTTATTCTACACCCATAACCAGTGATTCCCAACGAACGCAGACATGAAGAATTCACAAAAATTCCGTCATATTACATTCTACCCAGTTTCGTTTTCTTTTTTACTACGCAATAATAGTTTCCAGGGTTCATACACGAACATGAGAAAAAATTCTTTTGATTGGGCATGGACGTATATATACGTCCCTGGATTGGGGTTGTAAAGAAATACCTCGTACAGTACTGTACATTTTATTACTCACGATGTCATTACAAAAATTATCAACGGGACAAATATCGAACAATAGTTCAGACGGATGAAAAGACCCAACCCTCATAGTAAACTGCTACAACAGTACAATGGATAAAAACAGTGGATTTTATATTTTACTGTTTAATTTTTTCAACTTTGAGTCTACGATTAGCCAATCCCTGGGGATAGGCCGATGCTCGCTCATCGGAGAAAAAAAATACCGGCCTATGCCCCGAAAAATACGGTATATCAACAACAGTTGACCAATAATATGTCATGGCAGTTGCAATAAGTATCAAATAATGACCAAAGAAACAAATACCTGAAGGCGATAGAAGTTGTACATCCCCCACCATCCCTGACTGACATCCACCTTGGATAACAATGCATCGTAAGCTATTCCCTGAGACTCATCCATTACAACCTCTCTGTAAAGACAGCACACTATGCAGGCATCAAACAAATCTCCTACCATTATATTTTTTTATTTTATAAAACTAATTCTTCAACTCTTTCAAGCCAAACTTAACCATCAGATTGTCTTACCCTACTTTCTTCATAGCACAAAAACTGTCGACAGAATCCATCTTTTCTTGCTTCCCATCCACTTCCATATCCTCTGCAGCATATTTCTTCAGCAGAGTCTCTGCATCAGCACTATAATCCACCTTGTCAGCACTTAACAGAGGGTCTTGCAAGTCAGAATTACTTGCAAATGTTGGTTTTTCCTATCAATCAAAACCATAACTTATTTACATGTAATTTGTAAATACTGTAGCTGTATTTTTTTCCACGGGGTCATAATTCCGCGGAATCACAATATCAATTTAATCCGCGGGTAAAAATTTGCGCGGATTCTTTGAATGAAAAAAAAAAATCATTTGAATAATTATCATTAAATTTAGTTCTGAGTGATTTTCATTACCTAGAATTTGTCAAACTTTGGACTTAAATTGTAAAAACTGTTCACAGTGAACAGTAATTATTGGTTGTGCACTGGTCGGTAGTCATTAGTTAGCCGTCAAGATGTTATGATGTTTATCTGTTTATGTGCATGTCGTATTTTTAAAGCCAAATAAATATTTTAATCTTTATTAACTGTCAATTTATGGGTTCACATGTCGTTTAAATTATGAGTTGATCAGTTTTATCAATTAAAAGTCAGAGTACAAAGGGATCTAAAAATTGCAGTAAAAAGACGGGTCTTAGCGTGTAGTTAATTGGGTCATTGAAAGACTGAAAGACAGACCCGCTCGGGGCTATTTGTCGTTTGACACGTGCAGTTATCTCAAGCTGGGAGAAGTTTAAATTTCATGCAAGTAAACTTACAGAAAATTCAAATCTTTTGGACATTACATTATTTATTATGTGAATTCTCAATACAAATGTTTGACAGTTTGCATAGATAAAAACGATATACATTGGGTACACGTATATGCAAGTGTTATATAATGAAGTAACTTCCGATTATCCTTATTCATGTAATGCAATTTCAAGATTTCATTCCAAAATGCATTTGAAGTAAACTGGGAAAAAATTCCGCGGAAAATTTGTGCCCGCGTTCATAGCGTAAATTAATACCACGCGGACAAAAATACGTCTACAGTATCTTAAATCCTTGGGAAAAATGTACAGATGCAATAAAAAGTAAGCAAACATGCATTTTTGTTCGTTTGTCAAATTTCTGCTCATAAAAATACAATAGTCATCTGTTTTAAAATCTGTGTACTGACCATTTTATCCTCCGGCACATTGGAGAGTTTCTGGAGAAGAGCTGCCAGTTTACACGCCCCACGGATCAAAGCGTGATCAAGGGGAGATAATCCTGCACGGTCTTTCTTTTGAATATCTGCATTACAATTAGCCAGAACAGTCAGAATCTCTTTGTTATCAAATGTTCCTAACTCTAACGGACACACAGTGTGATGTACTGCTGTCCACCCCTGATTATCTGTGGCATTCAAATTCACATCGCTGGTTTTGATTATTGTTTTATCTTGGTTAGCTTTCCACCATTTTTCATTTTCTGAAAGAGAAACGATGCATTAACGAATCACTTATTGCAGATGCTCATATCAGATTGCTGTCAGACTTTATAAATGTATAGATGCATGCAGCTACATATAAGCCATCTGAAAGATAACCTGGCTGAAACTTTGGACTAAGGTGTACAGTATGAACTGTGTTCTTTGATGTATCTCTTCAACAATGAATGGCATATTAAACAATAAAAAGAATACTTTTTCTTTACTTCATGTATCCAACAGAGAACAAATTACTAGAAACACCATTATTATAAATGATTACACAGTGTATTACCTGATGGACTCTTTTCTTTGTCATCTTCCTTAGAGGCCACTTTGACAATAAAAGGAAATCGTTCTGGAACATCTGCATCATCATTATCATCATCTTCATCCTCATCACTGGCATCCAGTATATCTGTGTCTCTGTCGCTTTCATCATCATGATCAAAGTTATCCACTTCATAATCCACCTCTAAAAATCATTTACATGAACATGTTATCCTTTCCATTTATAAACAATACTTTTATTTCACTCCTCCAGAGTGTCCCAGATAAAATAAAGGTTCCTTACCTTTATCCACTTCGTCTTCCTGGTTATCTTCCGCTTCCTTATCCTGGTCAGCTTCTGATGGTTCATTCACTGAAAATAACGAGAGGTCCAGGGGCCACATCGCTCACCTGAGCAACAATTGCCTTAATTCTGATCAAATTAGCATTACAGTATCAAAATATCTTGACAACTGAGTACAGTAGATCTTGCTAAAAAAAAATTGAAAATCTGCCAATTTTATCCACCTCTTATTTTTTGGTAAATACCAAGCCCCTTTTGTTGTTGTACCTGTAAGAAATTTTTTCTCTATTCCTATATACCCCCCCCCCCCCCCCCAATTTCGTGGTCCCACTTTTCTCTAGGGAATCATGGTTTCATCAAACTTAAATCTGCATAACTTGTGCTTTCACACAAAGTACTAAGTTTTGGACAGAAAACTTTCACAGAATATTTTCTCTATTTATTCCTATGTAAAAATTCAAACCGCCATCAGTCGGTCCCGCCCTACCACTATGGACTGTGATTTTGCAAACTTGAATTTACACTACCTAAGGATGCCTCTACACAAGTTTAAGCTTTTCTGGCCAAATAGCCTTTAAAAAGAAGATTTTTAAAGATTTTCTCTATATATTCCTAAATAAAAATTAATCCCCCATTGTGGCCTCACCCTACCCCTGGACTATTATTTAAACAAACTTGAATCTATATGATCTGGGAATGCTTCCACTCAAATTTGGGCTTTCCTGGCCTAATAGTTTTGAGAAGAGAATTTTAAGGATTTTCTCTCTATATAAAAATTTATCCCCCAATTGTGGCCCCGCCCTACCCCTAGGGACCATGATTTAAACAAACTTGAATCTACATTATCTGAGGATGCTTCCACTCAAAGCTGAGCTTTCTTGGCCAAATAGTTTTTAAAAGAAATTTTAAAAAAGATTTTCTCTATATATTCCTATATAAAAATTTATCCCTCAATTGTGGCCCCACCCTACCCCCGGGGACCATGATTTGAACAAACTTGAATTTACACTATCTGATGATGCTTCCACTCAAATTTGAGCTTTCCTGGCCTAACAGTTTTTAAAAAGAAGATTTTTAAAGATTTTCTCTATATATTCCTATGTAAAAATTGATTCCCCAATTGTGGCCCCATTCTACCTCGGGGGACTATGATTTGAAAAAACTTGAATCTACACTATCTGAGGATGCTTCCATTTTAATTTGAGCTTTTCTGGCTTAATAGTTTTTGAGAAGATTTTTAAAGATTTTCTCTATATATTCCTATGTAAAACTACCCCCAGGGATCATGATTTGAACAAACTTGAATCTACACTTCCTGAGGATGCTTCCACTCAAATTTGAGCTTTCCTGGCCTAATAGTTTTTAAAAAGAAGATTTTTAAAGATTTTCTCTATATATTCCTATGTAAAACTTGATCCCTCTATTGTGGCCCCACCCTACCCCCGGGGACCATGATTTGAACAAACTTAAATCTACACTATCTGAGGATGCTTCCATCCAAAGCTGAGCTGTTCTGGCCTAATAGTGTTTGAGAAGAAGATTTTTAAAGATTTTCTCCATATATTCCCATGTAAAACTTGATCCCCCAATTGTGGCCCCACACTACCCCCGGGGACCATGATTTGAACAAACTTGAATCTACACTTCCTGAGGATGCTTCCATTTTAATTTGAGCTTTTCTGACCTAATAGTTTTTGAGAAGAAGATTTTTAAAGATTTTCTCTATATATTCCTATGTAAAACATGATCCCCCTTTTGTGGCCCCATCCTACCCCCGGGGACCATGATTTGAACAAACTTAAATCTACACTATCTGAGGATGCTTCCACCCAAAGCTGAGCTGTCCTGGCCTAATAGTGTTTGAGAAGAAGATTTTTAAAGATTTTCTCCATATATTCCCATGTAAAACTTGATCCCCCAATTGTGGCCCCACACTACCCCCGGGGACCATGATTTGAACAAACTTGAATCTACACTTCCTGAGGATGCTTCCATTTTAATTTGAGCTTTTCTGACCTAATAGTTTTTGAGAAGAAGATTTTTAAAGATTTTCTCTATATATTCCTATGTAAAACATGTTCCCCCTTTTGTGGCCCCATCCTACCCCCGGGGACCATGATTTGAACAAACTTAAATCTACACTATCTGAGGATGCTTCCACCAAAAGCTGTGCTTTCCTTGCCTAATAGTGTTTGAGAAGAAGATTTTTAAAGATTTTCTCCATATATTCCTATGTAAAACTTGATCCCCCAATTGTGGTCCCACCCAACCCCGGGGACCATGATTTGAACAAACTTGAATCTACACTTCCTGAGGATGCTTCCATTTTAATTTGAGCTTTTCTGACCTGATAGTTTTTGAGAAGAAGATTTTTAAAGATTTTCTCTATATATTCCTATGTAAAACATGATCCCCCTATTGTGGCCCCACCCAACCCCTGGGGACCATGATTTGAACAAACTTAAATCTACACTACCTGAGGATGCTCCCATTTTAATTTGAGCTTTTCTGGCCTGATAGTTTTTGAGAAGAAGATTTTTAAAGATTTTCTCCATATATTCCTATGTAAAACTTGATCCCCCAATTGTGGCCCCACCCAACCCCGGGGACCATGATTTGAACAAACTTGAATCTACACTTCCTGAGGATGCTTCCATTTTAATTTGAGCTTTTCTGACCTGATAGTTTTTGAGAAGAAGATTTTTAAAGATTTTCTCTATATATTCCTATGTAAAACAAGATCCCCCTTTTGTGGCCCCACCCAACCCCTGGGGACCATGATTTGAACAAACTTAAATCTACACTACCTGAGGATGCTCCCATTTTAATTTGAGCTTTTCTGACCTGATAGTTTTTGAGAAGAAGATTTTTAAAGATTTTCTCCATATATTCCTATGTAAAACTTGATCCCCCAATTGTGGCCCCACCCTACCCCAGGGGACCATGATTTGAACAAACTTAAATCTACACTACCTGATGATGCCTACACACAAGTTTAAGCTTTTCAGGCCGAATAGTTTTTGAGAAGAAAATTTTTGTAAAATACTAACAAATTTTCAATAATTCTCAATTATCTCCCCTTGAAAGAGGGCGTGGCACTTCATTTGAACAAACTTGACTCCCCTTCACCTAGTGGTGCTTTGTGCCAAATTTAGTTGAAATCTGCCCATTGGTTCTTGAGAAGAAGATGAAAATGTGAAAAGTTTACAACAACGCCGGAGACAACGACGACACACAATGGACAAATCATGATCAGAAAAGCTCACTTGAGCCTTTGGCTCAGGTGAGCTAAAAAAATACTTTTAAGCCAAAGGCATGTACATGTACATTAATCAGTCCAAACTAATTCCCAACAATGCTACCTAGATGTACTACTGTACAGAACAGCAAGAACTGGGAAAGATGTTTTTAACAAAAATTCTGTTTTCCGTTAGTTTCTATTATAAAATGAGCTATTTAAACCCAAAATACAAAGTTATCTCTCTCTGTTTGACCAAATCATTTATATCTAATGAAAATATACGTAAATATTAACATTATTATAAAAAAATTAATTTAATTAGACAATTATCAAAAAATGACTTTTAGTAAGGCAGCTAGACAATGCTAGTTCGCAGTCCTTTCACCTGTCATTCTCCTTGTCATCCATCATGAGTATGACCAACTCCTAAACTAGCATGCACATGTGCATGCTTACACAATTGTACAATGACTGTAATCATACTGTTGTTTGCAGTAGTACATTGCATTCATTACACATGATGTCTCCAAAAATGATGTATGTCAAAGCCATCATTTGCTTACCTTCTTCTTCATCATCTTCATCACCATCCTCATCATCATCAGGCAACTCCTGTATGGGTTTGATCTGGAAGATCTGGCGAGAATGTTGTTTTGACAAAGAGAAACCTCCCTTTCTCTGGCCTTCTGGTTGTTGTCCATCATCATGACAATAGGAATGATTGAGCAGCAATTTGACAAGATTGATTTCGTTCTGAAAAAATACAGATAACACAATTCTATGACTTTTACATTTCTTTACCTCCTCTCCATGTAAAGGTAAACCATCTCCTGTACATTAACATGCATTAAATCAATTTTGTTATGTAATCCTTTGTTCTTTTTGGCTTTTATACAAAAATTAGATGTAATACTTCTAAATTTAAAAACAATCCAATAAGGTACACTGTACCTGTAGGTGTCCCATTCTTAAAAATAATGGATAGAAACTGTCTGTTTTAAAGAATATTGGACAGAGAAAGGTAAAACTGTTGACTTATTGGACGGCTACCGGCAAGTTGGAAACAAGAATAATAAAGACATCGCATTTGCAAAATAAGAAACAGATTTAATGTTTTACACCTTGGGAACGATACATCGGAGAAACACTTAAAACTACTAAATTATCAAATATGATATATATCTACTCCATTTTTCAAAATCATGAATCCAAATGAATCCACTTTATTATATCAATTACTTGTAACCACAGATCACATCATATATGATCAGAACGTGGATCAAGACAAATTTCACTGCACTATATGAAAATCATTTTCTTCACATATCTAAAAGTTAATTCTCGATGACCTGGACAACATTCTCCCACCTGGAAATTAAAACACTGACCTTCAACCTCCTCCACACCATTGGAAAAATTTTTGAACCTGTAAATGCATTGTCTTGGTTTGCCTAATCTGTCAACAAATGATTTTGTAGGTCATATAAAAATTTGGCACAGCATTCCCACCCTCTATATCCAGTGTCAGTATACACGGTACCTCTTTTACATGCTTGAATATTGTTTCATATTAAATGCTCTCCCCAATAGAGAATAAGATGTTTGTGTTGCTTAGTAGAAGAGTGAATATGAATTTCACAGCACAGCTTTATAAACCCCTTGCACATACCTGAAACTGTCAATTAAGTGACAAAAGAAAGTTTTACGCAAGACTGGTTTTATTGTATAAAGTTAGAAAATATATTTTCAGTATTGTCAACAGGTCTACCTGATACTGTCTATTCTTAAAACAAAGAACGTAATGTTTTAAGGTAGATATTGGCCTCAAACTTCCATTCTGTGAGAGAAAGAACTAATCTCGGCCCTACTGGCCTCCATCATTTCTTTCTCCTACAGCATGAACAGTTTCGACTTGAATCCTTTACTTATAAAGAGAACATGTAAATGTACATGTGGTTTTCATAATCTACTCGTAATTACTTTTCAAATGGTACGTGATAAGGATATCAATACAGTAAAGCTTTAGAATACTCAACACATGTACATGCATGTTAAAATTTTTTTTAATGTTTTTGCTTAAATCTGATATTTTGATATTATTAAAAATCATTTCTCCTAATAAAATTATAAATATATAATTTATATATAATACATGTGAAATAATAATTTAGACACTCTTTTTTACCCCCAGACCTATTTTAAATACTTCATATCTTTTACAACAAAAAACACTTTTCTATTTCTCACCATGCCTTCATGAATGCTGAAACAAAGAACAATGGTTAATCAACCATACACTTGCCTTTTTGACAGTATGCATCAGTGGAGTTACACCCTGACTGTCTGCAAAGTTACAAGACGCTCCATTCTGAAGAAGGAACTTGCTCAGTTCAAAATGAAAACTATTGATGGCCACGATAAGGGGCGAGATTCGATATGAGCTAGCGGTGGTAAAATAGTCGGTGGTCTCTGTTGAGATAACATCAAATGCTGGATAATCAGGCAAGGGGAAATCACACAAAAAGTCGTAGCTTGATCCTTTCTCTGTCAAAAGCTTAAACCATTGTCTACAAAAGCAAAATATGTCAAAAATTTATAATCTTCAGAAAAGGTAGTCTGAATAGCCTTGTTTTGCACATGTGTACAAATGTTTGATGTCTGGGAGAAAGTTACTGTCTTTTTTCAATCAATTTTCTAGCATGTTTTATCAGAGCTACATTGTATGGGACTTTACATACACTTTAATAATGTATCTTTAGCCAACTACAATTTTGGCTCAAGAATTAACATGAAGTTCTACATTCATTTTTTATATACATGTACATCTACAATCTATGTTTATTTACAAATAAAAAAAAATCCTAAATTTATGACAAGAACTTACTTGTTTTCCATTGACAAAGCTTGAGTGAGGTCCATGCCCCATAAGTAAGCTGCCAATACCGTCCTGTCAAATTTATCTTTCTTATTTGGCTCAAAGGTTTTGTCATTGTCTGCAATGTAGAGTTTTTTAATCACTGATCTAGAGTGAAGGACCCCAACCCAATTGAACTAACATCCATTTGGTTATTGTATCATTATCATATTCTCTAAAATATATATGCCAAACGTTATATAGTTTAAACAGGTATTAAGTCTTCCCTTAATAGCATGCACAGAAGCATGAATACGTGTTACATTAAAGTTTTAATAATCAGAGAATTTAAAACTATCTATAACAATTTAAAAAGGTTATAATTTCTGAATGTTAATTCAGCACAAGTTAATTTTCTATTTTTAGCATTTTAGAGTTACAATTTTTATTTCAAAATCATTTATATTTTACTTATTTTAACTGCTTTGCTTTTTTTTTTCACTGTTTAAAGTTATACTTTATTTCTTAATCGATAAAATTTATTGGTAGCGTTGTACTTTTTAATTGAATAACCATGGCATCTAAACAATTTGACACTTTTCTGGAAATTATTTAGTTACCACAGATTGTTGGACAATAACTTAATTTGTTAAATCCTTTGAAGATAAATTCTTCGTGTTATCAGAGCAACACATTAGCGACTCGCAAAGATTATTCTATTTTCATTACGTCAGAAAACTTATTTACTTGTTTTTACTCGTTTACGGCTTTACTTAATCTACTCTTTGTTAACATACGTACATCAAAATTCATCTAATTGACTGTATCACCTTTTTGGCCTTTAGTAATCAGTGTCAGCTCGTAGAAGAAATTCTGTGAAATTAGCCCGCTAGCATTTAAATCAAGTATCCTGATTGGTCAATGAGAGCAATTCCAAATTAAGCCGGATGGTGAGTGAATTTTATTAATTCACTTTCCATCCGTCGTTTAAAGAATAAAGAACTTGTATTAATTTTACAGAATTTCTTCTCTCTTCCATTAGGTAAGCTTGAATGAAATGTTATCTATTTTCAGTATTTTAGGTTTTCATTACATTATTTTATTATATTATTCTGTTGCTAATTTTGATAAATTATAGTTTGTTTTGTTTAAAATACTTAAGAACATTGATTAATTGTATATTTCTTATTATTCTGTGGAACTATGAATTTGTCATTCGAGAAATTTAGTTTTCATTTTCTATAAAAGATATTTCGCGTCATTGTTTTTTATGCTATGATACATTATTTTGCTTCATTTCGTTTAAATGTGTGATTTTTATTATTGAACTTCTATGCTGTTACTCTTTTATCGCCGCGTAATTATCGTAAACCTGTAGTGAACTCTTCAATGTGAGAAGGTGAATTTAAGAATCGGTAGAAATTTGTCAGCTAAGTAATATTTGTAAGTTACATGTATTTCCTCTTTAATTATTTAATGACAACAGTTTATATTTTTGTTTTCTAGTTTTCTTGCATTTTATAAGCGTTATGCATTTTAATACTTATGTGGAATTATCGATCCTTAGATTATAAGCATAAAAACGATCTTGCTTTCTCGCATTGCTGGGTTTTACTACAGGGTGTTTCGAAATATGATTTTGTTTTAATTCACTTTCCATCCTACGTTTAAAGAATAAAGAACTTATTTTAATTTTACGGAATTGTATCTCTTTTCCATTAGCAACCAGTAGAAAGCTGAGTGGCATCCTACCAAGCTATTCCCCAACTTAATCATATTCACAAACAGAGAAAATCTCTATGTGAAACATGTATTAACACATTTACTTCAAGTTGACTGTCAAATTTTGGATATAAAAATTACCATACATATACATAAATAAGTATACCTACCTATAAAAAATTTGGCTAAATTGTAGGGTTGGTGCTTTAAAGCTGCATAGTGCATAGGGATACAACCATTTTCATCTGTTTCACTCAATGATACTCCACGGGCCTTCAAGGCTTCTGCAACCTACAAACATAAAACGTATGTAGAACCCTTCATAAAATTTTAACATAAAGAAGTTCTTACGTATTTGTACTCAGCTGGTCACAAACCAGACTTTCGCTCTACATCATACACAAGTCTACTTTTAATCAGGGTTTGACTAACTTTTTAACTTTGGTGGACTGCAGGTCCACTGGTCAAGAATTTTTGGTGGACCTTCATTAATGTTGGAATTTTTGTTGAATGAATTTACTCCATGCTATGCAGTGTATGCACGCTTCTTAAATGTAATTGATTTGAACATAAACATGTGTAATCTTCTACTTAATTGAATTTATTTCATTTTCCTACATCATCATCATTTCCAATAGCAAAACATATATTCAAAATATTTTTACTAGGTCACAATTTTTTGTAGGAAGACTTTACATCTCCCCAACAGAAAAATTTATAGAAATAAGTTTGAGAATTAAATCAGGGAGACTTCATTTTATTTATTAAGTTAATGATATTCACAAATTCAAAACTAAAATTTAAAATATTGTTAAATATTTTGGGAAAGCCTATACTTATAAACATGTACATTGGATTAGAAGTATGTCCACAACAGCTAATAAAAAATCTAACTTTTTTTGAGAAAAAAAAATAAAAAGCTTATCTGGTTTGAAATTTGAGTTATTAAATGTATTTATATCTCTAATAAAGGAAATATCTGATCATTTGTAAGCTAAGTGACAAATAAAAATCTTTCACTTTACTTCAGTGTACATGTATATAGAGAAACTAGTCTAACCCAATGACCCACTCACCACCGTTATGTAGAGGATAGCCAACTGGTTAAATTATAATCGTTTTAGTTTCTATTTTGCATTAAAAATGTCTTTTTATTTATCAACTATCACTTTATTGCCAAGGAAGTTAATTTACACAATCATGAACTCAGAGGACAGAATAACTTCAACTTCTTTTTATGAGGAAATTCTGGTGCAGTTACCGCAATCACAAAACTTCATTTATTCATTTTGGCTGTCAATTTCAATGTAAGAATTTGCATTTATAACTTCATTTTCATAATAAAACTTTTGTGGAACGACCTGTTTGTAGACCTTCTCAATTTTTGGTGGACTCGGGCCACCGGTCTACCGTTAGTGTCAAACCCTGTTTATTATACCTTGTCAAAGTCTTTCCCTCTACATTGTACATAAGGCTACTTTTTCTTAAACCTCTTCAAACACTTTCCCTCTACATCGTACATAAGGCAACTTTTTATTAAATCTTGCCAAATTTTTGTCCATTCTAGTAAAGATGAAACCAATAACTGCCATTGCTGTGAAAAATCCAGAAAAAGTTTTTTTTGGAGAAATTGAAGCAATCAGAAACTATATTTTCTTCCCTAATGGTACAGATGTCTGAAAATCTCTTTATAGACACAATGACATCAAATATAGTATATATATAAATAAAATTTGATCCGGTTGTAACATCTAATTTGATTGGCTAAACAAAATCATATATATCGTATAACATAACTTGCCTACAACACAATGCGATGTGCGTGCAAACATATTAATCCGCTTGACGTTATGTTTAAATTTTGTACAAAATGTTATTTTACTTAAAGGGTACCTGCAGTGCCGGTCAATTTTTGATATAATGGATATCTATGTGTAAAAACATCATCCTGAAAATTCTACAGCGATCGCATAAGTAGTTTTCGAGATATTTGGGGAAAACCCGATTTCACACCTGAACGAGTTTTGAATCAAGCCGATTTGGCGCAAGATGAACTGTGACGTCACGGGGTCAACGCCGCTGCATGAGAAACAGGATTATCATATGAAAACTGTTTGTTTTCTTGCATTGTTTTATTGATATATGAACATTTTTTTCTGTTGTTTTATTTCTGTATCAACCCTGGATGACTTATTATACTGTTGTTTGAGTTTAACCCGTATTTTATCGAACAAAAATGCCGAATTCGAACAATTGTTTGCTTCATGAATTTCGTCAAATGTGTAACACATTTTACATATAAATGCACACCATATGTAGCAAAATGACAATTAATCAAAGCATCATTGTTATAAGAAACATAGTATGTTAATATTGTCATTCTTTCGATTGATTTCTCAGTGATATTATTAACTGATTAATAATATTGATAATACATAATGATATTTCGTAAAAGGTAACTCGGGGTCTATTTCTCATATAAGGCATAAAATTACAAATGATGTCGCCCGATTATTCAATACTATTGACATCGGACCAATAACAATCAAAATAGTATGCATTCTTTAACAAACAAACACGGGATTATAAACGGATCAAGGCGAAAGTCCAAGATGGCTGCATGATTAAGTCTGTCTCGTATTCTTTTAAAAATACGATAATGGAATTTAATTTTACATTTATTTACATCCTTTGTCAAAATGTTGCAGTTTATTTAGATTTCATAATGATTCCTTGTCAGTATTACAATTTAAGCTATACGGAGTTATAAAGCGTTTAATTGCTGACCATAGCGCTCGAAAGAAAGTTGCACTTTATTAAATAAGAAATTATAAATCCAAAATAATTACTTATTCACATAAAAAAAGGTCTGTTTTGCTGAATTGTAAATTTGGTCATTATTTAAGTGATTTGATAAGTAACAATAAATGCATTTACTTCGAACATTAGTTTTACTATTTAATAGTATCATGCATGATTCTTTAATCACTGATTGACGGACATGTTTTAGCTGACGAATGCTTGATTTTACACAGTCTAATTTATTTTTCTGTTTTATCTTTTAACAATTGAGTAGTTAATTATACACAAATCAATTTACCAGTCTAGAGGTGTGAAACCCTCTCTTTGTTCACCAGACTCGTGTACCTTGTGTATACATACCCCAGATACACGTGTGTCTGGAGCAGTGGCTTCGTTAGTTTACCTGTTTACCTGTGTCATTATTATCGGATCACTCGTGTGTGAAAGGATATTATGTAATCAAAAAATGAATAATGAACATAAATTTACCCATGTAAGCGTTTTAAGATATTCATCGGTAAAAAGGCGACGAGAATAACAAATTTTAAAATCCTTTAAAAAGAAATCTGATTGTAATAAAATAATAACGGATACAAATTTCTAGATCTACAATACTTAAAATAACAAGATACGTCAAAACATCAGACCTATATCAATCATTTTGGCTGAAAAATCGAATTTAATTTGTATAGCTCTGTAAGGAAATTTCCCTCGTGTTGACCCCGTGACGTCACTTCCGTGGAAGCCTCGTTATCGCCTAATTCTGTTTTCTCTTGATAAGATTTCCCAAAGCAGGTAAAAATAGCCACTTTGAAGAGGCGTAACTCCGTTATTTTTGCACCGATTTCGATGCGGTTTTTTGCATTAAATTTTGGTAAATAAACTCTTTAACATATGTTTCACATTGGCAGGGCTGCAGGTACCCTTTAATAATGGGCCTTGTTTTCTGATTTAAACAATTAAATTATAAGGAATGAATTTAATATCTATGTATGTTATACGAGTATAACATAAAATGGGACAGTTTATGCTTTTTTTATAAGCCGCTTCGCAGTTTATAAAGCGTAAACTGCCCCAAGTTAAGTTATATTGTATTGCATACCTACTGTAGAAATGAAATTCATTCCTTAAATATACCTGATATTGTAGAACTGCCTGGTTTTCTGAGCTGCTACATAGGGCTAGAATGTGAAACAGGTTCTGTTTCTTGGCATTCAACATCTGTACTTTACTGTTATCTTTGATCTTCTTTAAGACTCGTAATGCCACATTGAATTTGTTCACTTTTAAAGCTGCCTGTGTAATAAACGAGACTCAAAATGCTGCAAAATATTTCTTTTAGATATTTTTAAATGTATAAATTAGACATGTTGAATATCAAACTTTGTCATCAGATTACTAAAGAATCTTCAAACACTGTTTCATAAATGGGAAAAAAAATAAAAAAATTATCAATGCTACCTCACTGTGTGCCAACTAAGAGGGTCTATTTCAATAGCTTTAAGACAGACATGTCTGTAGCCGGCAGGTTTAATCTATGTTTCGCCTTACAAACACTGCACTGTCTCAGTGCAACATTCAAGATTCAAAACAATACAAAATACTCTGGTTAAAAAAAATTCAGAAACAGTGGTTCAGGAAGCTTCTCTCATCACCTGACAAGGTTTTTATAAAACAAACACGTAAAGGAATGGCTTGTAACTGTTCTCCTATCAAGAAACTAACCTCAACCATAGAAGCATTGATATCTCCTGCTTCTAGAACCATGTATGCTACACCCTGTTGTTCTTTCTTAATGCAGTCCTATATAAACAAACAAAAAATAAATAAATTTCAAGCACACAGTAGTCAACCATCATGTTCATGTACACACACAGAATAATTATCCACAGATCTTTGTTACACTTGAACACATAATATTCTATAAAAAAATTACTCCAAAAACTTGTTGGGAACGGTTCAGCATATATAGTATATATGCATGACTAATCTTCAAAAAGTTCAAGAATACTGGTTCAGGTAGTTATATTTACATGTATTTCAAATGAATATCTAAATCACTTATTAGTTGTCTATAACACACCTGTACACATATACTGATAATGGATTAAAATTTATTAGTTGTCTATAACACATTTGTAAACATTTTCTGATAGGGGATTCAAAGGACTATATATGGTTTGAGCCTAAAATGGCCCCCTAAAATGAACATTGTCATTTTACTGTAATTCTTTGTTTTATTTGTACAAATATACATTTGAAGTTTTTTCATAATTTTCATTTTGATTTTAGTGCCCACAATTTAAAAATATGACATCATAAAGTTGACCTTTTCCCGCCATTTTCTCATTTTTAGCATAAAACGGCTTGTTTTGAGGCAGTTTTTCTTAAAGGAAACATTGAGCGACTGCTTGAACAAACAAAATATTTTCACCAAAGATGTATCTGTACAATACTTATAAGTGACAAAAAGTTCGTTCTTGTTCAAAGAGTCGCTCTATATTTCCCATTCGAAAAAAGGTAAGAAAAATGTCAAATTTTGGTTGATTTTGATTGAATTATAAAAATAGCGTCACTTCTGACGTCATATACTGCCAGTGAGTGCATATAAATCAAATAAATGGGTGAAAAACATATTTCATGTCAACTCTTTTTTAAAATAACACAACAAGTTAATGTACCTGAATCATTTTAAAAATAGCGAATTTTGGGGGCCAAATTTGACTAATATCATATATAGTTCTTTGAAAGTTTAATTTTTCTTTTTAAAGATATACTGTTTCAAATAAGTTACACAACCCAATTGTATAATTTTTACATTGTTTTATTAATCAGTGGATCTTAATTTCAGTCAGAAATCCTTAGTGTGAAATTCCTTTTTAACTTAACTAATTATTATTAAATTATTGAATACAACAAGTTCAAGGCTTTTAGCTAACAATAACACACCTGGAAAATGGAGAACTCCTTTTTCTCTTTCACTTCCACAGGCTTGGCTTGCTTCCACACCCAGATATGAGGCTCTGGATGTTTATCAGTCTTTGACCGTTCTTCATAATTCAGAGCCTCATTTACTACTTTCTCATTCACACTGGCTCCTTTTTGAATCAGCATTAAAGCACAACTACAATGAAAAAAATTGTCAGGATCTTTGCTATAGTATTTTTCACATATTTTACATGTATACTTTCAAATGAGAGTCCATTACTTTTCAAACTGAAACATGGTAGCAATATGTTTAAAACGTATTTCACATATATTCTAGCTCTCAACAGGTTTTTTTTACTGACCATTTAGTTAATAATAAATTTCCAACACTTGCCTGTCGTGACCTTTGCTCACAGCCAGAGATAAGGGTGTATTTCCATTAATATCTTTTTTATTTATCTCCACATTTTTCTGAAACATTAATTCAAAACATTGAATTGACAAGTTTTTTAAATGAGTTAAAATCAGTTTTTTAATGTTAATGAATATTTATCGATTATATATTCCACACAAAAATTCTGACATCTGATTTTCTCCTTTATTGGGGACTATACCAGGTAACAGCAGTTATATTGGGCACTCAATATTAATTTCAGGATTTTTCAACCAACTTAAAGGGGTGTCTATCAGACATACAAGTGTATACATGAAAGTTAATGACACTTATGGTACATATATGAACAAGATAAAGAAAATTTACAGTTTGTCCTAACTAATGTCAGCTTAAATATGCATGCATAAAGCCCTTATAGCATACAATTTTAATTTGCTAAAGGTTCTGCTGTATTACTATATGTACATGTGCAAGTCATTGCCATTTAACTTTCCTGTAAAATGTAAGTACACCAAAGTCTACTACAGCATTTGCTAGTCCCCCCAACAACTGTGACAGAATATCATCAGGAATTTCTGATTCATCTTTTAAGGCCTTTTAAGTGCTGTTGTAGGGGGTGCTGTTAACGTTTAGGGAGTGTTTAAAATTTGACTAGGTGGTGGTAACAAACTCCTGAATGAGTAGCTAACATAATAAACTCTAAAGGTCAGTATGAAGTAGATATATGTATTTTGATGGTGCTTATGTTCATCTGTATACCAGTAGTACATGAGTAAAGCCAAATGGGTTTTGGTGGTTGGGTCCCCCCTATGATTCATTAGGTTCTATTCTATTTACCTGCTGCAGGAGGTGGACACAGCAGATAGTGGCCCCTCTCTGTGCCGCCAAGTGGAGAGCGGACTGAATGTTTCTGTCTCCATCATCAATGTGCTCACCCTTCATGGCACCGGTCAATACACTACACAGCTCAATGGGGTCAAGAGCAGAGGACTGACCAAACCTGTCAATTGTTATCAAAAATGGATCATATTACGCAATAACAAATTACTTGTGATAATGGAACAAAACGATTCTTCTAATCTAATGACATTGGGTGTGTTTTATATATTCATAAATATGTATGTTTTTTAAATAATGCTAAAAATTACATAATTTGAAAAAAAAACCCAATAATTCACCCTAAATGTTTTTCCTGTTATAAACAAGTATGATCAAGAGATGGAAACGTATAATCAAAAGACAAAAAATCCCTTCCCTCAAGTATTATGCAATTCATTTTCCTTCTGACTAAAAAATTTACTATCAGAAACAAAAATGTGCTTACATATCCACTTTATCGAAAGCGTAATGTAACGGTAATCTGCCCAGATAACACTTCAGGAAGAGATCAGCTTTATTCTCCAAAAGGAGTTCCTCCATGGCGGTGCTGGCGTCGGCATTCCCAGGGTTACTGCTGACACAGTAGTGTAGAGGCGTCCTGTTCCACTTGTCCCTGGCGTTAACCGACGCCCCTGCCTTCAGCAGAGCCTCACAGATGTTGACCTTCTGCACCATAGCCTCACCCGTGGACCCTGAAAAAGTACGAAGATCTGACTAAATAAAACTGTTGTGGGCCGCAACCATTTTTACAGCTCACTCAATTAAAAGCTTAAAATGTAAATGATGATCTGCTTGCATGAATACAACATCACTCATCTGTTAATCTTTTATGCTTTCACCTTTTCTGAATGCAACTTCATGCAAAGGAGTTCTCATGGTTTCTGTATTTTGACATTTTGAAATGTCATTTAAAGCTGCCAGTAAACATGTCATTGTTTGGACAGAACCACTCCTGCAGATTACATACAAAAACACTGGATTAACAGCATGGTACTTCTGGAAGACTTTTAAACATTGAATTCCACGTTTAATAACAACATGCATAAAATGTTAATTGTGTGGAAAATTTTTTACTCACAATGCAACTGTATTGACCAAGCTCACTTTGGTTCCTTTCTCTTTATCCACAAAATACTGTGTATCTGCCTTTGCTCCTGCATCCACCTATGAAAATATTTATACAACAATAGCATTAACTGTAGGGAAAAGAACTTTTTTTGACACGTGTACTTTTTGGTTCTTTTCAATGAATTCTACCATATAGGAAGGGAGATGAAAATAAGAAAATTCTATAGCAATGCAATGTCAATAACATACAACAGAAAAAAAGACTCACTTGAGCTTTTTGCTTTTTACTGGGCAAAAGATTCTGCGACTCTAAATGAAACATTTGAAACTGATTTCTAAGTCCATAAAACCTTAATTAACAAACACTTACCAACATTTCAACAACTTCAAACAACTTTGATGTTGCAGCCAAAGCCAGAGGTGTTTTCCCCCCACTTTCAGCACTTTCTAAATTCATTTTCTCTGAGAGGAAAAAAGTGACTCCCTTCCTTTTAGTGTCCCATTTTGAAGCTGCATGGACCATGAAATGCAGTGGGTTATACAGACCTGGAAAACAATGTTAATCGCCAGTGATCAATTATTGTCACATACTGATAAACCTTTTACTTGTAGACTCTAAATTATGTTAATCAGTTCCAAATGTTACGCCAATTCCTCCACTTTTCACCATAATAACTCTGGTCTTCATAAATGATACAAAATAAAGAAATAAAATGAGTTATTCTAGTATCCCCTGCAATATGCAATTTATAAAACCAGACCAGCAATAGGGTAACGAACCAAATAGGATGGAGTCATCATATAAAAAATGTGATGTAATGAACTTATCAATTGTTTGCATGAATCTGTAACCTGGTCAGGGGACTTTAAAATATACCCAAAATCCATCATCATTGTTTTCAAAATTTACATTTTAGTTATGGCAGGGTACTAATTCTGACTGACTGATCTTGGTACCCAATCACGACCCTTCATTGAACTTACTGTGTCTGCCTTTCTCCACTTCCTTCACACTCTGGTTACAGTCCACTTTGGTGATGTCAATCAGTGTCTTAATAAAATCCAGACACCACTGGTCGCCAGTGATCTCCGGCTCCTGCAAAGAGCATCAGCATTAGTCTTCAACTCAGTCAACAGATCTCCCAACTGAGTGAGAATCTCTTGTTTCTATTCAATTTATGCTAGAACTATATTTATTTTTTATTCCACTGTTTACACAGATATCACATATTTTTGTTCACCATCTTAAACTACAGAGCTACATACAAAAAATGACCAATGATGAAACAGTTCAACATATGACAAACTGTTAATCAGTCATTTAATGAACTACTAGTATTTCCCAGTAACTTCATTATTTAGTATCTGATTAAAGTGTAGTAGTAGATTGGATTTAGATAATAAGACAATAATCAAAACCTTGTCCAATGGTATGGAGAAGCCCAAGGAACTGTTGTCCTCAGCCTTCAGCCTTGTACAACAGTTTCCCAGGTCTTTTTTTCTACCTCGAAGCAATAGTTTTGACCGTGTCCCAACCAAGCATGGAATAACCCTTCAGGAAGTGATTCAAAATGCACATTTGTGCAAGTGGTATAAACTTACATTATTTCTTTTAGGAGGTTTTGTATAATTCATATACATTTCACAAGCCAACAGAAGTGGGGTGAATCCCTGGTCATCATACTCATTCACCATTTGTTGCAGCACACTCAGTGCAGACTGGAAAGAGGCTTGTTTCTTCAGAGACGGCACCTTTGGAGCAGAGGGACTTTTTTTCACCCCATCGACTTCCATGCTTTCATCTCCAATGCCATTTTCTTTTACATCATTCTTAGATGCCTGAAATGGAATTTTTGATTTACTTGTAAATCTTGCAGCACAAAGCAGGATATCTAAGAAATAGGCCATCATTAAAAAAATTTTGTTGATGTATTCCATCCCCTAGTTTCAAAAGTGGGTAGGTAGGTCAGTTTTTTTGTTTTGTTTTGGGTTTTTTTCCCAAATACAATACATGGTTGTGTATAATACAGAATTCCCATCCCTCACCCCATCTTTGGCCTTGAAAATTTATGAAAGAATGTGGTTCGGTTGTATGATACTAAATGTTCTAAGTATTTCTTTACCTCAAGGGTACACTGTATGCAAAAGATTATAAGCAGGACGCACATGTGTACAACAATGGCTTCTATAGGACCGCAGAGGTGTTAAAAATTAAGGTAAAACGAATCTTCAAGACAAGTTGTTTTAATTTCAATACTAGTAATCAGGAACTTAAAATGCCTATTTATTTAAAAATCATGTGGCAGGCTTACTCATTCATGCCTGCAATCGAGATCTAATGCACAGATCTATTTATAACATCTTGTAATGGCGGCGATCACGGATATGATGAATGCAAAGCTTTGATTGCTGAATAAACAGTTTCTAGGAATTTTAAACAGCCATTTCAATACAATTTATCTATCAACACACAAGGGGAATACATTTTCCGCTAAATACGCTCATACAATTATTTTTATTTGTTTAAAAAATGCGGTAAACAAACAGAAGTAGTGTTTCTGTATAAAGGTTATTTATTGAATTACGATAGCCAATATTCTACATGTTTAAAAAGAGTCAAAATTCCATTGGGGTGTAAAGTAATAGGGACATACTGAAATCCCTGCAAAAAAAACAACATGCATTTCTCACAAGGAAATTTTCTAGAGAAAAAGTGTGTATTATATTTTGCAAATTTCTGTTAACACAGGTCAGAGAAAGATGATATACAAACAAAGCTTTGAATTCAGCATGTTTTAATGATCTTATTCTTAGATGCTCTTTAATAACTACAATGCCAGCAGTCAGTTTTCTACAAATATCCAGTGCACATTTGAAACTGTAGCGTGGCTTCGTCCATTATCTTTTTCATCGATGTTGTATAGATGTTTGCTAGTTACAAGTAATATATTTTTTTGAATTAAAGCGTTTTCAGGATATACATGTAATATACAAAACTTTAACTTTAAAACCAATATGATCATTATATTTCCTTCCAAGAAGGAAAAAATATTGAATTTGATTAGTACTAAAATAAAAGATCGAGTCGAGCCAATTTTGATAGGTCATTCGGAGTGCATCAAACAAAACAATTTTTTTTTAATTTTGGCTTTACGGATAATCAAAACATGTATGGAATTCATCATATTTGAAAGTCTTAATTGATCATCAAACTTAGCAGATTTATAGGTTCCTAACGTCAACTTTAAGGACAAATCAGTTAAAGGTTCATGCTGTATAAGCAAGAGGAATAGTCGCAAAGAATCAAAATACATGTAACTCACTTCTTTATGAAATGTCCTCAACAGAGAAGCTAATTCATGGCTTGTACAGTGTTTGGTCAGTAAATGTAAAGAATTTTGCCCCTTGTCATTCTTCTCTGGTGTCACAGTACCTCCTTCTTCAATCAAATATTTCACCAGCTTTGTATTGGCCTGTATTGAAAAACAATTATGCAGCGGTGAAATAAATACAGAGAAAAATATGTCTTTCATCTTGGCAATCAAGCACAAGTGGGCTCAATTTTTTTCTCACATTAGCTGAAAATGAATATTAGCAGAAAACTCTTAGACAATTAAGTCAAAGAATCTTACCTTGGCTAGTGCTAACATGATAGCGGTTTGCCTCTTGGTAGATTTGGCTTTTGGGTTACAGCCATACTTTATCAATAACTTAGCTATTGTAACTGTGATGTCCATTCTTGAATCATTGTATCCCCACTTTAAAAAGAGAAAATCAAATAGAGAAAAGGCCAGAGTACATCAAATAGCAAGTGGTGTAAAGAAAGCATAAAATTTGAGGACAAAAATTTACTTCATACCTCTTCATCATTATCGCATAAATGATGTAGCTGTAAAGAACAAAATACATCATTGTTTTATTAATAATATACATGGCGGCGTAAAAATGATACAATTTCACCGTGTATAACACCATACAAACATAGAAGACAAAACTGGACATGCAAAACTTACTGCATTAAGTCCATCGATGTCAACGATCGTGGGATCTGCTCCCTTGTCCAAAATGTAGGAAACTTGCTCTACTAGGCCTTTCGTTATTAAATTGCTGCAGGCAAAACTGACTAAGGTCTGACCTGTGATTAAAAGAGATCTGTTACAAAAGCTTTGTTTGGTTACAAACAAGAAGCTTCATTTTTTTTATTTCAATATATTTTGTGGTAAGAGGTTATACTGCATAACAAAAGTTTACTTGTTTTTAAATTTAAAGGCATTATTTCACTTTATACTGTAACTGTACCTGTGTCATTTTTAAAATTCACATCAACTCCTGGCATCTTGAGTAGAAAGTCGACCAATCCAATGTGACTTTTTAAATAGGCTATCCCAACAGGAGTAAGCTAAAAAAATAATTCTTAAACTTTAAATTTCATACATACAAAAAGCTTTACAAAATACATGCATTGAAATAATTGGTTTGTTGAGAGTAACCTGATGGTTAGTTCATACCTGCCAATCATTAGCCACACTGGGCTTAGCTCCACCCTCATTAACGAGCAACTTGAGAACAAAATACCATCCATACGCAGCTGCATAGTGAGTCAGGGAATTCCCGGAACTATCTACTCGGTTTGGATCTGATCCCAAGTATAACAAATAGGATGCCACATTGGCATTGCCATTCATGACGGCATGTGTTAAGGCAGATCTTTTGTATTTGTCTGAAAGAAGAAACATTGTCAAACAATTCATTACAAGGCTATACATTTTCATTTCATCAATATAAAAAAATTGCAGTGAAAACATCCATTTGAAAAAAGTAAGGAAGATTTATACCAAGCAGTTCCACAGTGGCCCCCGCCTGAACAAGCCTTCTTGCTATGTCCAGGTGCCCATGGGCAGCTGCCAGCATCAAGGGAGACAACTTGTCTTTGCCAGCTGATAATTGTTTGTTGACATTTGCCCCATACTTCAGAAGGAGATTGAGGAGATCCTGTTTAACATAGAGCCATATAGAAAACAATGAGCTCAACATTTTATTAGAAGACATCTAGAGAGCACATTATTTTGCATCTCAGAGATTTCAATTTTCTTGAATTCACATTAATTTTCTTCTATGAAATATTTTACTATGAACTGCATTCTTTTCCTTTTAATGTAAATTCCCTATCAAGTGACTCAATTACAATGATTTTTCCATATCAGCATACCATGTCATTATTTTGTACAGCTATGTGTATTGGACAGATAGATTCCCAGGTAGGTCTGTTCACACCTCCTTCACCCCATTTAGACATCAACTGATTATCCGTATTTACTGGGGAAAAAAACCACATTTGTTGATTTACTCCAAGTATACGCACAATTTTTACCAACTCGAATCTTTTGAGTAGTTGATGACAACATGACACAATATGTCCTTTTATATCTTACAAAAACTAACCTTAAAGCAATTCATTCATATAAATGTACTAATACAAACAATTTTTTCTTACTTGATTTAGCTTTTTCAAGGAGAATTTCAGCATTTTTAACTCGCCCAGCATAACAGGCAAAATGTAATGGAGTGACTTTTCTCTTTGTCACTTCATTTGGGGTGGCTCCTCTGTTTAAAAAAAGTAGAGAATTCCATAATCAATTCTCAATAAATGTCCACCCAGCAAATTGAATGCTTTAAAATGGTATGGGACACCTGTCGATGTTAATGTGGATAAAAGTACATCATAATCAAAATACTTTCTCCATTTTAAAATTTACAATTTTTTCTCAAAATTTGACTTTAAAAAAAAGTCATAAAAGTCGCAGGGGGACTCAAACTCACGACTTATAGATTCGTGGTTAATGCTCTAAACCATTGCACTACCCTGTTGGGTAACAATTTAGGGAAATAAAAGGTTATAAAATTATGCTTGCTTTTATTGTTTATTTCAATCAGAAGAATGTCACAATATGGAGGTGTCCAATACCACCTTAATTCAATTAATTTACAAGTCTCAACAAAGCATTCAGTTGCTCCTTACTTCTGAAGCAGGAGTTCCAGGGGCCCTGTGCCCTGACAGGCTGCAGCAAAATGAATGGGCTTACGGCCATACTTGTCTTCTATGGTGTAATCCGGCTCCACAGAGAGGAGCTTTTCCAGGTATTTGACATTAGGATTTATACAAGCACAGTGCATTGGGTTTATCTGTAAAGTAGTGAGTACATCTAACTCACATTATCATTTCAACGAATATATTTGTAGTCAGATAGGATGGGGTATTTTTCAGGAAAAAATGTACACATAGTTTCAATAGATTGCATTTTATTTCATATTCATTTCAATTGTCACTTTGATACTTTTGGTTCATTCTTAAACAAATCAATAGATGTACCGTATTTCACGGAATTTAGGTCGATACGGTTTATTGGGCGAAGGAGGCCGTTTTTAGCCATAATATAAAAAAAAGTATAAATAGGTCGACTTCGAAGAATTGGTCGAAAAATTACCGCTAGTTCTAATGAATAAATGGTTTAAACCAATAACGTTATCATATAGTAGCCTTTAATCTTATTTCACAGTTTTAAACAAAAGGGAAATAAAATGTATTTCTTGAAAACATCGTAAGAAAATGTCTGAAATTGCGTCAACATTTTCAAACCAAATAATTCAGTACAGCCGGTTATAATTTAAGATCGTTTTTTATTACTTCCCTGCCATGTGTACAAACTGGTGTTAACCGGGGGATAGTTACCTAGCCTGGAGGCATGACTACGGTAGCACATGCCACCCTGTGTCTCTATGTGACTTTTTACTGTGTATATACACACGAGTCAACCTCGATCTGATCTTATTGAAGCCTGCAGGCATGAGTAGCACGTGCCGAGAGTTCAACTGTGTATAAACAAAGTCAGCGCTACCCAGACTGATTTCAGAGACACCTGGCTAAAATTTCATCGAAAGTTTTATGTTGAATATACAGAAAAAAACTTGTTCATGTATTCTATTATGAAAACAAATTGTTTTTTTTTTTTATTTCTTCCCGACGATATTTCCCCCCATAATTACCCTTTGTACGGTTCTCATTTTACTTTTACCACGCGAAATCGATTTCCTGTTTATCGTAAGCACACGATCAAAATGCATGACAGCATTTAATGATTCAGTCAGTGATCTAAGTAAGAAATGTAAGAAGAAATAAATCTATTTACATTTAATTTTGTTTAAATGGTAAATTACTACAGTATATTGATTAAAATCCATACGATTTTTACACAGAAATTCAAGCAGTATTATAGTAAACACTCATAATTTTATTGGAGGGTTGCATAAATTTTTGCAAAATTCCAACCAAAAAAAAAAAAACATAAATTGGGCGAAGCGATGAATAGGGCGAGGTCCACATGTCAGGGGAAAAAAGTATCGACCTAAATTCCGTGAAATACGGTATAATATACTGGGTTGTATAACTATATGTAAAAGTTCTTGTGCATGTACATACCAAAGCATTATCATTTGGCTTTTTCCTGACAGAAGCACTTGCAAATGATTTGAGATCTTCATTTGTAAAGTTTAAAACCTATAATAAAGAGGAATACAATTTAAAAAGAAGCTTAACACAGTTGCCATTTTAAAAGAGTGGAAGAGACATTACAAAACAAATTTCATAAAAGCCTAGACTTACATCTCTGTGTAGAAAATTAAAGCCAAATCCTCCCTTTTCAAAGGCAGAGTCCATTAGTTTTCCAGAGAGTTCTAAGTGCCCACGACTCACAGCAATATGAATCTTGCTAATAACATCCTATAATTACAAGAATAATAATGATAATGTTATTCAGGACTACATAAATGTATTTTTTTCTGCTTGGACTAGAGTACCGAAGCACTTATTATGTCACATACCCAATAGTTACTATTATTGGTTGTCTGTAGGAATGCATCCATTGTTTCTTTCTTTACCCCTTTTATCATACAGTGTTTGACCAAATCAATATTCTCCACATCCTCCATATCTATGTCCTATTTGGAAGAAAAAATCTCATAAAATATACAAATGTAATTTAAGATGAATAAAAATTCCCATATCTTTACCAAACGTTTTTTTTGTTTTGAAAATTTTTCAAAGGCATTTAAACTAATCTATTAATTCAGATAAAAACATGTACATGTATTAATCGATGCATATTTTTTCCTACATGTACACTGTACATGTATATCAAAATAATATACCAGTTAATTGCAGAGTTTTAGAGGTTGTAAATTTTTTAATTAAATGAGTTCAAACATTTATGTGCTTATTTATCTTAATCAGACTTTGGCTTACTAAAAACCATCAATTGCAAATAGAAAATGATTTTCAAGTTAATGCTAAAATACAAAGCCACACCTTTAAATTTTTAACTACAATCTTCTTAAGCAAGAAAGTTAAATACTACATATTTAAGCTTCTAATTGATTGATATACACATGCATACAATGCTTATTCTGTTTTTCAAACTACAGTAGGCTGCAGTTAAATTCTTAATTAATCAGGATAACAAACATGGGCCATCAAGCAATCAGGGTGTGAAAATGCATACATTTAGATCAAGAGAAACAACTTCTAGCAATAGTTTATCAGATATTCCCATAGACCCTTGGAGTACACAATCAAGCAAGCCAGCAACTAGTGACAATCATAAATTTTTTGCTTTGTTTTATCCTTTGCAGGTGGATTCAACAAACAAACAATGCAAATAAAACCTTTGGTTTTATTACTTTGCTTCATTTACTTCTGCAATATGGTATTGACAGCTTAAAATGGCCTTAAAGTATTGTATATGGTGCATGCTCTACATATTAAATCAGTAAGTTTTTAATGAATTATTGAAAAGAAAATGAATGGAAGAGCACAAACCTTAAGGAAAGCTGCATTTCCTTCTCTGTTACCACGTGATGTGTTAAGTTTTATCACTGCTCTAACACCCAGAGATGCTTGGTTGTATCTACAAGAGAATAATATTCATATAAAGCTTAATGAAAATTTTACTTCATTTGAAACCAAATAAAATACTGTAGATACTATAGTAGAGAAGTTAAGTAAATCAATGTGTACATGTAGAAAGGAAAGTATGTGCATTACATCGTCAGTTTTTGCAATATATTTTTTATAATGTATGTACAGGAATGAACATGCTTGTAGATTGCAAAGAACCCATAAGATATAACTTGTAGCTTATACTACATGTATTCTTGATAGCTATTCATTTGAACAAATGTATTCATTTCTTTCAAGCCATTCATATTTCATGTGATAACTGATATAAAGAAACAATTTTCAATTTTCAAACATCTGCCATGTTGAAATATTTGACCACAGAAAGCGTTGTTTAACAGCGCAAGATATAAATAGAGAAAAAGAACAGGAGAGAGAGAGATGATATTGAGATTGCAGAGACTTAGACAGATCAGAAGCTACACGATAGTGAGAAAGAACATGAGAGGGGAGAAACTGAGACAGAGAACAGGGTGAAGAGGAAGAAAGAGAAGAAGAGTTAGACTTCGAAAGTGAATCAGACTGGGAGCAGGATTATCCTGAAAATGTTTTAAAAAAATTGCTGAATATGAGATTGAATATGAATATGAATAAATTCATGTTGATAGAAAAAATTGTTGTTGATACTTGTGGATAAACCCATTTTCCCAAAGTCTATCCCAAATCTAAGTGGGATAGTCCAGTGGGCTATTTTCTGCATTTTGTTAATTTTTCACACCGCCACATTGACTAAAATATCATAAACCCACCTTCCAGTGTCAATACCAGACAACAGTATAGGCAAACATCCGCTTTTCAGACGCTTATTCTCCTTCTTGTGAATGTCTTCATAAAGTAACTTGAAAGCTTCAATGTTGTTCTGTTCTAAGGCAACATGCAATGGAGACCGAATGTCCATTATTGATCGATGTTCATCAATCTGTAAGTAAAATGACAATGTAATAGAACAATTTAAAGCTGCATTTGGTTAAATGTAGTGTGCAGAAATTCAATATTGCACAAGTTATATGCAAGTTCTTGCAAGATTCAGAAATTTAGTAAAACAATGTAAATTAGTAAAATTAATTCTCTGGTTCTCAGGCCAAATTTTCCAAAAATAGATGAGGGAGGGAGGCTTTATTTTTTCTTTTTTATTGGTAAAAAAAACAGATGAGGGAGGGTTTTTTTTATCGGAGAAAGAAATTAACTACCTAAAATTTAAAAAACAAGATTTTCTTTATTCAAGCTGCTGTTTTATTATCTAATAAAGGATATCTATTAAACGTATTTTCCCGACGATAAGTCGGTATTTTTTTTCTCTGAAGCAGAGCACTCGACTTATCGTCTTGATCGACTTGTCTAAGGCTTGAGGTCAGAAAATTGTGAAAAATAGTATTAAAAATCTTGGTTTTAATCATCTTGAGCTGGCTGTGTTATTGAAAATTACGTTGTTGAATTCAATGTTCATCTTTAATTATTATCATTTTCACTCATCTGTTAACACTAGAATACATATTAATAACAGTTATTGAACAATGGTGTATTTTTTTAATCAATTAAAAGTTTTACCGTTCCGTTTTTATAAACACATTGTCACATGATTCCATATATTACTATGGTGGGAAGATAATTCTGCGCAGTAAAATTGAAACCAAACTTGGATGGAAAAAAATATTGCAGTAGGTCCAGTGAATGTTTTAAAGTTTTATTATTTTATTAGTAAAGAGTTGTTAGTGGAAAGTATAAATAAGAAATATTTTATGGTCAAAATCAATCTTAAAATACGTAATCGGCAATTATCAACTCTATTGTTTATACGGTAGACTGATCCCGGTTGTGTTAATAATCTTGCTAAGGCTGACATCTATACGGCAATTTCACTCACTGTGTACATAAAGAGTACCGTTATAAGAGTGATTATAGTTCATTAATTAATTATTGTCCAATTCTTTGATTATTGTTAAATAAAAAATCGTCATTATCAAGTCGTACAAATGATCGATCTATTCTAACAGTGTCTCTTTAAAATAATAGCGTGTAACTGTATTACTGGATACAAAGTAAACAAGTTTCATCAAATCATAGTAATTGCTAAGCTTTCTGCACTTGAGATCCCCATTTGAAGTCCGACACGAGACAGGTGCATGCCTCTGACACCGGAAATTGTTATACAAACATTGACCACGCGCCGAGTCAACAGGTGGCTGGTTACGTAATGGCGAATACACTGGCGATGGTCAATGTGGATAATTATTTTAATGCATGGGAATAAAATATTTCTGTCAAAGTAAGTTTAGTTTTGCATAACATGGATATCGGGAATTGTTTAAAATGCAAGCGACTTTGTAGATGTTGTCGGTATTTGAAAACATGATGTATAAGTATAAAGAGTAATTGTTTAAATGTTAATCATTAATAATAATTGGTAGCAATATCGGGGACATCGTGGCATCATACACTGATAATGTTACTGCAGTTTTATACACCATTTTGAAGCGATAAGTTCGACGTGTCGTCTGAATCGACGTATCGTAGGATTTTGTTAAAATTTTGGCTAAAAATGAGCAATTCGACGAGTCGTCCGCATCGACGAGTCGTCGGAAAAAAACGGTATCAAAAAACATCTACCGTAATCCGGTGAATATAATACGCAGTAGTGTACAATACGCACCCCTCACTTTGGGCCTGAAAATGGTGAAAAAAAGCTTGTTGGGATGTATAATACGCATCAAAAAAATTGACCAAACGGTAATCCTGAGTATCAACAAAGCAATTATACTTTGTATGCATGCTCAACTTCATCGCGGGAATACGCTACCGGAAATAAGAAAAACACAATATTTTCTTAGATACGGATATATTGTAACTAATACATCGCGGTAATATCTTTAATTCATAATCAATGTTTTAAATAGACCTAGTATTAAATATTCTACCGTAAATAAAATCAACTACTTTTAACAAGCGTTATATAATTGTTTAGTCATTACAAACCCTGTGAAGTGAAAAAGGACGATGTACAGGTATGGAGATAATGGACCTTATTAAATTCTTAAATGACTCTGATCAAAGTGATCAATTAAAGGCCTGGAACATAATAAAATATATGCACAAATAGTTGTGTTGTGTATAGTACACATAGCCTAAGGGGGGTGTCTGAGATACCCAAGGTGTCAAGCGTTAGCGGTGGGGGAGCACAACTAGTACTGTTTCAATGGCTTCAATTGACGGAATAGGTTATAGAATTATTTATATTCATAATTATTTGCAATAAACTAATTAGCATTACATGAAAATGGTTAAAAGTGAGCCAAATGATGTGTAAGCTGTTTTCAAAGATCGGTTACAAATAGCACGTGGCCATCCAAGTCCGCATTCTATTAATAACAGCTGTAATGGCGGCGTACACGGAGATAAAGAATAAGCAGTTCAAATTAATTTTTAAAGGCCATTTTGAAACAGTTTATTTATTAACAGACTTAAAGTATACATTTTCTTCAATTACATGCTATAACAATGATTCCCTAAGGGTTAAATAACAATATATATGTGATAATGAAGTAATGTTGCGATGTATAGCGGGGTATCGGTCCTGTCTGTGAACAGCATAGGTAATACGGCAGTATGATACCCTGTGCTTCAGCTAGGGAAAAAATATGTCCAAATCCTATAGGGATGTATAATACGCACCCCTTTCTCAGGGTAAAAAATGCTGGGAAAAAAGTGCGTATTATATTCACCGGATTACGGTAGTCATTTATAGGTGAACTGTTTCTTTTCATTTTTTTTCTGCTTCTTTGCTGTTGAGCTTTGAACATTCTTCCCTTTCAAAGGGGGCTGTTGTTGTGAAACAACACAATCATGACACATTGGGTACTGTCCTTCTTCTGTATCTGTGTCTTGTGTCCCACAGTGATAGCACATTGGGGGAAATACACCAGAGCTGTACATGAAGTAGGGAGTCTCAATTGGAGATGCACAGGCCAAATTTGATCGCATAGAAACAATCTCCAACAGAGCACATATACAGGGTGCTTTATCAGGATTATTAGGTTTTAATTCCTGAAGTTCATATCCACATGAAAACTGATCCAAGTCCAATGATTTTGGTAAGCAAGGCACTTTCTCGGGCACCAAGTTTAGCAGCACTATATGTGACTCTGGGTTTCTGGCAATCTATGCAGGTTACTGTTTGTTTCACTGTTATGGCAGTCTGAGCAGATAGACTAAATGGAATTTCATGTCTGTTTGCAAATGATTGTGCCAGTTTTGATGATAAGAAGGACAATATTCCTCTGTATAATTGGTTCAAAAAGGCCCACTGACCTCCTTGTAGTTCTCCTTAGTACTCCTTCTTCTCCTTTAATAAATGGCAATCATTTAATACCAAACCACTTTACAAAACGTAAAATGACATATATGATGTTTACTCTAAAATACCTGGCACTGGATCAGGAAAGTTGTGTGACTGGCTAAAGACATCTTTAGGCAATCTTGGGGCCAAACATATACGACAGTCACTAGGACCACATTTCTTCACAATTAAGAAGTAAGTCTTGAATACACCGCAGTTATCAATAAACCCTGAAAGTTTATAATGGTTATAATCGCGGAGTCCAAATCATTCTTTTTTTTGCCAACTGACACAGAAACGAAGGCACTCAGTAATTTTTCTGGAAAGGTCCAACTTCCTATATCGAATTTCATCGATTTCACGCCCTGGTACAGGTCCAACAAAGAACATCCATTGGGTAAACCCTCAATAATAGTCCACGGTAGAATTAAAAGGGTTCCATGGCAGATACAAATCGAAACAGCAGACATTTCATTCGTTATAAGTCCAAAATTTCCATCGACCCCATTTTCACAAGTATCGTCTATATCATCAGGAGGTTTGGAACATTAAGTTTTTACTTACGAAAAGAAGCGACTTAATGATTAAGACTACACCGGAAGCTGCGCAATAGAAGCGAAAGTAAAACAATATGCAAACCGAAAGCGGAAACTTTTTTTTCCCCGGAAAGGTCCCCGCATTATCAACTTTTTATTTTATTGAAAATGCAATAAAATTTGCGATGCGGCATCCTCAAAATGGATGCGCGCGGGCCTGAGAACCATAGTTTCAATTTTATTAAGCCTTACAGTACATTTGTATGTGAAACTCTGCACTTTAAGTGGTAGCCAAATTCTATTTGGTCTACTTCAAGACTTTGATTTTTAAACACTTGTAGTAACATACAAATGACCAAAAACTTGCACTTTTGACAAAATTAATATGTAACTTTGACATTTTCAAAACATGAACAAGTTTAAAAATCACAAAAGGCATAACAGTAAAGGTTGTGTATCTCTATAAAGAATGGAGAATCTCCAATCAGAATTTTATGCTACTTAAACTGAATAATCAAAGGTTAACACTCAGTAAGTACTGAAAGAATTGATAATAACAAAGAACACATGGTTACAATAAAAAAAATCTTAAAAAGCTTAAAAATTTATGTTAAACTGAGGAGAATAGGATAAGAATTTTTAAGAAGTCTCACAATGCACACTTACATCATGTATGTGTTGGTCGTCCTCTAGTAACTGTTTCAAGAGGTCAATGTCATTTTGAAACACTGCTCGGAAAACTAGACGCTGGTGTGCCCTCTTTGAGATGAAGGGAACATGATCTCTACAAAGTGAAGATATAACATCTCACTAAAGATGTACATGTAATTTGCAAAGAAAACAAGCATAATACCACCACCAAAAGATTTAACTTAAACATAACATAAATACATAGCAAATAGCACTTTTCATGTAAAAACCTTTTTGCATCGATTCATTCCTAAAAAGTTTAAATTCACCAAATACACATGTATCTGAATAGCCTATATAGATACAACAAACAGTTCAAAAATATTCTAACACATACTTTGTTTCAAACAGAGGATCTTTCTCCAGTATTTTGATTTTGGGATTTGGCAAGAGGTTTTTATCTGGCCCTCTCTTCTTTCCTGGGGAGGCAGTTTTCTTTTCTTTCTTTACCTCTACTTCTTTAAAAACCACACAAAAAATCAACCAAATTACAAGTTATTTTAATTCAAAACAATTTCAAAAACAAAATTCACAAGATACATTGTACCTACAAAAGTTTAAGTTAAACAAAGTGTTTGGAGGTGGGTTTCTCAATCTTATACCTTTAAATTCCTTCTTTCTTGACCTTCCTCGAGGTGGCTGCTGCTTTTTTCCATTTTTACCTAAGAGCGGAATTAAATATACACATTTTACAAATGTAAAAAGCCAATTCAAGAAACTGTATTAATAAGAAACTGTCTTTAGGAACTTTGATTTTGAAAATATCAGGTCAAATAATACTAGATTGATCCTACAATCTCTTTATTAAAAAGGTACCTAATCGACCCTCCCCTCCCCTTTTCTCATGTCAAAAAATGTTCCTATAAATTTGGGTTTTACTCATCTAAGATTTAAGTATAACTAAGTGAAATTCATTGTTCTACATTAATAAGACAAAGTAGGAACCTTCGAAATTTGTGTCTCAAGTTATTTTTTCACTTTAAAGACCAGTCTTCATAAAAACAATCAACTGCAATGCATCATGTGAATGCATGTACAGGTACCTTCTTTGAAAGCAACAGTAATGCTCTTTTTAGCTTTCCCTTTCTTTGGCACAGGCTCATCATCCTCATCCTCATCCTCTTCATCTACATTATCATGTAATCAAAATAAAATTCAAAACTCATGCAAACTCTTAATGTATAACAATCAAACTAATTATCTTACATAAAATATGCAATTGAAGATGCTATAATAAGCATTCATTCCAACAAAATCAAACAATCAGGGACCAACCTTGGGGGGGGGGGGGGGGGGGGCGACTTGGGCGAAATATATGTAGTTGCCTTTTGATCGCCAGAATTTCCTCCGAAAGAGAAGTTGAAGTTGCCCTCTATCACGAGTTCACAATCATGTAAATTAACCCCAAAGGCAATCAAATGATAATAGCTAATTCTAAGGACGTTTTCACAGCCTCAGTTAGCCCCTGTTGTGATGAACAGCTTGAGATTGTCACTGAGCAACCTATGTTTATTACTTTAAGCATTGAAATTACAATTAGTTGGTAACTTGTAATTAGTTAATAACTCCGCCAAATTAATGCTTAAATAATCATAAAACCGTTTGTTTACAGTTATCTTAAAAAAAATAAGATCCTCTACATAACAGATGTAATTGGGTTAAAGGGTTGGACTAATACCTCTAAAATACACAGAAATACAGGAACTGATTTTATTTGTTATTAAGCGAACACAATTACAAAACATTTCATATATAAAATGTATTAAATGCATCAAACAAATAAAATTTAATAAAATTTAATAACTTGGATCTAATTTAAATTATTTAAGGTTAAATCTGTGTATATAATCATAAACATTATGCCGTTGTCAAGTAATGGTAGTCTCCCTCACTTCTCCCTATTTTTCTGTTTGAAAGAAAGTGAAGTCTCCCTAAAATTCTCCTCTAGGTTGGTCCCTGAACAATAAATTCATGAAAACAAAGTCCTTCAAATAAAAATCTCATTAATTCATGCATGTGATTACCATAGAAAAAAATAAAGGAAATGAAATCAGTCAAAGGGTCTGTAATGATCTCAATAATTATAATTAGGTCTTTGAAATAAATGAAAAATCAGCATTTCCACATAAAAATCACATTCCTATTTACTAGTAAGTAGTAACATCAACTGCATTCTGACAGTGAAACTGTTTTTTGGTGTGTATTTCTTATTCATGCATTGAACATTTTCTATCAACTTTCTTGAGATGGCAAACTCAAACAGCAAATCTTTGATGACACAAACATACATTGTACATGTACACAAAAAGCAAAACTAATTGCAATATCAGCTATCATAAACAAAATCGGTAAGGCCAACAGTTAAACAGAAAAAAGCCAAGTTTTCAATCTAATCAATAAACTTCTTAAGACATCTACACACATTACCACCACCAAGTACAAATCCACAACAACCCACATTCCCCCTTCTCACACCTACCTTCTTCATTACTGATTTCTTCCTCAGTGTCAATAACCAGGTCTTCATAAGGCTCCCCTTTCTCCTTCTTCAAGGCTTTCGACAAGATGAGCTCAATTCTGGACTTCTCTGCCTCTGGGAGCTCGTAGGTTTCCCTGGCCACTCTTTCCATGCGTACATTGGTGAGCACACACTCTATCTCAGTGTGGTCCAGAAAGTCAAACTTGTACACATCGCTTTTCTCGTCCTTGTCCAACCACTGAATTTTGAAATGTTTTGTGTTCTGAAACACATTCTGTTGGGTTCTGCATAAGTAAAAACTTCCTGCAAAATGGAAACACACATAATCATATTGAATTACATCTCTTTTATGACATCCTTATTCTTTTTGTTAAATAGTTGATTACTTAAGTTTTTTTTTAAATAAAATACAAATCAAAAGGTATCTCTTTAACTGGCTCTTGATAAAAGTATTTTTTTCTTTAAACCATTGCTTTCAAATTAATTTTAAAAGTGAAGTAACCTTATCTTGTTGAGTATAATTACAACATCTTTATTTCAGAAATCACATTTCAAATGTATACCTGTACTTGCTAATTGAACATTACAAGCAAATTTATGTGTTGATTTCCAAGATCAACAATAAACAATTTATGTTAACTTACAAGAGAGTAGACATAATGGTTCAACCCATAACAAATTTACTGAGAAAATTTGCCCTATCCCCACCTCAAAAAAAGAAAAAGAATCAAGAACCTTTTGAAAATATAAAAATCAATATGACAGACTGCATTTGATTCTTTCAGTGACATTCAAACACAGATGTGGAATACTTTCTTACTCTGTAAAAACCTGACATTGAAGCATTAATGAATCTGATGACACCATCTGAATCTTTTCTAATTAAAATCAATCCTGTATGATATTTTACTTTTTTGATTAAAACAAAAAAAAAAAAAAACATAAAAAAGAAACAACAAAACAAAGAATTATTCTTGCATATCATATTTACTGAGAATAAAAGAATTTCCAAAGCATTACCTGCATCCCCCCTGACAGCAAGGAAAACACCCTTTTTGTACACCAGTTCCACCTCATTCTTGGGTGTTTTGGCCTTTATGATGGGTATGAGGTCCTCTGTTGGGGACTGGAACCTTTGGACAGGAACTCTCTGTCTCTTCAATGGAGTTCTCGGTTCAACATCTACTGACTTCCTCCTCTGTCAAAACAGTAATTATTGTTAAAGGAGAAATAAATTAGCCTTGATCTAAATTCCCTGACACACAGAGCACTTTGTAATTTTTAATTCATACAGTACTTCAGTGTTCAAACACTTAAAAACAGAAAACCAAATTCCACTTATCATGCATTACGATATTTTGTTAAATAATTTTTGTAAGCTTTAGTGCAAAACAAACACAAGAAATTTGAAAATATAGCTAGGAAATTTCTTTATGTCCTTCATTAATAGCATATGATTTGAGAGCGAGAAAATTATCAAGATCGCCACTCCAGAGCAAGGTTCAATTGGAAATTGTATGATTGGGCTTTAAGGTCAGAAAATGTGTGGTACTCCAACATTATGTAAAATCATATTACAATACATCAGACAACCTTCTATAACTGTAATCTGTGGTTTCCTACCTTCTTTGCTGAACCTGATGTACTAGGTGCAGCATCTTTCTCTTTACTTTGTTTCTCATTTTGTTCCTTTTTGTCCTTTTCCATTTTTCTCTAAAATCAAAGATTATTCATTATAAAAACTCTGGGGAAAACAATGAGGATTCTTTTAACTTTTTTTGCAACATTATAAATATACAATGAACAACAAGAACCACCTTTAAATCAAATAATAAAACGTGCTGGTTAATTAAATTATTTTTCAGTTGAGTAAAATATGAATGAAAATTTTTCAATTGCCACTTCGACAAAACTGTTTGTAAAACTGAAAATAGTAATCTTTGTAAAGATAGGTGAATACCTCATTTACAATACAAAAATCCATTTAATCCTGGCAATTTGTGGGAAAAAGACACAAAATAATGAAAAGCTAGGTCAGGCAGACTCTAACTGATAATTTTATTTCCTTTTACAACAGGTTTGAATTTGTCAAAATATTTAAGATGATGGAAATGTCTAATCAGCGTTATGGTACTCTATCAGATTCAATTTGTATAATAAACACATAAGAAAATTTGTCTGATAAATATTAGTGTTGTGTAATACGGTTGTGCAATACAATACGGTTGTGTAATATGGTTGTGAAAATGAACTTTCGTATTAAATTATCAGTACCTAAATATCTAGTTGTGTAATATGGTTGAGAAAATGAACATTCTTATTAAATAATCAGTACCAAAATATCTAGTTGTGTAATATGGTTGTGAAAATGAACATTCTTAACTATCTCCGATCCTCAGCAATGTTCCATAACTCTAAATTATCCAGATTTCTTTTATTCGTACCATAAATCTGACTTTTTATACAGACAATTTGAATTAGTATTATAGTTTTAGTATTACTATCAGTCACACAACTACATGCTTGGCTTAGTGGATCGACAGAGAACTACTAGTCAATTACATGTTGATAAAGAGTTCGAGCCACCGATGCACCAGTACCTTTTTTTTCAAACTCAACTTGTTTATTCCATTGTTAATTTTGGACAAATTTGCAATAACTTTGTAAAATGCATGGATAACATCTAAGAATTTCATTTAATTCATTTATAAAGTTTGAAGGAAAAATAACATTTACATGATAAAAAAAACAAGGCATTTGGAGTTAGAAGTAAAGAAAATAACCACGGGTGGACATTTCAGAATTATATAAAATAATCTACAAAGCAGAACAGGCTTCATATGGAATTTTGGTGGCTGCTGTTGTGAGTAGGATGCATAATAAAAACTGCAAAAAACGCAAAAAACAATTTCAATGGCTTCACTCAGCTTTGAATGATTATGCCGCAAACGGCATGTCTTTTAAATCCTAGACAGTTGCACACAACAAGTACAGCTCGTAATGACATTATTACTTTATATTTAAAGATATTATATTCTTAAATATCCAATGATTTTAATTGCTCAATCGACCTGCATACTACAGTGCCAACCAGATTTACTGAATGTGCGAAAGCAAACGATGATACCCACGCTTTCTGACACTGGAATTGATTATTCGCAAGTTCAATCACCTCTATGTCTTAATTTCATATGGCTGTATTTTATCAATAAATTACCTTATATTTGGCAAATATGTGTGGTCGCTAAAGAACAAAATGCGCGCGTTCTTAGATGCAAACGAATTTTCTTCGAGCCGGTTTCACGACCACATGGCCGCCATCTTGCTGCAATTCCGTTTGCCTCCCTCGTTAAGTCATTGAATAATGTCTTTGCGATTCAAGACATCCAGTTGTGAAAAATTAATTATTTTTTCAATATAATATGAACGTTCAAATCTATAAAGGAGCATTTAAACTTGAATTTTTCATTTAAGATACACAAGAGATGTTTTAAACATTCAAAAATGGTGTTTCGGAACAGCCAAAACACTAGTCATGTGATTATCTCGTTCCAGTGAATATAGCGCGAAATTTAAATCTTGCAAATTTTTTAAACAAGTTTTTAAAAACTTGTTTCAAATACTTTTAATCTTTTCATATCTTTTTCGATCATGAAGCTGTATTTTTTCTTCTTTTTTTTCCATGTCAACACAACAATAACGTTACCCAGTTTACAAAAACACTAAATCTTACATGAACAAAATTAAAACAACACGCAACGTAAAATCGAAAGTTGCATACATATTTATTTGATCATGAATGTCAAATATTATTTTTATATATAATAGGACTGTTTCGAGAAGTTCAAAAATCGCGACATACATATGAACGTATTATCTACAACCATTGTTATGGAATGTTGTTATGGATATAGATTAAACTTCCGGTCAAACGTGCACGCACCGGTCAACCACTTTACAACAAGATCCTGCTGTCGACAAGTCGGACAACGCATTTTCAGTAAATAAAGAAATGGAAGTCAGGGAGCGAAAGGCACAAACACCATTAAAAGAAAAACTATCTGACCATTACCGCAAAAGAGATTTCACGCCGAAGAAAAAAGATGTAAGCAAATTAGGAATTGCGTTTTTCTGGGGAATGACCATTTCACTGTTCCTTGAATCGGTGTTTTACCTCATTCCACACATTTATAGTGGCTGGAACATGGTTATATTTATTCTTTTGGCCATCTTCACACTGTTTTTAACAACGATAAATTGGATGGGGATGTTTTTTGGAAGCACTGGCTTCGTTGACAAGGAGCTGAGCAAGAAGCATTTTCCACAAGCCACAGAAACTCCACGGGGATGGAAGTATTGCCCTACTTGTCAGGTATGGTTCTATGTGGAAGAATTTGTCGATAACTTTCGCTATCATGATTATGCTTTTATATGGTAACAATATGTTTACGTGTATATGTTTATTCACCAAGTAACATATATGTACATTTGCCCGGCAGCGTTACCACGCGGTTACAAGTTCATGTATGTGTTTGTAGAATCTTTCTTTTAGGCATTTCTATCTAATATCTGTAATCTTGTATCCCCCCCGGGCCGAAAATTGGAAATAAACTATTATTATTATTAAATAACCTCTGCGGTTTCAGAGCCATATGCACCAATTGATGCAAATTTCTGCAGTTGGGACGCATTATAACTTTGATTGGAAACTGTCCCTGTTCTCAAGTTGACAGGCACAATCTTCATCCAAGGCTATGGGTTGGCTGTGTGTTTCGTTTAAGAGACTATAGGCCTGTCCAGAGACTTAAAAGATTCTGTTTCAGCTATAGTAATTAATTTATAAAAAAAAAAAAAAAAAGCGGCTTGTGTAATCTAAGCTAAGGTTTGGCATGGCTTGATATTTCGAATGACCCCATCACTCCAAATCTCAGAACTGTAGCTCTTCGGGGAATTTGGGTTGATGGACTGTAGAGCTACACCATATAAAAAACTGTATATGTATCTATTGGACACATAAGTTTCACAGGGTTTTGGGCTAATTGAGGAATAAAATCTGTAAATATTTTTATGCAGAAAAATTCCTGAGAGAAACCAGCCTTGGAAAATAAAGCATGTTAAATTCATTTCGGGATCAATTAAGAGTCACCATTTTACCTGTAAACAAACCACACCGTTTCACTTTAAGGGGCTGGTAAGAATGTTTAAAAGTTCTTGTGAGGCAATTACAGTAAAGTGATGAAAAGTATAGCGTGACATCTCAAGAATTTTTTGTTATTAAAATTTTCACAGAATAATTTTTATGTTCCTAAATTAGTTAATTAAGTCCAAAAAAAATTTGTGCACAATAAATACAGTTTTTTGGTGTGTGTGGATCTAGCTGTAGCTCTATGGCCATCGACCCAAATTTCCAGTTGAAGTACAGTTCTGCAGCTATTAAAGCGGGATTCAATGCCTTATCTAGATGTAACTTCCTCTATGTAATCTTGGGCAAGATTAAGCTTGGCTCGATACTTCAACCGACACTTTCACTATTAAAATTATCAGTTCAGAAATCAGTCACAGAAGAAATTCATAATACCTGCATGATTCAAAGATGTAATAATTTATAGAGAATATATAGATATTGTAGATAGAGATTAAACTTTACCAATTTGGTTGTGACTGATGAAAATAACATATCAAAGATTAACATAACAAAAAACTCATTAGACATTGCATTTCTAATCAATTCACTGCAATATCCATTCAAGAAAAAGTTAAGAGCCATTTTAACAAGAACTAGGACCTGTTGCCCTCTTCAAATCAGAGTTTGACATGAACTACCGAAAGTCCAATCTGTGTTAAAACATGGCTCTACCTGTATATATATAATCTAACTGAATGTTGGATAAAATGCACATATATCAAAAAATTTTCCAAGACAAAATTCTTTGAAGAGATGATTTTTATTTTGCAGGTTGATGCTCCACCTAGATCATTCCATTGTACCCATTGCAATGCCTGCATACTGAAAAGAGACCATCATTGTTTCTTTAGCGACTCGTGTATTGGATTCTACAATCAAAGATTTTTCATTCTCTACATTGTATACATGGTATGGGGCAATATATGGGCTCTATACCTCCAGATAACTTATTTGAATGATGTATATCCACTGAATTCTTTTTATGATTTCTTCTCATTTTTCCCACTGGTCGCAATAGTTCAATTTTTACTGGGAAATTTTTCAATCCTCAATGCCATCTTAATGATACAGATTCCACTTTGCTGTTTGTGTTTGTGTGCTGCAGTGTTTTTTCTATTGTTTGAACTGATGTTAATACTGAAAGGTGTGACATCCTATGAATCTCATAGAACTGGTCCCATTTATGACCAAGGAATTGGCAACAACATTCGCTCTGTATTTGGACCCATCAAAACAATTCCATTACAAATCCTGTTTCCATTATTCCGAGTGGACCAACAAAGTGATGGTTCTCAATGGGAAATCACAAAAACTAAAGGTCATTAAAATTTACATATATTTATGTAAACTACAATTAATGTATTCACATCAGAAAGGTTCAGTTGATGTTTTCATTTTAAGCATAATACAACTTTATTTATAAAATCAAAATGTGTATGCATTATACAATCAAGGGCATTTTGATATTTTGTTCGACAGTTGTCTGAAAGAGGGAGAACGATGTTTTTCCATTTTATAAGGTTTTTCATGTTATGGTTGGTTTGACTGTGTACTGATATACATTGTATTCTGAAAATGATTGTCAATATACATGTAGATCTCTATCCTTTATTTTTTTATGTAAAAAAATCTATATATCTATATATTTGTACTTTTTCTATTGTAAATTTATTCTCTGGAAAATAAAAATATTTTGAGAGACTTTAAGTTTTACCTGTTTGAGATACATATGTAGCAGTGTACTCAACCTTCATGAAAACATTTCCCTAACTGCATCTGTAAACCAAATAGTTCTAATGTGCGGTACTGTATAAAGGGGTCCAGGTGATAATCTTGTTTTTTTAGAGGGGAGGGGGTAGTTTCAAGAATTTTTCTATGTGAATTTATAAATTTGTGTTCCAGGGGGGCTGGACCCCCCACCCCCCCCCCCCCCCCCCTTTCCCCTATATCTGCGCAGGACACTTAGAAAAAAATATCACAAAACTTTAAATCAGTACTTAAAAGTGAGGATTCTGGATTTAACTTATTTCAGTCCTTTGTTTTGTGTATAACGTGTAATATTCTGCAAAATTAATTCAATATTAGGCTATACAATTATGAAAAGAAGTTGGTAATGTTTAAGCTTAAAAATAAGCTTAATTAATTTTATTTATTGTTTAAACAATCAAAATTTCACAAATTATCAACATGAAAACATGTCCATACAAATACATGGTATGTACCTTAATTGGTATTGACAGCATTCTCAGTGCAGTACTTGTAATTACATGAATGTGATTCAACAGAGAACTGTCAGAGGTTATGAAGAACGTAAAAATACATACACATGTTTAAAAAATACATGTAATCAAATAATGACAAATTCGCTAATAATCTGAAATTTTGAAAAACCTTGAAATAGATACATAATAATTTCAAACAGCATAGAATTAAAGTTGGTTTGCACCAATTAACAAAGTCCACTAATTCTTCACACCTAGGTTCTGCTTGGCACATGTAGGTGAATTTTTACTCATGTACCTGGGATCTGCATCATTGTCCTTTCACCATAAGTACAGCAGATGGTACTAATCCTACAATTTTAAAACAAAATGTCTGATGTTGTTCCTGCATACGTATCTTACTTAATACCGTACTTGCTAAAACAAATCTACGGTACATATGGGGTATATTACCTATATCATGAATTATTATGTAATAATCTTGACAAAAAATTTAGAATCACTTGAAATTTTGAACAAAAGAGTTATATAGTTTATATTATAATTCAGCCTACTGCTATACCCATCACAACATTCATAAAATTAAATTTACACCAGATTCAGAGTAATCTCCCTTTAAATCTTTTTTGTTTTATTTGCAATTATTAATTAAGTAATAACATATGATGTTGTTAATACTAGTTCATAAATGAAATCAATAAAGTTTAAACATAACTCATGTAAGCATTTTAAAAAATTTAAAAAAATCAGCAATCATACAAGTGTTCATTCATACCTAAAACATCTAAAGGTTTTTCAAAATCATCTCCTTGGAAGATTTTTTTGGGAAAATTAGTCATTAGGGAAAAGGGTCCTGATCCGTCTGTCCTGTTGGTCTCAATGTACACACGCACAGCTGCTAGAGGCTCCTTGGCTGAGAATGTCTGTGTTAACGCTTGTCCATTTGTTAATCTGATCTGTAACAACATGTTATAATATTCTTTGTACCTACATGTACCTGTAGTGTGCACACACAACTTTGAACAACTTTAAATAAAAACAATCACATATAATCCAAAAGTTATAAGTAAAAATTCTGAAAATTGATTCAAACTTCTATTAAGCATACCGTGTCTGAATTATGCAATATATTGCAGAACATATGTACCTGTAATCTGCATTCAGAATAGTCTTTCTTCTCTGCAGCAGGTGGAGGTTGCGTGCTGGCAGGGGCAGGGGTATTATTAGGTGCAGGAGCACTTGACTGACCCCCTGAACCAAACTAAAATGAAGTATGAAAGTAACATCACATATTTGACAAATTTATTTAAATTTTGGTGTGAATTACACATAGATTCCTAACCATGACTTTATAGGGGACTGTTCAGTTTCTAAAAGATGCCATAATTTAACTCCCCCCTTCTTTCCTCCCTAGAAAAATGTGTATTTTTATGCATTGTTTTGTATTTTTATATGTATTTTTTCAAATTCATTTTAAAAAATGCTGTCATCTTTTTAAACTCAAACACTTCCACAAGAACAGTCATGTAAAGTGGAAGTCGTTATAGTTTTCACAGGGGTTAAGAATCTACCGTATTTCATAATGTAAGGATCGAGAACTGATACCAGTATTCATATAGGAAATGAAATGCATAAGCATCTTAAGGTGGCTTGATGGTTAACAAATTAACCATCTACCTAAAATTTTAAGATATTATTTGTTTCGCTATAAAGTATTATCAAGTAAAGAAAGATTCCATATTAAAGAACTACATTTGGTATGGTCAAATATCTGCCCCCAATTTCAACCAATTTTTAAATAGTATCGTATGAAAATCAAATCTTCATAAATCATTGCACAGAGGATGCCCATCACTTTAATCTTGATTTTAGTCATCATTGCCTATTTGCTGTTTATCTATGACGTCATTTCAATGACAAATTTCCTGCAATTTTGCAAACAGATGAAAATTTTGTCATTTTTTCTTCATATTTTGCATTCAAAAGTATAGAGCGCAGGTCTGCTCAAATATGATTTTAACACATTTTTTTTCATATAATTATACATACATGGTGTATCATACTAAAAAATGGTACTTGAGCAAGCCTGTGCTCGATGTTTCCCAGTCAAAAAACAATCGGAAAACACCCATATTTTGTTACAATACATCAATTTATCAAAATACGATAATCTTCATGACATCATTTCTACATTATGATGTCACTGTGGTGATAACCTTTTAAACACTTATTTTCAATATGATTTTAACTATCTTCCATCTTATTTTTAAAGATCTTTATAAAACTTTAATTTTGGGGGCGAACAATGCATAATACTGCACATGGTCCTTTGGGTATTTCTTATAATTTTCAGAGCTCTTCTTCTCAAGGAGATCCATACATGCTAAAAATGGCCACAAATATCGAGCCCTCTTAAAGTTTTTCAATGTTTTTAACAACATATGAACAACATACCCAGGTATACACTAGTGTTAAAAGATAAACAATTCCTTCTCTATCAACCCTTTACCTTTGCTGCTCTGTCTCGTTTGTCCTTCTCAATCTGCTCTTTAACTCGTTGTCTGAAATCACACCACACATAAATGCATATACCGGTACCATTTAAGGATGGGTTCATCTGATTTTCTCATATACTTGTCTCAATTAAATTTATGAAAACACTTATCATAATTATACATTAGCATTTATAGGGCCATTCTGTTCTAATGTATACGTACATAAATAATATGTATGTAAAGATTACAGTAATATTTACAATGCATTGAACAGTACAGTGATAATGAACCACATTTCTCTGTCATTGTACCTGGCTTGCTTTTCTTCCATTTTCTCCCTTCTTCTTTGCTCTGCTATTTTCTTCATTTCTTGCTCTTCCATTCTGCAAACAGAATGCATGTGCTATAGGAACACATAACTTTTAATTGCCAAATAATGTACCTGTACTACTATAGATGTGTTTAATTTAATGTTCTTGCTCTAATTACAGGTTTTTAACAGTGTAATGTGGTATTTCCAGTAGCTCTTCTGTTAAAAATAAAATTTTATTTCCTTAGATCTTTACAGTACATTTCTTGCATCAATTCACTTTTAATTCAACATATGATACAAATACAGTTGAACTTCGATATCTCAAACTCTGATATCTCGAATACAATGGATATGTCGAAGTGATTTGTAAGTCCCAAACACTAATTTTTAAAATATTTTACACTCAATATCTTGAATCCCCGGATATCTCAAAGTTTTTTAAAAACAGTTCCATCTAGTTTGAGATAACGAAGTTTGACTGTATGATATACATTGTACAAGCAAAGTAATACTGCAAGTTATGCTAGACCAAGTTACACTGCATGCTTTATCAAATAAAATGTATTGCAATCTGAAATACAGGATCTCTACATAAGAGCACAGCTGTGCACTTAGGCCTAAAAAAAAAAGTTGTGTGTTTAGGGTAACCTGACCTTACCTATCCTACCATTTTTAGATGTCTGTTTTTATCCAATTGTGAATTTTATATTATTTCTATTAAAAAATTTGTTTGTAAATATGACACAAACAAACATTCTTAGGATTCATGCAGAAAAAAATATGATAAAATAAAAAAAAATCCCTACCTACCTAACCTAATTTTTTCATCAGTGTTACCCTAAACACACAATTTTTTTTATAGGCCTTATGTAGAGATAAGTAATTTGATCAGATTGAATATATTGCATATTGACCACCTCTTCAACATGGCACCATTTTTTTTTTTAAATCAGATAAATCTGCCAGATAATTACATGTGTACCGGTAGATGGCATTTTTAAATGAAATTAACCAAAATGACTCAATTCATAGTACTGGTATTTGCATGTTGTAGCAATAATATACTGCACTATCTACCAATGCCTTACCTTTGTTTTATGTCAACGAGTTCCTTCCCAGTTTTCCTGCGTGACTTTTCCCGTTCCAGTTGTTCTTTTTTCTCCTGTTCTTCTCTTTCTAATCTTTTTTGCTTTATTCTTTCCTGTAATCTTTTAAAAGAAACCCATGCAACAAATAAGTATGGACATTCATTATTTTTGCGAAATAAGCCCTTTCATGTTTATTGTAATGGAATATCATTTTTTTTTTATTTTCTACTTTATTTTTCTCTTAAACAGTATCTTTAAGCAGATGAAGATATCATTTTTTAATTTTCTACTTATCTTCATCTGCTTAAAGATACTGTTTAAAAGAAAAATGCCAATCTAAAAAATACCGGTACATTTCTTAAATCACAGACACACAATACGTTTACTTGTTGGGTTGTAACATAAACTTGACACTTAATAAGAGAATGACTGGTTTTTTATTTTATATGTTTGGGGGGGGGGGGGGGGGGACAGGGGTTGACAAAACCAATAGAGTAAATGGTTTAAGTTATCACCCTCTTTCGTTAAAACAAAGATAAATCTGCAAATTAATTCAAAAATGAATTTACAAATACTCTCCCTTTGGCCAATCCATTGTTGACTAATGCAGGTAAAATAGGTTGGTATTTAACTAACTACAGTATGTTATTTTATAGATAGATCCCTTAGAGAAACTTCTTCTAAAATTGTCAGTTTTGCATGCCATATAAAACAAAATAAATCTCCAATACTGTGGTTTCATTAATATTCAAGGGCATCAATTTTCGTGGATAAAGTGAAAATTACAGTTTCAAGGATATGTAAATTTGTGGCCAATGACCCTATCAATACAAAATATTAATAAAAATTGCACTTCAATGAACATTTACTTTCGTGGATCAACTAAACAACGAAATCCATGAAATTGGTATTCAACAAATATTGATGAAACCACAGTAATTAAGATGTTTTGTGTATCTAAGATATTTACTTTTCTAATTGTATTTTCTTCTCCTCTTCTGTCAAAGGTTTGATTTCTTCTGTGGATTCAGAAAACTGGTCATGTTGTGTCCGCGCAGCATGAGCCTGCGCATCCAACTCACTTTTAAGAAGTTTTCCACATCTATAGTTATCAACAATTTTAGATTTTCATTTTATTTTTTAACCAAACTTCTCAAGATTACAACATTGAGCTTGTTTATTCAAAATTGAGTGTCTTATATAAATTGACAAAATAAAATCTACAAATTTAGAGACATGTAATAACGTACATTTGATTATTGTTATCATGAACCTGGTCCCAGCATCAATTTCACATTGCAAAAATTACAATATGTTGAAATTATATTTGGCATTGTTTGCTATTAGAAACTTTTTGAATCACTAGCAATGCCCGAGACAAAAAAATAACAGAGCTTATATTCTAATACTATTTTTTGCAAATTTCGCAAAAAAGCGGATATGTGGTACATTAATGTCTCTTTTTCCATTGCTATGTGGTGTTAGGACAAAGTTACAAGAACTTACACATCACACTTTAGGGAGCGGGCCTGCGCTTGATCTCCCCCTGCATCAGAGCTGGCCTCAGTAGGCTCAGTATTTGAAGGCCCAGAACCATCGTCTGTTAAAACATTTGCAACTTTTACTTACCGGTATACATAAAAATTACAATGATATTATTAATACAATGATATTATTAATACCCGGTACTGTGAAATCATTTAATTTCATGGGGGCCAATTTTCGTGGATTGTGGGTTGTTTGCTTATTTGTGGGTGTGTAATTTTGTGGATGCGTCGGTTTTCAGTTTCAGCAAGAAAGATAACTCTTTCTAAATTCGTTTTCTTTGAGGATGTAAATTCGCGAGGGAGGGCTACCCACAAATACCAAAAAAATTGAGCCACCACGAATTCTAATGATTCCACAGTAACTGTATTACCCAAGTTGGTTGCATGAAATCTGGATGCTTTAAACAGCTCGGACTAAAAATTCAATGCCACAGTAAATTTTCTATTCATTGTTTCATTCATTACCAAAATAGTCAAGAAAAGACTTGTACCTTGCTTTCCTAGAACAACTCCTTTTGGTGCCTCAAATGGTTCATCAATGTCGGGGTCATCTTCATGAGCAAATAGCCTGTCAAATGAATATTCTTATCATCACATAGAGAACAATCATCAAATTAAAATTTAATTATCCATGCTTTATTTTATTCAATCTGCAATCTTCTTTTAAATCTTTTCAAGAGGTTTAGTAAATTGACAACACCAGTGTACCGCTAATTAATTTGACATGATGTCATTTTAAAACAGAAAAGAAACATTTTACATACCGGTATTCATTCAGTTCATTCACTGGTATCGGTTAGCATAATATAATTCCTCATATAAAGTATATATCTCATAATAAGCATCATAAACTTTAATGCTAGGAATATTCAAAAGTAGAATCAAGAAAACTTTTTGGCATATGTTTTTGAACTCGGATTGGAAAAAAGAAAAAATAGACAAAATTTCTAATAAATTCAATCTGAAGTCTTCATTAGAATTGGCAAACAGAATATTGTTACAATAAAGGATGTGAATAAATGCCTCTTGGTATGTTTCCCCAATCCTTAATATACTGACTGATACTGACAATGTCCTCATACAGGCAAATGTTTGATTGGAAATCAATCTGTGCTGTTGATAATCACCATTGATCCAAAAGTAATGTCACACTATGCACCGCGCCTCTCAATGACGCGCTATTGTATAAAATGATACATCAAAATTTCCTTATCAAAAATTAAATTCGAATTAAAATTTTTTATTAAATTTCGTTGGAAACCTAACATAATATTGATATTTATAGCATGATATATACGTGACATCGCCGCGTCATGAATTTACATCTTTTTTAAGGTTTGTATATATGAACAAATTACATGCTTCAAAATTTAAAAATGCCCCAAACAACACAATATTTTAAAACAGATATATCATTAACTTTTTCTAACTGTTTTAAAAAATTAAAGACCGTTACTTTCCTTTTCGGATATCTACCCAATGCCTTTTGTCTCTTCAAGGGATAAAAAGGCTGGACATGCGAATAGTGACACGATGCAGTTTTTGCTTCGATGGATAGAAATAACTAGAAAATGTACTGGAATTTATATATCAAGCTAAAATTGAGAGTGAGTGAACAGGGTACCTTAAACGTGGTTCCAATACCTAATAAAAGCATATGTCATTTTTAAAATAAATAAATTAGATAGATAGAAGACATACGCTCTGAAGAAAAATTAAAGCTGGGTTCGTATGTCAGTGGCTATATCATAAAGCTACGTTAATGACTTCTTGAAGAGACCTCGACAAACTGACCGCACATTAAATAATCTTATATACTAGCTACCTCATCGATTACAAAAAGATGAATTAGTTACTTTATGAAAAAATTTTATAAAAAATGTAAAATAGAGCATTGTGGTGAATTTATATAGCGTACTAAATTACGAAATTCTACCAGAACGCCAAAGATCTAGAAATTACATTGCTAGCGTGCAGCGACTGTCGTTACCTCATGCTCTACAAAATATATTATATTCAGAAATAATTATCACAATACATTGAAATTTTCAGGTCTGAATTGAATTAGGTAGATACTTTTGTCACCTTACGCAGATTTTTCACAATTTTATCGCATCTGTGACAGCAGATTTTGATTTCTGTTGATAACGTATTTAGGCTAAGACTTCAAATAAAATGATCGAGTAATAACATAAATATTATTTAGAATTTAATCAATGATTTATCCTAACTGTTTAATTTTACTCCGGCAAAATCATACCACTATATTAACAGTTAAATCTAATGACTCAAAAGGTTATACCTTGCGGATATTCTCTTTAGAGAAGTGGACAAGTATAGAATGGATGTAGGCTATGCCTGTCCACATCTCAAAAGTGAATGCTGGTACCTTGTAGACCTGTAGATACCATGATTTCTAGTCATATAAAAACAGTAACATGTGTTTATATGAAATGAAAGCAAACCTTAATTGATTTTTTAATGTTAGTCTGTTTAGAGTAGAAGTACTCATAACAAGTGGAGCACATGGCTCAGTGGTTATAGGCATTAGGCCATTATCCCAAAGGTTGCTGGTTCAAACCCTGTTGTACGTGGTCTCTTAATACTGTTGTGAACTTAGACAAGAGACTTTATCTTATTGTCTCAGTCCATCAAGCTGAAATTGGATACCAGCTTATGCTGGGAGTTAACCTATGATGGTCTGGTGTCCCACTGGGGGTAAGCACAGACACTATGAACCTCCATGGCTTGGGGAAAGATTAATTTAACTTAAAATAAACAATAAAAGTAAAATGAGTTATAAACTGATAAACTCTTACCAATCCATTGCTAGCTGGACTCCTTTGTAACCACTTTTGGCCAAAGCCTTCTCACTTGAAAAAAAAATTCAATTGATAATCAAGACATGCAAATAATTGATTTTTCGATACATGGAAGTACCACATGACTCCTTTCAAGTTATACAAATTGATAGTGCATTTCATCTTACATGCGTAAGAGAAATATGTTGGATGATCTCTTACCCTTTAATAGGACTTATATCATAATAAAAAGGCTTTCTAATTGTTCTAAACATTACTACAGTTAAGTTTCACTATACTTTCAACTCTAAATTAAACTTTTCTGCCGTTTCTAGTTTTAACTTACGCTCTATTCTGTGAAAATCCCATCTCCATTAACGTCTGTACATCCGACGACGACATTTTGGTACTGGGGTGTTGCTGATATTTTCTTTACATAAACTTTAAATAAATTAGCGGTGTCTTCACTGTTGAAAAAGAATGACAGTGCAAATTCGAATTGTTAAGACTAATTGCCTGACGGATCATCATCATTGATGATAAAAGTCAAAACTATCGTAACTATCTATTCTGTGACATGTGAAAATCATCGTCAAATAATAAATAGTTAGAAAATATAATTTAGATTTTTATCAATTATTTTAGTATGATTTATTAGAATTTTTCTCGACAAAATTATAGTGCGTCACCGAACCCGACGTTAAATAAAAACATTAAGTAATTACATTTCCCGAAAGACTGACAATAAGACTCTATTTTTATTTTTTGTTCAAAATCCTATTTCCTCGATATTAAACAGATTATATCGATATATATTAATCGCATTTCATTAGTATATATCCGGAAAAATGGAAATTTGATACTTTGACAATTATTTAACTATATAATCAGAGACATAAATAACTTGTAATTCATATTTAGATGAACGAAGAGTGGGCTCGGGGACTTGAATAATAGATTCATCGTTGAATCTGTAAACAAAACTTAATTTTGGATGATAGGAAAATCCCATGTGGAATCCTTTTAATTTTCATTTTAAATATGCCATTTAATCGAATAAACGATATCACATAAGCAAAAAAGTCTATATCAGTTATTTGAATATGGCCTATAAAAAAATTGTGTGTTTAGGGTAACACTGATGAAAAAATTAGGTTAGGTAGGTAGGGATTTTTTTATTTTATCATATTTTTTCTGCATGAATCCTAAGAATGTTTGTTTGTGTCTTATTTAAAAACGGATTTTTAAAAGAAATAATATAAAATTCACAATAGAATAAAAACAGACACCTAAAAATGGTGGGGTCGGGCATTTTTGTAGGCTAGGTCGGGTTACCATAAACACACAAAATTTTTTTTTGGCCTAGATGATGTCACCTACCCTATTTTGTTTGAATTGGTGATTTCGATATGATAGCGATATCACCTATTTGAATAGGTGATATCACCAGAGACATAGATATGTCTCTGATATCACCACTTTAAAATGAATAGATGACATCACCTTCTTGAATATGAAATTTCATATTTGTATAGGAGATGTCATGTGTTAGAAAAGTAGATATCACTAAATTCAAACTGAAATGGTGATATTTATACCTATAATGATATGTAACATATTTGAATAGATTATATCACTTACTGAATAGATGACATCTTTTGTCAGGAGAGAACATAAATAGGCATTATGCCTGCTGTTCAATCCATTTCAATGTATCTATATACTTGAATAAAATACTTCTTAAATTAAATTAGATGACATCGCACATATTCAAAGAGGTGATAGATCACTTTATTTCAAACAACCCCCGTAAAATCCCGACAACCAGTTAAAAGCATTGGACGTAGGTGGCTCCCCAAAATATTTGAACACTCTTGAAAGAGTCCAGTGGCGAATATACATGTACACTATTTAATGTCTCCGATGATATGCAATGAATTTACATTCTTAGTCAACTGTGACAAACACTACCTCGTTCTTTCCTGTCTACATAGGGGTGTTTCTGTGGGGTTTTTTTTTATATCTATTAAACTATAAATATTTTTAAAACTATCGTTATTTTGATTTATTGAGTTCAAAAGTAGAATATTATAGTGCCACATAGAACTAAGTTTATATCGTACTTACGATTTTAAACAGATACGACATAGACATATAATTATGAATTATATCTCTTGTTATTTGAAGATTATATGGTTATTTTGATAGTTAAATCTTAATTTTGACTCTGAAGCTCCCGGCGAGTCCGAAAAAAATGTTTGAATGGACGACTTGGAACGTCTATCCGAATTTTTCAGAATGGAAGATACAGACTCGCATTTAGCATTTCTGTATCACTATTTTTGTTATCTTTTTAAAAAAAATCTTTTCTATATAACACCATTTCTCTTTGATATACTAGTAATTCAATTTTGTCCGAGGCGGATACAGAATTTGGAGTTAGAGGGGACGCCTGTTTTAGGCAGGGGATCTGGGCTCCTCGATTCTAGAGATTTTGTACGATAAAAAAGAAGTCTTCAAATTTATACTTTTTGTGATATTTCTTCTTGTGAGTATACTTAAAAGTAAAATATTGTATAAAAATTTAAAGGTTTCTAGATTTAAGACCTGCAGTAATCCCATCGAAAACCTCTGCTTTGCAGAAATATAAAGAAACATTTCCTTTTATTTTGATGGGGGTCCGGGGGGGGGGAACCTCGGAAGCCCCTGGATTCTAGATATTTTGTAGGGTACGTAAAATTGAAGTTCAATATTTAAACTTTTGTGATATTTCTTCCCGTGATTAAAGGGGCATGGTCACGATTTTAGTAAAAGATTATTTTTTTGATTTTAATGTTTACAATGCTTCAGTAAGGCATTTTTAATAAGCAACCAAAATTTGAGTGACATTCGTTGAGTTATAAGCGAGTTACAGAGCTTACTCTTCTTTGCTATGTAAACAAAGCTTTTGTTTACATTTGGAATGATGAAGTAAAAATTCCAGTTTAAGACCTATAAAGAATGTGTTAAACATTAGAAACTGTTTACTGATGCTTAAAATTAATACATGTAAGAATATACAAGTAGATAAAGAGTTTTTACTGATTTATTGAATCTACATAAACAAAAACAGGACACGAGCCTTGTTTACATGACAAAGAACTGTGAGCCCTGTATCTTGCTTATAACTCAACGACTGACTCTCAAATGTCATTTGATCATTAGAAATACATTCCTAAAGCATTGTAAATAATAAAAACAGAAAAATAGAATTTGACCAAAATCGTGACCATGTCCCTTTAAGACCTACATGTAGCTGAAAAAATCCCATCAAAACCATCTGCCTTCCAGAAATACTAGTATAAGAAAACATATTCTTTTATTCTTATTTTTTTCTTACGAATTGCTGTAAATTAATCATTTTTTTTAAAATCTACTTCAATTTGGGACGATATCGATGTAAATGAAGTTTAAAAGAAAATAACGACGCCAGCTTGTATTATAATAAATATAGATGAGTCTTTAAAAACACGTCAAGCTAGTTTATGGTGACATTTGAATCCGAGGAGTGCGTAACTAAAATTGACTTTCTATGTACGTTACACCACTGAACCCAAGGGTTTCTTCATACTACCGTAATCCGTTGAAATTAGTCTAATGTAGAAATTAATCCCACAATTTTCAAAAAAAGATGATAATTCAAACTTGCAAGTTGCATGCGCGGATCTAGAGGGGGGGTCGGGGGGGTCCCGACCCCCCTGGAAAATGAAAATTTATTAAATTTACATAGTAAAATTATCGCGAAAATATGCCTCGGACCCCCCCCCCCCCCCTGGCAAACACAATTATCCTTCGGACCCCCCCTGGAACAAATTTCTGGATCCGTGCATGAGTTGTACAATTTCTTTGCCAGAATGAGTATGATTTAACTTTATCTTGACAATTGGGGGGGGGGGGGGGGTGCGCTGGGTGCCCCCCCCCCCCCCCCCCCCCCCCGCGGAACTGCCACTGATTGTCGTGCGAGATAAAATTTTGTAATGACGTGATATATTTCGTTACTATGGGATATTTTCTTGTAGTTACGAAAAAAAATCAATAACAATTTTTTTATATTGCTCTTTATATTATACTGCGTGAAATCAGGACCCCTGACGTTGCGGGGATGTCACACAAACATACTTCTATTAAGATTTTTATTTTCGCTGTTACCGGTTGTGTATTCAACTATTGTAAAAACCAATTTACCATTGTCCTTGAAAATTGTTTGTTCATATTCCAATACAAAGAGGGTAGCGCCTTTGATTTTCGGATTTGAAGTATGTGTAGAAGATATATGTTCCTTGGTCCAACTCAATACAAAGAGAACACGCGCATTTGATTTTATGTAGGAGGTGACATTCATGAACATGACAATTTCGCTATTTTAAAGTTTTCTATAATAAAAAATCCTTTACTTCCTGAAATCTGAAAATGAATTATTTGATGTTTTTGAGAATTCTGACACCACAGCAATAGTTTCCGCAATCAAAATTTTCAGCGAAGAAAATGTATTAAATATTTGTAATCTAAATTAATTAGGTGTGTCAAATCTCATCTGTAAAAGTTGCAAGCAAATAAGTTACTGTCAACATTGATAAGGCTAAAAGGTCCTTGGCACCCCATGACAGGTACAGCTTCGGTCTACTAACTCACAGGTCTTGGGTTCAAATAAACCAGTTACTTTTGTTGAAATAATTAATGATATAAAAGTTTAACACCCTTCCCCCTTAATTTCACTTTTTTCCAGCAAATTTCCTGTCCAATGCATGCTAAAATTACATTTTGTTAAGAAATATAGAAGTTTGGGCTGGTAGGCAAATCTCTTCTAAAAGTTGTGGAGGCCCTGTAACTAAATGGGGTTTTCTGCATTCTTGTCCTGGAGGGAAAACACCCCCTAAAAAGTCAGCGAACAAAAACCAAAATAAATGCTTTGTTGTGATGAATTTTATTATAATTTGTAAATCAAATTTCATGTTTTCTGAATATCACACCTCTCACTCAAGACATAAAGATAGATACAAAATATATGTAGATTCATCAAATTTCAACAAACAAATTGTAAGACAATTCCTTTCAATGTAATATCCATAAACACATTTCATTCCCTTACATCGATTACAAAAAGCTGTATTAATTAATATCCTGTAAACAATTTCCTACATTCAACATCATGATGGCTGTGAAAACAGCTTTCCTAAATGCACTAACATTTGATATATAGGAATCAACCACACAAGATTTTGACTGAGAAATTTGTTGAAGTTTACAAACTTCTTCCTTCAAAACTGTGTCAACTTTCAGAATTGTTAAGTTCACTTCATTCACAGGCATTAGTTTTTTAGCAGGTTCAGTCACCATACCACAGTTACAAGTCAAAACGTTATCATGATCAAAGTCATCACTATTTAGAGGAACTCTCCAAGAATGAAAGGTAGGAAAAGATGTCATCATCATGGCTCCAGAATAACCTGTTGTCTTAGCAACCTGTAGTACACTCTTGATAAATATTTCAGAGGCTGCTGAAAGTGCTGAAGCTGTGCACTTTGTTTTCTCAAGAATGAAACCCTGGTTTTCTTTCACCTGAAAAAAAGCAAAACACAAAATATAACTCCAGAAATGTGCTTCAAACATGTACTGTCCCAGTATTAAAATATATGTAGAATTATTTAAAATCATTGCTTGAAAATCCAAATCATACATTATTAATTTCTAGCTCATTTCTGAAATTTGCATAGATAAGTTGAAAAAAAGAATGAAAAACAGTCAAAAACTAGATGAAAAGTATTTTAAAGCAAAATATTTTACTTTCTGTTTGATATGGAAACAAAGGCAAGTTTCCCAGCAACCTCCACCACAGAGCAGTATGGGATACTGTAAAATATTCTGCAGGGTGTTCAAAGCTGTCTCACATACCACCTGCAATGCGATTGTTACAATGAATAAAACAGCAGTAATTATGAAGGAGAGAAATACAAGTTTCTAAGAAAAGACCATTATTAGGCCTAGAAAATTGATGAATTTTATTTTTTGTATCTTAGACTTCATACATACATAGAAATCTGACAATTCAACCTATAATACCTCAGAAAAGTACATTGTACTTATTTTTGTAGCTTGCAAGCGCTCACCAAAATTCCTTATACCACAAAGTTTGGTGAGTTCACTTGCTCAGCTGTACACACCTCTGATCTTATACAAAGTAAGCAGCAAAACTGATGACTCAAACAAAAATCATTCACTACATAACAAAAAAAAAATACCTGAAAAAATTTAAAACATTTGCAAATTTTTTTACCAACCTTGAGCTCTGAGACCATTTCCTCCTCCAAGTTGCACAGAACCAAGGTGTTCATCCCAGAACTCGCTCTCTGCAAGTGAAGATAACTCTTCTTGTTGAGAATGACATGATTCACAGTATCAAGGGAGCCAAGGTATTTTTCAGGTTTACAGGAAAACGACTCCATTGGTGTAGCACCTGCAAAATATCATTTAATACCTTACTTTAATCATTAGGACTTTGGCAAATACCATGACTATGCATTTTGCATCACATTTTTAATTAAAAAGTTGATGGTTTAATTTATTGTAATGCCAGTGTTCTAATATTGAAAACACAGAGGGACCACAATTCACCTGTTAAATCCTGAACAAAACTAGTCAACTTGGCCCCCATGCGTTCAACCACAAAAATTCCGCTTTGTCTCAGCTGCGATTTGATGATAGGGTGGACAACCTTTTGACACATCACAATTCCTACATCGCAGTCCTTGATGCAGTGACAGAATGACTTCATACATTCTATCACAGTCTGCTCTGCATCGACCTCTATATTCTGCTGGTATCTACCCTGGATGACCTCCTCACTATCTCCCGACATCGAGGTTGTCACCAAGGCAACTACAATCTTCTCATCTTTTGTGATGAAATGAAGCTTTTTCTTGGAAAAAGAGGAAATTTCTGGATACAACATTAAAATTCCAGGTAAATGATGGGATTGATTCACTGATTTGCCCTCAGCAGTAAGAATTAAGACACTATTAGTGTTCTTATCGTCCTTTACAGAGGACAAGAAACATTCAACAATCATGGAAGCTAGATGATTCACAGAGTCCTCTGACAATTTACAGAGGGGTTTTGAGGATAGGATTGTTTTCACTAGAGATAGAATCTGAACTGTATTGGACAGCGACAGATGAATTTTTCCAAGGAAATTGTCAGATTTCAACTCGCCTAATGCTAGTTCCATTAACTCTTCAAATATTTCAATTAAAATTCTGTTTCCTGTCAAAGAATATTCAGACAATTCAACAATATTCAGGCAACAAGCCATTAAAAACAATCCACCATCTCCAAACGTTTGAATCTGACCCTCGGCTGACGTTGTCAACAACTTTAAGAGTGGTCTGGATATAGATAATGCTGGCAAGAGACGTCCAGATGATGATGTCAGGGTCACATGACCACCTGCCAAGTTCTGAATGACCTTGACCTTACCATGTGGACCTCTAGAGGAGATGGCAATATTTTTCAACAATTTCAATCCTTCGAAATTGTCCGAGAGTTCACTCTGATGAATCTCACTCTCCTCTTTGATGCTTTTTCTTGAAGCCATCATAATTTGTTAATTTTGCCAACACAATTCAATGAATGATTTAGGCGATTATGAACTGATTCTGTTCGCGTCTTCTCTGTTCCTCTTGTCTTGCCAGCCGCGCCTCATACCGCTCCAGCCCAGTGGAGGGTTTATCCATCCGAATGGTATTGACCCTGTACTTTTCTATAACTTTCCTTAAAATCACTGATCCAAGCAACAGTCCCAAAAATTGGGTGGGTGTTTTCACAATCCTACTCCGCTTTTTTGGGCTTGTAATATTCATTATTTACACACTCAGTGTCTCCAAAAATTAACTAACAAATCCACCAATGTAATGAAATATTCAATAAAAGCGACTCTGAAAAATACATAAAAAATTAAAAGGGTGTACTAATTAAATTTGAAACAGAGAATAAAATGTGAATAAACTGTTACAGTTGCAAAATAGTACATTATACAAATACATGTAAGTTATTTTTTTCTGAATCATTGCCAGTACATAATACATGTATATTGCAAATACTTACAGTGACTGATAAATGGTTAGTGCTTTATGATCTTCTTATAGTGCTCCATATACTCGTCAAAGTCATCTTTACCCAAGTTTACATAAGGACTGAGCTCTGGATATTCTTCAGCAATCTGTTTTTTGGCAACTTCCAGTAACTCTATTTCACGCTTGCGACTGTAGGACATCCAGCCAACATGCATCAGATAGTAGGCTCCAAAAGATGCACTAACTGCAGCAATAACCTTCGCTAAACCTTTCTTTCCCAGAGGCTGTATCATGTTTTGTTCGTCTAATCTGTTATTTATGGCCCCTGCTTTATTTGTTGGAACACTCTAAAAAAAAATATGCTAGTCTTATTCAGGGTTCAAAAAGAAATTCTGTTGTGGTCACAAAAATAAGTTCAAGTTTAAGGACAAAAAAAAAATGACATTCCTTTTTTATCAAAATTTGCACCATGACTATTGCATAACGTAATCCATGACCTTTGATTGCAATCGAGGACACTCGAGTGGATATGGCTATTTTTACAAGCAAAGTATACAGTTTACTCTTGTAAAACATTGCAATGATCACTTGACATATCTAATAAAAGCCAGATATAACTCGCAAATATTCCTTCATCTTTACCTGTTTACATTCCTTGACAAACCGGTAGCTTCCACGTGAGACGTCCTGGCTATCGGCAAAGAAATACTGGTTCTGTGATCGGACTCGTTATTCCAAATAAAAGGGATATCACTCTAAAAACCCGCGAAATATGGAGGGTGGGCGAAGATTTTACAATTACAGGAATACCATATTGACAAAATATATAAAGGTATGAATGATGAAAAATAAAGTTTATACAAGATTTTACAATAGATTGTTCAAAACTTTATTCTTATGATGTATCAGGTCCCTGTCATGTATATTACCATAATGCAACAGATGTCCTTAAGTTGGCGTAATGTTAAAATAAAATTTATAATGGGATGAAATTATGTGATATTTTTTAATACATTTGTTTTATTGAAATAGTTTGTGTATGGAATAGTTTATTTGAAAAAAGCAAGATAACTTTTTTTTTTGTTGTTGGTAAATTGAACAGGTCCAGTACTAGTACAATCATTAATATTAACCAGTGTTAACTATACTAGCTTGAATTCATATTTACATATACTGTAGGACTAAGCGTTATTCAACTACCTGGGCTGCATTCAAGATCGTAGCTGCCACGTAGGGCTAAGTAGTAGCTACGTTGTTGAATGGTAAGCTAACCTAGCCCCTACGTAGATATTTGTAGCCCAAATATTTTATGCTACATGTATAAAGCTTGAAATGAAAAAAAAATTGTTGATGTAATTAGTCTTAAGTTAAATATTTCCAACATCAAATCAGAGAACTAGTGGCTAACCCAGTGGCCTGTTCAATAGACCTAGATATCTATGACCTAGTGGCCAGTCTAGCTGTGCTGATCTTGAACGCAGCTACTTAGTCATACTTTTCTCTTAAATGAGCATTTGTAAAAAAAAAGTTGCACTTAGATGCAGCAATAATTTTCAACTTTGAACTGATCTGGAAACAATTCATTAAAAAATCACTCTTGAATTGTTGCTCTTTCATCACAACTCCAGTCAAAGTTCTTAAAGATTTGAGGCTTATAATGTATATATATACCCGGTAAACAGTTATAACTGTGCTACCAAACAGTTACTTCTTACATGGAATATCAAAGAAGAACAGTTCTGATTAACATGATAATTGATTGGTAATAATGTAGCACAATGTGAGGTAATCGCTCCTATCTATGTCTCATCGCACAATATGCACATACATGTAAGGTGTCATACAGTTACTTAAACAATATATAGAAATGCATGTTTTGCTAAAATATTTTGATATGTCTCTACTCTATTTGCTCTGGGTTGCTTTTTTAAAACTACACAGTACAAATATAGATCAACAGTTCCTTGCAACTTTTTGTCTGTTTAACATAAAAAGCAAAATTTCATAAAAGGTAGCTTAATAAACCTACTTGAGGTAGGTAAATAAAGCTATTTAGGTAAATCAAGCTACGTAGCTAAATCTAGTGATTGTACTGGACCTGTTGAATTTTAAAATTTCAGGTGAATGATAAAAAAGCAATACAAGTAGAGATCCAGAGAAGTGCTAGCGATTCATCCCTCAAGAAAACAAGTGCAAAAAGAGTGGAAAGGAAACATTTGAAAGTAATAAAAACTCATTAACAGAACTTTTCATTTTAAATGAAACACAATGACTTATTATCATCTCATGGTGATGGATTTGAACTCGCTCTTATAGTTTAAGGAGAGCTTAATTATGATGTTTCCTTAGGATTTATGTAGGGAGACTATGAATTAACATTTTGTATGATCATTTGGTTGTGTATTGAGGTATTCCCAAATTTAATTCATTTATTGACACTTGCCATCTTATCATGAACATGGATAACAGAACTAATCACAAACTAGTATTTACAGAGTTTACAAAGTAATAATAAGTTCTACCTACTAGTAAACCACACTTGCTAGGATGGACTGTAAAGGCTACCTATCGACCAGCGTACGATTTTGTACAGTGATAAATATTTTCATTTAGATGTCAGCATATGAATTTGCTGATTTTTGCAATTGTTTATTTCATGCAGGAAATTGAAAGTTTGCTAAAAGATGTTATCATACATCAAATAGAAAATGAAGATAGGAAAAGTAAGAAACATTTGACAGAGTGTAAAATCTTAACAGGTATGTTGCAGTTGAATAGTTTTGTTGATTGATTAAAGGTATATAGATTTTCTTCAGAACTACAATGTATTATTGTTCCAAATTATTTCTTGTTAGATAAGGGTTTTGTAAATAAATCTCAGTATTGTGCTTAAAAATATGCATAATTATCATTTCTCACAAAAATATGCTGCTTTTTATACATAAAGAATATTTAATTTAGAAATATTTTATAATTTTGCTTTTATCACTGATTTGCATATATTTACAACTCATAGAAATGACAACATTCACTGCTTAGAAAATATAAAAAAAAAAAAAATTGTTACATTCTATGGGTATATGTTTGATTACTGTATATAAATAACTCATAAAATCCAAAGCATTTTCTTTTCAATAAACTTTTGTCACTTTATTGAAAAATGGTTAATCACACTGAATTTCTTTTTTGAAAGGTGAAATTGTCAGACTTGGATACACTTTCAAGAAGAAAGCAGAAAATCAGATTCTCCTTCTGTCTGATGAGAGTGATGAAGATGGTGAGAATAAACTGTCGACATTGTTTAATAATATTGAAACAATCTCCCTGACTAAGTCCTTCCTTTTTTATTGATCAACACTCACGTTATAACTTTATCAGAACTAATGACAGACTCTTTTGTAGAATTCTATGCGCACTCCCTTAAGATCTACAGTGAGAAGTTGGTGGTGTTTTACTATCCGTTGGATCAGGAGGATAGTCCAGGCTCCACTAAAGCCATGTCACAGGTCAGTTATAGGACACTGTAAACGTGTAATATTTGGCTGTGTATTCTGTTTAGCATTTTTGGTGAAACATAGCCTCCTGTAAACCAAGTACGTAACCAAATATTATGCATATATAAATGAATAAAGTTTTGGGTTCAGAAATTTATTAGATCTGTGCTAACTTTTTGAATTAAAATTTTCATCAAATATTGCACACCTTTAATATGCTGCATTTACAGTGGTTTGTATGCAGAATATATCCATTTATTTACTCTTTTAACCTTATTATAGGTGCACATGACCTAATTTCAGTCAAAGACATGCGTGTATATGATTACTAGTATAGATTAATCTTTAGTTTCTTGGGCCAAAAATTTCAAAGTATAAACTGGAAGGTAGGTATTTAGTTTGTTTTGCAAGATTTGCGAAAAATTGTGTTTATATATACTGAGGTTTTTTTTCAGCGTACACTTGATCAAGAAAGATAAATAAATTCTTGCCCATGGAGAAAAAAAATTTTAAACCTATATTTAATTGCTGATACATATATCATGTCACATATATCATGTCACATATTATGTTTTATTTGCTTTGAGTACATTCAGTACATACTTTCATTTGTCTTGTAGATGGTGAGAGCACTGAATAGTGGAAACTTGTCTCAGTCACAAACAGGGACTGTCAGCATTAGTAGCTACTTCCAGAAGAGTATTTCCTCCACATCTAAAAATAAGACAGAAAGTTCTACTGGAAAGACAAAGACTACAGGGTCCATGGATGACAAGTGTGAGGAAAGTGAAGAAACTGAAGCAGGAGATCAGTCAGAAAGCTCACATCATGATGAAGAGAAACATCGGGCCATAAAGAATATGTAAGTTTTATAATATTTTATGCCAGATCATTTGGTGACAATTTCTACAGTTAACCATATAAGACTTCATTTTAGGGGTGAATTCAAACGAAATAAGCACTATATAGTTCAGAGTATTCCTTAAGATTAATGTAGGTTCCCAATTAAATGTGAGGAATTAATATCCGCATAAAATCAGGAGGAACAACCCTCACAGATTTTAATTTCATTTTCAGGCTTTCAGGCTTTGAATTATATGAAATCATAACAAAATTTGGTGCTCATGATTTTATATTATCGCAATTGAAACAAAACAGCAGACATGTAGATTTAAGAACTCTTGTGAAATAAGGAATTTACAGTATTAAGAAATTTCAGACAATGTGAATATAAAAGGTATGTGTAATTGCATTACTTTACAGGATAAAACGCAGTGCTCCTGCCCTCTCTAGAAGAACAAAGCATAGGAAAGTCGTGGCAACTAACTCGAGACTCCAAGATGCATATAACTTTGAGGATTCCAGTGACAGCACCAAGCACAGAAAGACATGTAAATCTAGCATGGTTAAAGACAATGGTTTTGATGGAAGTGGTTTAAGTCTTGATTCAATATTGACCTCAGAGGATGGTGATCTTCATCCCTGCCAGGAGAAAGGTTCACCGTCCAAGATACTTGCTGACAGTGCCCCCAGAGACTGTGCTCGCATGGATCTGGACTTTTCCTCCTCTCGCAGTTCTTCAGAGCAGAGCTTAGTAAATTGTGAAAGGAATGATAGAATGGAGTCCACTTTGTCTGTGAAGTCTACAAAGACATTAGGTTCATGTGTTGTTAGTGTTGATTCTGACGATAGTTCATGTGCAGTTGATAGTGGTTTCTTTAAACAAAATGTTTGTAGAAGCAACAAAGGTGAAGTTGATTTTTCTGAGTCAGCAAATTCTAGTAGTAATGCTTATATACAGAAAACGGAGGTCTCTTTTGAGTACAATGTAAAATTTGGGGAAGAGAAAAGTGAGAATGATTCTCTCAGCATGACGAGGCCAGGTTCTGATTCAGATCTACCAGATTTTAGCTTCTTGAAAAGGAAAACAAGAGCATCTTGTTTAAACCAAGTTGAAGAAAAGGACTATGGAGAATTGCAGAAAAACCAAGACCAATTTGATACATGTATTATGATACAGGGGCCAGAAATTGGGCCTGCCCGGCTTTCAGCTGGTGAGGTAACAAGGTCACAAAAACGACCTTTCAGTACCGTGAGTGCCTCTGATGAAGATTCATTGCCTAAAGATCAAGATGAAAAGAGGTTAAAGTTGAAAAGGCCAAGAGTGAAACAGATTCTTCCTGAAATTTCTGATTACCAACTAGAGATTAGTCAGTTTCAGAAAAGTGCACAGAAAAACTCATTAAAAGATATTCAAGCGAATGATTTGGATCCACTGCCAGAATTATCTTCTAGAAACAGAAGAAATGATAAAAGTGAAAAAACTTCATCTAAAGAAATTCCATTAAATGATTTGGATCCATTACCAGTTTTATCTTCTAGTCGAAACAGAAAAAACGAGAAAGGCAATAAATGCATTGAAACAGACTCGGTGAATATTGATCCAGTAACTTCCGATTGCAGGAAAATTGAATTATTTAAAAGACCACAAAATAAATCTGTCGAAAAAAACAATGAACCAAGAGTGTTCTCGTTCAAGAAGGCATCAAGCTCCAACAAGGTGAAGAGACAGTCCATCTTAAACTTTTTATCTCTCAGTGAACAGGAGGAATTATCTGGAGACACAGCTGGGGTGGAGGAGGATTTCAGAGATTCCGACAGTCTGGAAAGTGTCATCATAGACGGACTAGATGATCTTAAAGAGCCAAAGTTCAAAGATGGTGAATCAGAAGCCATTGAAGTAGAAATCAATAGTTTGGGGTAATGTTCTAGTTTATAGTTTAAAAATCATTCCCTATTAATATTTATGCTAATTTCAAATTTAGTTTTTATTGGATTTATTATTTTTTTTACAGCAAAGTGGATGAGCTAAATGAGCAGCACTTACATTATCTGTTGATGAAACACAAAGTCTACCTCCAGGACATTTTTTCAGGAAAGGTACTTGTTGATATTTATTTTAATTTCAGAGATTCTCAATTGACATCACTAAAATTGTTCTGGTATTAATTGTAATTGAGAACATACATCTACCCAGTCACAGTGTAGTCTAGAATTGCTTTATACTTAAAATGTTTTAGAGTTTTTGTTAGTGTTGATGGCTGACTAAGTAGCAATTGCTTTCTTCAAGGTTTCCTCTGAGAGACATGATGTTTATAAAAAGGGAGGAAAACCTAGAAGTAAGTTTTAAGTTTTATAAGCAACATTCAGTCTTGTCGTGCATGTATGAAAATTTGAATTTTGGATTATACTTTTCTTTAACAACAGAGGATTTAAATCATCATGTTCATCTGGGTTTGTTTACTGAAGAACAGTTGGATGTGGTCATGGAAACTCTTATGTCAATATTTTGCAAGAAACATCACAAGGTATATGTGTGAAATGAAACAACATTCATTCAATGCTAATAAAACCATTAAATCTTATGAAATTTTTCAATAATTGGTTTATAAAAGATGATTTTATAGAACAAAATGAAACTGTTTGATACTTTATCATTGATTGCAAAATTACATATGTCGTGTGTTTCAAAGGAAACATGGGTACACTGCATGAAATGGGTGCCGCAAGGAAAGTAATTTTTGTGTGTTCCATTTTATTTGTAGTATCTTGAGTATATAATGAAAGTCTTGCTTCCGGAGGCTCTCATCAAAATCTACATGAACTTTCACAAGATGTCCCACAAAGAGGCAGAAGACGACATGTTGGAGGCAGTCAGAACTCCAGGAGGAATCCATATCTAACATATTTTATACATACATGTGGTTTACAAAATATGCTGAGAGGTTTGGGTCCTTTTTGTTTTGAATTTGTTTTAGCTCACCTGAGCAAATGGCTCAAGTGAGTATAAGAGAAAAGGGGTTTACATTATTTTATGATTGACATGGTGCTATATTTCATGCTAGTTTATTTATTTAAACTATTCAGGACAAAATTGTTGTCTTTTTTCGTCATCTAGTCACAAGTAAGCTGAATGAACAGTTTTTTATGTCTTATTATTTATTGGAATTAACTTGTGTAAAATTGAAAGTATTAAACTAAATGAACATTGAGGGACTATGAAATACAGTTCAATAAAAATTCATGTACTTGTATGTATAAGTAATTTATTTTTTTGAAAATTAGAAAAATGAACTTAGATGCATTACAAATATATTTGCAGATATAAATACATGTACTTGTGTATAAATGAATAATTTATTTTTTGAAAGTTAAAAAAATGATTATTTAGGGACTTTTAGATACAGTTATTGTACACTTGCAGGTATAAATACATGTACCTGGTATGTATGAATTATTTTACATCATTCTGTAGATGTATGATTTTACAACACTTGTCAGTGACCATTGTGTCAAAAGGAAAAAATAAATAGGTTATAAACTTTGCAATTGTTTTTTGTGTTAAAAGACATGAAAAAAAATAATCATTTCCTCTCGTCATTGGTCGCAATAAGCAAACGTAGTAAAACGCTCGAATGAAGATATAAGATTTAGATTTTGTGATTTCCTAAAAACTATTTTTTTTGGCCAAATGTTGAATGAGAGCACACATTGATTATGTCATTTCTAAATTTTCTGATCTGTTTCTGTGTCTAGTAAAATTAAATTTGTCTGATTTAGAATTATAAGCGTGGTTTCCGAATGCGGACAAAAATTTTCTCACAAAAAATATGTTCCATGATTTGACAGTTTTTAAAAACAATGTATAAAAAGAATCCTACTTTTTGGGACATCATATTCTATATGATATGAGATGCATCAACTGACCATTCTTATTGTCCTTGGCCTCAACGTATATTAGATTAGAAAATTGGAAATGAACTGTTAATAAATGATTATAAAAAGTAAAAGAAAATCATTGTGACCTTAATAATATGAAGATTTGAGGATGCATTGTATTTCTTTAGGAAAATGTTTTAAATTATTTTCCTCATATATTTCTATGTTGAATTTGGGGTCCAAGTATTAGTCTTGGGTCATAGTTTATACAATTTACAATCTTACACTATCATAGGATGCTTGCATAGTAATATTACTTAACAAATTGTAGTATTGTAGGTTTTTAGAAGACAGTTTTTAAACATTTCTCAAAATATATGAATGTTGAACTTTGAACCCATCTGGGCCACAGTATTGATGGAATGGGGGGGGGGGGGGTCATCTGCGAATGCTTTCATAATGATATCACAAATTGTAGCAGTGTAACTCTTGAGAAGAAGATTTTTGACATATTCCCTACATGTTTCTATGTTAAAACTTTTAACCCCTCTTTGGGCCCAGGTATTGGTACGGGGGCCATTGTTTTATCAATTTTGGATCTGCACTATCTGAAGATGCTTGCATAGTAATTTCACAAATTGTAGCATTGTAGTTTTTGAGAAAAAGATTTTTAAACATTTTCTCTATACATTTTTATGCTATACTTTGAATCCCTCTTGGGGTTACATTATTGGTGGGGATGGGTCTTTGTTTAAACAATTTAGAATCTTTACTACACATACAAGCTCTGGTATAAAATAAATGTTGGCATATCTGGTGCAGTGGTTCTTGAGAAGAAGATTTTTAAAACACACTTCCTATTTTTACTGTTTCGTGATGATCTCCCTTATGAAAAGGGTTTCGTCCTTTATTTTAGCAATTTTGAAGCCCGGTCCCATGAAGATACTTTGCACCTTGTTTGGTTAAATTTGGCTCAGTGGTTCTATAGAAGAAGTAAAAATGTGAAAAGGTTACAGACGGACAACGTGATCATAAAAGCTCACTTGAACCTTCGGTTCAGGTGAGCTAAAAATGAAAAAAAAAACTGAGCGAGATTTTAGAATCCGCGAATGATGCTTCTCGATACATTTATTGATTTCTATGTATTATTAGGAATGTACAGTATATATATTTACATGAAAATCACAATCTATTTTATATGATATTGTTCCATCAGTATGGAATTGTAAAAAGAGACATGGATACTTATTTTAATCAAATTTAAAAACTTTATTCTTCAAAATATTAAAAATGTAGATATAAAATTTAGAGAACTTGCAAACTGAGTTGGCCAAAAGATCATAATATACACTGCGGATCGGAAGCAAAACAATTAATTTTCAATTCATTTAGCACATGCTATATGGAACTTTTATACATCTGGGGAAAAGTACTATCGAATTTGTACGGTTTTAATGAATGACTACTTTTGTAGAAAAGATACGATGGTCAAACTATACATTAAAACTATTTTTTTAAAAGACAACTTGATTGTAGTCTTAAAAAGTCTTTTTACACGTATATATTGGTGTTTTGTGATAAATTATAGATTCAAGATTGTGCAAATCGTGACCCTTGGACCAATGAACTGACCCTTGGACCAATACCTGACCTTTGGACCAATGACTTCAATACCTGACCTTTGAACCAATGGCGTGACCCTCGAACCAAAGGCGTGACCCTCGGAACAATGACCCGTTGTTTCGACGGACAGTGGAGCTGTGGGAAAGGCGCAGATTTCAACGCTATGCTTTAGATTTTAATAGAGAAAATCTGGTTAAGAATTATAATGCTGCAGCTTGTGATACTGTTACGCAAACATCATGATGTATTGTAGAATCGTGTTTGTCATATTCATGGTTCTCTCTTTGTTGAACATGTAGAAACCAGAGGAGCGGTGCAAATTCTCTTTTACTACAAAATACACTTTAATTTACAAATTAAGATGGAGTGTGCCTATTTTAGCGATACCGATGATGAAATTGTTGTGCTACATATTTAAAAAAAAATATTATATGACCTGCTAACGGTTTTCTGCAAAGCTCTTATGAACAAACAAATAATGTAAGTGTCTTCCGTTTAAAAAACACTAAATTAACAGTGTAACCAATTAAATCTGATAAGAGTCAGACAACGGTTAAGTGATCAAATTCCACTTACAGAACGCAGTTGTAATCATGACATCGAGTCAATCGTTTGAAAAAAAAAACCCTGAAAATAATACCTGCACATATGAATTTCAACATGATTTATTTTTCAGTAAAATAAAAAAAAATGCACAATTATTTACAAAATATAAATATATGAAATAATATATATTTATATAGTTAATGCACATTTCACATATTACAACATATAAACGTCATTGTCTCGCATACATGTGCACATTTAGCTGCTTGATTGATTTATCGCGTAAGGTTAGCCCCTCGGTTTGCCGCTAACCCTTGGTTCCCTCTGTTTTCTACTCCATTTGCCTTTGGTGGGCCGCTTTTTGGTGAGTTTAGAATACCTACTTTTTCTTATATGGGCGCGGCGAAGGACTTGACTAAAGATCCCACTTGCATCAGCGCCCGGAATCAGCAGCTCGGGATTTTGGGATGCCAAATCACTTCCGGTCCATACTGAATTGATGAGAGAACCGATGTCTCCGACAATGGCCAAACATAGGGCCAGGAAAATCGCCTGCTGATGAAACCTCATTTTTATTCCCTTTGAATATCTGAGAGATGCTTTGGATTGTAACGGGAGATGTACGCGATTTATATAGTCGCAAGACGGTACGTTTCGTCATGCGCAAATTATTCGGGTTTTTTCTGGATTTTTGGGGGGTTTTTTTTCTTGGAGATACATAAATTTATGCCGAAACAAAATCTTGGAAAATCCCACACTAGATAAAATATTTTAGTGGCATGTTAATTATTATTTGCTTACGTTAGGGATTACGTGCACGCTTAATTTCTTTTTTGTCTACATGGAATTACTTGGAGGAGTTGTCTCTATAAAATGCAAGGTTTTATGCAATTAAGCAAGTTTTGATGGATGGCTGTGGCCAGGAGAGAAAAATACACTGGTTTTGAACAAGAACTGCGGAATATTAAAAAAAAAAACCCTTTTATTTATTATCAAAATCAAACATATATCTATGATACAAAAATACTTTTTAAAAATATCTAATTCACTGTCTTATCATTTTTTGAGAAAATCAGCTGCCCACCTTATTCATTTTAGTATTATATTTTCTACAAGAAGCACTGTTTGGTTCTTTGATTGTATAAGACAATGTAGACATATTCATACCCCTCGCAACTTCGTTGCAAGGGGTATTTTAATAATGTTTTTGACTGGTCCGTCAGTCAATCTGTCAGTCTTTTTTCTGTGTGTGTGTGTGTGTGTGTGTGTGTGTGTGTGTGTGTGCTTTTTTTCCTTCCTTTTTTCGGGGGGGGGGGGGGGGGGGTGGGGGGGGGGGGGTCAACGCAACTCCTATTTAACCGCTTCACGGAATTTCGTAAATTTTTGTAGCCATTTTGGAAACAATGTGCAGACTCGCATATTACCAGGATATTCCGATTCCATTATTTTTTCTGGGACTTTCGGCCCTTTTTATCTTAGAATTGTGGCTATATGTTGAAAATGGTAATGAACAGTTTGTAGGCGCAACTCCTCTTAAACCGCTGCACGGAATTCAGTGAACCTTCGTAGGCATTTTGAACATGATGTGCATAATACCCGGAAATTCCGATTTTTTTCCGGGAATTTTGGCCCTTTTGAACTTATAATATTTTTGTTGTTAAAGACAACGGAATAAGTGTGCATATTTGCAGGTAGATTTTTTGTGAGTTGTATGCCCTTTAACAAATTATTTTGTGTGTTTAATGCATACCTTGCCATTCATTATGTGTATCTTAATTTGTCATGTAGTAGGGGAGCGTGGGATACATGTAAGTGAGTTTTCTCACTTTTTCTTTCATCTTAAAAGAAATTTTACGTGTATAGCACATCGTGTCCCTAGACGCCCCCCCCCCCCCCCCCCACCTCTCTTCATGAATAATCGGAATTTCATTCACTACTCAACTTAGATATCCTTATATAACGTTTCGACGTTTTTCTTGCATCTTTCATTGCATTAATCCTTTAGAATTAAAGATTGATTTATATACAATAACATCACTTTGCTAGTAATGTCTTTATCATTATTCAAATTTGGAATAGCAAATGTTTTTATTCAAGCCGAGCATAGTAGCTACTAGCTAGCATAATAGTTCTATAAATAAGCTATAAGTAAGAAACGTTAATGAAAGATTTAATGTTTTCGTATTTGATGGTCCTTCGACTAACTGTTTAATTCAGTCACGTCGGTATTTAGTAATCGGTTAAAGAAATGTCGAAAAGAATTATTGTAGTCAGGAACAGAGAATGGGTTGTGTCACTTAAAAATCTCGCCTCCCCACACTCCCAGGAACCCTGTCACAGATCGTTGTTATATTCTATTTGTCATGTGTTTAAATGTGTCATTTTTGCCCACTAACCTTGTTTCATAACTAATTTATAAGACAGTGGTAATGCTCTTGAATTCAGATTTGCAAAGTTGTAAACAGATGTTTATTTTTTATGATTATTTTTGGCAGTGCAGCCGTATTTAGGTGAACTAGTAAGCTTGTGTATGAATTTGTCAGTTGCATATACTTATTAACATGCATGTACATGTACTATTATTCAGTCATACGGTTTAAATGAGCAACATATGAAAATTGTACCGAATCAATGAGCGTTCCCATCAAATAATTTCACCAACAATAAACAATTCAACTATCCCAATGTGTAGGTGTATCCAATGTCATAATTTAAGGAAAATCAGATTTTTTAAGAACTTTTGTCTGAAAGTTTTAACATGTTATAGATATGCAAGTATATGTTATATTATGCAATAAAATATGGACCCCCCCCCCCCCCCCCCCCCCAAAGAACCAAGTAAACAAACAAATAAAAAGAAACTTCTATTTCTTACGAATAATGAATTGATTCTAAATTATCTTCTATGTTACTGTGTAAAGTAAAATTAAATGCGTACGTCTGAGTCCGTTTAGAATTCCGAGCTTGGCTTCTGAATGCGTTTGCCAATTTGTATGTTACTATATATTTCATTGAAATGGCTTGCTTGATTTAAACAGCAATGTTGTGCTTGAGATACAATTGAACACCAAAACAGCGTAGACATTACGGGATATCAATTTCTTGCGAATAGTGTACATTGTATGGAAAGTGCTAATCTCTAAAATTTTTCCCTTTCATCTATTTCAATTGCACTTCTTTCACAGGTATGTGTATTTTTTTTTAGCTCACCTGAGCTGAAATCTCAAGTGAGCTATTCTGAACACTTTTGTCTGTCCTCCGTCTGTCAGTCCGTCCGTTTACCTGTCCGTCTGTCTGTAAACTTTTCACATTTTCAACATTTTCTCAAGAACCACTGGGCCAATTTCAATCAAACTTGGCACAAAGCAGCCTTAGGCTAAGGGAATTCAAAGTTGTGAAAATTAAGGACAACGTCCTTTTGCAAAAGGAGATAATTAGGAATTATTTAAAATTTTCGAGAAATTTTGACACAAAGCATTCTTAGGCTAATGGGAATCAAAGTTGTGAAAATTAAGGACCACGTCCTTTTGCAAATTGAGATAATTAGGAATTATTGAAAATTTTCGAGAAACTTTTCAAAAATCTTCTTCTCACGAACCATTTGGCCAGGAAAGCTGAAACTTTTGTGGAAGCATCCTCAGATAGAATAGATTCAAAGTTGTGAAAATCATGACCCCTGTTGGTAGGATAGGGCCACATTGGGGGTCGAATTTTTAAATAAGTTGAAACTTATGTGGAAGCATCCTTAGGTAGCGTAGATTCAAGGTTGTGTTGTGAAAATCATGATCTTTGGGAGTAGAGTGGGTCCACAATTGGGGGGGGGGGGGGCAAATTTTTACATAGGAATATATTAAGGATGTTGTTTACTCAGGGTTTGAGTTCTCAAATCCGGATTGTTAAAAACTTCAATTTCATGAGTAAAATTTGTTTTAAATACAAAAAGTATTTATGAAATGAACTATTATTGATGTAACAATCGATATTTTTAATAAATTATGGAATTAGGCTCTGGCAAAGTTTGACTTTTAGCAAAACAGAGAAAATTCGGACTAAATTTTTCAGATTTTGTTTTCCACTGAAATATTTTTGGTAGTACTTTAATATTTAAAGTTAAGATTTTATGTGTTAGTCAACATAATTTTGCATGTTTTCTGTTAGTTTTATCTTCCTTTTTCGTTTAGATAATCGTATGGCACACACTACAAAAATATTGAAAAATGCTTAAAAATGATAAAAGACACCATATTTCAAAATTTTGATCATTGACCTCATATAAATTTTATACCAGCAGAGAAAGGTCATTATACTTTGTGTAATACTATAAATGATTTAGCATTATCATCATTCAGTTTTTTGTTATATTGAAACAAAAATGCGTAGTAATTTGAAAACTGATAGAGGAAATTCGGACTAGAATATCTATAAAAATTGTGAATGAAAATTTTATGCTTTGTATCTATTTAATGTCACTACCATTCATAAACTGTATTTCAGAGTTAAAGAGTTAACCAATTGGTATTATTTTCACAATTAAAAAAACCTGAATCATAGTGTAAATTTTAATGGATTTTTCTTGAATTTTCAAAAAATCTTCAATGGTCATTAACTCAAAAAGTAGGTCATTGACCTACTTTTTTGAAAGTGAAGAATAACACTACCATGTAAGGTCTATAACACACAATAGTTGGTTTTTCATTATCATCAGTGGAATTTTTTTTTCATTCTGAGTAAACGTCATTCTTAAAGTAAATCTTTAAAAATCTTCTTCTCAAGAACAATTTGGCCAGGAGAGCAGGAAAACTTATGTGGAAACATCCTCAGGTAGTGAAGATTTGAGATTTTGAAAATCATGACTTTCGAGGGTAGGGTAGGGGCCACAATGGGGTTGCATTTTTATATAGGAATATATAGACTTAATCTTTAAATATCTTCTTCTCAGAAACCATTGGGCCAGGAAAGCTGACTTTTATGTGAAAGCATTCTCAGGTAGTGTAGATTCAAAGTTGTGAAAATCATAACCTTTAGGGCAACGATTGGGCCACAATGTTGGGTCGACTTTTTACATAAGAATATATAGAGTATACGTTAAAAATCTTTTTCTCAAGAACCATTTGTCAAGGGAAGTTGAAACTTATGTGGAAGCATCCTTAGGTAGCGTAGATTCAAGGTTGTGAAAATCATGACCTTTGGGGGTATGGTGAGGACACAATGGGGGTTGCATTTTTACATAGGAATATATAGAGTGAATCTTTAAAATTCTTCTCAAGAACCATTTGGCCAAGAATGCTGAAACTTATGAGGAAACATCCTCAGGTAGTGAAGAATTAAAATTTTGAAAATCATGACTCCCGAGAATAGGGTGAGGCCACAATGGGGGTTGCATTTTTATATATGAATATATAGACTTAATATCTAAAAATCTCCTTCTCAGAGACCATTAGGCCAGGAAATCTGAAACTTGTGTAGAAGCATTTTTTTTTGGGGGGGGGGGGGGTAGGGAGCCACAATGGGGAATAGGAATATATAGAGTAAATCTTTAAAAATCTTCTTCACAAGAACCATTTGGGCAGGAAAACTGAAACTTGTTTGGATGCATCGATGTTGTAGTGAAAATTCAAGTTTATTCAAATCATGATTCCTGGGGAGTAGGACTGGGTCACAAGGAGGGGGGAGGGGGGAGACAAATATTTTCTGAGGTATATATAGAGAAATATCTTTGAATCTTTTTCTAAAAAAATATTTGCCTAGAAAAGCTGAAACTTTCGTGAAAGCAACTTCAGATAGTGTAGATTCAAATTTGTTCAAATAACAATATCTAGGAGTAGGATGGGACACAGTGGGGATTCAGTTGTACAAAGGAAAACATTTTAATTATTCACAAAAGCTGAAATGTTATAATTTATGCTTTTTTTTACGTGCAAGCATTTTTATTTATTCCTGATTCTTTAAAGTTGTTTAAACTTTGGCCCCTGGACGATTATTGGGCCTCAAAAGAGGTTCAGAGTTTGATGTAGGTTTATATCCTGTATATATAAACAATTGTTGAGAACTGCAATGCTAAATATAACTATAAAACCATCCTGTTAGAAAAGGGACTTGATTATAAATATAAGAATATCCAGAGTGAAACAGATTTTTTTGTACAGGGTTTACATGTATTATACAACATTGTCCAGATATTTTGTTTTATGACTTCACGAAGGTGATTTAATCATGTCTATTGTTGCTCAGGTGAGCGATGTGGCCCGTGGGCCTCTTGTTTAAAAATCGTCCTAATGACAGCATAAATATCCTGGGACAGACTATAGTTGGTTGAAAGTTTCAACCAATCGGCAAACGGAGTGTGTAGATTTCAGTCCTATCAGTTTCTACAGAGCTAACACGCGGCATTCAATTTGTCTGCACTGCTCTGGCCGACGACATTCAGAAATAAGCATTCATAACTTAAATAAATGAACATACAATATCAGGTGTCGCTATTTATGTTAAAAAGAATCACGAATCTAATATGAACATTATAAACTGTTTGATTGTAATAGTTATCAAAAGTTCATATATTTGACGTGATATTTAGCCGGGCTCTGCTGAAAGCAGTCTCGGCTGTAGGCAGTCAATTTTTCGAAATTATCATAAAAAACACAACACCCTAACACAGCTTCCGGTATACCAAATAGTTTCACAGTGATTATTTTGTCAAATACATTGGTTTCCTTTTGTTTGTGAGTAAATTTAGCGAAGAGTGTAGTTTTTTCTCTGTTTTCTTAGTTATTAAAGCATTTTGTCGCCATACAATCTCAACTGCCACTGGTCAAGAAAGTTATGGTCGGTTGCTTTTCGATGGCGGCATTAGGTTGCACGGACTTCCCCTCCTTTTAAAATTAATGAACTATATGTGTACTGAAGGCACCGAACCATTCTTGTATAGTACATTAAATCAAATATATGTACATGTCATCTTAATTGATCGTCCGATCAATATCTTCGATGTGCGCCAAAACCTTAACCGATGTCTGTGAGCACGAGACTATAATTATAATTTCTTCTGTGAATGATATTACATAAAGAAATAGATTTTTGCATTAAAAATATGAAACGAAATTTAAATGGAAGATTCTTCAAAAGAATCTGTTCACAAATTAATCTACTTTTGTTATTCCCGCTATTTACACTCTATATCTAAACATGTATTCAATTCACGCTTGTACATTGTAACTCAATCGTAGAGAAGTCAAATGAACCGCATTAGAACTATGCAGTTTTCAGAAAATGAAATAAACTATCAATGACAAAAAGATTACCGAATACAGACAGTATGCACATTCTTACATCTTACAGTCAGTTGATCATTGTTTATTCATTGTCATTTTATTTCACTGCATTTTTATACGAATGTTCAAAACCCTGTTATAGTTCGATAAATAAAACTTATTGTGTCTTCACTCTTCTAAGAACTTGATTCTTTTGGCGATTCCGGTCCTATTTTCTCCCACCATCATCTCACCGTGACCAAGGATACACACGGCGCGTGGTCTATTTATTCCTCCTTCAGGAATGATGTACCTCAGGAATCGCCCGTCTGTGTTCAGCATGTGAATCTTGTCACCCTGAATATCTGTAACGATAACGTGACCGACAGAATCAGTGGTTATCGCAGAACATTTTTGAACACCCGAGTACGAGTACCCGAATAACCCCAATGACTGCTTTTTTCTCCCAGTCAGTTACAATAATGTCTCCGTTGACATTTTCAGTAATGTAAGCCGCCTGCTTGTACAGAGGTAGCCACTGCGAGTCGTACTGGATTTCCTGGAGCACGGTACCGGTACTGCTGTATCGGACGACTTTGTTCTGATCGCCGTTGTAGAGACAGACCAGTATGTCTCTGGACGCAGTACTTGTAATGCCGCGTGGCCTCCAGTCCCCGGTAGTGAACATCGTCACCACAGTGTCGTTATCCGATATCATTCTCACGGCTTTATTTAATAGATCAGTGTACACTACTTGTTTGTTGTACATACATAAGTACATGCCTAAATAAGTAATGCTGACGGTGTGGTGGAGGTTTCCCTGCAGATCAAACAGATTCAGTTCTTTGCTTGCTCCTCCCATCCACACTCGATTATCGTCGGTAACGGCCATGTCATACAGTCGACTATTAGTCACTTCATCAGCAGGGAACCCAGTGTCTATAACAGAGGTAACTGTGGGTACATCTAGCATTCTTCTATCCGATGACTTTTTTTTCCTTTAATATGATATCTAAATATTCATCTATTTTACGTTCATAGGATTTCGGGACCGAATACTGCAAAACCTCGCTAAAGCTAAACTTCTTCTGTTTCTGAATCACTGGTACAAAAGTCTGCATTTCTTTGACATTTTTTGATTTTTGTAATTTTCTTGTTTTCCTGTTCACTTCATTTATTCTATCAATCATTTCCTCAAACTCTTTCTTTTGTTTCTGTAGTACAGTCCCGTGTTCCTTTTGCATGTCATCCAGTTCCTGGTGAAGTTTCTTCACGGTCTCCTCGATCTGTTTGTGCCACTCTTCTCCCCGCGCTGTAACATCATCTTTCTGCAGTTTGTAAATCGAAAATATCGAGGACAACAGCTTTGTCGTGTGCTCCAGAACTCTTTCTAATTTATGCTTGGATGACTGAAGTCGATCATTTTTCTTCGCGATAACTTTTAAAAGATCTTCAATTTTATCGGACAGTTCAGACATTTCGTGCGATTTGTGTTTGATAGAAACGCAAAGAATGCAAATCGGAGCATCACAAGTTTTACAGTATGCGGAACAATCGTTTTGGGGATGGGAATCACAGTGGCATGTGTCGTCATCATCCTTGCTGGTGTAATCTACAACGTCATGGCCGTTCTTAGATTTCACGCGTAGATGTATGGGGACACAGGGGTCACAGAGATTGACCCCGCATCGTCTGCAGAGAAACGAGACTGGTTGCTGACACAGATTACATTCCACCAAATGTTGGGCGTCATCTCTAGATGCCATCATGAAAGTCTTTGTGCACCTGTAAGAATGAAAAATTATTAGTTTACAAAATAATTATTTCATGGTCGTAGAAGGATGATTATCAGCTATCAAATCGTTATATTCATATCAAATATTCGTTCAACTACGTGCATGTATTTTTTTTTTTTTTGAAATAATATTTCAAAAATAGTTATTTGTTTTAGATGAAATTTAAGCATTTTTCCAGAGACACTAAAAAAAAATTATTATTTTTTTGCTGCACGTAGGAAAATTAAGACCTTTAATTTTGGTCCAAATAAATGCATGATAGTAAATCCCGACAACCTTTTGTGCCGATAATTTTCTCGAAGCATGCCGAACTTGTTCTTATACATGTATTGAATTACTAGAAATACACGGTAATACACTTTTCGAAACATTGACCGAGTCGTATGATCAAAATTTAGATTCATACGGTACAGATTAACAAATATTCATTTCATTACATTGATCAGCCTTATTCCGTGTCAAAATGAAAAGAAGCAACAATGCCAATGGTATTTTTTTTTCAGGGCAAAGTGTGGTTGAGCATCTATCATTTACTTTTGGAGGAAAAAGTCTAACCTCATAAATAAACGGAGGTTGTCTAAACTAGCTGCTGAAAATGAATTGAAAAATGGGCAATAAATACGTTTGCAATATCATATGGGTACTGTAAATTACAACTTTATTCCCTTATTATTTCACAATTTTTGTTCAGTCGAGATTGCCTCATTTAAAAACTTCGATCTATTTCTTTTTAAGATGCATTTGCTTGATTCTTTTGTGTCTGTTGGTTTGTGTTTTGTTTCGTTTTTCAATTTCTTTAATTATTTTGTTCCAAAATTTTATTTTCTATAGACAAAAGAAAAAAAACAACGTATATCTAATAGAACTGTTCCTGTAGGTACAATTACAATAACATTGCTGAGGTATTGTACACAGTACATTAAATTTGCCGTCGCCATGATAAAAAATGTGCTCAGCTCTTCGGGGCTGCCGCCCCCAGAACCCCTGCTTACAAATATTTTGTCCCTAGATACACCACTGTATACCATGCCTTAGATACCTTTTATAAAATAGCATGGAGTCAGTAGGACAGCGATTACAACTTTTACATGCGCAATTAGGTGCATGTACACGTCATGTCTTATTACAAAATGAAAATCAAAGATTAATTTTCTTTTTGAATCGCTAACAAAAACAAAATCACAGACACGTTTGATGTATAAAAATCGTAAGTACATGTTCATTTACCGTTGATTTTATCAACTTAAATATCATAGAATACTCTTGCCAATAGTAAAAATGCCTGTATACCAAGAACAGGCCATTTCCGTAGCAATTTTTCTCTTATCTAAACGATGTGAGCATACCCGTATACTGTAATTGTCTAGACAACAAAATTACCTTACACAATTAATGCACATTAATTCCAAAATAAGCGAACATTTGTTTCTTACAAAAATCAACTTTGGGTTTTTCAATGGTCCTGACACAATAATCGCACCATCTGGGCTTCGTTTGTCAAACCACTTCCTGTTAAAGGTAAAGGTAGATATATATATACATACATAGCTGGTATGTGGGGCTACGTAGTTAAACGGTAAGCCTGGCTGCTTCGTAGATATTCGATCGTAGCCTAAATATTTTATGCTAAGCAATAATTCAAGATAGCCACCGTAGTTACCACTTTGTAACAAACATGAAATCTTATTTAGTGATATGTTATTCATCCTTTAAGTTATAATGAATTTTAACCTACATATTTCCGCTTGAAATCAACAAATTATGTCATTATTATTAGTCTTCAGAGGCGGATCCAGCAATTTGGAATAGGGGGTTCCAATTGATGAAAATCAATACGTGCAAAATTCATTATTTGTCAATTAACAAGGACTTTTTTAACGTTTTCCGTGCGTAAATTTAATAAACATTTATCTCGTCACTGTATCTATTTCATATCTATTTCAACATCAGAGTGCACTGCATTATTGAGCAGTGCTGTTTTGGTTTAGGTAAGGAAGATTTGCATAATTTCTAGCCTTAAAAAAAACCAAGTCTCCAGCAATGAGAACGTGCGTCTATGCTTAATAGAAAAGAAACACTAAGAAACAAAAAATAATTCAAACTAATTACGACAAGCTATTGTAAAAATGGATTTTTTGGTATTTTTTTTGTATGTCTTTGATGTTTAAATTCTGAACTATTTATTGATTTTAATTTCTATCGATTGCCTTCTTTAATAAAGGTCTAAATGATAGGAAATGACAAAAGAATGGGGATAATTTATCTGCTGAATAGATGGTGCATGTGTAATACAATGTCGTCCCAGGGAACTTGATGGGTGCGTTACATCTGCCGGTAGTAGTACAGATGCGGTCATATTTAGGAAAGTTTTGAAAAGTTGTGCATTTAAAGGGGCATGGTCACGATTTTGGTCAAATTCTATATTTCTGTTTTTGTTATTTACAATGCTTTAGGAATGCATTTCTAATGATCAAACGAAATTTGAGAGTCAGTCGTAGAGTTATATAAGCAAGATACAGGGCTTACAATTCTTTGTCATTTAAACAAGGCTCGTGCCCTGTTTTTGTTTACATAGGTTCAATACACCAATAAGAAATCTTTTAAGCTAATCTGTCTATATTCTTATTCATTTTAAGCATAAATAAAGAGTTCCTAATGTCCAACACATTCATTTTAGGTGTTAAACTGGAATTTTCACATTTCAAAATTCAAAATGTAAACAAAAGCTTTGTTTACGTAGCAAAGAGTTGTAAACTCTGTAACTCGCTTATAGCTCAATGAATGACACTGAAATTTTTGTTGCTTATTAAGAGTGCCTTACTGAAGCATTGTGATTTAAAAAATTGGGAAAATAATTTTCGATCAAAATCGTGACCATGCCCCTTTAATTTCATAATGGTTTACATATAAACCATTTACGCAGTATTTTTGTTATAGAAGTTCCGATTCTTTTTGTGTTTCATGTGGGTATGAAGGTATATATAGCTAGCATTCCAGAAAAATAGCATAACCCACATAAGCGGGTCATGTTATTTTCTTTGTATTTTTCGTATGAAACGAAGAAAAAATTATCTATTATAATTACTTAAGTTAATAACCTAAACAATACATTTGAAAGCGACTTTTAATAGTAAAACGAGTGCGTACACTCGTACTTGAACGTCGTTTTACTCGACGGCTTGTCAGTTTAAAACTGTATAAACTAAAATCGATTTTTTTTAAGAAATAGAGTAGAAAATACATTGTAGATGTTATTACAAATCTTTTATTTTCCACATGTTTACTCAGTGTAGTAAACACCGGATGCTAAAAGGGAGTACTTTATTTCGATAAAAAAAATCGATAGGTACGTTGTACGAAATTCTTTAAATAAGCAATTTTAAAAGCATTTTTTTGTTATTTCAATACTTACAGTATTTATATTATAAAAGGGAAAAATTGCCTTTAAATAGGCATTAAAAGTATTCGAAAAAATTCATTTGTCCCAGAGAAAGGGGGGGAGGGTTCCGACCCCCCCCCCCCGGATCCGCCAATGATCTTAAGTTGACTATTTCCAACTTCAAATCTGAAACCTAGCTGCTAACCTAGCGGTCCATTCAAGAGACCTAGATATCTACGACCTAGCGGCTAGGTTCTTGAAAGCAGCCAAAGCGCACAGCAACGCGGCGAAAGACTTTGCTATAACATTGGCATTGGTGTAAAAAAATATTACATAATAATTATATAAAAGCATAGAAAGTTCACCACACACACGCACACCACACACTAACTTAATAACTGAAATGTTTTGTGATTCATGCGCTACAGAAAACATACATAACTTGCGTTAGCGGGTTATATTGTTTTTTTCTGCAATGATCGCTACCTTAATAACCCGCATAATTCATCATCAAAATAAATATGAAATTGCCGTGCTTCAAATGTACAAAAATATTACATGACCTGCTAACGTTTTTCTGCAAAGTTCTTGTAGAGCAACAATTAAGGAATAAATGTAACCAAATAAATCTTGACTAAGGGTCAGACAACAGTGAAATGACCAGATTCTATTAAAGTACGCAGTTGTAATCGATCATGATATCGAAAAAAAAATGAAAAATATATCTTTCAACTTTTATTTTCCTTAAAAATTAAAAAACTGTACAATTTGTACAAAATAATAATATATTTTAGATCGATTCGTTGCATGATTCAATTAGAGTCTCGACAATATAAGAACACACGAGTAAATGTCTTAATATTTCATACATGTAGCTGCTTTCTTGATTTATCACGTTACGTTTTAAACATCAACACTAAAGTTAGCCGTTTCTTCATCCTCTCTTTTTGCTGCCGTCTTTTCCGCCCTTTTGTTTTTTGCCGCTAGCCCGGTCCTGATCCCTCTGTTTCCTACCCTGTCCCTTCTCGTGTTTGCCTTTGCTGCTGGGTCGCTTATTCTTTGTGTGTTCAGACGCAGATTTTTTCCCCACTCTTCTTGCAATTGCGCGGGCAACGCCTCTAGCAACAGCACCCCAAATGGCGTCAGCACCCGGAATCAGCAGCCCGGCATTGTGGGATGTCAATTCACTTCCTGTCCATACCGAGTTGATGAGAGAACCGATGTCTCCGACGACGGCAAGACATAGGACAAGGAAAATCGCCTGCTGGTGGAACCTCATTTTATCTCTTTATTTAACTCTCAGTGTGTGTTTGTTGAATCTGAGAGATGCTCTGAGTTCTATGGAGAAATGTACGCGATTTATATAGTCGCAAGACGGTTTCATCGTGCGTAAATGAATTGTTTTTATTTTGGGGGATGCATAATAATATGTAGAAACCAAAACTTGGAAAACCCTGCAGTAGACAAAATGTTTTTGTTTGTCATGTTTAATTGTTTTCAGAAAACGCGTGAGGATTACTTACACGCTTACTTTCTGTTTGTCTACATAAATATTATTACTTGGAGGAATGGTCTTTTATAAAATGCGTGGTTTTATGCAAATTAAGCAAGGTTTGATGGATGACTGAGACCAAGAGAGAAAATAAACTGGTTTTTATTTTTATTAAGACCTGCTGAATATAAAAAAACAACATTTTTTTAAATTAATATAATTTTATCTACGATACAAAGTAATTATTTTTTAAATACATTTAACTCTGATTCTCAGTCCATTATTTTTTTTTTTCGGGGGGGGGGGGGGGGGATTCAATATCCCCTTTTACTTATTCACTTTATTATTATATTTTCCACAAAAATAACTGTTTTGTTCTAACGTGCCTTATTCAGCCTAAAGTCATTTATTATTCTAAGATCAAATGCAAGAATGTACAATATAAGACAATGTAGACATAATCTTAAACTAAATTTAACATAACGTGTTCTCAAACGCTTAACTATAACCAAAAGAAGCCTGCCCCCACATCAATTCATGAATTAATTGGAATTCCATCCACTACGTAACATCCTTATGACGTTTCGACGTTTTTCTTCATTTTTTCCTTTTTTTTGGGGGGGGGGGGTGTCGCTTACAGACTAACAGAAACTCGTGTTGAGATGAATCGCTGGTTTTAATTAAATTGGTTTATAATACATATCTGAATGTAATCATAACTCATTCACAGATTGATTTATATACATCTCTTTGCTAGTAGATGTATTCGTCGTCATTCAATTTTGGAAGTGCAGATCAGAGGTTTTTAATCAAGCGGAGCATTCTTGTATAAATATTTCTAATAAATAATCTATTTGTAAGATTTAATTCCCGAGAACCAATAATTTCGTATTTGATGGCCTCATTTTATTCAGTCACGTTCGTATATAGACTAATCAGTTACAGAAATGTCGCAAAGAACTACTCAGGGAAAGGGGACGAATTTTGTCATTAATCTCGCCTCTCCACGATCGTCTGAACCCTGTCAAAAATCGTTAACATATTTCATTTGTCATGTGTGTAAATGTGTCATTTCTGCCCACTAGGCTTGTTTCATAACTGATTTAGAATACGGTGGTAATGCTCTTGATTTAAAAATTTCTGACCAGGTGTTTTGATTTTAAATTTGCAACATTTTGAACAGATGTTTATTTATTTATTTATTTTTCAGTACCGCCGTTGTTTGAAGAACTAGTGACTTAGTGTATGATTCGGTTGCATATTATAAAATGCTTCCACATATGAAAATTGTACCGAATAATGAATCCTTTTCATCAAATCAATTACTTACAATAAACGATTCAACTTTCATTTATATATATATATATATATATATATATATATATATATATATATATATATATATATATATATATATATATATATATATATATATATGGAAAAACGTAATTTGTAAAAAAAAAGTTTGTTTAAACTTTTTTATTGTTTTCTGTCTATGTATATATTTTTATGATATTAAGTAATAAAATATGTACAAAACAAAAACAAACAATATAACTTTCAATTTACGTAGACTACCTGTATTTCGGTCGCATTAGTGTATCATTGTAAGTTTAACATATATACTCGGATCGACAGAAGTTCCAACCATTTTGTTTATTTTCTTTGCTTTGCCTTGTTTATATTGCTCTCCTTTATATATTTTTCTATTTTACACCCAACCCCCTACAAAAATTCTGTTAAGAGAAGTAAATGCGCCCGCCGGTCGAATCCTATAATAATATACATATTATACATAATATACATAATAATATACATGTAATCAGATGCGTAGTAAGCAACAAACAAGTAAGAAATAATTTGCGTCAAATGAACAACTTCATAAACCTATTTGGTCATTAATATTGCGGGCTGACGTCAATCTTATTATGACTGATGGTCACTTGAAACTAAATAATAACACAAAAACTTACACAAAAATGAGTTATTTTAAAATTAGTTTTAGTTTTTGAATGGCAATTTCATGCAGGGGGAAATTGCGAGCAGTGAAAATGCCTAGAATTACGATATTGTTCTATCATTTATAAATGCACAACGCATAATGTAAGCATTCAGGTTAATTATTAATTTGCATTAATTAAATGCAACTGACATCTTTCGTTCATGAATCATTTTTACTTCAAGTTTGGTTTTTATCTGCGCGTGTAAGAATTATGTTTTCATTGGAGTAATGCAAATCACGTATGATTGTTTAGCATTCAAGCGAGACTCTCTCTCTCTCTCTCTCTCTCTCTCTCTCTCTCTCTCTCTCTGCTACACTGAACAATATCTAAGTGTACGTGAAAATTAAGCATACAAACATGTGGTTAACTTAATTTATTCCTAAAAAAAAACCAGCCGAGGTAATATATCTTTAACAATTTGATTTGGTATTTTATGAACCATATCAAGTTAATGTACATGTCACATTCACTGTGTTAACAATAACATTGTATAAATCTTCTGGAACAATGCAAGGAGATATTATCAAACACCTTCTTTAAATATATTCATTTTAATTTGCAAGGAGAACGTGTGCAAACTCTGAAATGAAAACAAAACAAGAGGATTAAAAAAATAATTTTACCATGTTGTAACTTCTTAGAACTTCCATCGATTACACACATATTCCTTTAAAGTTTTTCTTTTGGATTAAAAAGTCTATATTGTTCCTACCTGATCTCAATAAACCTCTTTATATGTTTGTTTTTAAATCCAAATATTAGTGTGCAATTTCTGATCTACCCTATTATGTGCACAGAATTATGAATTAGATATACCAGAAAACACTGAAGGCCTCATATATACTTTACACAATAATTGTAAAGAGCTAATCTTCCAGCTTATGCTTAAGCCTTAGGGTAAATATAAATTTTAATACCATGCAAATTGCACTTCGTTGATCAGCATGCAAAAATCGATTTTACTTTCTAAACAGAATCAAAATTAAGACAATTTAAGTGGAATTTCGTTCTCTGTTTTCATATGGCATAATCAGTCTTATCGGTCCGTCTTTTAAACTGGAGAACTGGACGGCCGTTGCCATTTTGATAGACTGTATCATCAATCTCTTTGAGAAGAAGAGTTCTATATATAATGATGTAAAATCATGGGTAGAATTCTAAGGAAGATCTGATGGATAATTTAATTGTTGGCCAGGCCTTCTGAAGTACGGGAAACTTGAGAAGATGTATGTTACATGTAACAGTATTGGTCAAGCCTTTAAAAAATACACATAACCAAATATCAAAATTCATATGAGAATACCTTTGTAATTAATTTGACCATCTCCATTCATGTCAGCAGCACGCACCATCTCGTCAATCTCCTCATCTCGCAATTTCTCGCCGAGATTCGTCATCACGTGACGAAGTTCTGCAGCACTGATGTACCCGTTGCCTTCTTTGTCGAAAACAGTGAAGGCGTCAATAATCTCCTCCTCCGTGTTTTTTTCATGTCGATGTCTCTCAAACATCGCAATAAACTCTGAAAATTCCACCTGTCCACTTCCTACAATGTTTGAAACAAATAGGTTGATACCATGCACGTTTTTAGTTTGAAAATGCAATATGGCTTTCAAGATGGCTTAATATCAGACAAAATTTTAATTATAGATATTGAATTTCAATTTGTGTAGCAACTATTTTAGCAGGCTAACATTTAATGATAGCGAGTTTTCTTCTTGTCAATAAGACGATACTGCCATTCTACTTATATTTTTTTTTTAATTCGATGAGAATTTTAAAAAAAGTTAAAAGTGAAAAAGGTTCAGAATTGCAGTGGGTCGCTTTATTTTATGAGAGGAGTGCCGATTTTGGGTGATCTTTTAATGAGAAAAAAAATCTAACCATCGATGTCAACTTCCCGGATGAGCTGCGTCACTTCCGCTTCCGACGGATTGCATCCTAATGACCGGACGACCGTGCCAAGGTCCTTGGTAGCAATCTTACCATCGTTGTCCATGTCGAAGAGGGAGAAGCATGCTTGTGCCTCTGGAAAGATTGGGGTGGTTGTAAAAAATAGCTCACATACTATCTCACTTCATCTTTTTATCTGCAATTGTCACTGAGCGGCATAACTATATCACATGTTTACTGTGCCCACGTCATTATCAACAGTTTTTTTAATGAAAAGAAGAGGAAAGCAACTGGACTAACTTGCATTATCAATTCATTACAATTAGCGCACAATTGGATGCGCGAGTCTACTTGAATTTTTTCTCCCCAAAAATATCGAAACAACGCAAGTGGATTGACTTAATTTTTTTTTAAAATAAATATTTAATATTTATTTGTGAAACCAACAAGACTATGTACATGTATTTAAATATATTCTTCCAATTTGATTTTGGACCTTCACTATCCTCAGCATCGAATATCATCGTTAAAAAAATATCATTAGTTCAATTGTATATCAACGAAACTGGTAGATTTGTTTAATATAGTTTATGTGCATGTTTATTATTCTCGTATATATCACTTATTTTCGTTCATCATAATAACAATTCTATATCATGTAAGTTTTGTATAATTTTTCTATTCAATGATAAAGACCTAGTAAGTTGTCAGAACTTGTATCCGAACCATTTGTATATGTATTTTATATATATGTTTATAATAAAATATATGTTCAGACCAATATTATTGTACTGGGAAAAGTTTACAAGCATACACTGGTATATTACTTAACGGCTTAATTAGAAAATGAAAACATTTGGTTTTGAAGTTTTATCATATACTAGTATTAGATATATATATACTTATATATTCGGGACATAGCTCTCAACAGTTTTTAAACATAAAACCCATACTAGCATTTTGATATATCTAGATTTATAGATGTAAATGAACTAAATATTTATTTCAGATATTCCTTTGTAAACTGACATAACATATATGATAGGTTAATGTTAGCGCTCTCTTTTCGTTTGAACATTTCCTTTGTATCCGAAAATTCGACGGCTTTAAAATGTATATCTAAATTCAGCTATATTTGTATGTATTGATAAACATCCTAATTTCTTATCTATCATATGGTGTACCCGTTCATCATAATCTTTGTATAACAGTTTCCTTGTCCTTTACATGTTTTATATGATCTCGACGTTGTACGTGTATTTATTTGTCATTTTCCCCATTGTGTTGTAGATTATATATATGGCTTGTACTATCCAGCAGTTTTGAATACTTCTTGCATGGTAATATAGGGGGCGTATACGTGCAGGTATACATACAGGTGAGGTGATTGATTGAGGTTAGACCAGGTGTAGCGTGTTTTCCGCTGTCACTTACCTTTCAGCTCATCTGGTTTTAGTTTTTGTGCCTGACAATTAAATGCTCATGCAATTAGTATTCAAACTATTTTCCCCACCAGTATTTAGTTAATGTATAAAACTATTGTCTTACCATTTTAAATGAGATTCCCGAGTTTTCTCCGCCCTGTGGTCGTGGGTACCTGGATAAACCAGCGTTATCACCTGTACAGGTTGTTGATGACGATACATGTATTTATATATCGGATGATTCGTTTTAATCTATTTCTATTTATATCTCCAAAAATATATTTAAAAAGTAATGATTTCGTTAATTTACATTCACTGACAGTCAAAAATATTTCAAATTATAATACGTGAAAACCAAGTAGATATTCGGTGTGGATATCTAATCATTCTATTTGTATCATTTTAAATAAGCCCAAACTGAGATAGAAATGAAAGAACTGAAAAGTGTCATTATAATTATTCGTCTGTTACTGATAATTAACCGTGTGTGGATCAAGGAATTTATGAAAGGGAGCACCAAGTATTATCGTTTCGATCGTTTTTACCAGGGACGTGTATGTATATTGTATTTTTTAATAAAAAGAGTAAATGCATGATGATAAGATCATTTATACCTATCTGACTAATAGATGACTTAATTCCCTGTCATGCAATGCCTTGTCTATGTATTAAATTACGAGATAATTTTACCAATTAATAAACATATATATGATGCATTTTACGGTTTGTATACACCCGGGCCGTTATTTTATTAATAGAGCCACCACCATAAACCCAAAAATTTGAGTGTGCATGCATGGATCCTAAATTTCCTCATGGAATGGGGTCAGAGGGATAATAAATTTTGTTTGTCAGAAGGGGTTGAAGATTATTTTTCGTAATTTTAAAATAAGTTTGAAATTTCCAGGGTCTCCGTATGTGCCTTCCGTTTTAGAACCTACATGTACCAGATAACTTACCTCTAATTAACTTGGTGCGTTCGTCCGTATGCGTAGTATGATTCTTTTATATAGAGTACATGTAGTTTTTCTTTGATAAGGGGGGATATCTGGATTTGCACTTCATAATTTATCAATTGTAATGAAAGAGAAAATGCTGTACAAAAAAAAAAAAAATTCTAGTAAACGAAATAAATAGATTTGCGTCAGGCCTATGATATAAAATTCCGAATTTTGAATAACGCGTACGGTTTGAATTTTATGTTGAAGCGTCAAAATAAAAATGGCGCATGTTTTGAAAATGGACAAGTCAGAACTCGTTTATTTACAAGTGTGTGTATTCACCTGGTTGAATTCATAATCTGCAAATGTAAAATAGTAAAAATATGTCACATTTATTAATTTCTTAAAACGATGTGAATAACAATGTATAAAAAATAGCAACCGGTATTCCGGTATTTCTTAAAAAAAAAAAAACAACAAACAATATTCTATTGTCTCCCTTTGTCCTGCAGTATCTGGATCTATTATTTTCATTTTTTTTCTTTAATTGCCTTCTGTTAATAATTTAGGTTTAAATTTTTACTCAAAACCCTCGATTAACCATCTATAAGAACAATCATTTAATAATTGATCAATTAACGGTGCGGGATTATTTTTACCTCCAGATTTTGGCATGCATGGACCTGCATTTTATGTGACACAGTTCCTAAGGAAAACAGTATGTCAGACGAGGACAGAAAAGATTAGAACGATTTCCTGTCTTGTCTGCAGTTGTACATGATGAAGATGTAGATTTTACTTGAACATGATAACATTTTCTGTGGATTAATGCATTGGATTGAAGCACCAACAATTTCTATGCAGTAAGTAACACTATCTGTAGTACACTCAAACTGCCAACTATCATGCAAGCCTCAACAAATGACAGAACTCTTATGATATTTGTTGTGCATTCATTACTTCAAATTAAGTGTACTTCTGACAATTTTAGCTGTGTTTATACCAAGTGATTATTTCACTTATCGTATACATGTGTAGATAGACTTATATTTATTAATTTTATTGATATTAATAATTATCATTGTCGATTTATACTATTTTGCACTGCAATATATGCAATATAAGGTTACAGTACATAGGTTTATATAATTCATTTCATTTCATTTGTCTTTGGATTTTAGGCCTTAATTGCAATTTTCCATGGTGAACAATGGTTGACAGAATACACCGGATTAATGAAAATCTTCAGGTAGGTGGAATTATCAGACTAGATATTACACTTTATGACCATTTCAGTGCAGTGGGCACATCTTACAGCTAGGGCTCTCACACTGCTTTTTATGAATGGGACAGGGGCCATAAAGATTTGGAAAAATGCATCATTTTGGGAAATCTAATTTAGACAACCATTATGGGCACATACTTCGAAAAATGCTATGTTAGGTCTATGGTCTTAATTGCTATCAATTAAATTTTGATAATAATCATGAATATGTATAGCAAGTTTAGGTATTTATATTGTATATCTAAATATATTTTCTTTAATTCTGGGAGAAATCTTTATTGGAAAAATTAACTCATTCAACATGTTCAATTAGCAGAAATTATAAGTAACTTTTTTTGAATTATGATATAAGTACCCTAGAAATGTCCCATCCACTTTAGACAACCAGTAGCCCCAATCTTGTAAAAAAGCTTGCCTTTTATGTGATAAAATTTTGTTTAACTTACATATATTGACTTAGATATTTATATTATATAGTTATAAGTATTAAACATGAGTAAGACAGCTTCAATAGATAAATTTTGAACAAATATAAATTTACTAACAAATAACAATTAAGGTAAGATAGTTGCAATAAGTACATGAATAGGTGGAATACTGAATCTGAATTTGATCTACCGTATAGTACATGGCATGTATATAAGAGGTAGTTTAGCATAGTAAATTAGGCAGTTTTAGAAATTTATTTTTTCCACTATACCCCACTTACTTTGGATTTCAACTGGAATTTTAATGGTCGATTGAAAGTTTAGTTTTCACATTTACACTCGACCAATATACATGTTTATCATGTTTGTACAGAAGACTTTAGAATAAAAGGCCCAAATGGCAAGTGCTCCCCACAGATTGACAGAACACTTCCAAATCTAAAATTTACTACTCAACCCCTTCTCCTATCAGGCCATCAATTATTATGAGCTTTCATGCAGTGATCATTTTTGGGGGCATATTTTATGAACCAGTTAAGTGTATTTTTAAGCCCCTGTATATAAAAAATTAGGGGCATTAATGCAGCATTATTTATTATGTCATGTCTATCCTTCTGTCTGTTTTTCTCTATGCAAAAGCTGCCACATATGTGGCATGCAAATTCACCTACATGTGTATTGACAGCATTTCAAGCATACTAAGAACAAAGAAACTGTGTGTAATATATACAGAATGAGAATCATGTATAGAAATAAGTACTCAACGGGGATTGCAAAACTTTCATGTGTTTCATGAATCATGAACATGTACTATTCAGCCAGAATTAGCATAATTGTTTACAATGTTCGAAGGCATTGAATTGTACATGTATTAATAAAAACATATCTTTTTTTTAATACATGTATTGTATTATTCGCTTTTTTGCATACCTTTTTGTTATAAAAGATGTCATGGGGGAAATTTGTAGATTTTAAGTTGGAGACCTTCAAGTGTTCTGATTTGATATCACCTTATCTCGATCAGTTTGATTTTTTCAAGTATCTTTTTTAAATGCTTAAACCTATGAATGTGTCCCGATTGTTGTATACCAAAAAATATTATGTATTGATTGTTATTTTGTTATTCCTCATTCATTAAGAAATACAGCATAAATAAGCAAATTCAACTTCATGTGTATTGACAGCGTTTCAAGTATACTAAGACAAAGACACTCTGTGTAATATGTACATGTACCGGTATATAAATAAGTTCTCAGCAAGGACTGCAAAACTTTCGTGTGTTTCATGAACAAGTACTATTCAGCCAGAATTAGCATAATTGTTTACAATGTTTAGGGCATTGAATTGTATTTAGCAAATTTAACAAAAAAATATGTTTTAGAAAATTTTGAAAAGGCAAAAATTTTAAGACTCCCAGCGGAATTCGAAATCATGACTTACAGGTCCGTAGTGAACCCTCTGACCCACTGTGCGCTACGCTGTAAGATGACAATGATGGGAAAGAAACTATATATAAAATTATACTTGATATTATTGTTTACAGTCAAACTTCCTTATCTTGAACTAGATGGGACTGTTTAAATAGTTCCACATATCTGGGTATTCGAGATATCGAAGTAAAATACTTAAAAAATAAGTGGTTGGGACTTACAAAATCATTTCGACATATGCATTGTATTTGAGATATCATTGTTCGAGATTTCAAAGTTTAACTGTATTTCGATAAAAAATTTGACACAACTTAAAGGTGCCCCATACCACCTTTCATGTAAATAATGAATTTTCCAATTATCAAATTATCTGATTTTTCAAAAGAACGGTCCCCATACAGTTCGCCTCAGTTGAAATCAGCCAGTACGGAAATTACATTCTTCCAGATTTACTTGTTGCGTACTGTGTCATCAAAAAGTGGTGTATAGAGCACGTCATTAAGAAATGGTGTTCATCTTGTTAAAACCATTGTGCCAAATTGTTGATGATAATTCATACCCTTTTTTTTTTTTTGTTCGTAGAAATACATTTTCTGAAATAAAAACCCAATTAGATATATAATTAAATATAGATAAAATTTCAAAGTGGAACTGTGCCTAAAGACATGCAGTATCAATTTGGTAACTTTTCTCAAGTTTGTCATTATATAGATCTGAACCCCAGTCAGTGTCTATGGTAGAAAACATGTTTGTAGATGTTCTTGTGAAAAAGTTTCTCATATTATATCAAAGGATAAACACTTAGATGCAATGTTCAAAATATATTCATTTTTAATGCATATCAATTTCTGTTGAATAAGATTTATTTTCACACCTCAAGAAACCGAAGAGTCATAATGAAGTGAACTCTTGATATTAGGATAACCTAAGTCACCGTTAATCCCCAAAATTTAATATCTTTTTATCATGTTTATTGAAATTCTTTAACATGTTTATATAGAGAGTTTCTCCATAGTGTTTTATGACACAAAAAATGAACAAAACAGCTTTCATATCAAATGTTGATCAAAGAATGAATTGCCAAAGATTGGGATGATTCATGAGACAGGGGGATTATCATATCATTAAGATAATCCGGTGTGGTCTAATCCATGTTAGTGCTGTCAAAGGAGGCATCAATTGAGAGTTTTTTATGGTCTGCTTGTCATATTGAGGGTGCAATGAAACTCATCCAAGCACCCTACGTTATCGGAGGCAGCTATAGCTAGGGTATCCTTGGCTGCTAATTTAATTTGATTCTGCACCTTACATCTGAAGTGATATGTAAATATACAGGTTGAATATATAGGAGTTTTTACTGTGTTTTTGGCATGTTTGAAATGGCGATTAACTTGTTTACATGGTAGTTTCAATTTTATTGATAGTGATATGGAGGTATCGTAAATTTTGAATCCAAATGTAAACAGCCATGGAAAGACCACTTCCAGGGTTCAGACATTGTTGATTTTGTAATTTTGCGCAAATTGATATGAACAAGGAAAAATTGATTTTTGAATTTTTACGATCCTTTTGCTTTGATTTTGATATACCGGTAATGTTGAGCAAAACATAACAATGTTTAGTTTTAAGATTCCTCTATATTTCAATTTATTTTGAAGTACCTGTATGAAATTATTAATGGAAAAAGAGGACTGGGTTTTTGCCCGCATGGGCCTGATTTTTGAATTAGGTATAAAGGAAACTGAAAAAAGAATTAATCTTTGATTTGCATTTCACAGAACCTCAGTAGCTCATTTTACTTTTAACGTAAATCAAGGTGATTATATGCTCTTTGCAAAAGCAGTTGTAAAATTTGAGACTTTTTGCAGTTTTGTATTCTAAAAATGATAAAATCTTTATGATAGTTTTATGTCTTTTAAATCCATCAATTTGTACTTCAGTCATTCTCACAAAACCAAGATGTATTTAAGTTACAATATAATTTGGATGCTTTTAAAATTATCTTATTAATTTGATTTGTTCAAATTCAAATATATAAATGCCATAAAACTGAGGACAACAGTTTTGTTGAAAATTGAAGATAAAGAAATGAATATGTTGAAGAAAAAAACCCCAATGAAATTCTGGACTTTGTTGAATTAATGATGAAAATTTCACTCCAAGTCTGTGAACGCATTAGTTTGTTAGAAATATTAAAACATTAAAAATTTATTTGCAAAGTCTAAAAGGATATGTAAGGACAAGAAGACTCTATAGAGTCATAAAGCTAAGGGTTTAATGTGATACCACTTTATATGCATAATATTTTGATTGATGTTTATGTGGATTTTAGGGTACCACCAGAAACTTGCGTTCCTTGGACCACATGCTAGATGACTATCGTGATGTCACTAGAGACCAGCGCAGTGCAGTTGATAGGGTGAGTTCCAGTGTCAAATCTTCTGAATCAGAGTCTTTGATCATCATTTGATCATCATAGACACGCTATAAATTTTCAGGAGCAGGGAAACGGCTGTCATTTGATTAAAATGATGAGTACAATGGGTTATTTGTTCTTCTTTTCAGAAGCTAATGTCCGCTTAATTTGATATTTATTCGTTGCATTTGCATGCAGAAATTGAGAGTTTTTTACCGTCTTCTATTTGGACTATTATTTTTCTGCAAAAACAGTTTATTTGATATGATGTAAAAAATTTGAAGCCACAAACCCATTATAAAGATCTATGTTGTTTATGTCACTGAAATCTGAAGGCCATCAATGCAAAATGGGCTATATTTGATATGAAAGACTATAATTATTCTCTTTTTTTACAGATAAATGTGACATTAAGATATTTATGATCTTCTGTTCTTTTGTTTTCAGTTGAGAGAAGACGTGGCGAGAACTCGTGCTCAGTTACACGAGGAACAACTCAGAGGTCCTGGTCACAGACATTATGAGGTAAAAAAAAATGTCTTCTTATCAAGGAATCTCCTTCAAAATATTGCATTTCAAAAAAAAAAAATCTTTGGTGTTAATTTTCACATTATTTTAGAGATGAGTTTATGGGCACTTGCAAACAAAACTCTAGACTAAAGAGTGTTTGAAATGAATGAGTTTGCTTATGTTGATTGAACATTAATTCAAAGCATTCAAAAAATGGGGGGAGAAAAAAGAAGTTAGATTGTAATTTAAATCCAAAGGGTAAATGGATGTTTTATGGGAGGCACTGCAATTATAAATCTTCTGATTGGAAACCCATTATTTGTACAGTTTACTGAAATTAATCTATGCATTTAAACTGCATGCTCGTACCTACAAGAAGCATCGGTAATTGCAACGGACAATATTGTGTGAAAAATAGGAACAATTTACTAAATATCTATTGTGTCATGTATGTGAGCAATCAGGGTTGATTTAACAAGCACAAGTGTTGAATCGCTGGGTCTTTGTGATCTTCCATTTATTTCCTGAAGAATTTTGTGATAACCCTCTAAAATGGAAAAGAAAAGCACAACAATGAAGGGCACGGCAGATTTGATAGTGAGGGGATTTAAATAATGATTGTATTTTATTTACACTTGGTTAATTGAGTTCTAAACTCTGTAATCAGAATCATTTTGTTGGCGAAGTTTGTAAATTTAAACATGTCTTAACTCAGTACCCATTTTTTTTCCTCCAAACTTTGAATTGTCATTGTGTAGCTAGAGGAAGAAAGACAAAATAACAGTGAGAGAAAAGAGGTATATGTTCATTTATCTGTTAGATTCCCCATGGTTAACCATTATGGGGAGGAAATTGAAGAAAAGTTTTTTTCCCTATCCCAATCTTTTTTTTCTCCAAAATTTTATGCCAAATATTTGAATACGTAAACTTGTAGTTATCTTAGTGTGATAAAAACACCATGGAGGTTTAATTCACAATTTTTAAAGGTTTGTTTGATTAAATCAATCTGGAAATAGATTAACTCTAAATCTGATGGATAGAATTTCATAAACTTTGAAATTCTTCTGATGTCAGGGTGCATAGTAAAAATTCTTTAAAAAAAAAGAAAAATTCCTATCAGCACCATAATGCATTCAAAATTTATCATTGATATTATAACCTCATCATAGCTTTTATTCAGCTATAATAAAGATTTCTGAACTCCCTTGACAGGAAGAAAAATATGCATCGAAGGTGACTATTCAAATTTTGGCACTATCTTCTTGCCCCTGGATTAAAGTTGATTTAAACCAACTGAATTCCTGCATGCTTGTTTTTCACAAATTTTGTTTACTCAAGTCAGGGTTGACTCAAGAGAAAGTTGATTTCTGAAGGATATTTTGATTAACCCTCATTTAAATTCCTAACTGACAGGTCAATGCATGCCGTTCGTTACTAATCAGTACCTTTAAGGTGTATAATGTTATCTGGTTAATGCAATGAGGGAGGGCAATGTCACCTAGACATTAATTGTGCTTTCTCATGAAATTCAAAAACAATTTTATAAAAATCTCAAAAGGCAATACCGGTATGATAAATCTGAAAAAAACTTTCCATGAATTTCATGCATGCCTCATTATAAATCAGCAAATTTGAATATGCATGATTATGGAAATTTTCACTAACTTTTAGTTAATTCTGTTATATACATGATGAAAGTTTGATGAAAGTTTCCAATAATATTATATCCTTCCACAAATGTTGAAAATACTTATTACCACTATGGTAAAATATTGTAGAATTTGAAACCACATTAATTTGTAAATCTCTACCTCAAGTCCATGTGTAACAATATTCTATTTTCTTTAATGTTAATGAAAATGAACGTTTAACTTACTAGAGTGACAGTGAGTATGAAGGCTCCCCCTCTCCCAGCAGACGACGGCGACGTTCTAGACGCTCGACGGTCAGGTTCGCAGATGACATGAACAGAGAACTTCACGACTTGAACAGTTCAGTCCGCGATTTGTCCACCGATCAGTTTGAACTCAGGGGCCAGTTTAATAAAGAAGTGGATAGAAGAGACAGGTAAATTCCATTACACCCTTCTCCTTGAAGTTTTTAGTCTATCAATATTTCTTAACATTACATTGCTCATACTGTAAAATTTTATCTTCATGTGAAATCAATTTTTCATTCCCCCTCTCCACATATCCTTTTCCATATTTTAATTTTTGTTTAAATTATAGACCAGAATTAAAACACCAACATATTAGACTTATTTTTGGGAGTTGATTTTAATCAACTCTCCTATGCAGTCACTCAGACAAAACAAAAGTGAAACATTGTTTGGACCTCAGCACAAATCATTGCTGCTGACAAGACTTAGTTCTTGAAAATAATTGATGAATTCGATGTAATGTGTGCTTAAGCATTGTTTTTCAAGGAAACTTATTTATAAATACCTTGAAAATAGTCAGATTTTAAATGGTACAAACAATTTAAATATTTTTTGTAGTCGTATGTATTCCTACGCCAGAGTTCAATAGGGCGCGCTTGATTTTACCAAAAGGTGTACACCGTGTACACTTTTGTAAATCAAGTGCAAAAGTGTAGCTTTTTTACACCGAGTCAGGGGCATGTGTTGTTGGGTGTAGCACTGAATCAATACGGCGGACGAATATTATGATGGAAACTTGGAAAATGATTTTAAGTAATGTAACGGATTAAAAGTCGCATAAAAGTGGTCGTTTGTATAAAGCAATTAAATTTGAAAAGTGTGTTTATTTTATTGCATTTATATCACAAAAAACCAATTAATTGTCGCAGAACAGCAGATTCTTTGTTAAAACTGCACCCTTTTCTTTCATATTCATTCTTAACTTCCCTACACCATGTACACTACACTATTGAAGTGGACTTTATATACAATACAAAATTTTTACACCGGTGTATATATAACAGCAAGTTAAGCTTAATCAAGCGCGCCCGTAAGTCTCGTTCAACTCGACGCTCGGCGGTCTCCCTAAATCCTTGTCGAAGATTTACGGTGTCAGCCGAGCGTTTGGTTGAACGAGAATAGAGTTCAATATTGCTTGGATCCATACAATTTACGAGAAATATTTCTATCACTGATACATATATAGTTTGATTGAATTAATTTTATCTTTAAATATCATTTAACATGATTCATATGGGGGTTTCTCGACATTCTTGTCGAAAAAGTCAAAAATTCATATTATAAAATAGTGCATAATTCAAATTAGAAACTTTATGTTCTTGTCATGCAAAATAACATATCATTGATTTTAAAATAAATAAACATCGACAAAATCAACTCCCATCAGTTCTTCAGTACTTTGATTTCAATTCACAATCATTTATTACTTTGAAATTGTCTCCACAGTACATATGTAAATGTAAATTAGGAGGTGAATAATTATTTAAGAGTTTTATTCTAGAAAATATTTCATATGTACAATTTAATCAAAATCAGCTGATCTTACTGATACATTATTAGGCCTATAAAAAAAAGTTGTGTGTTTAGGGTAACACTGATGAAAAAATTAGGTTAGGTAGGTAGGGATTTTTTTAAATTTTATCATATTTTGTTCTGCATGAATCCTAAGAATGTTTGTTTGTGTCATATTTAAAACAGGGTCTTTAATAGAAATAATATAAAATTCACAATCGGATAAAAATAGACATCTAAAAATGGTAGGATCGGGGCATTTTTGGTAGGTTAGGTCGGGTTACCCTAAACACACAACTTTTTTTTTAGGCCTTACTCATGTATACTGGCACTGTGCCAGGACAGCTGATTTCAGTCAAATTTACATTTCATCCATACATTTAATGTACGTATATCTTTAAGAAATCATGTTCATTTTTGTGTTTATTTTTATTGCAAAGATATGACGCTGATACCAGAAGAACCATGAAAGAGATTTCCGAAAACCTGAGGAGACTGCCACAGTCAGACCCTGTAAGATGTTGTTTCTTCTTTTTTCTCACTCAAAAGTTATCAGTTAATTAAATTTAAAATTATATATGAATAAATGTTATACCTTCATATCATGGTAAACTCACATGGATTTGACTGTATAGTTTTATACATATCTTTTTTTGAGTAATCATGCAATTGTGACAAGTTTGTGTATTTGAGACTACCTCTCCTCATGTAAAATGTTACTTTTGTATAAGTAAATTGTACATACCCGGTCCTAAAGTTTAAATACAACACTGAGATATAGAGTAACAGCAGAAATAACAAAATTTATTTAACACCAAATAGCATTTAATATTAAGATTTTGTAAACTGTTGTGAAGGTTGCAATGAGAGTTGAGAGTCGTCTGGCTGCCATACAGAATGATATGAGGGCTGATCGACATTTCGGAGATCGTTACGATGAGTTGGCAAATCTATCTACTGACCTTCGACATGTGAGTGCACAATCAAATGGCAAATCAGAGCTTTGTTTGCAAACAAATCAACCATTGACAAAAATTTTTTTTACTGCATCATGGTCAAAAGTGACTCGTTTCAAACAAAGTTTGAATAAATTCATGTTTTAATATCAATCTCACCCCTGCGAATGTTATTGTCATTTAAATTTTAGACCACGTGCTTTTATTTGACCCTTTCAGTTTCGCAGTAAAAATCGTACCTCGTGTTTATAGTCTAGTTCATAGAATCTATAGGTACTATAGTAGTCAGATATTAAATCTAGAGGTTTATTGATTTTAAACTTTATCTTTATTAATTGGTGAATAAAATGTGTTCTAGAAATAAATGTGACAATACAAAAAATAGTTTTTGTCACCTGTTGCAACAATTAACATGCTAGGTAGAGATCCCCCCTAAGGATTAATTTTCGATCCGCGCCTGACCTAGTAATAGCATCAATAGTAAAACAGACTATACAATTTTATGCAGAATGTTCCTTGAAAATGACTCGATATACTAAGTTTTTATGCAAAACAGACATCCATTATTTTTTTTAAAACATGGTATTGCACACCACAAGCATCAAACATGGATATGATTTTATTAAGGCACGCAATGTTTATATTTTCAACCACACAACACGTGGTTGAACACGAACGATAACTCTGTTCTAAATATTAACGTTTAATATAAAAAAACCCTAAATGGTGAAATAAGACGAACTTATTAAAAGAATTTCATGTTTTAACATAAACCAAAGTAGGATACGATATGAAAAACGACCAGTACTTACGTATTTTGAGAATATAATCCGAACACTTATACTTCCGCTCGAAATTTCACAGGAACTGAACAAATCTTGGTGAAGTCTCGTGAACTTTCATTCGAGCACCTCTGGATTTATTACATACTTAGCAACGATGAAGAAAACATTCCGAACACATTCGCAGGGGTGAATCTAGTAAAAAAAATTATTTTCTTGCAGGTTGGCAAACACATCTATGTAAATTTTTTAACAAATGTTTGCTTTGCTGGTTTTGGTTTAATAAATACAAGTATTGGTTAATGAAAACATCTTCACTTATTTTATAAGGGATATAGTGTTTTTTGGTATCACTGTGTGCTTTTATACAATGTGTTACGTACTCTATATAAATGTAGGCTTTACGGGAGCACCATCACCTACAGCAGTCTGCAGCAGACGAGAGAATTCGAAGTCAGTATATCCAGCAGGAGGCACAAAAACACAGGGTAAGGGGGAGCACTCTATAGGAATGGGTATTTTTTTTTCAAAAGCTTGGGCACTGTGCTTTTCTGGAAAAGGGGTTTATTGAAAATGTTACTATAATGGAAATTCATTTAAGCAAATGAAATGTATCTGATCCTGTTTAGAGTTGATTGTAAATTTGTTCATTTGTTTTTCAACATCTTGAAAGACTGTTTAAGATTAACATTGTTTTTAGATCGAGTCAGATCTGGAGGTTTTGAAAAGAAAACTGGATCAAAGTGAAGGAGGAAAATCAGCTCTTCAAAACCAGGTAAACAAAAATTAAAAAAGAATCTTACTTCTTTATAGTTATAAAACTCTATGCAAAAAAAGACCACTCAAATCTTGCAGCGTTATATATTTATCATAAATGTTTGATAATTTAGGTTGAAGAATTAAGAAATCAACTAAATCGCATGGAGCAGGAAAGGGCTCGTGTGAAGTTGCAAATGGAAGAAAAGCATTACGAAGAAGAACTCAGAGAAAGACGTAGAAAGCGTTCAGGTAAGTTTTGATATCTGCTTAATGGACACTGTTGCTATAGATTACCAATAAATGACAAACATAAGATTTCAATCTGCATACATATATTCTTTATTTCTACTTTATTAAATCTTTCCCTTTAGTGGAGGAAGATAAAGACAGAGAAAGGAAAGCCATGGAGAGAGAAATCTCAGACTTGAGGGGTCAGTTGTCTCGGGCGATTAGTGCTAGCAGCGAAGCAGAGGAACTTCGTCGTGGAATAGAGCGAAGTGAAAGACAGAGAGCTCAACTCTCTGATCATATAGAGGTAGGCGAAATTGGCACTAAAATCTGTACAAATTGAGTTCATTAAGATTGAGAATCATTCTCAGAGGGAATGCCTTTGTTAATGCGGTTCTCTTTTAAAAATTATAAAAAGAAGTGTACTCAACTGAACTTTTTGAATAGTTTGAAGCTGCTTTGTGGTACATCAGTCAGTGTATGAGCTAAGGCTTTTATGTGTTACTCAAGTTCATGTGTCATACAAAAGAAGACAGAAACTAAATAGATATACTCAATTACTCATAAAGGAAAGTGAAATGTCAAAATATGGTAAGTTATTTAAATTCGATATATGACAATATTTTTACATTCTTCTTTTTTTCAGACATTAACAAAGGACTTAGAAAACAGAGAAAAGCAGACAGCCAAGTTGATCACGCAGCTCAAGGAAGTGTCTGATAAATATGATGAATCGGAACGACAGAAAGGACAGTTAATCGCACAGTTTGACGACACGGCCCAGAGGTTCAAGGACTGTAACAAAGAGTTAGACAGAGTTTCCAATGAACTCCGAAGTACCCAGCAGGCCCTGCAGGAAATGGAGAGAAAGAGAGACGAGTTCAAAGGTCGTGCCCAGGAGACTGTCAGACAGTAAGTTGAACTTAAAATATGTCATCTTTAAATGAAAAAATTTATTTACGTGAAATACAGAAACATGCTGGTTTTAATCTTTAATTGCGACAATTCTTTTTGGACAAAAGGGGGAGGGTTGAGGGTTGACATTTAGATTATATACATGTACTGTACTTGGAAATATTTTTGAAACATGTTTCTCAATTATGACCTTGACTTACCAGGTGGAAGTTGAAGGTCAAGCAGTTGGAGCGTGAGGTGGACAGACACAAACATGGTGCTAATCAGCTGATGCAGAGGAATGAACAGCTGGTGAAAGAGGTCGAAGGTCACCGACAGAACCTCCATCACACAGGGATACAGATGGAGAACATGAAACGCGAGCTGGGAGATGCTTTGGTAAGTATTTTTGAAATGGCATTTAATTACCTCTTTACTTTTAAATTTTCTTTTATGTAAGCGTGTTTAATACACCAGGTTAATATTTTCATATTTAACTCATCTGTTCTAATTGAACATGTTTAGGTTAAAGTTAAATCAGATAGTATTTAAAAAATTCAAAACCCTAGATTTGAATTACGATAAAAGCAATAGACACTTATGAAAGATTAAATTTTTTTTTTTTATTTACAGGCTGTCAGGGCAGCCCAGGATGAGCAGCTTCGACTTAAGGATGTGGAAATCAATGAGCTGAAGTCGGTGAGGATGGATTTAGACAGGGAACTCAGGGATGTCAGAACGGTAGCCGACAGGGTAAGTGACCTAGTTAGACAGGCAATAACAGAGGCAATGGCATTATGAGTGCTTAATATGTAATAAGAGGATCTAAAAGTATCGGGTGTACATATGTTTTAACGTATTTCTGATGAAATTTTTGTTGTATTGGATTTTGACTGAAATGGGAATGAGAGAAGGCTGTCCAATAAATTGTATTGGAAATTATCTGGTAGAAGATTTATTTTTTTGTGAGAAAGACTTTTGAAGTATTGCCCGTTTTTGATGTATTATTCAAAAGATATAATGCTCTTCTTGCAGCTTGAAAATGAACTACACACAGTCTCATCACGCTTGTCAATGGTGACAGACGACAAGAACAAACTGGAAGATAAGTTCTCCTCTATAGAAGCAGCTCATATGTTGGCTCAGGATCAAGCCAATCAGCTGCAGGTTTGTAAAAGATTTCTGTTACACATGTTTTGATTGGCTAGGTGGTAAAAACATTGGGGGGTTTTTTAAAAGAAAAAAGTTATCATTAGGGCACTTATTGGTAGTGTGTTGCTTAATTATGGTGGACAGTAAAGATTGTAGAGGCACAAATTAGAATAGGGATTTTTTGTGGTACTCAAATAATTGAGTATTGGAAAGATTTGACTAATATAAATCATGCAATGTACATATAATTGCACTTCACATCTTTCGGATTGAAGAATGTAATATATGGTTTTATCAAACATTTGTTCACTTCATTTTCAACTGGATTAATTGGTCAAACATATACATGTATAACATTTTTATCCTCCATTCTGTATGTGTCACATATTCATTGCAGCAAGAGTTGAAGGAAATGAGCGCTATTAAGGCGGATATCGCAGCTAAGTTTTCTGAATCAAACGGCAAAATCCATGTAATTATTGTAGTTCTCTTCAGTGACAGTGCTCTTCACTTCTAACTATCGTAACTTCTTAATGGAGACATATATAATTGTTATATATGTCTCTGCTTGTGTTTCTTCTTTACCATCTAGTTTATTTTCACTCCAGGTACCTTATTAATCCCCTTATTATCGCCAATAATCAAGCAAAAAATAAAAACAGTTGAATGATTAAAAAAGAAGACCCCTATAAAATTATATTAAGTTAATTAGAATCTTTTTTTGTTGGACTGTGATGGAAAAGAAGAAACTCTCTGTACACTCAAGATAACTTCTATATAGACCAATTATGCATGCTGTTTACCATATTTGATTACTATATACACTGTATATATATATACTGTAAATTAAAATGAATGTAGCTCTAGTACTTATTTTACAAAGCTTTTTCTCAAATTAATCGTAATAGTATTAAGGAGGCTTAATTTAATAGCAGCAATGGCATCTTATAAAGATGGCATGTTTTCATTTCTAATTGTTGATTGCGTGTGTGGAAATTTACTAAACATTTTGTTGCCTTGTCTTTTTGTGTGTTTCTATCCTTTTTCTGTCAGTGTATTTCAATATAAATGCAGTTTTAAAGGTGGGATGAGATATGTTTAGACTGGTAACAATTCTCTACTTTGTGAAAAATTTTTTTAATTAAAAAAAAATGAAAAATAAAAACTTCTTAGATAAACATTTTTTCATATCAAAGAAAAAATATTGTGAGAGTTCTGCCAAATACATGTTCAGTAGCTGGTTGTTAACACAGTTTATTGCAAGTAGAGCAGTACTGTACCAGATTAGCACTCCAGTCATATGTATATATATTCTTTGCATGTACGTGTACATTTGTATATATCTATATGTAAACTTTAGATCTGTTTAAGTTATTTATGATAGATGAAGAACTAATGATAATGAGAAAATACTTTTTGGAATTGTCTATGATTTTGAAACTCCACTTATCATTAAACATTAAATAATGCATTACAACAGAGTTTTCTTTGGGGATTGATGTCTATATTAAGTAGAATGATGATATATGATTATGTAAAGAAATCAGCTAGAATTGCATTCTTTTTTTTTAAATATGCATGTATTGTTCTTTTTTTTAGGATATGAGACAAAATTTTATAGAACTTCAGCACAGAGAAAAGGCAGCAAGAGAGGAGTCAAAGATGTATCAAAGGCAACTCAATGATGTGAGTACTGGTACCTGTACAATACTATATAGTCTAGCCTCAATTTTAAGTTAATGATAAACTTTGACTATCAATACAAGTACATATAATGCTATGTCGGTACACATATTTGTCACTTAGACAACTCAATTAATTAAAAGGTGCTTTTATACTGGTAAACATATTTTGAAAATATAATTACCGGTATGTAATTAATTACATTGTACAGTACACATTGTACATATTTTAACAAATGAATGACGTCAGTATCTTCTAATGAATTGTGTGTGATTTATAAAATATTGTATATAATGGTTCACATATCCTTATAGGAGAGGGAAAATCATCATGTTGCTCTGGAGGCAGTGAAGCGTGAATTAAACGAAGCCAAGGTAAGGAGGAAAGTGTATTTCTTTTGTTGATCAGCTATAGCAATAAACATCTATATGGCAATTATTCTGTTGTATAACTTCGCTCGAAATTACTTTCTTGTTCAGAAATCAGTTCTAACTCTCCTTTGATTTTCTTTCAGGTTAGAGAGGCCCATGTTATGCAAGATATACAGAGGAAGATGAAGAGAAGTCATGCAGAGTATGAGGCTACAATTCAGGCTCTAAAGGTACATATACATCTTTAACAACAACTAAGTTGATGTACAAATTTTACCAATTCATCATAGTTAGATAATGGTTTTAGACGGAAGATGTTCACTTATGTGAATATTCAAGTTTGTACAAACTAAATACATTGAGTCAACGAAGCTTAAAGACTATTTCCATCCAGGATTTGTCAATGTAAAGAAAATATTTTTAGATGGAGCTCTCTGAAGAGAAGTCGGCACATAAAATCTCCAAACGCAATGAAGAAAAGTTCCGACAGGAAGTGGATAGATTGGCACAGGAAATAGCAAGGTAGGAAATCAGTCCCAAAAATGTACCTGTGTATTGATTGTGTTATGATACATTTAGATTCCTTCTGAGAATGTGGAAGTTAACTCTGTTGAAATATTAAATTTTACAATTATGTCACTATTAAAAGAATGAAAGATTTGTAAACAATAAACAATGGTACTTTTGTAATAGCTTATTAGCTAAAGGTGTAGATTGGATTATCAAAATTCATGTATCATTATTTGATTTACAGGAGTGAAGAGGACAACCAAAAGTTGGCTAGAAGACTGGAGATGGCTAGAGAAGAATTTGAAACTCAGGTAAGGAATGATGTGAATATATGCACTGTATGTATTTCTATTTCAATCTACATGTACATAAACATTTATATGCATGCCTTCATTATAAAATCACGGTTTCATTTACATTTTCTCAGTAGCTGGGTGACATAACAGTACATGCAATTTATGAAGTTTTAACTTATTTTGTTGAATCTCATATTTATTTTATATATTTTTTTATTTAACTTGGTTGTTTTTCTCTGTGTGATAGTTCTTCATAAAGAAAGTAAGTTGGAATAGAAGCTTTTCTCCCCCTTGTTATCAAAATAGATTTATCTAGTGAATCTAATAGCATGATTTTAATTTTTTTTTTTTTCTACTACATGTGTAAACTATTGTGACTTGTTTTTGCATTCATGCTGCAACAAATATTTCATTTTTCATACGTAAGAAAATATCAGAGCTTCACTCTTCATGTTGTTCATATTTTTTTTAGCTAATTTTTAACACATCTGCATAGATTTAATTAAGAGCAATGAAAGATTCGTGAATTTAGCAGACTTAAGTTTACTTCTATTGTTTTTTTTTCTCTCTGTGTGAATTGTTGAGATGGAGTCTGATTGTACTTTTGCTTGGGGTGTAAAGACGTCTGTACTCTTTCTGGCTTGTAGGAAAAGCGAGCCCGCAGCAGGTCGCCTAGACCTTGCATAAAGTTGCAGCGAAAGAAAACTGTAGGTCCTAAGCTGGTTTGCATGCAAAAGAGAAATGAAAAAATAGTTAAACACACTGCGTGATGTTTTCTATTTGTTTTGCAACTGCTTTTATTATTTTTTTTTTACTGCAATTATCATTTCATCCTATAGTTCACTCTCACCGACATGTAGATTGTGACATTTTACATCTTTTTTTTTTTTTTTTTTTTTTTTTTTTGGAAGAAGAATTTTGAGAATAAATTTTTTTTTTAATTAACTGTCTTAGAAATATGTGTAGGAATATAAAAATAATGTATTTTTTTTAATCCGTAGATTTAAGTAGAAATAAAAGTTTTATTTTCACAGTTTCTTTTCCTTTAAAAAATATGATAAATTTTTACTTTATGCACTAATACTCTGTAGTCTTCCAATTTTACAACAACCAAATTCCTTCAACCTCTTTGTGTAGTACCAATTTATTTTTATATCTGGAAGTTGATTTTATATAAAATGACAAATTCTAGAATTGTTCCTCATATGAAACAATTTAATCAAACTGAAATTTGTGTAATCATGTTAGTCCGTCAGAGTCATTTAAGATTTTCTTTCTGACTTTTGGTTGTGATCAAAAGAGACTTTTTCTTATCATAGGAGTTGGTGACATTGCTTATATATTGTGCTGGGAAAAATGGAAATAAACAATTTTATTCTTTTTTCGGGTTCTGGTGTACACAAACACACACATGAATCATATTATTTGAAACATTAATGAAGATAAAATCGTTTTACCAACGTGTATGACTTATTATCCGCTTATATTAATAAGATGTGAAGCCCTGCAAAGGGGGAGCTTTTTATTGGGGGCAAGAATCAAAGCACTGAGAGTACTGCAAGTAGAAGTCAATATTCAGAGCATGGGAGTGTGATATAGATACCAGAGGATAGATGCTAGTCTATGAAGGAAGTTGTGAACATGTACTCACTGTTAGAGCATCTTAGAGAGTTTGAACTAATATTGATTGAATTCTAGCTGTTATACTTGTAATGCATGGAACATCTCAAAATGCTGTGAATTGTAATAAGATCTTTGAATTGTTGGTTGAAGTGTAGTGTCAGTGATGTCATGCCTAATACTGACTTCATGTAGAATGGAAATGTAGTTTATTTATTTGAAATCAGATGTACAAAGTTATGATTACCATTGCAGATATATATGGCATCGCATATCTAAACATTTTGTACAGTATCTTGACATGTTCGTAAACAACGTAATAAACTGAGTGTTGTCTGCTGTATGTTTAAGTTTTCTTTTGATCTCTTTTACAGACACAGATGGCGGAAACAGATTTATCAAGGTGAGAAAAATCTTTTCTCTGTTACTTAAACTTTTATTTTGGGTTATAGCAATGTCGTTAGGTTAATACATATAAATATACACCTGTAAATTTGGAATACATTTTTAGAGTTAAGAATGTTGAGGAAGAACTTCTCAAAGCTAGAAATGACAGCAAACGCTTCCAAGCCAACTTTGAAGGACTCATTCACGAGATGGTGGCAGAAGTTGATGCATTAATGGAAATTGCAGCATCAGGATCTAAAGAGAAGCAGAAGGTAACATTGGATTGGAGAACAATAAAATTTGCATTGAAATTTAAACATTGCATTGATTATGATAAAAATGTGTTTTTCAGATTTACTGCAGATCATTAATGAAGTTTTGTTTCTTTTTTACTTTTACAGACAATAGCGTCATGCAAAGGTACTTCGAATGGACCCTCAACAGCTCTCCAAGAAATTAAGGTATGAGTAATCCTTGTTGATTCTTGGCAAATATGTCCTTTTGTGTGATGAACCAACTCAACTCCCCCTCCCTCCCATATAAAAAAAAATAGAGAAGGGTAACATTGAATTGTAAAAGTGTAATAAATATTACCAAAACTCATAAAATGTTTCCAACAATGAGAATGACTGTCCTTACTTTTCAGGCCAAAATGAAATGGTTACGAGGGGAAGTTCGAGACAGAATTAAGATGGAGCATGCCTTGAAGAAAGATTTGCAGGAAGCTTTGTCCTGCAATGAATCAGATCGCCATTTTCTCATGTCTGAATTAGCCAAACGAGATAATGTTCTGGATGAACTTTCATCGGTCAAGCATGGTAGGTTTTAACATATATGTGGTTACAATATTTCATAGATTTTTGGAAAATGAGAATCCTCTGTTTTTGAGAATTATAACAGATGTTAATTGCTTCCTTTATTCTGTACATTCATATGTTTGTTAATCTTTTTAATTTTTTTGTATCAGAACTAAGTCATAGGGAAGTTGAAAATGTCCATTGTGTGGAAAAACTGCAGGTAAGTTGCAAACTAACTTGTGTCCATAAAAACAAACATGTACATGTTAGTCTATTCCATGGGAAAATAACAAAGTATCACTCTTTACCAGATGTAAATACAAAATAGAAAATTCATTTAGATATATCAAAGCCTTCATTGCTCTTTGTCTTGTGCGGTAATATCCTCTAATTCTGAAAATGAAATTGATATTAGGAATTTAAAGCCCCCACACACGCACACACACACACATGTATAAAAATTTTTTTTTTAAAATATCAATTTCTTTGGAAACTGTCATCTTATTATACCCATACTTGAATGTAAATGAAAACATGAATCTGTATAAATATAATTTACAGACTCAGATTTTGGACTTAACTGATGAACTGGAGCTTCGCAAAATTCGAGAGGATGAACTACTGAGACAGCAAGCCATGGATAGCAAGCATGTGATTGAGGAAATCGAAGAGCTGAGGGTGAGTTGTCTTCTCAGACACAGTGCCCAGTAATTGTAATCAAAAAGCATCCTGCAAAGTTAAAAAATGTCTCTGTTCAGCAGTCTCAAATAGGATTGTTTCTTTCTAATTTCTTTGCTAAGAAAATTTAGAACAAAAGGCTATTACAGAAAAGATGACTGGTCCATAATATTTGTTTCGATCTATTTATATGCAGAACTTTTCACAAAATTTGTACTGATTTCAATCTCTCCATCTATTTTTGCATTAAGTGTTCAGTCCCATAGCAAGATGATATTATTGTTAGTCCTGAGTCATACAATAATCTCTTTAAGCCTACTGATTCAGATGTTTAATACAATGTACATGTACATATAGGGAAACTTGATGTCTTGATGCTATTGCAAACATATATATACATGTGCTTACAATCTTTCATATGGTAAAATTAACAGGGGGTGCAAGAAGAGAAGGCAAGAATTGAGCAGAGATATGTCAAGCTACAAGAGACAATGAGAGCCCTACAGACTGAACTCAAAACAGCAAATTTCTATGGAGACAAGGTTTGTCTTTACTTTACAGTTAAATATTGTCTAGAAATGGGATTAAGTAACTCTTTTGTATACTCCTGTTGTCAATTCCAATCCCAACTTTACTTTTTGCATGAATGTTTCAAAAATTCTTTCCTCCTTTAAATTCCAGATCGAAGAAATTGAGAAAAACATGCACAATTTACGTAAATCACCACGGAGGAAAAATCATGTCCGTATTCAAGACGGCCCGCCTGTCCGTTCAAGGTCAAGGTCAAAGAGCCCCGGGCGACGGATGGTGGTGTGCTAGTATTAACTTACGACGATTGTTTCAGGTCTAGTCCCTCTCTCCACATCTCTACCAACACGTTTACCTGTTTGTCAACCAGGTCAATTTTTTTTTTCATGATAAAAAAAATTTCTTCCTTCCATGCCAAGAACAATGATAGCATTCCTTTAAAGGCATTGAGCTGTTTGCATAGTACATACAATTTGTATGTACAGAGCTTTATGAGAAATTCTTAGTTTTTCACTTTATGGTCTGTAAATACTACATGTTTATTTATTGTTAATTGTTTACAAGTGTTTGTAGAATTTTTTTTTTTAGTAGTTCAAGTATTATGTAAATAGTAAATGTGTATAAAGTGCTTTGAAATACACAGGACTTACAAGAAAGAATGTTTGGGGTTGAAATTTTCATGTTTCAATGAAAGAAAAAAATATTGTTTTATTTTACATTTGGAAATGCAGTGCACAAACTTCAGGTTGTTTTTATTATAAATTATGGTGTTTTTCGTTGTCTTTTGCAATGAAATTTAAATGTAACCAATACACCAATCGAAATCCAATTTTTCTATGTTTTAACTTCTTGTTGCAAATCCATTCAGAGGTGCATTTTGTGTATAGATACACAAGTTCGTAGCCTATGGCAATACTTTTGTAGTTGTTTGTGACCATATTATTGTCTGTGATAAATGCATTTACATGTATTCTACTTATTGGTACACAATTACATTGCCATGAAAATTTTACGTTGTAAGTGAACATGTCATTTTGTATTGGATGTGTTGTCGAAATATTTTTGTTTTGATAAAGATAATTTTTTTAAAAATATATATATCTTTCATCTTTAAGAAGTTTTGTAGAAGACTAAATGAACATGTAAATATATGTGGACATGTTTTAATAATGTACGGTACATGTATGTGAAATTCATGCATTTTCACTCAGTTCTGCCTATGTATGTATGGACTTGTTTCATTCCAATTGATCAACTTTAGGTACATGTGTACAAAAAATACATTAATTTTGTACATTTACAAGTATGTTAGAAGAGATCTGAATTTTTTTTTTTAACATTATATTATTAGAAAAACTTTTACTTCAAAAGAATATACTTTATATTTATTTTATGGATATTATATTTTCATATACACTTATTTAATTACATCTGAAGATTTGAACTCTAGATTTGAAGTCATGCCTTTTATATATATATATAAGTTTGTATTACTCTGCATCTATGATATCAATTAGATTTTCATTGATTTTAAATTTTTTTTTACCATTTCCACATATTTTTGTTTCTTGTACAGTAATTGAGATGATTTGGAAAAACAGGGGCCTTAAAAGGGTAAAGTTCTTGTAAGGATGCTGTCTCAAAATTTTTAACACAAAGTTTGACAATTGTCTCAGTTTTAACATGATACACCCTTAAAAAACCAAACAAAAACATACAAGCACATGTTCAATGTACAAGGAAAACAACTATGTACAAGAGTTTAATTTCTGCAGCCAGTCTTACTTATTTTGATTAATAGAGTACATGTATTACAATTCCAGCAGCAACAAGTTTTTTTACATCATGTATTCAGTGTGGAATGAAAGTAGTGTGAGCAAATAATTTGTGATAAAATTATTTCATTGAAAAATCAAATCCAAATTGTCATTTATTTATTTATGAATAAAATGACATAGAAATTCAAGCTTGCTTTGATCTTTTTTTTTCAAACTTGACAACAGCATCAAACAATTCTTTTGCAAATTACATGACTGAATAAATAGTTTCTAAAGAAACATCTTTGGCTTGAACAACATTTACTTATACAGTGTTCAATCATCACCCTGATAAAAGGTGGAATGGTCCCAAATACATGTATTGCAAATAGCCGAATAGCAAGTATTTTTTTATAATAATCACGTATGTACACAATACTTCAGCTTGTCTCATTGATATCAGAGATTCCATTTGATGGCGCATCCCCTGATGATAAATGATCGGAATTGACGCTGACATTGTTAACATTGTCACTTTTAGATTTTGATGATCCACCAAACATGGCTTTATAAGTAGCTTGGAGTTTAATGTCCTGTTTTTCTATTTCTTTTTTGCACATCTGAATATACTTTTTGGTCGATGAATCTAGAAAAGAGAAATGATTTTGCAATGAGCATGGGTAATATGTAGTTTGACTTTTATTAATCTGTTGAGAGATAATTTTTCTATCAAGTGCATTCTATGGTTTCAATTTTCATCTACTTGCCTTAAATGGAGATACAATACACAAGTAGGATAATACATGTACTTTAAACCAACTTTTATTTGCACGTGGGAAACATTCTCGAGGTTTGCTTGAGCCTCCTCATTGCGAATATTTCTCACCGCAGACCAGTCCTTGTCATATGATTGTAAAAATAAAACGTGTTTAAGGTTAGGTCACAAAAAGTAGTCGCCGCAAACTACCAGGTACATGTAGTATATCTTGGGTTAATCACAATATAAAGTTGTCATGAATAAAAGTTGGTTTTCAGTAATCGTATCTTAGTAAAAGTCATAAACAATTCTGAGAACCATATTTGAAGTCTTAGATATTGTTTAAAACCCTGTTGCATGGTCTCATCTACTGATAGTAAGAAAACCAAGACAGTGGAGACACACAACAGGATCCCAACAATACATGAGAGACTGAGAGTACAGAAAGGGAAAATCATGAGTATTATTAATATAATTAAGGAAAAGATATTTTGCATGTACATAAGCCCAACATTATTAAGTAATCATAAATGCCTGTACATGCAGTTGAACAAATCATAATTTTACCTGACTGATCTGCCTTCAAAAGTGATGACATGGATTCTTCATAGTTGGTTAAGTGATACAAGGCTACACCCTTCCTGTGGTGGGCTTTAGCATTCACTGGAGAAACAAGAAGAACCTCCTCACAATATTCAACTATTTTGCTGTAGTTTGGCTCTTTCTCCTGAAGCAAACAAGCTGAAGATAGAGAAAAGAAAGATAGAAAGATGATGGTCAAGCACACACTACAATAATTTTATGTGGTTTACATGTATGCAATTATACACTAAGAATAAAGAAAGAAAATTTAGAAGTTATATTGATGCATGAAGCACATGGAGCTCAACATCCCAATTTTTGGGTGTTGATTTTAATCAACTCTCCTATGCAGTTACTCTGGCAAACTGAAAGTGAAACAGTGTTTGGACCTATAAGCACAAATCATTACCGCTGACAAATCTTAGTTCTTGAAAATAATAGAAAAATTCCATCTAATGTATGCTGAAGCATTGTTTTTTAAGGAAACTTATCTATAAACACTTTGAAAATAGTCAGATTTTATATAATACGAACAATTTAGATATTTTTTTAGTCTCATGTATTCCTACGCCAGAGTTTAATATAGTCTAGTTCAACCAAACGCTCGGCTGTCTCCGTAAATCTCCGACAAACAGAGAGGCTCTCTTGCTTGTCAGAGATTAACGGAGACAGCTGAGCATCTGGTTGAATGAGGCTAGAGTTCGATATCAATAGTACTTGGATCAATACAATTTTTAGAATTGTTTCGATTACTAATACATAGTTTGAAATCTATCTTTAAATATTACACAACATGATTCATATGGAGTTTCTCTAAATTCTTGTCAGAAAATTCTTATAAAAATTCATATTATAAAAAAGTGCATAATTAAATACAGACTAGAGACTAATTACCACACAAGATAAGTTGATTTTAAAATAAATGATAATAGATAAAATCAACTCCCGTCAGTACTTCAGTACTTTGTTTTCATTTTCTATCATCTCTGCCATATTCTCTTAAGCTTTATTGACATTCAATTAAAACCACAACTGTTATAAAACTATAATTTTTTAAACTAACTATGGTAAATACAAAATTAATATATATATACATATATTGCAATGTCAAGAGAACTTTTTAGTCAGTTTATCAAAAAATAAGATTGTGCTATTTCAATCAGGGTATGGACAACTGTGATTTTTTAAAAGTCTGTAGTCATTGCAGTGTTTCAATATTAATGTGGAGAATATTAATATGGAGAAGACTTACATAGGCATTGCCTGCTGCCTAATCCTTATATGTAAATGTATATTTGCATAATTAAATATGTTCAAATCAAATCAATATTAATGTGGGACTCACTTTATGTGATGTTCAACGGAGAACAAGCTATATTGAAAAGTGGGAGCTCTTTGAATGCTGTGATGCCATTTAAACTGATAAAGATCCATTTTAGACCATTTATAAAAGGTGGGTGACTGTAGACTTTCGAAGTCTTGGAATACTGTGGTTTCATAAATTTTCGTGGGTATCAATTTTCGTGGATTTTATGAAAACCATAGTTTCAAGGATACGTAATTTCGTGGCCAATGATCCTATCAATACAAAATGTTCGTTGAAATTGAACTTCAATGAACATTTAATTTTGTTGATCAACTTAACAACGAAATCCACGAAAATTGGTATTCAACGAATATTGATGAAACCACAGTATATTAATTTAAGATAAAAGTAAAACATGTTCTGTCAGTTTTCATTCATTAGAAAGATAAAAGAAAAAATATCCCAAAATGAGTGTTGTTTAGGTTGAAGCTAATTTTTTCTCTGAGCCATTAGACATATAATATGACCAGTTCATATGTTAAAGTACTTAAAAAGTCATTAACTCCCTCGGATGCAACACCAGGGCAGTCCATCACAGGTTAATCCTCTAGCATGACCTGGTTCATGTGCCCGATTGCAGTTAGGTGGACTAAGACAATATAGATTGAGTGCCTTGTCTAAGGACACAAGACACAGCATCAAATAACCACAGCAGGACTTGAACCAGCAACCTTGGGGTTACTGACCACCAATGACCACTAAGCCAAATGCTCAACCAGCATTTATCACATTAAAATATTTCTCATATAACTAGAAAAATGCCTCTTTAAGAATAACTTCATCAAGCTATATAACTAATCACTCTATATAGCTTAATCGACATGATCAAGAGATTGTGCTGGACCTGTGATGTATAGACGTATCATACACATTAACATAATTATATTTAAATACCCGCTAAGTTATTATAGCAATCCGTTTTCAATTTGATAAACTTTTCCTCCATGTCTGCTGATAGCTTTTTTGGTTGAATATCTGCTCCTAAGAGAGCACCCATCTTTTCATCCGACCCCACTCCTTTCAGTTGCAAAATTGCCCTGTGATACTTTCCCATTGCCTTTTTCGTGTTTTTAGTCTTAAAGAATTCATTTCCCTCCATTTTGAATCTTTCTGCTGATGCTATCATATCTTCATCTAACGGTTTTTGTACTGCTTTTGCCATGTTGCAACTTTATAAAGTATGTAGGCACCTATTTTGTTTATAAATTACTTTCGGTTGTCGTAATTCATGCCATAAATTTTTTTTTATAAAAATGTTATGAGAATGATTTGATAGAGGCCTATATATTTTATGTCAAATATCTAAAGTTTATTATCATTAATAATGTTAAGAAATAAATGTATCATATAAAATGATAGAAAGTCGACTGACAATACACATTTTACGACATTACTTGTGTCTTTTAAACGCTTGATGCAAAAGAGAAATTCTCTACAAATAATAAGCGTACATTTGATAGAGATCTCGCACATGTCACCGGCTCTACAAAAAATAGAAAGATGGCAGAAGCAATGAGAGCTAATGTTGCTGCTTTATTGAAAGGAATAGACAGGTACTGTAATTAAGACGACTTACTGAATTGTAACTTAGATGTTAGTTCAGAGGAAAGTAAAGAAAGTTTCCTTGTGTGTAGTCATAACACCCAACAACAGTACAATTACACACAGTATGTTTGACAATAATCTGTCAAAATACAATAAGGTTAACATTAAATGAGTACAGCTAGTGTCAGCTACAGTACAGAAAATGCTTGGAGTGTTTTCAGAAATGTTTCTTGCCACAATCTCCTTTATAGCGAGCGCAGCTCGCCGGCGCGCAGCGCCGGCGCGAAGCGAGCTCTACCGGCAAGGCGTGTGTGAATAGAAAATTCGGACTAGTTGCACATTCATTCAACGGATTTTTTTGGCGTCAGTAAATCGGACCAGTAATGCATCGTTTTAATCGTCCCAGTAGTTCCCTGTAATCATGGCAATTTTTATCACTTCACACTCTCACGAGAATCAGCAAGACAAATTTAGACAGTTAAAACAATAACGATTTAAGCGACATACAGTCAATGTTACCTCTAAAGTTCACCTCAGTATACTTTCAATCAAAAATAATCGTGTGACGTCACAAACGTTTACACATTGATCCGATATATTTATTCGGAGTCAGTAAATTTTGACCCACAATTCATAGAACCATTGGTTTCCAACCTCACGTTCCAACATCACGTTCTCACGAGAATCAAAGTAAAACCTTTGAAAAGCTTATAAGATGTGTAATTTTAAGAACATCATGCTTTTTAAGTAAATAAAACAGTATACTTTGCATACTTTTATTTCTCAGGGGAGTTTTAAAGAGTAAGACGACACTTAACCAACGTCAGCTTTGACGTCACAATAAGCACTGATAAGGGGAAATTACTCTAATTGAAGTTATTGTAAATCTGCTGAAATGACCAAAATCCTCTCAAAATCTTGCAAAGGCTAAGATAAAGAACAGCTGACGAATAAGGACATTTCTTCAGATACAGGAAACAGTTGTAAATTGCACTAATTTGGATGAATGCTCACAAATATTTTATTCACTATAATTACTGTAATTTCCTGAAACGTAACATTATACGTAGCAGCGCCTTTTTAAACGGGGTGGGTGGGTGGATGGCAGCCTCATCCAAAAAATCTTTGCAAGCAAAAAGAAAAATAAATCATGAAAATTCTAATCCTTCAGCTCTTTAGCAGTACAATGGTTTCTTTATTTTCACTTCCATTTATTACATGCGGGGGGGGGGGGGGGGACAACACTATGTTCTTTTAACATGATAAGCAAATATTTTTAAGCGTAAATTAAAAATAAAATTAAACATTAATTATTTTTTTTAAGTGGAGGGGCAAATCCATGGTAAGTCGATTTTCTATGTATAAATTGACAAAAATGAAAAAAATTTTAGCATGGGGGGAGCTCTATGATGAGTCAAGTTTTATATGTAAGTTTAAGAAAAAATGTCTACTGCAAAAAAAAAAGGGGGAAATCAATCAATCAATCATAATCACAATCACTTTAAAAGAGGAGATGCAGTGCAATGAATATTTATATATTAAAATCTTTATTATTTAACAACATTGTATCTGAGATTAAACTATTGTTCTACATATAAATAAATAAATTATAACAAATCTTATAAACTATGAATAATGAAAATTTACTGAAAAATAGGTATGTTTTATTTTTTGGCATTCAAATTTCACGTTGTTAATTTTATTTTATTAAATTTATTATAATTCATTGTTTGATCACATGCTGTGCTCGCCCCAACGGTCGCACCGTAAAACATATTATTTAAAGTTTAATGTAAAGTTTAATGCAGGCAGGTGACGTGATATTAAAGATGTTAAAGAGTGTAAAGTCTTTCCCAAGATATAATTTTTAATAAAAATACACATACCTGTGAAAGAAATGCAATTGAAATTGATGAAAGGGAAAATATCCAAAATAATCTTATTCACGCATTATATTTTTCACTCGAAAAAAGTCACAGGGGGCGAAAACTGATTTATTGCAGAGATTTATAACGGGGAATGTTGACATCTTTTCTCCTTTAGGAAGTCACTCAGAATACCTCACACAATTTTTCAACATTATCATCCGGGTCAGTTGCAATACAAAATCCTTGTAGACATCACATTTTTAGCTGTGTATTGAAACCTGGTAGGCTAGAGGTTTTATAGGAGAACTCTTGGGAATTTTTCATACTTTTGAATGAACATGGTTTGAACCCTGAGGTATTTACAAATTTTGAGTAGTTCAGAAATATGTTAATTTAGTTTGAAGTGCAAAATTCGTGTTTGGTCCATATCTTTCTTATGTAGAGACATTGGAAGTTCTTACTTCACACAACGATTGCTTATGACCTGAGGGTGTGTCATGACCTTGACCCAAGGTCATAATAGGGCAAGTTCAAGTCATTGTAAAGATGCTTAATTCTTATATGTGTCATGTCTTGCATGAATGGAAATGATTAAAAGGTGAAATTTGACACAAGGCTTGCTTGTATAAGGCGAAATTAAATTAATTGCACATTCTTATCTCCAACGCGCCCACTGAAAATGGCCTGTCCCAATGCATTTTATCTTTTATTTTGGAAAAAAAAAATTCTGTGGATTTTTTTTTTCAATTTCCATATCTTTCTTATGGAGAGACATTGGAAGTTCTTACTTCACACAAAGATTGTTTATGACCTGAGGGTGTGTCATGACCTTGACCCAAGGTCATAATAGGGCAAGTTCAAAGTCATTGTTTAAAAGATGCTTAATTCTTATATGTGTCATGTCTTGCATGAATGGAAATGATTAAAAGGTGAAATTTGACACAAGGCTTGCTTGTATAAGTCGAAATTAAATTAATTGTAACATTCTTATCTCCGCCGCGCCCACTGAGAATGACCCGTCCTGATGCATTTTATCTTTTTTGGGAAAAAAAAAATTATGTGGGAAAAAAAAATTTCAGTAAAAAAATTGGGCTCGGTTTACCAAAAATTCAAAACATTTAATAGCTGCTTGACATGTGGATTATCGTTTGATTCCAGTCATGTTTGTTATCATAAGGATACAAATGGGGTATCAATTATGAGCTAGGTTGCTCACAGTATCTCTAGTTTGTGTTTGTGTTTGACAATGTTTGTGTCAATTTTTGTGCTCAGGCGTTACACACACAGAAAAAAAGCTTTAATCAAATGCATCCATGATCTCTCAAATATCTGAATACCAGTGTATGTACATATATTCAGGTGTGATTTTCGCAACTTGTTATCGATTGTTACAGGTACAACCCAGAAAACCTAGGAACATTGGAGAAGTATATACACATGCAAGCACAAGAAGGAACCTATGACTTGGAGGCCAATCTTGCAGTGCTTAAATTGTAAGTATAGGCTGAGGTATCAACTGAAAGTAAATAACAGGAATTATATTTGTTTTTCAATTAACCATTATTGCATTATTGTTTTTTCCCTTCATAAAATCTGGTGCAATTAGATAAAGTTTAGTAATTTTGTTTTTAATTTTTACTTGAGAATACAATTTAGTATGGCCATTATAGTGATAACAATAAAGGAAATTTGTAAACCAGTACATATATTACAAATCCTGACATTTGTTGAAAACATGTTCTCTCCTCCTTTCCAGATACCAGTTCAATCCCATGCACTACCAGACTACAGTTGCATGCCAGATTCTACTCAAGGCCCTCACAAATATGCCACATACTGACTTTACATTGTGCAAATGTTTAATTGATGCAGTCAGAGTAAGTACCTTTTCTTAAGATATATGTGCCTCTATGTAAATATTGTACCTGTAATATTTGTCATTTGCAGACTTCACATTATATGTTAACACGTCACATGTATTGATAATTTTTTTTTAGATAACTGAAGTTTTCTTAATCCCAAATTGAATAATTATTGTTGATTACTGTGTGGGAGTGTGTTTTTGGAATACATGTACATCTGTTTTATTACAAATGTATCTTGCAGCATGACGAAGAACCCACAGCACAGGTCATGAATCTAGCTCATCTGTTGGAAACCTGCCAGTTTAGAGAATTCTGGGTAAATAAAATACTGCTTTTACTTTTCTTCAGCTTATTACAGTCACATTGCTTTGTGATTTTGCTCTGAATGAAATATTTTTTGACAACACTTTCATTTGCAATTATGTTTGTGAATAAGTTGATTCATGAGTTGCATGTACATGTGTATTTTCATTTTCCCCACTTTGATTTAATCTAGGGAGCCCTGAGAACCAACCCTGACCTGACTGCCAACATAAGGGGGTTTGATGATTCCATAAGAAAATGTAAGCATGAGATACCTGGGCTGCGTTCAAGATCGTAGCTGCTAGCCTAGCCACTAGGTCGTAGATATCTAGGTCTATTGAACGGACCGCTAGGTTAGCCGCTAGGTCTCAGATTTGAAGTTGGAAATATTCAACTGAAGACTTATTACATTTACATAATTTGTTAATTTCAAGCGGAAATATATATGTTAAGATTCATTATAACTTAAAGGATGAATAAAATATCACTATATAAATAGATTTCGTGTTTGTTACAAAGTGGAAACTAAGGTGGCCATCTTGAATTCGATGCTTAGCATAAAATATTTAGGCTACGAATATCTACCTAGCGGCTAGGTTAGCATACCGTTCAACAACGTAGCCGCTACATAGCCCTACCTAGCCGCTACGATCTTGAACGCAGCCCTGCATACCAATCTATAAAGTTGGTTATGTACATGTATGTTTGCTAAATTTCCATTACTGATAATTGTCATAATCCAATTTTAAGGTATCTATGCAAACTTAATGTTTTAAATAACTTTCAAGAAAAATTATCCTGTTCTAGATATTTGATTCTAGTACATGTATTTAGTTCTAGTAATTGTTTGCATACAGTTTAAATACGGAAAAGCCAGTTAAATGCCAATACAGTAAAACTTGTTTAGTATGAACACGGATATAGCAAATTTTCGGATATAGCTAACTTTTTTGGAATCCTCGGTAAAAATCTTAACAAATCTTTGCAAAATTTTACGGTTATAATGAATTCAAATATTCCGAATTTACGGATATAGCAAACTGATTTTGAGTCCCGTAGAGATGAAATATAACGAAATATAACACCTTTATAACAAATTTTTTTTACAGTTTAAAAAAGTATGCACTACCAATTAATTAAATAGTTTGAATGAATTTTTTTTCATATAATTTTTTCAATTCACAATCCGATTATTAAAGGTATCAAAGTAATGAATTTTTATTTTAAGCCTCAATTAGCGAAATTTATAGTCTGGTGAAAGAAAACATGTATATTGTGAATTCGCTATAGATATTATTACGAATACTATATACGGATATAACGAATTACGGATATAACGAAGTAATTCCATTGGACCCTAGGACTTCGCTATAACCGAGTTTTACTGTATCTTGTTGACATATAAAATATGATGTGTTTTGAATTTTCAGTTGTGTGTCATGTGATAGCAGCAACATACCAGACAATACCTTCAGATCTGTTGAAAGAGCTTCTAGGAGATATTCCAGGTACAAACACGCATGCATATTTGCTGCATCAAATGGCAATGATGTTAGACAATTACATTGTATAAAATCATGTTACAAACTTGCTAGCCAAAAAGGTGATGCTCCTTTCCTTTTGAAAAGTGGAAAGAGTTCTGTAAAGTGTCAGCCTTGATATAGACTGTAATCCTATATTACTTGATGTGTGGTTTTGATGTTTGTAGAAGATCAGGTCCAGCAGTGGATTAACAAATATGGCTGGAAACTCCAGGAAGATGGGAATGTGTTCATTGTCAATCAGGAGGAGAACATCAAAACGAAAAACATCACAGAGACCATTACATTTGAAAGTGAGTGTGTTACAAAGCCATTCATTAGCCGTAGGAAACTACTGATATAAAATTTGATTTCTATAATTCTAATGTGACACTTCTGCTTAATATCATTATGCGATGATGAAAAAATCAAGATTATCAGTTATCTTGGTTGAATGTCTCTTGTGAACAGATTTGAATTCAAATTTTAAAAAAAATCAATTTAATTGATGAAATACATCTGTAGTCCTTTGCAAATTGATATCTTATTATAATTAACAAGAATAAAAAAAAAGTGACTTTTCTATTCTTGTAGGTGTTGCAGGCATCATGGCCCATTGTCGATGATCAGAGATTGAGACTTTTTATTTAAAACTGTCACTGTCATTAACCTCCTGTTTATACTTGTACATGTACAGTGTACATGCATGTGCAATGTAAACATTATATTTAAAAAACATGGAATATCATACCTAAAGTTTTCAATTTTATTTGCTTTGTATTTATGATACATGTACTGGTTCATGTAAATGATACTTGGTGGTATAGAAAACATGCTAGAACATCTTTTATTTTTTCAATCAGTACATGAGCACACAATATCTGAACTCGGTGTTGTGGGATGTCTGAAAAGTGGTAGCACATCCAGAAATTATGACAACATATTTTTACCTAAACGTGACCTGATCTTGATAAAAAGAAATCAAATCTTAGATCTTGTATTTCATCTTTCAATAAATAAACAGTAACACACAGACAACATCAGTGGAAAACAGTATATACATGTATAATGTACTGACATTGTCCAAGTCATAAAAGATGCTTAAAAAAATTAGTTTTTGCAAATTGCATGGTCCAACTCGATGGGTTCCGGGTACATAATTCAATACAAAAACATTTCCACTGTACAACATGACTAGCATGGCTGTCTTTTTTAACTGTACGCCAATATAACTGTTAAATATCCAAGTTCTCATCCAACTTCTTTGGGGACAAACCATTTTCAAAAAGTGTTATTAGATCTTTTCAACAGCATGTTCATGGGCTGAGGTTTCGTTGGGCCAAGGCGTCTGGCATTCTTTTCCCGCAGACTTGCTGTGGCAGTTTGTCAGTTGTGAGTAACCGATTACACTAACCATACAGTCATGAGCCTTTGGAGAGGTCCTTCAACTTTTTCTTCAGAGATAAAAACTGTTCCTTTTCCTCAGGGGATAGTGTCATCATCACTTGTTCAGGAAATGCGGTATCTGGAAAAAAGACATTTTTAAAATTCTGCAATGCAATAGTATAAATACATGTATTTGTTCAGTATGAGAACTCATTTTCTCAATACTTTGTATTGCAAGTTTTTCCATATACTGCAGTAAAATAAATTAAGCTGTCCAAGAAGGAGCAAGCTTTATGCCAAGCCTGAGCTTTAGAATAAAATTTGGGACAAACACAGAGTTGTTTCAAAATACCATCTGACAGATTGCCCAGTGGATACTCCGATAGTGATTACTGTTTGGGGTTTTCAATACAATACATTAATTAATTGACATGTATTTTTAAGGGAGAGTTATTACCCTCCTTTTTAAAAAAATTAAATACAGATAAGCCTTGTGAGCCAGGGCTAGTTGTTTGGTTTTAAAGAGTTTAAAACTTACTTTCTATTTTGTATAAAGACATATAAGTTTGGTGAGTTTTCCTTACTATTTGGGTCCATTAGGAGACAGCAGACAGCCTTGTGGAAACTGAGCTGGGAGGAACAGTTGTACGTGGATGAGAAGTGATACTGAGGCCACCAGGACGTCCGAAAGGTCATACACCCCTTCATCACATTGACCCTGAAATTAGACAAATTTCTTGAAAACTTGATTTCTTCACAAGGTATTAAGTAGATGAAAATAAAAAGATTCTACAAACATTGAGCAGACATTACCTTTGAACCTTGAACTTTGACTACTGGTACATGTACTAGTATCAGTAGTACCGTATGTGAACCTAAAATCAGTAGTAATTGACTACTTTTAATGTTGCCTGCATACCGGTAACTGTAAGGTTTTTATCAGGCAGTAAATGGGTTCTTAAAATCTTAGGCAGACCCCTGACTTTTAGCCTTTTAGCCTCAAAATCAAGAAAGATCTACTTCTGGACATCTTTATATCAAGTTAGACCTTTGACCTTTTGACCACAAAATCAACAGAGGTCGTTATACTCATTGAGAGGTACTTCCCTGGCACTTCTCTTTAATCATGATTTATTACTTTTTATTTTTACATAAATGTCATTATTCTCATAAACAATAATTACCCTTTGACTTCTGAGATAAGTAACTCAGACATCAGCTTCCAGGGTCGTAGTTCAAATTGCCACATTCCATCATCCAACAAAGCAAACAAGAAAGGAATGGCATTTTGACCTTCATTCTCTACAAATAAATCATTAATGTCAGGATATTTATACATTCATGATAAACAATTTGAATAAAATCACTGTTAATTACATGAAAATTCACATGGATATACACTGTCCATATATATATACAACGATCAGGCATTGTTTAAGTAGACAGGTGTACTTTTTAATCATATTAAAAAATATGTTCTCACCTTGAATCAATAATTCACACAGCTCAATAACTAATGGGTCTGAGGGAACATGTTTTGCCAAGCCCTGAAATAAAGCAAAACTTAAATAAATTTATCTATTATATCTAAGCATAGAATGCTTATTTTTGGATGTCGTAGGTCCTATGACACACCAGACGGTGCAGACAAATTGAATTCAGTGCGTTAGGAGTAATCGTAATCAGCTGTAACTGATACTGTAGATTCCTAATTAAACATGAGAAGGAACCCTCATGAATTTTAAAATCTCACTTATATTTTTCAGACAGTTTGATAACAAAAAATTGGTGATCGCGATTTGATATTCCCGCAATTTGATATTTAACTGCGGAATCGAGGAATTAAGTATTAGCGTAAAATAAGGAATTTACAGTAACAGGTTGCTGAATTATCATGAGTAATCGGTAATTATCAATTTTTCTGATTACAAGGTAATTGTAATTTAATTGTTTAGCAATAACTTATTATACATGTACATGTAATGCCAAATGATACCTTCAAAAGGTCAATTCTAGCAGACTTCTGCCATTCCTGACGAACTGCAAATGAATATAAAAACTTGTGGGCATTTGGATTGTCCTCATTTTTGTCTTTGTAGGATCGTAAAAGGGCCTCTGCTTCCTCCAGTTTGTCATAATGCTCCAGTATCTGACTCAACAAAAACAAAGAAATCAATGCCCTTTGTTCCAGAACTACAATGTAAAGACTACCACTAAAAACGTATACCTCTTATAATATAATAATTTGGTAAGTGTGCAAAATTTTAGATAGCTTTTCGATAAATATGGCAAATGTTTTAAAAAAGCAACTTCGATATCCCAGAATAAGACACTTTTTGGAAAAGATGTTTCTTTTTTGAAAATTAAATTCATAGGATATTGCAATTGCATTATATCATTATATACACTGAACTCAAATCCTCTTTTGTACAATATTAATAAATATAATAAAAGTACCTCTAGGTGCTTGGTTATAAATATATCCCAAACTCCTGGAACATCTTTCAAAACCTCAAAGTTATTCAGAGCTTTGTCTGCACAGGCCAGCATTAACTGCTCAAAGTTCTCACTGGTCTCAGTATCTAACTGCTTCCCTTCAAAGAGAATATGAGAAATCTTAAGGTATTCAATGTATAATGAAGGGATATTGAACAACTTTGAATCATTTTAAACTAGTATAAATATGTATTGCTAGATAACTATGAAAGTGAAATGAACCAAATTCACATGACAGACAACATATAAGGAGCTGGTCATTTCGCACTTTAAAATTTTTTAAAGAGTTATCTCCCCTTGATGAAAAAAATAAAAAAAAAATTCGACAAAATATCTGCGGTAAATGATTCATTTTATTTCATATTTAAATAAAGAGAAAGTTTATGCATGTATTAACCAAAAGAGTTTTAGGAATTTTAAGTGACTTTTAACAATATTTTAATAAAGCATACATTGCCTATAGACTTCAAGGCAAAATTCAAGGTGTAATTAGTTGGACCATAATCAAAATTTTGAAAATCCCTTCGGTGGAGTATTTTAATTTGATAACACCTTCAAAATGATATCATGATTCAGAATATTGGACCATTCATTTATAAGGTACAAAATGTGGTCGTTATACATCAAATACCTTAAATAATTAAGAAAGAAAAACAAAGAACAAATTACATTCAATTGAAAAATGAAGGGAGAGAGATACAAGGGCAAGGCCATTCAGGGGGACCAACCCTATTTTTCACTAACTTTAACATCACTAAGTGATTTTAAAACGGTTGTATTTTTCAGGGTGGCAGGTGTGCCCCCCCCCCCCCCCTCCCAGGATATGTGCATGTACCAGTACTTTTACCTAAGTCCTGGAATTTTTTATGTCTGCTTTTGGCCAATATCCACTCCACATAGTACACGAGTCCTTGATACGCCTTACACAGGACGTCAACATTCTTTGTCTGCTCTGTAACAGCATGGCTCTTCTTTGAAATTGCCTTTGAAAACAAAAAAAAATCCAATGGGTCACATCACTTATTAGCAAAATAATTTAATCTGATGGAAGTATATCTATTGCTAACTTTTGATACACGTAACTTTATTTACCGGTAATTACGTTATTTATGGCATGACTTATCCTAACCCGAAAATTAGCAAATTATTTATCTCAACATCATTCAAGTAAATTCTTTATGTAACAGGTGGTAAAAAGTCAAGTCTTTGTGAGTACCATGCCAGCGCTCTTACCACTGAGCTATTGAGACCCGATATATTGACTGCCATTCATAGACTTGTTAACCTGATGACATTTACATGCTCCTTCAAATAAGTTTTATTCCTGAGTTTTTAATTATAAATAACTCACTCCACTTAAAAGGAAAATCATATTTTGTTACAATTTTTTTCTACGTATTTGAAATTTTTTAAAAAATTGGCAAAATGGTTTTGGAGAATTCAAAAATTAAAAAAACTTTACAGACTTATAGACACAGTAAATGATGAAAAAAAAAGTGAAAAAAGTTTTGTGAACGAATACAAAGTTTTCCAATAAAATTATCCACAAATTCTTATTCTTATCCTTTATATAACGCTTTTTATGACATCACAGGAAAAAAGGACACTCCATAGAAAATCGTGTATAGTAATACCAGTATATGTAAGTGTGTAATCTCTCACATAACTAAATCAAATATGTTCATACATGTACGGTGAAAACATGCTTGGCTTCATTGATGTCCCCTTGGTGTAGGACGAACAACAGATATTCTAGAAGAATTTCTTTAGCATTCACCTCATACAAGGATTTCAGCTGACTGTAAAAAAATTACATACCGGTATATATATTTAATATTATGAAACATGTACATGTAAATCCAGCAAAAAAATGTTTATATGCCTTTTGGCTGCAAATACTGGTACACTGTATGTAGTTTCACTGCCAATGGAAATAATATAAAAACAACAGATAAAATTTCAATAATAAAATCCATTTCATAATCACACTGCAAAATTGAGTTCAAAAATTAAATATTTGGCTTCATTAAAGTTAATACTGACTGCCATGTGTAATTCAAATATTTTGCTTCATCTCACTTCTTAAAAGTTTTGCAGTTTTGAAATCTGCTTCAATAAAGATATCGCCTATCATTCTACATAAAAAAGTTTTAAATTAGCCCATGGGCAGAGAGGCTAAAAGGTAAAAAGTAAAGTTCCTGCAAACATCTGACAAAGTATCGGTATGTGTAAATGTACTTACTTTACAAGTTGAAAGAAGAATGGTTTATATCTGTCAGGGTTGTGGTATGCTACTTCTAATACACCCTAGAATAAAATCATATACAAGTATGATAGCCAGCCATAAGAAGTTTTTTTTTCTAAGCTTGAATGAAAGTCAATAATGTACATGTATATGCATTTCATTGAAAGTATTTTACATTATATATCATTGTAAACCAAATACGTGAGTGAGATGAAAATCAGCAAGGCATGCAAGCAACCTCACTTCATGCATGCATTTAACAGGCATGTATACAAAACACAATTCTTTTAATAAATTGAATAAACGCTTGCTTGTGAAAATTGTTGCAGATAAATTCTAAGCATAGCTCTTTCCCGTAAATAAAAGGCACAAACAGTACTTGGTTAATAACAGCACACCTGTGAGCCTGATGTTAAACTCATGCAAACAACTTTTGGTAACTATACCTTCCAGATGACGTCTATGTGCTTCTGAGGTTCGTCGGTCAGCAGACTGAGGAGAGTGACGGTAGGGACGTCCTTCCTGGTCAGGAAACAGAACCTCAACAGTCGTAATATATTAGGCACCAGCATGTTGTAATGATCAGTTTTGAAGTTGGTCTTAAAAGGATCATCTATAATTTCAAATGTATAAATTATTAACATTACTAAATTGGTATTTATCGTATTCTATCTCATGTGATTCTTCATTTATGAATCAGACACTTTTATTTAGTTATTGGCTTCATTTTCAAACATCTAAACCACAAAGTTTTGCTGTTTTATAAGTGAATTGAAAGTGATAAATATTCATGATAAACATGCAAAAAAAAGTGTAATGATCAGCTTCATACAGCATGGGTTTAGAATGATGAATAAATAATTGATTCAACATACAAAAATTATGAGTTGAACATATAAAAATGTCCACATGCCTACAACAAGACTATCTTCTAGTACATCAAACCACTTGATGATAGGAGGCAGTGAAGAATATTTCCTGGAAAACTGCTTGGATCCTTTGTCTTGCAGAAGCGTACATATGTCCTCTAAATCTTGACATTGTTCTGGAGTAGTCTGTGTTCATACGGAAATAAATGAATTGAATGTCAGGTTTAAAGATTTATAACAATCATATTATAACAATCATTTTTCATAGTTATAATTTTTACACAACTTTATCAGGTTTTATCTGTTAAACTATAAAATAATAAAATACAGTGAATTGCGTACATATCTGCTATACATAAATGTAATTATGTTTAAGTCTTACATATTTCTCCATGCCTGGTTTTCACCGAGTAAACTCGAAAAATTGAACAGGTGCTTTTTGTTTTTACTTTCGGCACACCTCTAGTGCTTATACCCAAATGAGACATAATCTCCGAGAGTTTCGAAAGTTTTTATGTTAATTTGTACATAAACGTTGATTCGGGAGACGACTTTGAACAAATTTAGAATCTATAAGAATGTATTCATTTTTCCACATGAGTCTATATCTATTGCTTAATTCTAAAGAAACAATACAATTGCTATTAACTGCTACGCGCATTTTTCGGCATTTTAATCAATCTTTGAGCGACTTGACCATTATTTTTCGTAGTCATTATAGCGTTTGAAACGGCAAAATCTCAACATGACGAAACGATGATTTCGTTATACATTGACGGAATACAATATTGACACCTCAGCAAATAGACTGGTAAGTACAGCCGGTATATTTGTTTATCTATTGTTTTTGTGTGTTGCGGTTTTAATCAGATTAATGCAATATGATTAAGTTTTTTTTTAACTGTCATATATTTTAGAAGTTTAAAAGCGTGTACTGAAATGACATTAACTAAAGTGAAATCATATGGACGCTTTTTGATTTTTCCTTCCATATGGATGAACGGAGAGATGTCCTGGGGCTATTACAATATCATGTTTTTACATGTTGTCATTCTTTTAAAACTAAATTTCTAATTGGTTTTAAACAAGTATAATCATAAATATAACAAAGTTCTATTAAAATTTCAATTTTTTCATTGTTTTTGTTTATAGAATGCTGAAAATGCCTGAAATATGTACCATTATCCATTACCTTATATCACTTTGTTTAGTTACATTCAAATGTCAATGAATACATTTGTAAAATGTCAGCATCTCATTAAATTGTAAGAAAAAACCCACTGCATTTGGCAAAGCCAGTGTTACTGAAAATATCAAAATATTTAAGAACGGTCAACCATAGTCATAAATGAAATATTAATACATGTAAATGACTTCATACAGTATCTGTAAATTGCCATATCTTAATTTCAGATATCATGATGTGGACATTTGTAGCAGTTATAACCCTATGCTTCTGTGTGCAAATTTCAACACAACATGGGGCATACCCACCCGGGGTGCCTCCTCCAAATAATGCTCATGGTCATGCCCCTCCAGTCGGCCACCAGGGCGGTCAGCAATTCCAAGGACAACAGCACCAACAATTCCAGGGCCAACAACAGCAGCAGTTTCAGGGACAGCAGCAACAACAATTTCAACAGGGACAACAAAATCAACAATTTCAACAGGGTCAGCAGCAACAACAACAGAATTTACAATACCAACAAGGGCAACATGGCCAGCAGGAACAAGGTAGTGTTATGTGTTTCTATAGCAACAGATCAATATAAAACAGTATATGCAGAAACATATTTTTTTAAATACCACATAATAAAAGCGTGTGGTTGTACTATAAAAAGAATATAAATTAGATGTTGAATTTCAATATTTTTTTTTTTAATACAAATTCATTAATATATAAATTATTTTTATGAAGAGATTGACTAAATTGTTTGATTTAACATGAATTGATTTGGTTTTCCTTAAAATATGATTTTTGCATTTTTTTTCAAAGCACAATTCAACCAAGGTAACACTCAGCAGTTCCAGCAACCAGGGGGTCATCATCAGGCAGCCCATGGAGGGTTTGGTCATGAAAGTGCCCATGACGCAAGGTATAAATAAATTTTCTGTAGTATTGTTTTATACATCTAAGGCATCATACATGTTTCAATACCTCAATAGTTCTATCATAAAAGTGTGTTTTCTTTATTGCCTTTTAAAATTAAATCTAATTCAGGATAATGTAAGAACTATATAAAACACTGACTACTAAATTACTTTCATTTTTTCAAGTTTGGAGCATGTAGATGAATAAAACGGGTTTATTAAAAACTTATTGAAATCTTACATCCCATTCAATATTTGCCATATTTTTCCTTTTTCTGTTATAGTCACATAAAAGAGCATTTGAAGGATGTTGTAGACAAACCCAAAGAGGAAATGAGTGAGGAGGAATTAGAATTTCACTATTTCAAATTACATGATTATGATAAAAACAACAAGTTGGATGGAGTAGAAATCGTAAAAGCTATTACACATTTTCATGGTGAGTAAAATTTTGAATGTATTGTAGAAAATAGAAACTAATATTTAAATAGCACATTTATTTTTTATTAAGATGTAGGTTGTTTCATAATTGCAGAAAATATCTTTTTAAAAAGTTGAATTCAAATAGGTGGGCATACAATAAATCATTTCTTTAAATATCTAAGACTTATAACCATTGATTTTTTAAGATAATGTGCCTGATTCTTATTTTTTCCGGTCAAATAGAAGTAAACTGGTGAAAAAAGAATAAAGTCATTACAGCTTCATGACTTTATCTAACTGTTTATTAGATAACTGTAGCACAAATCCTCTCATTTTGCACTACACCTTACGAGGACTTGATGGCTGGGGCCATTTAAAGGCTATATGAATCTCCCAAGGAAGATGATATCTTTATTAAGATATAGGAAAAGTTCAAATTTTAAGCTAAAAAATGTGTAATTTAAGTTTACAAAATAAAAGTTTATATCTTAAAACATAATTTCTAAAATAAAATATGTAGATCTGATGATTGATTTTTTGACAACCCCACCTGTTTAATCAGTATCTACCCGGTACAAAGGAACTTTTCAGTTGATGATAAATGTAGTTGTTTTAAAAATGGAATATGGTGTGAGACAAAGAAATGCATTTGTAATATTAATAATATCTGTTTGTAGTGATACCAACAAGAGGTAATGGTCGAGATTTTATGTATGCAGATGTCAAAATGCCATGTTTTCTCTATATATACACATTCTTTTCTTTTAAAAAACTAATATGGCTCAAGAATAAACTCTGAGTCTTCTCATCTTTTTGAGGTACTTGAGACTTTTTCTGGTAAAACTTCACTTTGAGTTGTGATTTTTTTTACAACACTTCTATCTAATTGATGCACTGGTAAAAGTTAAAAATTTGATTACCTATTTACTTTATATACTGCATAAATCAAATTCTTTTACAGTTGAATTTAAATTTTGTATATGGATTCAGATAAGTTTTGATGACTTATAGATATCTGTCTGACACAAAAACAAGACATTTTTTACACAAGTTTAAATAGTGATGATATTTTCTCTTCAAATTTGTGTGAATCTAAATTAATCCCCAAAAGTATATTTTTGTTGTATGTAGATATGTCAGAATCACACGAAAATTCACAAGAAAACATTCACCCTGCCTTACGGAAATGTAGGTTTGTTTTTCTCGAGAATTTTGGACCCCTTTTTACCCTTCCACACTGGTTTTGAATGGTTGAAAATCAAATTTCTATTTTTTTAATAATACACCTTTTGACACCAATGACTGTTTTCTTTTCCCCTGAATTTTACCTTTTATGAGCCTCGATCTCTTTTAACTTCCTCTCTGGTACCCCGTACTTGGTTCTTTGTTACCATTAATCATTCTACGTGTACATGTATTAGGATAAAACTCCACCATGTACATTTGTACAAAACTACCATTTCCCGATGTTTATAATATCCTTAAACTTTAAACTGTGAACTTTAATTTTTTTCTTCTTCACAATTACACGGATTTTTATTTTTGATCAAACACAGAATGGACATTGATGTTTAAAATCATAAGAAGTTAAAGAATCATCCAACTTAACATTTTTACAAATTTGTTGTCATGATCTTCAATAAAGATAGACAAATGTTTATCATTTATAGAAATTATTCAAGTTCAGACCCATTTTCAAATTCCCATCCTATTATACATGTACTATAATTTCAAAATGCAAATTTGCTATAATTACAGATATCTTTTTATTCCTTGAATTATTATGAATAATATCTACATACTCAGTGACTTGTTCTTGAAGTATACCAGTGACAGTTTGCATATTTATACTTTTAATGGGGCGATTAGGTATCGATTGTAATTCCAAAATTAATGTACAATATATAAATGAATACCTATACTTATATTTATAGTAATTTTCTTTCTGTATGGGTTTTTCATTTTATTTTCAACATAATAAATCATAATTGTTCATCACTGGCCTGACATTCCAAAGCAGCTGTTCAATTTATGTAATAGAAATATATCCTAGTTACAAAGATAACTCTGACAAGATTAAATCTTTCATTAATATAATTTGAATAACAATATGATACATATTATGTTGTATATTTCAGTGTTGACAAAACAATGAATAAAAATGGTTAATCATATTAATCAGATCTACTCTCTTACTTGGTGATGCAATGAACTTTATAACTATTGTGTGCATGCAAAGATAAAAATGTCTAAATTTAAAAAGGCCAAAATAAATTATTATTTGTTTGGAATTGCCTCCCTCCTCACTGAAATACCCATCTTTGCTAGCCAAGGGTTTTCGTTCCACTCCACTCCCCATATTTATGGGGAGCGTAGTGGACCGAAAACTCTTGGCTAGCAAAGATGTGAAATACCCCCCCGCTGATAAAATTTTATTAGCAAAAAATAAAGATCTTTTTTTATGTTGAGTATTTTAATTTTTTTTAACCAATTTTTGATTAGTTAAACTTTAAGTTTGAAAAATGAAAAAAAAAATCATCCCTTCCTCCTGGGTCAAGAAATCTCCAGGCAGTAATTCCATGCAAACAAACATACCAGTATTTTTTTAAAGTATGGCCTAACTTGCATTTGGAAGGAAGTTGTGTGTCAGTGCGAGGTGAATGAAATGAATAGATTTTGATTTAGCAGATTTCACAGGTGACAGTTTCTCTGTACAGTCCTACTAGTTTTAAAACAATTCCTAATAAATGTATAACCAGTAATAATTTATATTCATAAATTGTCTTTTGATGTTTTCATGTTTGGTTGCTTTTTGGTTACATAGTGGTAAAATGGTTGTTTCTGGTTTTTGCAGCTGATGAGGGTCATGAAGAAACAGATCAACAACGTCAGGAGAGAAAAGTTTTCTCTGATGATGAACTCAGCAACATTGTTGACCTAGTTCTGCAAGAAGATGACCTAGATAAAGACGGATACATTGAGTATGTAGAATTTGTTACAGCACAGCGTAAGGCCCGCGAGCAGGCACAGAATGAGAAACCTCAGCAGTAAGCAACAAAACAAAGCCGCAGCTCTAGAAAATGTGTCGGAAAGTCTCGGGATGTCTTATTTGATAGTATCTTAATCTAGTCGATATTTATGAGGAGGATTCACTTAACGTTTTTATGTCTGCTTTTCTTTGTTTATCTCTTGTGTAAAGAATATATCATTTGTTGATTTTTGGTAAATTTATATTCCAGGATGACAAAATATTGTAACTTTTTCTTTTGGCTCAAAATGATTGAAATTATTTTATGATTGACTACCATTGTATTATTTGAATCAATTGGTATTTTTTCAATGCATGCACCACTTTGAAAAATCAAAGTTTAGACATGAAGACCTAGCAATCTCTATGTATTTTCTCATGATGTTTAAATTAATCATTTTATAGCATAGTTTTAAAAAATGAATTTTATAATAATATGCTGAGACATTACAGAGGTATGAATTTGCAAAATTTATGTGTCAAAACATGCAAATTTTTTTTTTCTTGGACAAAAAAAAAGAAAAGAAAAAAATATGACAAGATTTCATTAACAAGCACATAACAAATGAAATAAGTCTATACTGTTCTTCTAAGATTTCTCTGATGGTGCTCCATATTTATCTTGTTGTTTTTTTAATGGGTTGTCTTACCCTGTTGTAATCTCTTTACTTTATTTTGTCTGTTGATGTTGCTATCATTGTATAGTTTTTATTACAACATGTACAACACTTGTTATTACCTACCGTATGTGTCAGAAAAGGGTTTAATTGTGTTCATTTTAAAAATCCCATAGAAAGGGCATTTTGGGTTTTTCTAAAAGAGAATGAAAACAAGTTTCTTAATTTCAACAAACCTGATAAAATTTTGGTTGTACATGCATGTAATGTTTTCATGTTGACATAACGGTAATTGTTCTTTATTTTTAAGATGCTTGTACACAACATTTTTTTTTAATATAGTCTAATATTATTAATTATTATACCCTTTTTTTAAACAATTAGCATATTGTTATTAACATTGTACCAGGTACATGTATTTTTTGGAACCCCCCCCCCCCCCTGAAAATAACCTTTATATTTTGCTGATTCATGCAGAGTTGCTTTCCTTTGTTTATGAACTTGCATATTTTTTGAACGGTAATCCTATAACACAATCAGAACTGCAATTTTGCTTTAAAATAATCATCTACCATACATTTACATACTTGGTAGTTCTCACTGGTGATTAGTTTTAATGTAGATTTTTATTATTATATTTAGGAATAGCTTTAAAAGTTATTTCATAAATTTTTATTATCACTACCTAAACATTCCTGATATGGTATTCTTATTTTTAATTTTTAAAACTTGAGAGATTTTGAAAAAATTTTATTTACCAGTTATGTATGTAGGTTATATACATTTTTAAATAGTAATTAAAAAATGAGTTTAAATTTGCCATAAGTTGCCACCAAATTTTTCTTTTCATATTAATTTTTTTTTATATGTTTGTGAATATCTGTACATGTGTATTTGTGTGTGTATGTGTTTGTTTTACTTTGCTCATCTTTTATATATTTTAAAACACTATATCATATATTGGAGAGAATATATATATAAATGTGAAATCCATATTTCTTCAATGCTTTATAGTAAGTGATCATCTTTGACAATGTTTTGTCCTTTAGTGACAAGTTTACACATGTATTTCTGTAGTGGCTGTGTGTATGTGTTTGAAATTGATGCATTTTTAAGTGAAATTTACATAACTTCATGACCATGTGTTTCAAAGTCAGTTCAGTAGTACTGGTTTTGCATAGTGTTCAAATGAAATAAATATTTATGGGTAATATCGTGTTTGATTGTATGATGAAATCTAATAATAGAAAAAAAATTATTGAATTTTGATTACATACCAATGCAGATGTATACCAGTGATTATTTGAGAAAAATATTTGCTCTTTAATATGTATACAATTTTTTTCAATTATACACTCTGAATATTGATGTAAAATGCTTTATATTTCTTTATCAGTTTTAGGTATTTGCAGTTTTATATTTTTGGGGTTTCATATTAAAGAAAGCCTAAGTGTCAAAGGTTCAAAGTGCAATGGCTTGAAATGGTCAGAAATTGGGTAACTCACATGTTTTAGAACAGTCATTTATACTTATTTGGCATTTTTTAAAAACATATTTTTTAAGTGTTATATATATAATTCTCATAGTATAACGACTTGAATGTATCTTGTTAAGAATTGAAACCGTTTCAATTTCCTGCAAAGTCGATGAAATATTATTTAAACAGTACTAAATCATGTTAGATAAAGTACAATGACAAATTGTTATATAAAAGAGATAAGATTGTGAATAATCTATGTGTATTTATTAGGAATTGTGTAAACCTAATTTCAGGACGTGGCATGGGAAGGGCTCATGAATAAGCTATGATCTCTCCTGATAACATATAAACATTCATTGATTTGGTGGAAGTTCTGTCGTGTGTATGTCTGATTGTTGAATAAATGTGGTATGGAGGCCAATAATAAAGAAACAATATAAATTTTCATGTTGATTAGTGTTGTTTTTAATTGTTATTTATTTTATTATTTATTTTTTTTCAAAAAAGATAATTTACCCGTTAGTATGTATACAAGAAAAAACCCAGGATGCTTTAATCGTGGTTTTACTCCCTTACTACTAGTATGTGTTAGGGACAGTGCGACGTATATGTAATATAATATATTAGCATGATCGGGTGATCTGCATTTTAATGCTAATCAAAAATTAGTGCACCGACAAGAAAAAGCGTTTTAGATTCATTTAATCCAGAGACATATACCGGTACACTATTTAGTATGCACGGTCCTCTTTTGTCAGAGACTTTAGAATTAAATTGAATACTTTATCAAATGAATACATGAAGCCAGTCTGACGTTATAATAAAATGATTCCATGTACTATATACAAAGTTGTTATTATTATAGTACAGAGAATAATCTTATAAAAAGAATTTTTTTTAATGTAAAGCGCCTGTGGACGATGAACCAAAAACCTTGAACAATGAAGTTTTGTTAAATATAAGAAGTGAAATCTCAATCTCAATCTCAATCTCTCTCTCTCTCTCTCTCTCTCTCTCTCTCTCTCTCTCTCTGAGAGACACGACTTAAGAAAAATGCGATGCTTAGCGCTTTAATGTGCTTTAATGGAATATTCTAACATGGCTTTCAGTGGTAATTGAGGCATTGTTTAACAATATCGGTTCTCTTCTCCCGCTCCATTGTAAAACAACCGAAACTCCACTGAATGAAAAATCCCGGCATTTTATTGTCTCACGAAACATCGATTTATCACACATTTTTCTCTTGCCCCCTCGGAGACCAGCCAAATGGTCCTACTGTGCTCTCCAAAGATGTTCAGGCCATGGAGGACGACGTCATTAGCCACGCCCCCCTTGTTAAACTGACCAGGTGGCCGTGGTTAATTATTGACGACCATGTAAGGTCGAGTGCGCGTGCTGGAATGAACAAGCCCCCGGGGAGGGGGAGTTAAGTACCCTCTCTTCAATCCCCATCGAACATTGAAGAAGACTGTAAAGAAAGCGGATAATGATGACAAACCATTACAGTGTTTGGGGTCGGCATATTACACGACGTTTGTTTGTTTAACCTTTTTCTGAATTTCTTCAAGGAATATTATTTTTTAAATGTTGATATGCAAAAGCCTCATATACTAGTATACGAAGCATTTTTCACTCTTTACATTTTGTAAACGCTCTTGGAAGTGAATACCTAGAACCATTTTAACAAGGCCTTGGAATTTCAGTAGTTTCTTGCGTCAAAACAAATTAAAACGACGCTGGTTTCAAGCGAAATATACACAGGTTGCGTAGTCTTAGCTCAAAAGCCAAACAATTAATCTTGTTGATTTCAAAGAGCAATGACTGAGTGGCCAACAATAAAATAGACAGGCTTACGTCACAATGTTGTTTGACACCAACTACACAAAGTCCAAGCTCTTATTAAAATAGTTCTATGTATCGACATTCATTTTTTATTTGCTCTTGATTATCAATGCTCTCCGATTGCAGCATAACAATCTCAATATAGAAATATTTATATTTTGCTTCATGAAAGGGAAAGTAAAAAGTGATAAAATGTACGCAAAGAAATTAAAACAAAATCAATTTATGAAAATACAATTACTAAATATTTTTTCTCGTATAGGTTTTAAGTTATAAAGTACGCAATGACCACTGTTGTACAGTTTTTAATATATCCACAAAATACAAGACAAATGGAGACATACCCATCACTTTGTGACCGAAAATAATCATCGCGTTTTACTCGTTTTCAAAACTTTTTTTCTCAATTTAAGACTAAACTGAGACCATAAACATATATAAGCAGGACTGTCAATGATCAATGAATAAATATGTACATGGCATCTAGATATAGATGTATGCGGGATTTCAATTTCTCCCATTCATTGGAACAGAATACAATATACATGTTATCATTAGAATATACGAATATCGTCATAGTTTCTCCCTTCAGCACTAAATATATACTATATAATTTCTATAATACACAGCGTATGTTGGCGGTTTTTTTCTTTAGAATACAAGGTCTACATTGCACGTGCTTTCTAGTCACGCTTGATATTGCAGCACGGGATTCGATAGACCATGATGTGTGTTGTTCATTCGCAAGGCCGTGAGACTCTTGTTATACCAGTCATCTTCGTGGGCATCCTGGGAAAAAAATCATCAATGACATTATCATCACATCATCATCACTACGACCACATTAATATTTCATCAAATTTATCATATGCATCAAATTCATCATATGCATCACCTGTCATCAGTTAGATAATCTCATTCAGTTTTAATGATAAAACCAAAAACACATAATTTTATTTTCTAGTTTTTACAATGTAAGATGAATTTTTTAAAATCTCTTTTGGGTTTTCAACCTACCAGGTTGTAATCGGTTGTCATGGGAAACTGCTGAACCTGTCGCGGCATCGTGGCCATATTGCTGGTGGACATTCCCGACATGCTCGAGAACTGGGCAACGGGGGAGTAGCCCGTGTTCATCTGGGGATATCTGGACATAGTGTTCATTGAGGGAGGGGTGGGGTAAGCCCCGTATGGCCGGGATGTGGTGGGGTATATATTTTTCATCATGGCCCCACAAGCCGGGTTCATCACTGGCGACAGGGACTTGGCTAACTGTTTCTCTTGTTTTCTGTATTTGGCTCTTCTGTTCTGGAACCATACCTTAAATCAAAAAGAAATTTCCTTCAAGTATGGTGCAAAGTATTTTTCTGATTTGGATGTACAAGATCTGAGCACAAATCGCTTTGCAAATCCAAGCGATATTCAAGACTTATCATTGCCTGAATCCCGTTGCCTGTCAAAGTTTTACAAACTGTTTTAGCCCTGAATTGCCATCCTTAAATGACTCATGTGCTCTCCCTTTAACCCCCCCCCCCTCCGCAACCTATTTAAATTTATGTTGATATCTGCAAATTCTCTCGAAATAAAAAAAAAATTGGAGATTTGTTAATCATGCAATCTTTAATTCCTATGTGATCCTACACGAAATCCTTAAAGACATCCCGGAAGAAGAGTCGACTCCGTTTTCAAAGACACCGAAAGCAACGAAAGTCCCTAGAAGTACGCGATGTTTTGCATACGTAATTGAAAAGAAATAGCTTTTGATGAACCAAGAGACCAAATATTTCTAGCGGGATTAATGAAGCAGACGTCAATTCGTCGCGCGTGCAGCAAAGTCGTCTGCAATTATCGTCGTCACTCGGTCATTCAGCATGTTGGCTTTTCAGTGCGGTCAATGAATCCAAGAAAGCAGAATTGATTTCAATTATTCCCTTCAAAAGGATGCGTACTTGATTTGGGAGAAAAGAGAGCAAGCCAGAAAGGCTTCATCGGACATTTCTTGTATCCCACCACTGCAAAGTCTTTGAGTACAAATTGGTCATTTCTAATTTCTAAAAAAAGGTTAGCCTTAAAAAAAACCATGGTCCTTCATTAGAAGATCTCTCTCTCTCTCTCTCTCTCTCTCTCTCTCTCTCTCTCTCTCTCTCTCTCTCTCTCCCCCCCCCCCCCCCCCCGAAAAGCGTTTCAATGTGGTACCTTAATCTATATCATCTACACACATTGCGACAATATTTTCTCACTTGTTGTCGAGTCGCGTGCCTTTTAAAGACTTAATCATGACACGTCTCAGAACGCACGCTTCACGCGTGATAAAACGGTGTCGCTTATTGATGGCGTTACGTCTAGCACGTGTAGGAAGTCGAAAGCTTTTCGCGCCTGTCGGTGTTCAGAGAGCAAGAATACCTATGCACGCAAGGAACAGAGAATCTTGCAATTGGGAGCATTTATAAATACGGTTTACGCCCAAAACAATTCAAAAGACGTGTTCACCTATCAACAATCAATATTATTTTATAAGTTGATGATTTTAAAAAGCCCCCTTTGTATCTCATTTTAAATACTAAGTACATGTAATAAGCATGTCTGCAAAACTTTACATAGTAAGCCATTACGCAAAAAAAAAACACAAAAAAAACTTTCATAAACAGGTGCCTTGGTCTTTCAAGACTGTGTTATATCTCCTGAGAACGAACTAGATAATGAAAAAGGACAGAGTCGCTAATGGAAAACTCTCTTAGCGCCGTCTTTCACTGCATTAGCGACAAATGAAAATTCATCAGCGCCGACACTTGGGCCTCTAGCGCTTTGCCGTTGCTAGCTTTTCCGAAATTGAATTTCTCTCCCTGCGTACAGAAAAAGTCGCTGGTACACAGTGGTGGAAAACTTGATTACGACGCGAAAATAGTCCCTTTAGTTTCATATACACGAAACTATTGCAAAGTGTATTGAAAAAAAAAGTTTACATTGTTAATCTAGAATTACTGCTCACGAAATTACCGAGGTCGATCATAAGAAATTGCTTTAGTGTCATTGCTTTAAACATAAAGGGATAACGCAGGTTTTATAAAGATATTAAGTGAAAAATTGTTATTCAATTTTCTGAATAGCTAAAATTGTTTGAGGTCATATTTTGTCTCAGAGCACGGTTATGGTTTACTACTTTAATTATCCATATGATGCCAAATATTACTTTTTTAAACATATCTTCTTTTTTTTGTCCTATGATAAAACAGAGATCTTTTCAACAATCAAATATGGTTTACGTTTTCGATTTTTTTTTTTAAATTTTTCTTTTATTGTTGTCATATCATTAAGTATCGGTGTATACAAAGTGTTTAATGATTTATTTGTATGTAATTAAGTAAGTAAATGATTGATTATAGTGACATGTGTTTTATAAACAAATATAGAGACATGAAATAAACACCCGGCCCATCGGACCTTTATGTCACTTTATAAACATTAGTATACAAATAACAGTAAGTTTGTATGAAAACATTTTTTTGGTTGGAAAATTAGTCTTTCTAGATGTGTACGCTGGGGGGGGGGATGTATTAATTTGCCTTATTTCTAAACTTTTTATTTTAAATAAAAAATGGATTACACTAAGATTGATTTTTTTTAAATACATGTATACGTTTACATCGTCACTTTATTCTGCTGTATATATTTTTTAAATTCTCTCCTTGATTCTCGCTTAAAGGTATTACATATAGGTAATCTTTGTTTCTCACGAAATTCTGATACTTTTTTTAAACAATTAACTTTGATGAAAAAGTACTAGTATATAATATTTAACAATTTCACATTCAATGGCCAAAGAACATGTTAATTAAGAAACAAAATTAAAAGTCAACTTTTTGCTTATTTAACATCGAAAAGGGAAAATATATGAACAGTGTCTTTTGGGTGGTAGGGGATGGGTTCCCTTATATTTATTTGTTTTTTAATTCCTTATCTTGGATTGATCCATATATGGTTTTTTTTATGAATTAATACTAATATCGGTATAATCTATTGCTCTCGAATATTGTAATATTAGATAATCTTGAATACTGGAAAGAAAATATTTTTCATTTGCGGAAGATATTTGAAAAAAAAAACCCAGTCTAACAGTTGTCTTAACTCTTATTTCGTGAAAAAATAAATCTAATCGTTTTTTGTGAAAAATTCTAAATATGTCAAAAAATTGTATATTTTAAATTTTCAAGAATCACATTTAATAAAATGAAATACGATCTTCATTAAAATACAGAAAAACGGGAAAAACTGTAAAGATGCGTCTATATGCATTTTAAAAATAAATTTAGATAATACAACTTAATTACAGCATACAAACATACACAATAGCTAGTTTTTGACCTCTTCTGGTCCGCAGAAGTATTTTTGGATAGAATGTGACAAGATCGATTTATAATGACCAGTTGTAAACCTTTTCACGCACAATACCTGCCAATATACAGGTATCAATAGTTAATGACAGGTATATTGATTTATCACCCAGCAATTCCGTAACACCTATAGAGAGTCTGCATGTATATTACCTCAAATGTATTGAAAAAAAGTCCTTTGAAAAAGCTTCTGCGTTCAGAAATGATTTTAATATCTGTATGGTAATTTACAACGTTTTGAAGAACAAACAAACAAACGGGTTTATTTTAATTATAGGTGTAAATCTGCACTGCCGCTTAGTCCGTATTTTGTTGAAATAAGTTTCAGAATAAATGCAAGTCTCGATTCTTACGAAATTTGTTTTATACTCTACCCTGTGTCATACTTTCCGAGTACGCATCAGGTTTTTTCTCTCTTTTTTGTCCTCTCTCGTTTTCTTTTTCGAATTCTTTCTATTAATAAAGATATTTTGGGTTTTTTTAATTTATGAATTACATTTTCTAACCTGTTTTGAGCGACATAGTCCCGTAAAAAAGTGAAAATTTGTTAAATTTCTTGTGCATGTATTAATGCACGTTGATCAGTTGTCTTAAATCTAATTTAGCATTGCTATCCAAGCAGAATGGTTTGTGTTTTAGTTTTATTCATGGATTTATTCATATATTTTTTGTTGTTTTTGATATTGATAATATTATAAAACAATCACTCGTTTGCTTTCTTACCTATTTAATTATTACAACTGACATTACAAGTTTTTACATTGAATTGGATAGTCGAATATTATTTCCATTTTTTATATATTGTGACCAAAAAAATAATAAATCTCGATTTTATATAACCTTCTTTCGAGTTAATTTGCAATTTTTATTGCAGAAGAATTTCCTTTATTTAATAAATTAAAACCTGTATTTATGAGATCATATTCATTCGTACTAGGGGTGATGCATGATTTAGGTTTTTAAAAATAGGGGGAAAAAAGGTTGAAACTAAAACTGCATACGAAAATATTACAATGGAGTTTTTTTTTTTTTTACACGGCAATATTCCTTAAAAGAATTTGCCTCACAATGATTTGACGATAAGTATTTTCCGCAAATCAATTTATTTTATTGATAATATGTTCTAATTTCAACGAACACCACTGCTTCAATAGATCTAAACAGCGACATTTTCGAATTACAATTTGATGCTATTTTCTGAATATGTAAATGTTATATATATAGTTCATAGTCATTTGATATACCTATCGAAGCTGTGTATAATTTTTTTTATATAATTCTCATTTCGAAAAAAAAAAATACCCCTTCAATCCTCAGAGAGAAGGAATATGCGCGTGAAGATATTGGGGATTTCCGAGTCAGAGATTCAACTCTTCGGAAAAGGAAAAAAAGCGTTTGAAGTTTTCGACATTAATGGTTTCACTAGGTCTTTCGGAACTCCTCCCCGTGGTGCGTTTCTTGTCAAGTTTAGCTCCATCTGTCAAACAAAATTTTTCTCATTTGTTTCCGAGCACGATTTTGGGGTGCAAATATTGATAATTTTCCGACTAGGCCTTGTTTATTTGCTCGATAGGGAATTCTAGCTTTTAATTATCAGCAGTCTCGTCAATTTTATACGACTCATCTTCACTAATTATGCTATCTGATGGACATATTTTTGAAAATCAGAAATTCGTAAAGATTTTTTTTTTTAACTCTTAAAGTTCGTATTTTATAACGTAGTATTTACTAAACTGCATATATAACCCGTAAAATTTAGAAATTGATATCATAAAAAAACGTTGCATTTTGAAAGAACCGGCATAATGAAATCATTTTTGTTTATAGATAAACTCGCTTGCGAGTGTATGTGTGTGGGTTGTTTTTTTTTTCAAGGTATACTTTTTCCTTTTTCCATATTTATTTTTTATCAATTATCTTAAATTGTCTTCTATATATGATACTTAAAACAACTAACCTGTATTCGGGCTTCGTTCAGTTTGGTAATTCTGGCTAGTTCTTCCCGGCAGTAGATATCCGGATAGTGACTTTTGGCAAACGCATTCTCCAACTCCTGAAGTTGTTCCTGTGTGAATGTGGTGCGGTGGCGACGTCTTGCAGGCGTGGGGCAAGCTGCGGGGTTTGAACTTCCAGCACCAATTCCGGAGCCGCTGGTTCCCGTCCCAGGCTCGTGTTTTATTTTCTTAAACGCGCCTTCGGTACCTGAAAAAAGAAGAAATTAAAAATTATACCTTAAAATAATGTTCCGAATTAAAGAAGCACCTTTATTGTTCATTCCAGTGTCTGCAGATAATGAAAAGAAAATATTTCAGAAATTTTCGGGTGATATCTTAATTTTTTTTCTTTTTCAAACTTGTCTTTTTTGCTGATTTATAAAAAAGGAAGTTTTCAAAGAGCTACCAAATAAGATAATTTTCATATTTATTAAGTTTGAGAAATACCAAAAAAAAAAAAAAAGGGGTACACCTACATGTAATTTGCAAAGATCTCTTTAACAAAATTTAACGTAAAATACAGGATACCAAACTATATATCAAATACTTAACAAATGAAAAAGAAAAACGTTTACATCCATAAAATATGTGAAATACATTTTTATATCCATTTGAAAAATTATTCCGCATATTCAGTCGTACATACAAAACTAAACAGACCTTGCGGAGAAATCAAGACCTATATAAAGCTGGGATAAATTAAATTGCAATAGCAATTTTGTCAAATTTATTGGATTCATTTTCTTTGCGGCTCTAATTACTGTAAAGTCGTAACTCAATTCTATAAAAAAAATACTTACCATGGTGGCCATGTAACAAATTCTATCAAATTTTATCAATCTTGTTCCCTTATTCCACCACAAAGAAAACCAAATTAACGAAGTCCTCTCGATTCCGAAATTCACTTAATTCAAACATTCCTGACGCGGCAAGGTACTAATATGTAATGCTAAAAATTACCGGATAATATTTTTGTAATACCAATACTATACACCCATGTCAAATTAGTTTCTCGTCATCATAACTAAATCAAGAGACTCTAATTTACTAGTATTGTAAATTAAATGCAATTATGTACCTATATCTTGTAATAGCCCACCTGATAATTCGCCGCTGCGGTCCATTTTTGAATTCCGCGATTAATGGGGTAGTTGTAAATTAGGTTAATTCACAAAATTTATTAGCGGACAACGAAATTGAATTTATCTGCGTTGATGAACAAGGTTACTAAATACCTACCATTAAGGTCGGAGAGGTTCCGAGAACTTGAAGCATTGTCCAAATTGTAGATAGACGAAAATTCTTCGAGTTTCCTCTTGCTCATACCATCATCTCCATGAATTCTATCGTCAGTCATTTTGGTGTATTTTTTTTATGATTGTTATGGTGGAAGATGGAAAATTAAATGACTAATATAATTTTCTTATCTGTTGATTTATAGTACCAACTATGGAGACTTTTTTACCTAAAGGCTCTTGACCAATCAAATTACCGAAAACCGCCATCATAATACAAAGAACAAATCTAGCTCTAAATTGATCGCTGATTGGTCAGTTTCAAATCAAAGAGATCGCCGAATAATTATCCAAACTGGAAGGCGTTACCAAATTATGGGGCTGATATCGATTTTCACAAATTATATTCTTTTTTACGACAGATGATGGGTTTTCTAAACAGTTGTTGTCAAAACATCAACACAGTGTTTTTTTTATTTTGTATTGTATTGTATTGTTTATTGGCTAAATTCAAATGAATTATAAGCTGTTGAAACATATGTACATAATTATAAATATATAATGCTACACTCTATCCAATCAAAATCAAACAGTTCGCTATTGACGTTAAACAATATTCTAAAAAAAATATTATTCATACATGTACATTCATAGGAGGAGAGACCCTATAAATCAATAAATCAAATGATTATAATAATGATAATAATGATAAAAATAGTAATATTAATAATAATAGTGATAGTAATAATACATCAGTTGGATTGTAAATATATGACTATTAAAAAAGAACCGTGTGATAATTGATACTAGATTAATAAAATTATCACAAAAAATGTAAGAAAAATTCAATACTTCACGAATATTTTGTTGAACTAAAAGTAAGTAAAAGTTTGGTCATTGGCAGATAAAGCATATCGAGTTTTAAGAAAAGAATCAAAAGAGAGAATCTGCTTGAATGAAATTGACAGGTTCCAAATTACTCGGAAATGATAGAAATCGTCTGCGATTATCCAGATGGCGGGATTCAATTGCTGTAAAGAGGGGTTACACTTTTTACCAGAAATAGAGTAATGGTGTGAGAAAAATCACCCTCTTAACACGCGAATCTTTTACCCCCAACCTCTGGTCACGATCAGAAATAACAGGTCCCAAAATCGTAAAATTACATGGCAGGCATTGCGCAACTGTTTAATGTTGTCGTCTGTCTTGCTTTACATCGATTGGTTACATATTTTGCTGTTTGTCGTTTTCTTTTGAATATTCATAAAATAATTACTAACATCGGTTTAAAAAACGTACCATAGAAAAAAAATTGACAAATCGTCCGTCATATAAACTCTAATGATGTTGTAAAAATAAATCTCGTTATATTTTTTTCGTGACACTGTGCTAAATGCATTATATGTTAATTCAATATATTTAAAAACATCATTACCATCCACAAATTTCAATTATTTATCGTTGATCACTGTATAAGGAATATATTTTTGTTTAAAATTAGTACGCACGCGCGTCATGAACATATTTTTGAAAAACATATTCTTGTAAATATTTCTTTGATGTCCTTCCTAGCATAAATAAGTTTATTTCTTCAAATGTATGCCAATTGCCCCCCCCCCCCTCTCTTCTATCAGTAACGCACCTGCATCAGAGGATTCAACCCCCCACATACCCGCTGGGTCTCGCTAACCCCCCACAGTTTTTGACCGAATGCTATTGTGATAAAAATGTGTTTTATTGCATAAGAGTTATTTTGGTCTGGTGGATATTTGGGATGACATTTTGGCAACATCAATATTGTTTACGATTGACCCCCAAAAGAGGTCAGGTACAGTATACGTATATACATGAATTATTTTCCGAATTTACTCTGAAATTAAAACCTTTCGGCAATTCATCGGCGCTTTTCATGTTTTCTTACGAAAACACGTTTCTGAAAAATTAATCGTAGTCCAATCTGTTTCGGTGTCCACCTAGTCTTGATTACTGTCGTTGTGTTTTGATAAGACACATGGCATAGTAGCAATACAGAAGTCAAATTAATTGGATCACGTTAATTTAATTACCTGTAAGTGTGGACAGAGGTAATTGAGAGCGCGACCGTTATGAAAACAGGTACATTGTATCTGACGATCGACAGATGTACATGTATATATATGTATACTTTGATGTATATCAGGGTTTATCTATTTATTTTTAATTTATCTATTTATGTTTTTAATTCTAGTCTAAAATACATCTATGAAAAGAGAGAGAGAGAGAGAGAGAGATCAAGGCTAAGATTTTTTTGTTCAAAATCTGCGATTTTTAAATGAATTGTCGTGTATATTCTGTCAATTTGAAATCTGATGCATTTTTAGTATTACACGTTATGCCAGTTTTTAGAATGTTTCATATGGATTTCAAATCAAGCGTGTTCAAAACCTTTTTCAAAGCGTATAATTGCTGTGAAAGCACAAAAAAGAAATAATATAACCATAACGTTGCTCGAAACACTATAAAAATTGTATTTATTTTAACAGTTATTTACTACGAGGCACTTAATTAATATAAAATAAATATTTTTTCATCAAGATACCTCAATCTTTTTTAATTTCAAACTTAAGCATTATTTCTTTGTTAAATTTTTCTCAATTTTCGACTTGAATATAAAATAGGAAAAGCTGTTTCAAAGTTATACAAAAATGGCAGCGAACTAGCAAATTCCATTAAAATTGTTTAAGAAGCGCCAGTTGTATATATAAGTAATGGACATGTAAATGTAGCCCTTTTGGTTGAAAATTATAGCAACGACTGATATATAGTTTGCCATACAGCATTTTTAGAAACGCATTATAAATTAAATTCACAAATATTATCAGATAAGAAAAATGAAAACACTACATTCATTCCAATTCCAATAGTGAGCTCAGAGACATAAAAATTACTTCAAATGTCAAATAAACAACTGCATTTCAAGAGAAATGTCGCAGATTTTTAGAAAATAATATTGATAGCTCAGTGTACTCAGAGTTCGACCCGTTTCATCCCTTTAAATTACACGCAATTGTCGCGCAATTTGTTTCGAAAATTGCCAAGATTGCTCTCCAAACTTCTACGAATGGGACGTCGATACATTCTATTGAAATGAGACCATTTCAAGACGATTTTTCCCGATTTGTTCTTAATGAGTCTTGAGAAAGAATCGCAGTGATGACAGTTAAGTCTGCCGGCAGGGGTCTTGGTCCCCATTCCTAACCGGACAGTTAGCGCCAAATTGAATTACGATTTTTCATTTCTTTTTCTCGATTTCCTATGAATACCAAAACATGAACTGAAATGTCTAAGGCATTGACATTTGTTTCTTGTTTGAACAGTCATAGATTTGTGGGTTTTTTTATTTTCAATGTGCTAGTGTCTCGGCATCACGGTTTATGGGCATACACTCTCATTCTAAAATTCCACACCAACTTACATTAACTTTCAATGCCTAGCTTTTGACAGAGGAACAGGTTATGTACATGGACATCCTAACTATGTCGATTAAATTTTTTCCTAAGAATAATTTGGACCACTAGCACAATTTATCCTTTCAGCGAACTCATTGGGAATGAATACAATAGAAAAGATCCGCATTAGATTTCTTCCTAATGCTTGTATCACATATATATATATATATATAGATATTTAAGTAATAAATAAAAACATGTACAATATATTATTGACGCATGCTGACCATTTCGTATAGGCTACAACTGTATTTTTCTTGTGAACAAATCCGGATACGGGACTTACCTTCCCTTAATTTTTTTTTTACACGTAGCATAACAATATTTGCATATGCACCTAATATTTGCAGTTTACTGAATTATGATTTAAACAATTAAACGGATTATTGATGCTTCTCCAAAATGCATTAATTGTGTGTGGAATGAGAGAGGACAATTGTCAGCGTTTCTTCATTCTCTCAGTACTTCGTAAAATAGGTAGATTCCTGTAAGATCCCATATTTAGTGACCATTTTCATCATGAAAACTACACGTAGGATTTTAGTTTTGAAAATAATAGTGTCTCTTTTTCTTCTATTCTTTATTATAATATAATTCAACTATTGTCTGAGATACTTTCTTAATTATATTATTTAAATGACAAATTGGAAAGAGATCTTGTAAGTTTTTAGAACTTGTTTCTTATCATTTTGTTATAAAAATATATATCATTTATTATAATACAGTACTGTATTAGAATATTGAAAAGTCAAAACCTAAACTGATTATAATTAAAAATGTTTTAATTTTTTTTTATGAATGTTAATTGAATAATATAAAGTATCATAATCAACAGTGGATTTAAGAGAACAATAATGTGTCCGTTAAAAATCCTAGCGCCCAAAAAAGATAAATCAAACATGAACGTAAAAGAAGACCTCTAAATCTTTTTTTTTTTCTGAGAAGTCCGAGTGCTACAGAATTTATCACATGCAAATTCACACACATATCATCACAAAATCAAAATACTCTGCATCATAACTTTTATTTATAGCTCAATATCATATATGTAATATTAGTTTTAACAAATTTACAATTACACGTGCCCATTTATTGCGTTATAAAAGAACCACTATACTATTTTCTCTGAGTTTTGTACTGGAGTAAAAAGGAAGCCACGCGTTCGATGCCGACATTGTTCATGTCACACTCGTAGATCCCTCTCTGGGACAGGAAGGCGAGGTCTATGATACTACCCAGGCCGCTGAAGTCCGCTCCGGTCAGGATCTTGTCGCTCGTCTGACTCGGGAGAGCATGGGCCTCCTTGTGGTGAAATACCAACAAGGCGACATCTTTAGCTACAAATTTAAACAAAATTATGGTAATTACGCCAGTATTCGAATCGTCTCAGGTCCACACAGCTTCCCTCAGTCATCATATTGTCCGCGGTTTGCAAAGATGGAGTATTGTTGGGGTACATGTAAAGTGCGAAACGAAATCGAAACGAAACCAATCGAAAAGTTAATTTGTTTCGTTAGGTTTGGTTTCGATTGGTTTGGTTTGGTTTCGATTTCGTTTCGCACGTAACAGTTACCCGTAGTGTTGAAAAAAAAAACCCCAAAGATTTGATTACAAAACACTTTACTGTTATTTTATTTTTGGTCAGACTTTTATCACTTAAACAATAGAGTGCTTTCTTTGGTGATTCATGCGGGATATGAAGTTTTAAAGCAACACCGCAGAAAAAATACATAACCCGCGTTTTTTTACAGAGCTATGAATTAAAAGAAAGTGGGCGCTTAAGATGTACATTCGGCAGGAATCTGGGCGCACAAGGAGAGTGAAAATTTCATCAATTAATATTAAACATTTTTCGAATTATAACCGTTATTTGGTTTCTGTTGGATGTGGAATGAGTGGAAAAATATTTGTAATGCAAAAGGTTTTATCATAATATGGGTCTAAATATAGCAACACGATGCAATTTATGCAAAATCCTACTTATTTACAACTGTTTTTAAATGATTTTGTTGTCTCTGGGTCTTCTCTCCACAAATTTGAAACGTGTAAAGATAACACATTTCAACATTAAAAAGGTCGCTTTTTAAAAAAAGATGGAGAGATGACCCAGAGATGACTAATTATGTACTTTTTAAAATTATTTTTTGAAGGATAGAAAACAAAGTCCATTGATATGACAGTGTTGTTCCAAACAGTACTTCACATCGCATATTGACAAGTCTCGCATGGCTCAGTGGTTTCGTACTGGATTAGTGAATACAAACATACAGTGTTTTGGGTTCAAATCCAACTGGTGGTCTTTTTAAAAAAAAAAAAAAACTTTTTTGTTTTTAAATGTTTGTTATTATAACATAATGTTGAAATATAATATACCGGTATATTTTAATTTGTCGTTATTGATTTCTAGATCTGCTGTATGAACACTATTTTCTTTTCTTATTACTAGTTTTTTAGGATATACATAATATAACTTCATTAAAATATGTTTGAATTAACATTTCCAATATAACTAGTTATCGGTTTACCTCTCATTGTATTTTTGAAAGCTTGTGAGTTTTTTTTAATAACCGGAATAGCCATGTACTTCGACTCTCAACATAATATATTATGACATAGCCTTTCGAGGTTATAGACATTTAAATCACAATTGATTCGTGTCGAGAATTCCTGCAAATTTACAATCTTGTGCGCTCACTTTCTTTATTTACGTACGAAATAGAGGAAATCGTACTTGGTGCACATGTATGTAAATATAAACTGTTGTCATGATTCAAATAAACGGAAACAAGTGAAAGCGAAAAGTAAATTGTTAATCATATATTTGTTTTGATTTTCAATAATTGCTGTTAAAAAAGGAGAAAACATAATCTGAACTGGTTAAACTGTGACTTTTGGAAAATTAATTGGAAGACAGACGGAACATTAAAGTTGCCTTTTTTCTTTATCTAGATTATATATTTGCAATTCGAAACGAAAAGTTGCAAAAAATTATGCAATGTACAATATTTACACCTCTTAGAATAAAACAAAGTTGTGTATATGGATTAAAAATTATATCGTTTTCTTCTTCCGTTCAACCATCTTCCATCCTCACAATGACAGGGTTCCTGAGTCCACTCGTCCCGTCCCACGGCCACGAGTGGACCCAGGGCCCCTGACATTGTGAGGATGCCGTTCAACCAAAAAACGTTTAACCCCCCCCCCCCCCCAAAAAAAAAAAAAAAGAATAACGTAATATTTGTACACGTCACTTCAACTTGTTAGTCTTGTGGAATGTATACCTTTAGGAATTCCTTTCAATGCTTCTTTCGCATCCGCCCCGATCCTAGAAACATTCACGCAGACGACCAATAATGGAAAGTTGACATCCGGGCCTCCGGAGTACGCTTGTCTCACGAGATCAACCTTTTCCCCCGCCAGACGATCAGTCAAACGTGACGTCAGGCCTCCCAATATTAGTGACGACATGGACGGTGCAACAGTAGTATGGAAACCAACACCTTAAAAAAAACCCCAAAGCGTTCACATAATGTACAGTATTATACTTACCTATCTATCCTCAGGTATTATATACATGCTTTGTATTTTCCTAAAGTACAAAGCATGATCGAAATTGACGTAACACGGATTCTGATAACCTACCGATTTCTTTCCTTGATCTATGTTCAAGGTCGCGTTCCAACTGTTTACATTTCTCTGTAGAATAGAACGGAACGATAAGAATATATATGGCTGTAGAATGATACTCTGGATCCTTACTCTTATAGTAGGAAAAGTTTTTTCAACGCTGGTCAGTACTTAACATGTCTTGGAGACATCTCAAATGCAATTCTATATATAAAAATAACAATTTGGTTGCACAAGCGTTTATATATAGAGATGTATGATCACACAACCGTTCCACCGATAAAGAGTGTTTGTTTTTTTTTATGAAATCAATTTAAAAACTGATAGAAACCCCGCGTCAGAAATATTTTATACACATTTATAACAATAATTATAAATTTGAGCAATAAATATACATGCATGCATACGTTTCTCTCTATGATACCGAAAAGCAGGTACATACCTTCAATTTCCAATCTTCTGCTAACTAAATCATTGTTTATTCTATCTGTAAGATAAATACCATTAATTAGTTATTAATCAAATGTAAATTCACTTTAACGTAGAAATACATGACATGAAATATACAATTTGATTTTCAGATACTTAATTTAATATCACAAATCACCTTTTTCAGCAAGCTTCGCAGAAAGCTTGTCAAATTCCGATTGACAACTCTTCAGTTTTTCCTTATAGTGTTTGTTCTCATCTCCCAGTCGTTGTATGGACTCATCGAGTTTTTCCTTGTTCATCTTTTGCGTATAATTCAAATGTTCAATATGTTTATCTTTTTCTGATATCTCCCTATTTAGTTTTTGTTTTTCCACGGCAAACGCTTTTGCCGCCTCTTTCAGTTGGGATATTTCTGCTTGTTGTTCAGATATAGTTCTCTCAAGTTCGTCTAGCGATTCCTGTTTTAATTTCGTTTCTCTTTGTTGATCTATTACTCTAAATTGTTCGCCAATTGTGTGCTCTTGATCAGCTATTTTTTCTTCATATTTATTATTCTTTAATGTCAAACTTTCACATTTATCCTGCAGTTCTAAAATTATATCCTCTAACTGCTTATAAGATGGAGCCACCGTAGCAGAGTTGCTCTCTTCATAAGACTCGAGCCCGACTCCACATTTGGGACAGTGGTATTTGTCAATCTCCGATTTCAGGTCATTCAGTGATTCCTTGTTGAAAAAAAAATATAATAAAAATGTGTTCACACGGGTCCTGTTTTATATCTTGCCAATGATTTCCAATAAGGTACAGAGCTACATGCAGGCAAGTATTTTTGTGTGTAAAAAAATATTACAGAAGGGAAATTACATACATCTTAAAAGTTAAAAAGAAATCTCGTTTAACACCAACTGCCTGTATTCCACGAATAATCATGTGACATTTTTAAGCTACAGGCATTCTGCAACAGTTATATCCTTTTTGATTTTAATCATTCTCGGAATACAATTCATAAAATTTGGAAGTTGATAATATACTTATCTTAAGTACACCTGTTTTCTTCCTCTGTCTATATATATATATATATATATATATATATATATATATATATATATATATATATATATATATATATATATATATATATATATATATATATATATATATATATATATATATATATTATATATGCATGTAATAATTATATAATAAGTACGACCAGAGCTCTCTGTGAATCTGCTTTTCGCCTTAACGTCATTCTTTTGCAAGAAAGATTCATTTACGAAAAAAACAAAAACAAACAAACAATCAAGCTCAACTTCGTCGGTAAAAAAGTCATCAAATATCGTTCAAATAGTCATTACATAAATGAAAACAAAAATTTAACGTAATACTTTTAAAGTTACATTTAAATATCAAACCGACATCACAAACTGAATGGTAGCCTAGATATTGCGGTTATTAAACATGCAATCATATAAGCATCTTTTGACCCAGGAAGTATAGATGCAAAATTATCGAAAAGAATTGCCGTTTTTATAAAAATTAAGTAAATATTTTTACAATAAAATTTGCGATTTAAATTGTATATCGGTACATACAATGTAGTTAAAAAAAATAGAAGATGTGTTCTAAGAGCAAGAAGCTATAATTGTAAATGCCTGAGCAGTGAGCACACAAAGCCATCCCAACCCCATCTTAGATAGAATATGGTGTCAGAATTAAAGATAAAATTATACGATTACAATATCTTATTACAAATTTCCCCTTATTTTCATTTTTTTTTTTTTACATCAAATATCAAACTTTCTGTATGATGAATAGATAATTTTCTGATATCACAAAATAAATCATGTATGATAAGAATAATAAAAATACCTAATATTTTCTGATAGAAAAATTGTATTAACATCCAAAATTATATGCGGTGTAAGAAAATAAAATTGTTGATATAATAAAGAAACTCTTATTGTAATCAGACCCCCCCCCCCCAAAAAAAAAAATCTAACTCACCATAACATATAGTTACACAAAATATGATGATTGATGACTAATAAATTCTAAATAGGCTTACGAACGAAACCGGTGGTTGCAGTAGGTACATGTATGCACAGATTTATAAATAAGGCAATATCGGGTATTATCAATACCTTACCTGTAATTTTTGTAAACTGTTGGTAAATGGAGGCATTTTGTTACAGGGGCGATATGACTGATCGTGTTTTCTCGAGAATAGCAACAAAACTGAAAGAGCATTGATAAATTACATAAAACTGATATTGCGAGACTCCGGGAGAGAGAGAGAGAGAGAGAGAGAGAGAGAGAGAGAGAGAGAGAGAGAGAGAGAGAGAGAGAGAGAGATGTTTATAACTGTGATAAGTTATAGTTCATGTAATACTTACTCTTATGAAGCGTTCCATGCATTAGATAACTGTAGACATTGTGACTTAAAGAAAGACATTCACAAAACTGCGAGGAAGACTTCCTTTTCAATGGTGAGAAATCAAAATGAAAGTAGGAATCACGAGTTCACAGAGCTCGTATGTAAATGCAGATGGTCAACGATTCAAGGCTTGTGTGAAATAAATTCCATATATGCAACAACTCTGTTGATATTAAAACAATTCAAATTAAAATTTATCAACGATTCTTTTATTTAAAAAAGAGATCTAGAGAAAACTAACGAACAAACTATTGTACGAGCTGTCCAGGTAGGAACACGCCATTCAAAACAAGAAAAAGGAGAGCATCAGCATGGGTATGTCCATTATTTATAACAACTTGTCTTGTGAATGTGCATGGTATAGATGATTATTAACGTGATTAATGAATGATATCCTGGCCTATATAATTATTTCCTATAATACACAAGGGAAAACAATCATTTGATGTATATTTCTGAAATTTTAAAGAAAGGGCATAAACTGCAATATCTTTTACTGCACTGCAATGATTTTCCCAAAGGGAAGCAAATCGAATTACCTCTAATCTGTTAATGATTAATTATCAATTTGCACTATTTCATTTTTTGTTTAAGATTATAGTCAACAGGCATTGTAATGTAACATTGATTGTAACAATTTTCAATTGATAGATTTTGAATGGGAGCCTCCATCAGAGGCAGAGATGAAGATTTTGGAGGCCAGGCGGGAGAGATCGGACAAGATAAGCAAGCTGATGGGGGACTACCTGTTAAAGGGCTACAAAATGCTGGGCAGTGTCTGTGAAACGTGTGATGTAGGTTTCTTTATTAAATGTAGTTATATACATGTACTTATTTACCGGCTATGAGGAATGGTTTTGTTGACTAAAGAATTCCCTATGGGTGGATAGCACAGAAACTATCTCATGGTTAGATAAAATAGCTGGTTTAGTTGTTATTTTAAATAGGGAACATTTACAGAGATATAATACTGTAAATTCCTTACATTACGCGAGTACTTAATTCCGTGATCCCACTAGTTTGTATCAAATCACGAGAATGAAAAACATGGAACTTTTCTACTTATTTCTTACAGTTCTCAACTTTTAGAAAATAATGGCGAGATTTTAAAATCCGGGAAGGGTGCTTCTCGCGATTTTATGCTGATATTAATTCCTTGCGTTTAATTAGGAATCCACAATATCATAAATAAATTGTAGTGAGTATCAAATTAAAATTTAAAGGGACATGCTCACATTTTTTTTTCTTAATTTTGTACAGTTCAGTTTTTAATGTCTATGAATATAAATGCCTAACTTGGGTATTTATAATAATCAGTCCAAATTTTACTGTCAGTTGTGAAGTTATAAGTATGGTAAGATACAGAGCTTCCATTTCCTTGTTATGTAAACAAAGCTAGTACCTTGATTTTGTTAGCATATGTTGTCAATGAATATATTGGCAAAAACTTCATTTTTCTTAAATTTTTCTCTCTGAAAGTTTTGTTTGACCATATTATACAGTTTTTGGTGTTTTCTTTTCTTATTTTATTTCAAATTTAGATAATGTATTTCTCCTGCAACATAGATATAAAAAAAAAAACCAAAACGGCACAAGCCTTTTTAACGTAACAAAAAATTGTGAGCTCTGTATCTTACTTTAAACAGGTATCATAACAGTATTTCACTGAAGGTTCACGTCAAAACATGGCTGAGCCAAAATAATTCCCGAATTTTCCTTTGAATTCGGGGCGTTTCCGCACGTGACAGGAGCTGATTTTTTTTATGAGATGAAAAACAATGTGTAAGAGGTCTAACTATCCCATTTTTGTAATAATGCGAGGTCATTTGAATTTTTGATGCGTGTTGTTTCCGGAGGGGGGTGAAAAGGCCCGGGCTTGATTTTCAAGCACATGTGTAACTTCGAGGTAAACAAAGTCTCACGCCTTGCTGGATGCACGTGTGTATTTTGCTAGAAAATTGTAAATGAAGCGTTGTTTAAAAAGATGTCAAGAGGATTTTTTCCAGAAGTTCATTTTGAATTTTTAATCTGTATCTAAAGTTGTGCAATTTTGGTAAATATATATTGTAAAATTTAATACTGTAGTGCAACCTGCAACGTGTCAACTGGCATTAAAAACCAAAAAAAGGGTCTATCAACTATTTATTTCTCTGAAGCATAGTGTATGAAGCACCATACATTGAATGAATTGACAATTTACAGCAGTGCTCTCTTTTCAAGCAACCTTTCTGCATGTGTTAATACATTGTAAAACTATGAAAATGCAATCATTTGTAGACAATACTTTTGGAAGATAAACAAGCAATGAAGTATTGCATTGCCTGCCAGGAGCTAGATACAGACACAGACAAGGATGATCCAGGTATGCCAGTCATTAAAAGACTTGAGCATCCGTGTTCATGTTCAGCCAGTACAACTATTGAATACCTCACACAAATGCACATAGGTCTCTTGTTTATGATAGAGTTGCTGGGTATGCAATTTATGTGCATCACAGATATTTACCGGTACCTTACATGTATTTGGTTAGATTTATGTAGATATGAACCTGTTTATGTGTGCATAGTAACACTTTGGAGTAAACCATTTACTTACATTAACTCATCAATGAGACTAACTTAAATCTGGCCTTCCTCTACATGGAAGTTCAGGAATATACAAGTAGATATGAGTTTAAAACAAAAAAATTAATAGGAATTGCATATAGACAGTATCATACAAATCTGACTAAGGTGCACTTACTCTCTCTTGACTGTGGTATGCAAATTATCAAATGAAAGAAAGTAATGAAGTCACATACAAAACCGATATTTAATTCATGAATACATAAAGGCTTCGTAGATTTATATGTACTGGTATATCACATTGATATAATCCTTTGTTTCCTTTAGTTATGAGTTCATCAGCAGCCAGATCTCTGACCGAGGAGAGACAAGGCGTTACACAAGGATCCAGAACCTTTCCAGCAGCCTCTTCAACTTCTGGTAGAAGGGCGGTATCCCAAGGACAGCAACCCTCCCCCCTGTCTATTGACCCCAGGCTAGGTCTGTACGAAGAAGGGGCCAAAAAGGCGGCAAAGCCAGCAAGTGAAAGTTTAGGGGTGTGGCCAATACCTGACTACAGTTCTGCCTTGGACAGTCTGTGTGAAAAAATTAGGTGGGCAAGTGAGGAATTAAAAGCTTCCAGTAGTGTAGAATATAGCATTCAGTTGTGTAACCTCATCAAGGCCAGTGCTGATGCAATGCAGAGCTTGAAGTCCTCACAGTCATGATTTGCCATGCCGTTACACATACAAATGTACTAAGTTGTGTGCCTCCAAAAGATTCGGTGTGTATGTCTGTTATATCACAGATTGATGATTCTAATTTAAATTAGCTGGCCATATGAAAATTTAATGGGTTTTTTTTTATTCAAAAGAAAGGGGACCTTCCCTTGGAATTATATTTGTCTTTATGGTCACAAAGTGCCATGCTGATTTGTTCCAGAGTCTAGTATTTTTATTAAACTTGATTAGTAATTTGCCATAGTAACTAGGTATAGTTAATATAATCACATATGTACTTTGGAAATCTCTCTTTCATATCACAAGAAATTACTGAATGTATGTTCATACATGTATAATGTGTAAGAGTTTTACTATGAACAAAAAAAAGACCAAAAAACCAATATCTGACACTTTAATATTTGGTCATTTTGTTTTTGTTTTATTTTATACATTAATTGTATTGCTTTAACTATAATAAAACATTGTCAGTGATATCTTTAATATGTTATTTGTTACATGACTAATATTTTCATCAGTTGTGTACAAGTTAATGTCAGTTACACAGTTCATGTATGTTCACGCGTAAGAGAAAAGATGATTCAGTTTCCTTGAAAACAGGTAAGTGTTGGATAGCAGGTTTTCATACATCAAAATGTTAAAAAATACCCAGGTCCCTCAGTAGGAAATGCATGTACATGTATATACTGATTTTTGCTGAATAGCTGTAACATCTACATGTAAGTTTAAAGATTAAGATTTTTAAAATACCACACTGTTAGTAATGTAAATTAACCATTTACGAAAAAATAAGTATGAAAAAAATAGATGTTGTCTTTCAGCTGTTCACAAAACATATCATAATTTTATCCTGTATGATGGCGTTTTCTTAATGTAAAATATGTCCTTACATTTTGCAGGTTTTTAACAATATATATTGGAATATTAATCTACCAAGTAAAAATAAATATAAACAATAAAATGCTAGATGATTCATGCGGACTTTAAAGGTAGCATCAATGCAGAAAAAACTGCATAATTGCTAACGCGGGTTGCAATGTCGCTACCTTCATATCCTGCCTAAATCGTTAAAGAAAACATTTCATTGTTTAAATAATTGGTTTATTGGAAGCGTTTTTTTAAACCAACTCATTTAAACCTCCCAATCTTAAAAAATGTCTGAACATACTTGAAAATAAAAAAAATTGGGAAACCAATATACAGTCATGTATTCGTAGTAGTGCAATGTACCTGAATCACCGTGTAGAATCGCACATACGGGGCCCATGATCGGTGTAGCGCGGGGCCCGTGAAAGTAGCTCATCGAGTATTCTAAGACTTATTATGTTTAATTAATTTAATAAAAGTCAATTTCAATAACCAAAAGTATTGCACGGAAGACAGACAGTGATTATTGAGAAACCAACTCTAGTAACATGCATATGGGAGTTGAGTTATCTTTGGAAAAGCTCAAACACTTGGACATTATGTAGGTGGGGTAGGCGCCACGTGTTTTTTTCAGGGTATTTTATTTGAAAGAATCTAAAGGAATATATAAGCCGCGAGGCATATATGCCCACAAGTAGCCACAACCCTATTACTGTATAGTATGTTTCAAATGACAATCACGCATTTGTGTATTCAAAAAATTTGATTCCTTCAGAGAATGTATTATTATATATATGCATGTACATGGAATAAAAAATTCCAATCTTTTGTCTTATTAAAGTCCATAACTGCTACCCCTCAGCAAAGTAACATGTTTATTTTTAGAAATAATACTGAGGAAAACTGATTTAGCAGTTAACTAAAAAAAATTAAAAAATGATTAAGCACTTGTGTTTAACTTGGCATTTTTACTTTTTAGCGCATCGAAGGTGAAATCTCAAGTGAGCTTTTCTGATCACAGGGTCAATTTCAACCAAACTTGACACAAAGCGTCATTAGGTGAAGGGGATTCACGTACGTTTGTGAAAATGGAGGGCTATGCCCTCTTTAAAAGGGAGATATATCCATTTGGCCCTCCCCATCATCATGTTTCCCACGCGTGTATAGTAATATGCGTTCTGGCAAGAGTGTTTGACGTGACTGTTAGCCAAATGCAATTGCATTATTTGTAATATGTATTTTCACCGTGTGTTTTTTTTCTGATCGCTAAATTGTTCAACGACTGGTTAAATGTTTGTGTTTTACAAGGACACGTGATATAGGTAATTTTTAACTAGTGCCCTATCCATCTTGTTATTTTTAATAGAATTGTGCTTAGATACTCACACGTTTTATTTTTTAACTTAAACCAGAGAGTTACAATTACAGTTCTAGTTAAACGAAGCTCGCCGTCATGGGTATAAAAATCGTAATTTATATGTCAATCAATACAATGAAAAAACCCCGATTCGAACGGTTAAGACTTATAAGGTTTTATTGCCTTAATTAAGTTTTATTTACTTTTGTTTGACAATTACATGGATCAAAATCGTAGTAGATTTTCTACAATTTATTTCTAAAAAAGGCTGCTAACATTAGTTATGGAATGTTGCGTAAATGAGCAATGTGGCCCATGGGCCCCCTTTTGCGTTGAGATTTTCATTATCCAACATTTTCAATTAGAGTTAATAGGTTTTAAATAGTGTTACACAAAAATTAGATGAATTGATAAATTAAAATATATATTTTAATTTGTCATGTATTTTGCTATAAATTGTTGCAACGAAAATTACTTGTCAGTACATCATTACAAATAAAACAATAAATGAATATTTTATATTAACGTATTTATGACATATATACAGCAAGCATTACGATATAACATTACATTTAAAAAAAAATGTTTTATGCTTAGAAGGTAACACTATTTTTATAAGCGGTGCATCGAGAAATGCAAAATTACTCGGCAAAATGAAGTATCTCGATTTAATTTTCATCACATTTTAATAACTCTATTGTACTGTTACATCATTATCTAATAATGCATCACTTTTTGAAAATATGTTGCAAATAGATTTTTTTCGGTAATTTAACAATTTAATTATTGCCTATTTTACATTCAAAGTGTTCTGTACAAGTACATTATATGGTAATTACACACATAAACAATTGATAACTGTTAAAGCTTAGAAAATAATAACATTATTATTTATTTCCAATTTGTTTTCCGATGATTAATTTATCATACCAAAGTATTTTTTGTACACTAAAAGGAGTTCTTTACTTGGTCTCAATAGCTGTTTGGTTTCATTGGAGATTAAAAAGTCTGTATTTGTGGTGTCAAATATAGGCCAATATGGCGATCTGTCCCAGAACGAAGAGAAGAAGAATGGAGTCAATGGGATGAGTTCTTTATTGTCTTCTGGAGCAGACTTTAACACCTTTCTCCATTCTTCCAAAGACAAAGGTTTGATGTTTTCTCCATCAAAAAGTCGGTTGAAAGGCATTGTATTCCTGTTGAAAAGATGGAAAACACGTTCATAATTCTTTCCTCTGTCGTTACATATTCTTAGCGAAATTTCTACAATTGCTTTCGCTACATAATCAACAGGTGTTAAATCGTATGGAAAATCCATATCCGGATAGTAACCCAATTTCCTCATTCCGATGAGTGTAGATGCAAAGAGATCATTCTTTGGTCCAAAACCGTTAAGGGTGCAGCCACTTATTCTAGCGGGTCGAAATATAGCCCCTCCTGGTAATAAGTCTAGGGCCTGCATAACAAGTCGTTCGCTTGCCCATTTACTTTGACCATAACCTCCAGCAATCTCAATGGGGTCCTCCATTTCGTCGCACTCGTATAAGATCTGGTTGTTTGGCTCTCCTGGTGCTGATTTAGGCGGAAACAGAAAAACTCCTAAGGTTGAAGTAGAAAAAAGCATTTTCTGGACTCCTGTTAATGCAAACTTGATGAATTCTTTGGTGCTTAATACATTTGCTGTCCTGTGGTCATGGTAATCTGTGTTGAAATTCATCATTGCAGCATTCATGTACACAGCGTCAATGGAATTGCATAAGGATTTGTAAATATCTGGAGCTATACCCAAGCGTGGTTGTGACAAATCAGATATGACGACAGCAATTCGATTGGTATATTCAAATTTGAAAAGGTCATATCGGCGTAAATTTTCGAATATTCGCCCTATTCCTCTTGTTTCAGACGTTTCTCGAACCATGCAGCAAATATGAGCGTTGCTTTTTTCCAGAAGTTCAGAAAGCAAGTAAGCACCGAGGAAACCTGTAACCCCTGAGATAAGAATATTCTTCGGATATCTTAAATAACTTTTAGGATTTGTTGCTGATATATGTGGCATATCAACAGACCCTCTTCTTGCCTGTGATAGAAATAGATCTCTTGTCAGGTTAGAATCACCGATAATCAAATTTCGGAGGCTTTCGTCATCTTGTGAATAAATTTGTTCATTTTTCTTCAAAACATCTCTCTTTCTTTTAACCACATCTGAAAATTCCTCAATTGTATCTGCAGAGCCAATGTCACTAAAAGAAAGTGGTAGACCAAATGCATCCTCTAAATGTCTCTGCAAAAGTACCAGTTGAAGCGAATTTCCCCCCAATTCGCTAAATGAACTCTGTCTATGTAGTGAGTAGGCAAAGGAAGGGTTTAATTTTAAAACTGTACACCAGATTTGTGCGATCTGGAGCTGGATTTCGTTAAGATGACTGTGTCCAACAGCTTGATTTTGTTCATGAATAGATTCGTCTTTTTCTAGTTTTTTCCTGTCCAGTTTACCATTTATTGTTTTTGGAAACTCAGATATATCCAGTTTTTTGATGGAATTTGGAATCATAAATTTCGGCAAAACCTTAACAAGATATTCTCGTAGCTCTGAAGAAAAGATGAAAGTTGGTGAAACGAAAGCAGCTATTGATAGTTCGTTGTTGTTAATGCATCTATGAGGAACAACTACAGCGACATCTACCTTCGGATGCTGAATGAGCACTTGTTCGATTTCATTCAGATCTACTCTTTGACCTCGAATTTTCAACATGTCGTCCAAACGCCCGACAAAGGTAATATTACCATCAGAATCCTGCAAACCATGATCCCCTGTTTTGTAGAGAGTTGTTGGAGAATTTATCAAGGGATGTTGTACAAATCTTTCTTTTGTCAGGTGGCTTGCATGACCATGATAACCTTCGGAAAGACCAAGTCCTCCAATATAAATTTCCCCAATTACTCCAGGAGGTAGAGGTTTCATGTAATCGTCAAACAGGTAAACGTCAACACCTGGAATAGAGGTTCCTATTGATAGGTCGCAATTGACATCTTCGTGCTTGTTTTCTGGAATAAATTCAAAGCAAGTAGCACAAACGGTTGCTTCTGTTGGTCCGTATGCATTAAAGAACCTTCTTTCATTTTTCTCAGCCCATTTCACCGCTGTTGACAGGGTGCAAGCTTCTCCTGCCGTCACAATTTTTTTCAAATAAGGCAAATCCTTTGGGCTGTAAACATTCAGTAACGACGGTGGGAGTGTTATCGTTGAAATTTTGTGTTTATTCATGGCTAAGAGAAATTCCTGGCCTAGTCGTTCTTTCTCTTTGAAAATTACAAGACTGGCTCCAGAAAATACAGCAGTAAATATTTCTGAAACAGTGGCATCAAAACCAATGGAAGCAAATTGGCCTATGATGTCCTGAGGTTTTAAATCCCAAAGCTGTATTTGTGCTTTGGCAAGGTTGACTACAGAACTTTCTCTCACTTTTACACCTTTTGGTTTTCCAGTTGATCCTGACGTGTACATAATGTATGCAAGATTCTCAAAGTTGTCTTTTTGCTGCAGAAGCATAGAATGCGTTTTTTCAAACTCATTAACCTCAGAAAATTGTACAATGTACAAGTCAACTCCGTCAATTGTTCCAGCATTGACTAGTTTAGGATTTGCTCGCAGTTCATTAATATTCAGTTTGTCTACCCTCTCCTTTGTCGTGACAATCGTTTGAACTCGACAATCGTTTACTGTAAAGATCAGACGTTCTTTCGGATAGTCTAAAGGGAGTGGGAGAAAAACATGCTTGCATTTTAAGACGGAAAGAACTGACACAACATATGCAATTGAATTTGGTAAATGTAAGCCTATGACTCTCTTTCGCCCGTTCAAAGCAGTTTCCCGTAGAAGTGCTGAAAAACATCCTACCATTTGCATTACCTTTTGATAGGAACATGACATTGTGGATGTCTTTAGGGCTATCCTACTACTGTAGTGATCAGCACAGTTCTCAAGAATATCAATCATAGATATACTTGCTTGTTGGTTTTGGTTTTCGGTTGGAGGAGGGTATAGTACTTTCAATTCTTCTTGCGGTACGAGAGATACATCACACAACAATTGCGATGTTTTCTTTGTGATCGAGCTTAAGAAGACTGGGAAGTGTTTAAAAATGTCAAATATGAAACCAAGATCTTGACCAGGTTTCTTGCTGTAATGAATGTAAATTTCATTTGTTTCAACAGAGTAGAGAAGTAGAATGTTGCAGTCTTGTAGAACTTTCTTTCCTACAAGTATGTCCGACAACAAATCAACTGATTTTCCAATTACTATGTTGTGATGCAATGTTTGCTTTCGTTCACGGAGTTCAGGATATCTGTGGAAAACATCAATCAGAAAGCTCGAAGAGTCACCATATTTCTTCAAATCTCCTTGGCATGCATTTAGGACATCACAAATTTGACTTGCCATATTCAACTGGAAAATTGCAGGACAAATGTCGGAATATAGCGTCTCTACGTGCTTTGGTACTTGCAATTTATTGGCTATTAACCCAACATTGACACTCGAAGTACAGCAGACTCTTCCAATAAAGGCGACAAGAGTTGACATGATGAATTCATCGTCGTCTTTTGCAATCGATGGAAGTTTAACCGATTTTGTTTCCAAATGGATTTCTTCGGAAAGATCAATAATACCTGCAACAACATTCATGCGTTGTTTGAAGAAAACTGTTGGTTCATACCTGTCCAATTTCCGTTTCCAAAATGTCTCTCTTTTCCTTATTGTGGATAAAGATGAAGTATCAACCGAAAAACCACTGACAAGTCTGAGTCCTGTTACTAAACCGTGTTTTCTAAAATTGCATAGAGGAATACTGGACCCGTCCAATTTTGCAACCGACAGTAGAAGAGGTTGTCCTAAGGTACTAACAATGAGACTGTCATCGACAATATCAAGGATTGTACCCGGTTTAGTGGTCTCTGTTGGAAATCTGCATGCCACCTCTGCAGTTGTAACCACGACAAATTCTTCAGTAGAGGTTAAAAGCTTGGCACAACCAAGAGAATTTTCATGGTGCCCAAACTCTAGAGCTCGAGCAAGGTTAAATGTGTCCTTTGGTTTTCGATCAAATGACAACACTCCTAGGTTTGGTGGTATTGCATGAAGCCCAAAGTAAGAACGCCCCTCTCTTGGTTGGGGATTGCGAACAACTGAGTTTGTTTTAATGTCATTCACGAGTTCTTCGAAGCAACTTATTCCAGCCTCCTGGCACTTCAGGTTTAAAGCAAGAGCTGATTCCTCGTTATCAATATTGACTTTTCTGAATTTAAGAATATCACCAGTATCAATTCCAGATTCGACAATATGCCAGCTAACACCGTGTTCGGTTTCACCATTAATGATTGCCCAACTTGTTGCATGTACACCAGCATATGCTGGAAGAGGAGAGTCATGATAATTTATTGTCAAAATCTTTGGAAGTTGAAGCTCGTTTTCCTTTAGGATGCGCGGATTTGAAATACTAAACAGATAATGGATAGGTTTATCCTTGAGAATTTCTTCAAGATTGGACTTTCGTTCCCACCACTGAATGCACGATTCGTCACAGTAACTTCGTATGGACTGAGTTTCTGTAAGTACTGCTGTGATTTTGATGTTTGCTTTTTCTAGTATTTTTAGACAGGAAAATAAAATATTTCCCTCGCCGATTGCGGCACAACAAATATCCTCACCCATCGAGGAGTTGGGGATATGTGACGTCATCTAAAAATTGTAAATAATGATATAATATAGAATAAAACTAACCGTGTATATACTAGTATACTAAGCACATTGTTATTCATTCGATCTACATTTTAAAAGAAAAATACTGAAACACTAAGCATGTGAAACATACCTCCTTGTTATGGTTAACCCATTTTAACAATACATCTGACTATGATGTAAGTCTTGTAATCCACTCGTCTTGTCATATCAATCTGAATGTCACAAGTTTTAGATACCAAATGGACAGGACTTCGTTCAATATGGTCCTTATATATCATTCTTATAAATAGCACTGAGGCACCTTTCGTATATCACCAGGTATTTAGTTATGTACTTGTCAGTTTGTAGATACATGTTTATTTGATATTTCTGATTATAATTGAAAAGAAGAATAAATCATGCTTTGCGCGACATGTGCATGAAATGTTAATTGAAACAATGATTGGTGATAAATCTTGTCAAAGTAACTGGTGAAATTTTCATATTGCACATTATGCCACTGTCTTTTAGAATAATTGATGTAACATATATATTTTTGACCTCTTAGATCAGTAAAAAAATGACATTTTTCTAATCGTGTTTTGAATGGAAAAGATAAAGCGACGCTTTGAACAAGAAAAAAATGTTTGTCACTTATAAGTCTTTGATAGATACAAATGTGATGAAAACATTTTGTTAAAGTAATCGCTCAATGTTTTCTGAAGAAGAACTGTTTGAAAACACGCCGTTTTATGCTAAAATTGCAAAAATGACGAGAAAAGGTTATCTTTATGATGTCATATTTAAAACTTGTGGTCATTTGAATCAAACTGAAAATTATGAAACAACTTCACATGTTTATCTGTACAAAGGAAGCAAATAATTGGAACAAATTGGTGATGTTCATTTTTTGGGCCAAATTAGGCTCATATTATAGATATGTAGTCCCTTTTACGGGGGAGGAGAGTGTTTGCCGGGGGGAGGGGCATACTTTTTAATTTTACTATGTCTATGTAAGAAAATTGCCATTCAAATTTGTTCCAAGTGTGAAAATCGCGAATTTTTACTTGCACGCAAATAAGTGTTAGTTTAATTCTTTTCAAATATGGTTATTTGCCTGGCATGAGAGACTGACTGGTTATAAATAATCTCCTAATAGTACTGTAAAGGATTTATGATTATTCTGCAAATTATTAAAATCTTTTTATCATAAAACATTAAAGTATTTGTTTACATTTGTACCTATTAAGTGTTCTGAAAATATATCGTGTTTATCTGGGTAATTAATGTAAATTTCCAAATCTCTCTCTCTCTCTCTCTCTCTCTCTCTCTCTCTCTCTCTCTCTCTCTCTCTCTCAAATGCTGAAAGTTAGGTTCCTGGGAACTGAGACGGAAAAAGGCCAGGAATCAATGGCCGTTTCGTCAGTTTTAATTTCATATACGTGTATCTGCTGAATGATCATCAATCTTTATACGAAGCCTATTCTCTCTTTCTCTCTCTCCATCTTAACCTTTCAGTTCAGGTTCATAAGTGTTGTAGCCACACTGTCTTTTTGTCTTATGGTCTGTTATGGTTTGTCATTAAAAAGTATTTTGGTCAATAAACTTATAAATCCTAAAAACTTAAAAAGCCATGTCGTCAATTTAATGGAGTCAAATGCGTTAAGGTGATACGAGTTTTACGGTTTAATTGTGACTGGCTATGATTTATATACATTTAGGGGCCAAATTCTGGACACTCAGCAAAATGCATTTATAGTATGGTCTTGATTCAAGGATGATTTTTTTTAAACTTGATAAATTATACGCATGTAACTTTTAATTACATGTGACTTAACGTAAATTTAACTTTTAAAAATAAAAGTTGACGTTCATCAAGATAAAGCATCTTATACAATTTTTAATTGTAATATAAACTAAAATAAAATTGATCGTAAAATAGAAGAGGTACACTCGATATTTCTTTTCCTTTTTTTAAAATCTAGTGGACAGATGATTTGCTAGCTGATAGTCTGCGACGACAAATTATATTTGCACCGAGGAGATTACACAAAACCACGCTTTATTTTCTAATATATATAGTATATAACTTCAATTTCAATCCTAATTTCCTTATTTTCATATCTATTTTTTACATGCTCCCCAAAAAGTGGGGGGCCAACCCCATGATAATTCAATTTTTTATATGTAAATTTTAAAAAATTAGTTGCTGCGAGAAAAAAAAGGGGGGGGGGGGGGGCTGATGCTACGTGCCTGTTCAAACATATGGCATACATGGCAATCAGTTCAAATGGTTTAATTAAGAGTTATATACATGTAGTCGCGATAGAACACAAAGAGTTACGTACCGTAACTCATATTCGAAAGCTTATACATGTACTTTATATTCAGGGGTTCCGCAAGGGTCACTAGGAGGACCTATGTTATTTTTACTATTATGTGAATGATGTAGCTGATAATATGCTTACTTTTTGTAGACCTTTTGCTGACGATAATAGTTTAAAAGATTTTTCAAATAATTTTAAAATCATGAACAAGTAAAATTATTTGCTGCTAGAATAGTAAACGGTTTACCGGTAATTGCTTCTAAAGACTCTTTTTATTTCGAAACGGAATGGAGCACACTAAATTCAATACGTAAAATAGCTTGACTCAAACAGTTTAAGGTTGATAAAAACATCACACTCATTTATGTTCAATTTTTTTTCCTGATAAACGCTGTACTATGACCAAATGAAAAATTCCCAAGATTACTGCTTACCCAAGTGTCGATTTGAAGTATACAAATCATCATTAGTTCCAACTGTTATACGCGAATGAATTCTCTACCTCTGAATATAAGAGAGTTTAATTCATTCCATACCTTGTCCCATGCTTTCCCCTCTGACGATAATGTTTCAAACGCAAAAAACTCCACCACCACCATATTTTGCTTTTGGTGACAGGATTCAAAATAAAATTTCACACTTGACTTCGCCATAATTACATATACTATTAAACAAAAGTGTGACCTATTTTAATATAATATTGTTGAAAGTCCTTTATGTACATGCACATATGGAAAGGTTGAAGACGCATATCATTATTTTTTTCTCATGTACTAATTACAGTCAAACCTCGTTATCTCGAACTAGATGGGACTGATTAAAAAATACTAGATATCCGAGCATTCGAGATTTCAAAGGTAAAATACTTAAAGTTTAGGTGTTTGGGGCTTATAAATCACTTCGACATATCCATTGTATTCGAGATATCGGTGTTTGAAATACCGTAGTTCAACTGTATATATGCTGAAGCCGGGGATAAGTTATTTAATATTGATTTTAGCATTGGCGATATAAATATTGTTAATACACATATTTTGCTTATGGAAAATGACAAACTTAGTAATACTGTGAATGCGCACTTGTTTTCCTTAGTTCACATTTTTATTTAAAAATCCAAAAGATTTTGATTACGTATTTACATATGTATCAAAACTAACTTAAAACTTATTGTAAATCATTTTTAATCTTTATTAAAATACACACGTTTGACATTAAATTTTTCTTTGCATGTGAAAATTGATATGTTAATTATTGTAAAGGTATACGTTTTAGAACTTGTGCACAAGTAATTACATATGTATATTACAATAAAAAAAGTTTGAACCAACCAATGAATGTGTTTTTAAAAAAAATCATTTAAATATTATTTCATCAATAAATGTGTATGCAATTTTCAAGGTTTAGTCAACACATTCACAATCAACTTTCTATCCATTTTTTTTATTCTCATAGTTGAAAAGTAAACGTTCCACTTTGAAATATAGGACACTTTTTGTTGCACGCTCATTTTAGTAGCTAATACGGATGGTGATGCGCATGCGCAGATCCATCGCAAACGTTAGTCGTTTAATGAATATGCATGAGAAAATCGCCGTTTCTCCAAACAATGAATAACCCTGAGTTCTTCTCTATAACCAAATAATAATTTGTCGTTTTGTCACAAAGTGTTCTTTCATTTTGCACATTGTATAAATACAATTACAACATCGCATGTTTTAATACGTCATATATTATACAAATGCATGTTTTTAATGCATCGTAAATTACAAAATGTAGCTTTTAAATTTATACTTTATGTTTAAAAGAACAAATATGTAAATTGAAATAAACGACAAATATAGATCACTTGAGAACAAAACACACCTCACAAACATACGGTGTGTTGTTTTTTTTAAATCAGTTTAGCGTAGGTAAATTTATGAAAACCTTCTAAAACATATCTCATATGCAAAAAGGATATAATTATACGGTATAATGATAAAGGCTTTTGAAAATGTCATTTAATGAATGTTTGCATAATATGTGCCTGTGTTTAACTTGCAATATTACATTCAGTGAATATTTTCCCTTATGTTTGCATTGGAAATCTGCGACGTTCAATTTCCTGATGAAATTCAAAATGTAGGGATTTTTATAGTTCTTTTAGTAGTTTGTTTAATGAGTCTACAATTGTAGATAAATTTCCCCTTTCTGCATCAATCTATAGTAATCCATCAACATTCCACCATGAGCTGTTGATACCAAGACAACCATTTGGCATATTGTCAACATTTGACATGCTGATTAAAACAAGAGCAGACATTAATTACAATGTCAAATTCAAGCCATTGTACATTATAATAAATCCAAACCCTGCATATTTAAAAATAGTTCATATTTTCGTCGATACATGTATAATTTTCATCACCGTGTTAAAATTTTGAAAACGAACTAAACCAAATCTGCTTTACGCAAAGCAATGAAGGTAAAGACAATGTAGCATTAATCCATTAAAAAACACACAATCGATGTGATTAACAAAGTCAATAATTTTGCAATCTTCAATTTCATTAAGATAATGGATTTTCACTATGAGTGACGAATTGTAATGTTAGGGCGACATTAGTACTATTCTGTTTCTATAGTGTCTGTCCATCAGGATGATGCAAAATCATTTCATTAACGTATAATTTCTGTCAAGATTACTGTAAATTGTCAAATAATCACGATGGTTTTAATTCCACAATGTTCGCGATTTATTATTTTCCCGCGAAATTAGACCCATCGTGAACACTATCATTAGTTTTCAAAAACGTTTCAATGCTTGTATTCTGATCAATTTATCTTTAAGCAGCGTGAAATTAAAATCATCGCGATTGGTACTTTATTAGAAATCGTGAAATTTTAACACCGTGGAATTAATTAAAGCGACTTACAGTATTTTGATTCTCATGAAACTGCAGTGTGAAAGTACACGTAATTTAAGACGATTCTGTTTACTAGCATATAAAAATTTGCGTTATCGTCTTCTATTATTTGAAGAAAAAAAATTCAGTCATTTTGATCTTTACCAAAAAAGATTGTTATTAATTTTATCTTGAATCTGTACATGTATGCGATAATCTCAATCTTAAACCTTGTTAAAATGGTTCTAATTATAGGTAGCACTCTAAACATGGACTACACATACTCTATAGAACCAAATGATTTTTTCAATCATCGAGTTGACTGGTTTCAGCCCCCCCCCCTTCACAATATATGAAAACATTCTTATCTGTGTCTCTTCGAACAGCGCCAATTTCAAATAGAAATATTCTAACCATGCACACCATCTGTAAAACGATGTCTTTTTAAAACAAATTGATAAATTTATTGTGAAAGTAAGTAAAATTCACTAAATTACTGGTAATGAACATTAGTACGTTAACTAAAAGAAATAGGCAAATCGTCTCCTATTGGAATTTGAGTCTGACATCATCATAGTTATTTCGTGCAGTCCGTGATTTTTCTAATTTTGCTGAAGGTTTCGTCCAATCGATAAACGGGGCGTGTAGATTTCAGTGCTGTCAGTTTCTACAGCTGTTCTATAGAGCTAATAATTAACTAGAAGTCTCTTTAGGATATAAAAGGAATCATACTCGGTAGATGTAAATACACACTCATTAATCCTTATGATAATACGTGAAACACGAACATGTACGCTGTATTTACAATATAGAATTGCATGCCAGCACATAAATTGCAAATCAAGAAATACAAACATATAGTGCATAAGTTAGAAATGTATTCAAATGAATATTAAGAAAAATATTTACACTTTTTGATAAAGATCATTGATGAAACCTTTTAAAATGTAAATTAAAATGTTTGATGATTTTATCAAATGAAAATTGGCATTTAAAAAAAAATTAAATTGCAACTTATGTGTTTATTATCGACACATGTTAAGTACAATTAAAGTCAAGACGTACTAAATGACCAATATAACGAGAGAGGGCGTTGCGAGCGAAAGCTGTGAAGATGTTAATGTTACGAAACAGAAAGATAACTCAGGACAGTAGTGGACATTTGACCCACGGCCTCGGTGTGCTCAAAGTGAACCGGTGATAAAGCAGGCTTTGGTCATTGTGGCCATGTTCCTCCGTCCATCTGGACATTCAAAATTAGAATCGCCCTAGATTTGGTGACAGAATTACCCTTGAAATCTAACTGTTTATAGAAATAGCTTGTACGCGTGTATGGTTCTTATAAAAGGCGTGCATGGTAAAATATTACTAGGTTACATTAGGGTTCAAGATGGTCATTGGGGGCGCTCATCAGGATAATTTTATGTGAATTGTTACTTTTCATGTTGATTGTTGCTTTTGAAGTTGTACACTTTGTCTGCCTGGGATCTGTCTTAGTCTTGACTAATACCATTGCATCTTCTCGCCCCTGAATTACACTGTTATCTTGTGTAAAAATAAATACACAAATAACGAATAAAAAAATGTAGGAGTATAATCATGTAGTAAACCTGTGTATGGCAACGATTATCTTATTATAGAGTTCAACTTTAACACATTTTATTGACTAAATTTAATATCGATTGGTCGAAACCTTTAGCAACCTCAAAAAAAAAAAAATCAAATCAGGGACTACACGAAAAAATCATAATGATGTTAGACTCAAGTTCCCATAGAAGACACGATCTGGGTGTTTATTTTATCCAACGTATTTATGTACGTTAACAATAATTTTGTCAATTTTTCTTAATTTTTACGATACATTTATCAATTTGTTGAAAAAAAGATATATATATATATATATATATATATATATATATATATATATATATATATATATATATATATATATATATATATATATATATATCTATCTATCTAAAAACGCGGGTCTTGTATTCTTTCTGCAACGTTGCCACCTTTATATCCCGCATGATACACCAAAGAAAGCATGCTATTGTCTAAACACACACCGAATGAGATTGATCAACAGGCAGTTTACCTATATATATGTCCTCTCCTGTGTAGTCAAGATAGAACCATTTTAACAAGGCTTTGGACTTTCAGTAGGACGTAGCCATCTATATAGTTCTTGCTTCGAAACAAGTTAAAAATTACATGGCTTCAAGCGAAATGTGCACCGATTGCGTAGTCTTAGCTCAAAAGCCAGACAAATTTTGTTGATTTCAAAGAACCATGGCCGAGTGCATGGTAACAGTTAGCAATGAAATAGACAGGCCTACGTAACATATATGTTTGACACAACTACCCAACGTCCAAGCTCTTGTTAAAACGGACCTTTTTAAACGGGATATGATATGTATATTGCCACACATTTGAAATTTTGCTAAAATTGAAAGCAAAAATGAACACAAATGAAAAGCTAGTGGAAGAGAAACAAATACAACAATAAAAAGAAAGAACGGAGAATTTTTTTTTTTTGGGGGGGGGGGGGGGGTTTGGAGGGGGGGGGGGGGGTCCTGCTCTAGACCATTATTACATGTATGTATATAAAGAATTATTTACTTGTTGTGAAAGGGGGGGGGGGGTATATATACATGTATTTGGAATTTTTTTGTTATCTTTTGTTTGTTTGTTTTGTTGGGTTTTTTTTTATTAGTTATTCTTTTTTGCTTTTTTTTTTAGTTTGTTTGTTTGTTTGTCTGGGCAGGAGTTTTTAATATCATGGTATTATTTTGTTGTAGATGTGAACATGTATAGTATACGCTGGGACAGTGACGAATCAACGCAGTTTATGTACATGGAAATTATTCTGTCCAGTGTTTGTTTCACTGTCACCGATTACATAAGAGGACCGTTTGTAAGGCAACGTAATCGGCATGTTTTACAGTCCACTCCGACCTGTAGTTCTAGACAAGTTGTCACAGAAACTCAAGGATAGGAACGATAGCACGACATAATGTTGTGCGTGTACATCTACATGTACGCCATAATATTACAAGGTTTTTAAAAAGCACAAATTCTTACAAGGGTAGGCAGTCAACAGCTGCTGGCAGTTGGCCGTCGTATATGGAAATTCCATACCATGGAAATAACAATGGTATATTACAAGAGAATATCCAAGCACAAAAAATTATTTATATCAGAAAGTAATTCAGTACAGTGAAGAGCCGACCGGGAAGGGGGAAAATAAACCAATCGATATAAAAGAAAACAAATAAAACGACATTAAAACAAGAGGCCCATGGACAACATCGCTCACCTAAGCAACAATAGGCATGGTAAAATCAGCTTCATGGAGTCATAATACAAACTATCTGGACAATGTGGTATAAAACATATATAAATCCTGTATAAAAAAAATCAGTTTCCCCCTGAATATTCTTATATTTATAATCAAGTCCCTTTTCTAACCTGATGATTTTATAGTCAAATCAGATCAGGATTGCAGTTCTCAAAAGACCCTAAACAATGGTCTATATACAGGATATAAACCTACATCAAACCCTGAACCCCTGTGAGGCCCAATAATCGTCCAGAGGCCAAAGTTCAAACAATTTTAAAGAATCGGAAATATGTAAAAATGCTTGCATATAAGTAAAAGCATATATAAGTGTCAGCTTTCCTGGCCTAATGGTTTCTGAGAAGATTTTTAAAGATTTCCTATGTAAAAAGTCGACTCCCCATTGTGGCTCCATCCTTCCCCCGGGGGTAAAGATTTTCACAAACTTTGAACCTACACTACCTGAGGATGCTTCCACACAAGTTTCAGCTTTCCTTGTCTTATTATTCTTGAGAAGAAGATTTTTGAAAAATTCTCGAAATTTTTCAATAATTCCTACTTATCTCCCCTTGTAAAAGGGTGTGATTCTTAATTATCCCCTTAGCCCAAGGACGCTTTGTGCCAAGTTTGGTTGAAATTGGCCCAGTGGTTCTTGAGAAGATGTTGAAAATGTGAAAAGTTTACAGACGGACAGACAGACAGACGACAAACAAAATGTGATCAGAATAGCACACTTCAGCTAAAAAGAATAAAAAAAAAAAGAAACTTTTCATAAAAAAAAAAATAATAATCAAACATCAACTAATTGTTAAATAAAACGTGTTGCTTAGTTAATTCTTCATTTTAATGTAATTTTGTAGGCTTTAAATACATATGAGTTTAGGTTTCTGGGTATTTTTTGTAATGCTCTCTACCGTCATTTACCCGTATGAAACACAATTAAAGATCATTTTGTTTTAAAAATAAAACACAATCGGTTTTCTGCACAAGAAAATACTCACATCATATATTCAAACTCTTTTTTTCTTCTTCAAAATTTTTTAGTTGCCATGGTTTGGGTTTCAATTTGTAATCAAAAATGCATTACCAAATCTCTATTCATATACTGTATAGCCGGTTCTGTTGTTTAGCGAGACAAAATATTTGGTGAATTTGGCTTACAAGGCATACCATTAATATATATATTTTGGTGAATCCGTTTCCAGTCATAAAAATTTTATTGTCAATTTTTCTGATATCTGAGAAGTTAATTAATATACTTTAAGTTCTCCGATCTTCTGCCTCAAAGTATTTTTTATCATGAAAATGTCATTTATCCTTCAAACTTTATAAATGAAATAAAAGAAATTTACTGATGGTATTCATGCATTTTAGGACGTTATAATTGCAGTTTTGCCCACGATGGATATACCAGGTAGTAGAATAAATACAATAATTTTGTATACAATAGTATAAAATTTCAAAACGTTTGAGAGGACACGAATTAATTAACATTGTATCACATTTCAATACACAAATACACCAAAAATCTAGGTTCAAATGCACCACAAACAGATTGGAAATTTCAAGAACTTTATTTGAAAACAATATTTTAATAACAGAGTGTGTTTTATATAAATTCAGCACAATAAGTATCACAGAGTATAAAACATTTGTAACACACAACCTTGTCCAAAGACTTGCAAAACCCTGTAGAAGTGTTTTTATTTAAAACAAAAAAATCAATGGAACAATCTAATAATATTTCATTTGTACAGTTGAAGAAGTTTAAAAAGAACCTCCAAACATGAATAAATTCTAAAAAAAAAAAAAAAATACTGTACTTGACATACACACATAGAAGCTGTCCATGTTTAAAAAACATACAAAATAAATACTTGTATGGCTGTATCAATGTGTTCCAAAAGAAAATCTAAAACAATTTCTATGAAATAAAATATGATTTATGTGCATGTCTGAGTATGTCAAATAATCTTTCAGGATAAACATTTCGTATTTATGCAAATCTAAATTTTCAGCATGAGTATTAAAGAACAAAATTCAAGTTGTCTAAAATTAAAAGGCTATTGGTGTTAGCTAACAAACCTAAAAATAAAACATGTTACACTGTAGGTAGCATAGTCAATAATAATATCTTAATAAGTGTAATCAATCAATCAATAAATAGTGCATTGTACTCTCTATACATTGTACTCTCTATACACTAAATGTATTATGCATTTCAGTCATTATTTAACTGCGTCTAGACATATGTAAATTTCCTCTATTCCTAGTGCAGATATGCTCTAAGGCTATCTGAACTATGTAAACGAGGTAAAGTACATGTATATTGCTTAAGGATATTCTTAACTAGCATAAATCATCCATTTAACTTGCTATACTAGGTAAAGTATATCACCTTTTTTTTTTTTTACCAAAATTCAACAAGCAATCATGATTTCATAAATAATGAAAAACTACGTCAAAATACAAATGTTTAAAACTGAAACTTCTGGTATGGTCAACAATGCAATTTGGAGCATTTGGAAATGGTATCATTAAGATTGTAAAAATATGATGTACCAGGTACATTAGGTCATTAAAAAACTGTCAAAAACCCTGAAATACTGTGTACAAAATAACTTGGAATTTCACATATATAGTCAATGCATCATTTTTAAAATCATAAATATATCAGCTCAATACTTTGGATGTCTTCTACATGTATCATAAAATAAATCATTGAAAGTACCCACAATGGTTGGTAATATCACAGAAATGTTTCAAATGCAAACATATTTAGAGTAAATTTCAAACCACTATTTTGGTTTTCCTCATGTAGTTGAATATATAAATTACATGAACATGTATGTATACAATATTCATGCAATGGGAAAAAAAGCAGTAAAAACAGTATATTTATACATGTTAAAAAAATACTATCAGAAAAGTATTTGTAGAATTAAATATCAACAAAAAATATTCATATGCAATGATATAAAATAAATCAAGATGTTTAAGACATATGATGCCATTTCATTATAAAATAGTAATTGGACGGAATCATTATTACAAAACATTAAATTCAGAAATTGTTGATGATTTTAATACCCATGACCTGTATCACTCAATCAAATCACTTATGTGTTTTTATCTGTGCTTTAAAGTCAGCAACTTAACACAATGATATGAACATGCTTCATCATAGTTCAAAACATAAGAAAAACTTGTAGTATGTAACCTTAATGGCACCAACAATGAATAACAAAACGACTGAGAGAGGGCTATTAGTAAAGAGTAAGGAAAAAACAATAAAAATACCAATATCCAAAATACAAAAGAATGCCAATCACTGGAAATATTTTGCAGATTTATGATCTAATCTTTTGTCATCAAGCATTTTGGAGTTGTTCCTAGCAAAAGACAACAGAGAAGTCTGTGGTGTTCAATTAACCACCACAACCACCACATCCTCCACCACATCCACCTCCACAACCACCGCCACCATCCCCTCCACCATCACCGCCACCACCACATCCACCACCACCACATCCACCACCACAGCCACCACCACAACCGCCTCCAAAGTGACCATGCCCAAAGCTTCCATGCGACCCCCAACTTCCCCATCCGAAGCCGTGATAATGGTGTCCGTGGCCCCAGCCATATCCCATACCCCATCCCATTGCCCCTCCAAGCAACAGACCTATGAAAGAGAGAAAAATAATCATCATACAACTATGAAACCTCTAATTTACAAATGAAATCTTCAAATTCACAAAAATGGTTAAATATTTTCATACCTGTAGCGAAACCATCACCACTTGAGCTGGTCTGCTGAGGTATATGATGATGTTGATTGACCACCACTGTGTGTGTGTGTGGTTGTTGTGGGTGGTATCCATTTTGCTGTGGGTAGTATTGTTGGGGTGGGGGGTAAGCATTACTGGCTTGGCCGCCCATCAGGTGAGGCTGAAAGCCTGGGAGAGGGGCAGCAGCGACTGCTTGACCTTGTTGTATTACATGAGGCTGTATTGGCTGAGCAGGTTGTATGACCTGTCCATTCTGTTGTGCTTGAGGGGGTGGAGGAAGCTGGAAATAAAATTATGACAATGCATCAAAAACTGCCATATATGCTATTTAGACTTTAATCTATGATTATGTGAAAGAATCTAAAAATCAAATGTTTTGATTTTGCACGTGCATGTAATAATGGCAATCTAAACTTTGTTGTTATCATTGCTGTTGTTCAGTAGGATTGATATTGCTATAGATCCTTTCACTATGCAATATGTGACTAGACCTATTTACTGAACATTGAGTGTGTGCCAGTTTTTTTCCCAAACAATATCAATCTTTATTCATTTTTTTTTCATTTTTCCCAAATAGAAAGATACTAACTCTTTAATTAGCAAATTGAAATTTATATCACTATTTCTATATGGTATACCTGATATTACATGAAAAGAAATGAGACATATTACCAAACTATATCATACATGTATACTAATTGAAACAAGCATTCTGAGAGTATTGCATAAGCAATACAGGTCCCCTACCGGTTTGTGGAAATTGTGAAAACAATGCACTGTTATGCAGAATATTGAACCCGAACATTAAAAAATTGGAATATAAAAAATTAATTTCCTCGAAAATATGTCAACCAGATGCTACAAAAGTGTAAACTTGATCTGTAGTTTGACATTTTGAAGCTGTTCAGCAAATTTCATATTATTCCTCAAACGCATAAAGAAAAAAGTGTGGAAAACTGAAGTGGGACAGACAGATGGATGGATGGACAGACGGCTGGTGAAAACCGGTAGGGGACTAATAAAAAAACTATTTGTAGCTTTTTTGCCATCGAAAGTTTACATATTGAAATACAGATTTATACAGATACTATTTTAGTGAAATGCATAGCATTTCAGTAGTAAATGTAATGCAGTAGCAAAGCTATCCAGGAATCCGATTTAATTATTCTCAATAAAAAGTTTTTACCCTTGACTAGAAAAGATGTTGCTGTAGAGCCCTCCTTACAAATATGAGTTATTTTCTCCCTTGTTTCACTCCTCCGAAAATAAATATTTTCTTGACTAATTTATTAAAAAACAAAAGCAGATTTTTTTTAAGATTGATGCATTCGTTACAAATCGTTTTTAATATCCATTCAACATACAAATAAATGGCAACACAAAATATTAGTTAATCTCAAAAAATATATTTGGGTCAGGGCGGGTAGGGAAAACCAAAGACACAACCTGTAATGCTTTGTAATGAACGTTGCATTAATCGAATACTCCCCGGTAAATCTATTTATACTCATGAAATAACCAGTACCCCCCCCCCCCCCCAACCCGTTGCTATGTACACTTACTCTACTCTATAGCAATAAACTAGCTTATAGGAACGAGACAGAAAATTAACGCATTGTAATGATAAAGTGGTAGGATAATTAAATTGACACTTACCACAGCTCCAAGAGTTTGCATCCAATCTCTGAAAAAATATCACACAGTTAAAATTACAAATATCATATGTACATGTATGTACATTTACCTTTTACATGTATTGTACTTTCATGTTAAATACTGATATCTGATTGGTTTAGATGCAGTTTATAATCCATTCTATTACCCTCAGTGTTCGAAACACACTTGGCAAATGGTAACACAACGAATTGTTACATGCGCATAAATTATGTGTATACAGTTCCCCATAGAATTCAAGTTTATCAATTATTAAAAAAATTCAAAAGCAGTAAAGTTTTCTTTAAAATTAAAACATTCAAAAAATAAAATAAAATAGTGCCAGTTTGGAGGGCAACAGTTGAAACTGACATCCCTCAAAAACCATTATTAACCTCCGCTTTGCATCAGTTGACAATGGTTTTCTCAGGTGTCAATTTCAACTGTTGCCCTCTCAAACAGGAACTATTTATTTAATGCTCATGGTTGAAATACAAAATACTGCTTTATTTGAAAGAATTCATCACAAGATCTGACATATTATGAGTCACTTGACTTCCTATAATTTCATATGTTTTTTTCTCTTTAATTAAAATCGTTAAGAGAGAACTTGCTTCATTTCATCATCCCCTCTGAATAAGATCCAGTTGATCTTCATGTCATTGCGCCTCGTTCCTCTGCCATAGTTGAATGGATAGGCCATCATGCGGTTTATGCTTTGTCCGGGTGGAATGTCGGGTCGGTTGGGGACCTGTAGACAATGCTGACCAATGGCAATCAACGGAGCTATGTCCTGCAGAAATAAAGAAAAAATATGGTTAAACTAGTACGTTTGATTTAAAACATGGTTATCAAATGAACCATTAATGCACTTCTACATATTAATAATATTGTTGATAACCATCATCAACATTATTACCGGTATTGATATGTGGAAGTGAATTAAACATCCCAACTTCTGTTTTTAAGATGCATATACATGTATTGTCATTTTCCACTGTCTTTGTCTGTGATAACATAACGAATCAAATCTGTAACATTACGTCCAATACATTTCATCAATGACACAAACGATGTACTGTGGGGTCATTTTTAGGGTTTACATGATTATACAAAATGAAAAAGTGTCAAAATTCTATATTTAATTGAACAATTGGTATTTAACATAAATATAAGTACTCCTTCTTTGAAAACATGTACGTGTATTATAAGACTATCAAATACATTTGGGTGTGATCAAATCTATCATAAAGCTCTTTGCAGGGCTTAATTAATTGGATTTGATCACCTCCTGACTATATTTGATCCCTCAATTCATATTACCCAAGAATGATTCTTCATTCCTTAATAACTTCTACATATCCTGAATCTCTGGACACCTTGAAGTTTCTCTGAATCCCACATACAGTAATTTGAGATAGCGAGGCTTGACTGTTGATATTTTTCTAATCTATTAATTATGGTGAAGCTACAAATAAAGATCTTTTATGTAGGGTCTCTTTTTCTTTCAAGAAATTCTTTTCAAAATGCAAAAAAGCTGCAGTACAAGGATTTGGTCATTCTGTCAACCTACTGTATGGTACATCCATGTCAACTAATTCTAAATATAGGTAGATTATTTTGGAAATCCATGGTCACAAAAACAAACCATTAACTGGTAAACAGATTTTCAAACTCTTCTGTGGTTACTTATAGAAACAGTAATGGTCTATTTGAGAATTTGGTATGTCATTCTATAAAAATTGTGATGTGGACAGATACTGCATCGACTGAGATCGATGTACAGCACAGGAATGACAATATTCAATGTCACTCTCTACTGTAAGCAGTATTTGTAGAACTATGGGATGCTTTAATGCCTAGTCTCTCTCTCTCTCTCTCTCTCTCTCTTTCTCTCTCTCTCTCATATATTGATTTAAATATTTACCTTCAACCTCACACATCCTAATTCTTCATGAGCATCTCCATACCATATAAACGAGCTGTCTTCATAGAGCCTAAACAGATATGACTTCCAGTTTCCACCTACAACATGTCATAAATTCAAATCAATATATAATGCACCTGTACCAGCATCGATACACTTACAACACATCTGATTCAGAAGTAAATAATTTAATTAATGAAGCTCTTTCATCCATTTTCACACTTTTTTAGATAAAAACAGTTCATTCAAATATGATTGTATTGTAAAATCTTTTTTTGACCCTGGCAGCTGAACTTGACGTAAAAATAATTCTTAATTTTTATTTGTAGAGATTTCTTCTCACTGAGATACATGTACATGTGCCCTGAAGTAATCAACAAGAAATATTTACATTCAAAACATGGACGGAGGGCATTAATTTGACAAGTTTCAATGACGGCTATTTTATTTGCTTTTTCTATATGAGGGGAGTTAAATTAGTCTTGCCAAGAGTGAGGGTGAGTAATTTTCTTATCAATCATCAAAATCCATTTATACATGCAGCACTTTAATCTGCACAAAAATGTTTTTTTTTTAATTATAATATTGTATGTACTATCAAGAGTAAAAAACAATTTTACAAGATAATTTCTACATCATTCAAACTTGCATGTATACTCACCCTTGTTTGGACAATAGAGGATAAATCCCTCTTTCTTTACTGGGCAATTCGGTGGTGGTCTACTAACTGATGAAATAAAAAAGAATGGATTTTCTTCAACTCATTTCAACAGATATCATATCATACTCCCCTTATTAAAATCACAAAATCATAAATGATTTTCTTTACCATTAACATGAAAGCAATATTCTGTATAGTAATATTAATATTAATAACGTATTATCAGTAAAATCCATGCCATTATATTCAGTTTCAGGAACACCTTGGGGGTTATTATTTATGGAACATTTTACCTTAAGTTTATGGTCTTAATCTGATTTGAAATGAATTATACAGCTAGTATATTTATTTGCAGAAATATATCATTAGGCTAATTTGATATGCAAACTCTACGAAAATAATGCCATTAAATTTTTCATGCAATTTACTACTGATATTGTCTCTTTATTTGCCTCAGACTTTCTCTGGAACATACTACCAACCTTGGAAAATCAAGTACATGTACATGTATGTTAAATTTACATTGTGATCGAGAGTAGCAAATTTTACATGTAAACAAACTGCACCACTTCATTTTACGGGGCTGGTGATGATGTTTAAAAGACTATCAGAGGAAAGTAAAGAGACAATATTAGAAGTAAATTGCATGAAGAATTTATGATACTATACTCTGTCCCGAGTTTTTGCTTCCACCACTTTTGCTTCATATTTCAAAAATAGTAAATACCTTTGTGCTCAAACTACGTTCATCCACTAATACATGAAAAATGTCCACATTATCTGTTTTGAAACGCACCCTCTACCGCTTCGTGTTTCAATACACATCCCAAAATTGAAAGTCTACGGAGATTTTGCATGGGATCAGCCATTAATAAGCCCGGATGATAAAGTCGAAAAATTGCGTGAGGTATCCTGAGTACTTCCGAATGGAGAAAAGATGTAAACATTTCCCATTAAAAATCTCCGTAAGAAAATTGTTTTCGTTCCTGTGAAATTTTATGAGTGGAAAGGGATATTTGTTCAATGAAGATATCTTGGATATAATCCCTTTCATCGATTTCAATTGTATTTCTTTCACAGGTATGTGTATTTTATTAAAAGTCATCAAAAATTGATGGAAGCAATAACTTGGGACAGACTATTATAATTGTTTTCACAGAATTTGCACATTATGAAAAAAGCTTAATTAGTCCAAAACTAGCGCATGCTTTTGTGCACAATAAATATACCATTTTTTATATGGGTGGCACTGTAGCTCCCAAGTTGACCATCTGAATTTTTTCAGACCAGGAGCTACAGACCTGCAGCTATAGATCGAAATGGCTATGGTTTTTTTTTTTTTAAGATTATCAACTTTATAGGAGGTTACAAAAGTTTGGTAGTCAATTCTGAGAAAATTGTTATGTTTTTAAAACCAAATTCATTCAATAGCATGTTATATAATTTTAACCATTACTAATTATATATATTACTTTAAAATATCCGTATACATGTACATTTATATATGCATTCCGATTATACAAATGCAGCTATCCATTGTTTAAATGTCTTGTGACATTTGGTTACGTCACCTGATTCAAGTGTTCTTTCGCAATGTGTATAACTTTATCTATGATAATATTTCTTTGCATGTGCTTCTATAAATCTTTCTGTTCTCCCCCCCCCAAAAAATACTGTAACGGTTATATCTGATTTTAATTTCTTATAATTCTAAAAAACAAAAACAAACCTATAACGGGGGCGCTAGCACTACACCCCATTTTGTTCCTGGTACTTCAATCTGTCTTGATCTCTAAATTCTGTACACGGTCACAGTAAGGTTCCACTTTGTTGGCACCGATTCAGTCAATCGACTCAATGCTTGGGAACTCAGGTAAACAATCAATGGTTTGGCTAATAAACGCAAAGGTGTCTTAATTAAACATTAAGAAAACAAATTTTAGAAAGAGAGTAAAAGCTTATAATTTGTGATTTGGATGTTAATCTTATGAATTTTAAGCTTCTATAAAATTTAATATCAAAATATTTTCGATAGAATGAATGAAATGATGATTTTATAAGAATTGATTTTCGCATTTAGAGGAAAACATCGAGCCCGATCTCAATTTGGATGGAGGTCGAGGGGTGGGGGACAAGTGTTGTGTGTGCGTGTGTTAGTGTATGTATTTCTCATAGTTATTAAATTAGATTTTTTTTTTTTAAATCATCGTTGGTCTTCATATTTCTTTATAATTTCTTTTTCAAACCAAAAAGGGAGAGTTTGTAAGTAAAAAATGTTTTATGTCAAATATACAATTTTAATACAAGGAATAAACAAGAAATGCATGCATTGTTGATGAATATATATTTTAACGAATAAAGCGTTCAGATTAATATATGTTTGTATTAATACATACAGCTGTACAATATTGTAGAAATTGTAGAAAGTAGCCTTGCGCTCCCGGAAAACGGGCTATATGGTATAATAACCCGTAGCTCTACGAGAAATCACCGCAAATGGATATTCAATTTTCCGTATAGAGCTATATACATGCATACTCCTTCTTTGTATGAATAGTTGGTACTAGTATTTTCAATAATGAACTGTTTTAAAGGAAATGATTTGAATGCATGATTTTATGTTTAAACTACAAAATTTGTAATGATATCATTTATATATCGAAAGTAAAAAAAAATATTCCACCCAAGTACTAAAGAGTTGTATTTAAGCCATCATAATTAGCACATTACTTATTAGTCCTTATCTTATTTATTACATTTATAAGTATACATGCACATGTACGTGTTTCCTAGCTTCTTGGAAATTTGTCATTGGTGTTGAAGTCTGTCCCAAGATATTTTTGCCGCACATTTTCTTTAATTGTTTTATGTTTATAAAAAAAAACTCTGTTTAGTCTTCTAAATACGTCTATTTAATCTTAAATTCTCTTTTTACACGCAAATACCCGTAGTCTTTCAGGCCGATTGCAATCACGTTAGAGGAGTAATGTTAATGTGAGGAACCTCTGAAATCAGATCACGAACTTTTTGAAGAAAAATATGTCTGATATAACAATGACAATCTCGCGTAATTCTGCGTTCGCAAACATAACGTAATATGGCGCTTCTTGCTATAAATTGTTGAATATTCAAATTCAAATCAAACATTTTACCCGGCATTTTATGAATTCGTTGCATCGTTGACATTTTAAATATTTTGGAATATAAATTAATCTGTTTAAGATATGTATTTTTTTTTCAATTTTATTACTGGTAATAATTTCTAGGTCTAATTCTAGATCTGCTAGATACATGTTAAAGATGGAATCCATTCACTTTTATTCCCCTATTAAATTACATTGATTGATTTGAGTGATATTTACACATAACACAGAAGACCTAAGCACCAAATCTATGGAGGGTAATCGTGTTCAAAAATCCAGACATGTAAACTTGTAAATCCGAATATGCAATCGTGTTGATGTGTGAGCCTGAGCATGAATATGTGTAATTCTGATCGTGTAACCTATAAAACTCGGGCATAAACACGTGTAAGATTTGACTCAGCTCCTTCGCATGATGCACATTTTGCAACTTTATTGTTTACATTAGTTAATTAAACCTTCAACTTTGCACACTTTCATTCCGTAGTTTCTGCGTTTGTAACTTCAGGCTCGGCAATAGCACATCTGACATGATACAAATTGACAAAGGTAAAGTCTACAAGTTTGTCGAATTTTGACATGACCTTATATGGCAACTGCCTTGCTGCGGGAAAAGGCATGCCGTAACCGCCGGACCGGAATGAACGAAAAATAACTATAATATTCAGCTAAACTGTTGCAATAAGCTTTTAATGAACGACACCATTTCTATCGAAAACACCGGTATTATTTTTAGAAAAAAAAATTGAGGTATGATTGAAACTGGACCAAACAGGAAGAGGTTCATGTAGAAAAAAAATCGTTGCCGATGTGACGAATGCGCTAATTTTTGAAATGCGTACTCTTTTCTAGAAATGAGACGGATCAAGAAATTTCTTAAGGGGGTAAATATATTTTGAGCGGCATGGGGTTCGAAGACCGCCGTGAGGTCCCATGTAACTCCATTGCTTCTGAATTCTAAGAATTTTGAGAGTGAATTTTTAACCGGGTTTCCGATTATTGAAATAGTAAAAATTGCAGACGGCCGAGTGGCTGTCAAAAAGGTACCCTTATTGTACCGATAACTCCTCGAACAGTTTTCAAGATAGGAATTAAGTTGTTCTTTTGCAGATCATTTATACATATATATCAGAAGTATGCAAATTGCTAGGATTTTGATTTCTGATAATTTATAAAAATATCAGCTGTTGAACTTAGTCATTTTTGGGCAAAAAACATTGCATATAGAGTACCCCATTTTTACTCTTGTTATTTTTCTGAATTAGTTAGAATAAACGACCTGCAAGGATTTGGTAATTTTTCGCGGAAAAATTTATGTTAATTTACATGTATCTATACTTTTTGTTGTTGTGTAAGTGAAAGATAAATAATAACACAATCTTCAATAATAATAAAAAAAACTAGCGCATATTTTTTGTGCGCCGTAAATTGAAGTTTTACTACGGGAGGCACTGTAGCTGCAGATCTGTAGCTCTCTGGTTGAAAAAATTCGGATAGACAAACCAGAGAGCTACAGTTCCAAGCGTTGTAAAAACCTCCGATTTACGCCGCCGTTTTTGTGTCGCTCGCTTCGGGAATTATATCCGACTTTAAAAGCATTCAACCGCCTAAAAAATTGGATTTATTAATTAAACATATAGTTTACCCTAACTCTGCTAACTTTGTTTTCCTTTCAATGGTTCACAACGGCCATCCTTCGCCTTGGAATGTCATCGTTTTAAAAAACTCGCCTTATGACAGCCATGTTTACCTAGTAGCGAGATCTCGGGTGCGTCGATTTACCCAAATGGACCCAAATTGCGATTAAAGCGGAAAACAATTATAATAAAATCCTTACAAGCTTATCTTTTAAAAAGATTGGTGAGCTAGCGCTGTAGCCATCGTAAAACACAGAATCAGATTTCTAAAATATTGGTTTATATTTCTGAATCGATTAATTAACAATAGGAAGGCACAGTGCTGTAGCCTACTGGAATTGTGCTGGAGTGGGGTCTCAATTTAGAATTGTGAATCTAGAGTGGACGTCACATCGGCAATGGCATAGCTTATTGCCTTTATCAATATGTAGTTACTGTAATTTCAATTTCGAGGTGAACATTTTCAGAACCATTGGTACTGTTTTGTAACAATCGTATCTTCTCGGGCCTTTCCGGCAAGCTCGGAAAAAATATCCGAAGTTGTTTTCCGAGCTTGAAGGAATATAAGATAAAGTAAGCTATCTATTATAATATTGAATATAACGTATAAGACCTTTAGCTATTGTTACTTTTGACTTTTACAATAAAACACAAAACTTCATGTGAATATGATAAAACGAAATTCAAATGGTACAGTTTATCTACAGTAGTAAAGTATTCCCAGAATCCCCCACTATGGAGTCGAGCATGCGTATTCCAGTGAAAAGGACTAACGTAGTTGCTAGCGCTCGAGAGCGCTAGCAATTACTAATATTATCCCTTGTTTTAGTCATTTCATGGGGTTGTTAGCCGTTATTAAGAAAAATAAAGACCCAAATGGCGATTCAAGCGGAACACAATTATAATAAAATCCTCATAATTTAGGGAAATTTGGAAAAATAAAAGCCGAAGGTCCAAAACAATAATTAAAATTATTTCAGTATATCTTTAAAAATTGTTTTTGAAAAATAAAGATGAGCATTTTATCTCGATTTGTAAAAGTATATAATGTATGTAATTATATTCAAATAATATAAATATATATATTATATAAAAATAAAACAACTTTTTAAAATAATTTTAATTATTGTCATGGACCTTCGGCTTTTATTTTTCCAAATTTCCCTAAATTATGAGGATTTTAATATAATTGTTTTCCGCTTGAATTTGGGTCCATTTGGGTAAATCGACGCACCCGAGATCTCGCTACTAGGTAAACATGGCTGTCATAAGGCGAGTTTTTTAAAACGATGACATTCCAAGGCGAAGGATGGCCGTTGTGAACCATTGAAAGGAAAACAAAGTTAGCAGAGTTAGGGTAAACTATATGTTTAATTAATAAATCCAATTTTTTAGGCGGTTGAATGCTTTTAAAGTCGGATATAATTCCCGAAGCGAGCGACACAAAAACGGCGGCGTAAATCGGAGGTTTTTACAACGCTTGGAACTGTAGCTCTCTGGTTTGTCTATCCGAATTTTTTCAACCAGAGAGCTACAGATCTGCAGCTAGGAGGCACTGTAGCTCAAAGATCGTCCATCTGTATTTTTAGACAGGGAGCTACAGACCTGCAGCTAGTTCACAAGTGACTGTAAAGCTGTATTATTCTAGCTCTCCAGAACATTTTTATCAGACAACTTCACAAAGTGAGTCAGTATTGAACCGACATTCAGGACGTCATACTCAATCCCGTAATAATTGCTTAAAATAATTTTAAAAAATGTCAATTCTTACCTGCACGATAGGCTTTTTTCCCTATATATTGCCGACAATACAAAGAAACATTTCTTAAAATAATTTATACACATTTTAATTTCACGACAGTTAACCTTATCTTTGGAATTTTTATTCATTTTTTTTAAAGAGGGTGTCGCTTCTTATGTCTCATATTACCGGGTAATCACAATCTCAAAACCAATGTCTTTAAATAGTTTGTTTTTCTTATCGATAACTTTGCAACTCAGCTGACGGACCCCGTGTAATTTTTCGCGTGGGGGGGGGGGGGGGGTCTTGTCACAACTTTGTGGTAGCGATAAGGATGCATTTGGAGATATTTTCTTATTTCAGCCGAGGCCTATACTTTAACAATTTGTTGCATGTACTCTAATAACAGTGGCGTCGGAAGCAAATTGAAAGGGTGTGTGGGGGGGGGGGGGGCTAAACTAATCATGAAAAATATTGACAAGAATTCCCATAATCATGAAAATTCTAATCCGTGGGGGAGGGTATACCAATAACTCCAATCTTACCTGCCCAATTCCCCCCCCCCCAAATCATGAAATTCCTAATCCGTGGTGGTGGTGGTGGGGGGGGGGGGGTGCTAGTATACCTACTATGACTCTAATTTTCAATATCACTATTAATATTTCATTCTCTTTAAGGTCTTTTAGGGAACAATTTTGTTTGTTGCGAGGAAAAAGTAGGGGGGGGGGGGTTAATCCTCCCTGTTGCTATGTTCCTAATGGTTAGGTCTAACTTGGCAAAAAAGTGGGGGGGGGGGGGCTAAGTCCCCCCCCCCCCCCCAAGCCCCCCCCCCCCCGGTTCAGACGCCTATGAATAAAAATGCGTATATATCTTTATACACGTGTATTCAAACAAAGTCATTAAATGTAATTTTTTTTCAGTTCTAAGAGGATATCTGAAGCCGATCGAATTCTTAACTCGCATCTTTTATACATTCTCTTGATAAAATGTACACCAATCTCATAATTTAATTTTCCGAAAAATAATACTCTATGAAATTTTGTTATCCAGAGATAATATGATTATAGGCTTACCTAATATTTTTTTTTTATTTATTCCGTCCCTATTCCGGCGATTACGGCATGCCTTTACCTGCAGCTAGCCTTTTTCTATCAGTGACGTCACTGTTTCCATATAAGGTCATGTCAAAATTCGACAAACTTGTAGACTTTACATTTGTCAATTTGTATCATGTCAGATGTTCTATTGCCGAGCCTGAAGTTACAAATGCAGAAACTACGGATTGAAAGTGTGCAAAGTTGAAGGTTTAATTAACTAATGTAAACAATAAAGTTGCAAAATGTGCATCATGCGAAGGAGCTGAGTCAAATCTTACACGTGTTTATGCCCGAGTTTTATAGGTTTCACGATCAGAATTACACATATTCATGCTCAGGCTCACACATCAACACGATTGCATATTCGGATTTACAAGTTTACATGTCTGGATTTTTGAACACAATTACCCTCCATACAAATCTGGTGCGTATGAATACGATTTTCCCTCAGTATTTCTCGAAGAACATAACCAACTCTCCTCGCGCCTTAATTCAAACCGGATCACGTGATTAACGTTTCATTGATGTTAATATTTTTAAACAATTAAATGAAATCAATTTATTTATTTATCATTATACCAAAGGTTATATTCATTGAATAACAGATCAAATAATAAGATTGCGTGCTTAGAATTTATAACGTTGGGCACTATTTTTGTCAGCACAATTAGGCTGTTCCAATGGCTCCTCCGTTAACTGCGCATTATACTCGTAGAATATGGCAGAGATTTGGAAAGATAAATCTTAATTGCCTAAAGGGAATAACGTTTAAAAAACGTAAATACACGTATGAGCATTGAATCATTATTTTGTGAAAGATGTGGTCTCATAACTGCAATGTATACAAATTAAATTCAATTTGTATGCACACACCGTTGCAGTTATGAGACCACATCTTTAAAAAAAATAATGATTCAATGCTTAATCAACCCTCTTAATGCAAAAAATCCCGTTACGTTAAAATTAACAAAACTACAAAGGATCAAGTATTTTGTTATAGATTCTACAATAAACTTTGACGGTATTCTTGGGCACACACACACACACACACACACACACACACACACACACACACACACACACACACACACACACACACACACACACACACACACACACACACACACACACACACACACACACACACACACACACACACACACACACACACACACACACACACACACACACACACACACACACACACACACACACACACACACACACACACACACACACACACACACACACACACACACACACACACACACACACACACACACACACACACACACACACACACACACACACACACACACACACACACACACACACACACACACACACACACACACACACACACACACACACACACACACACACACACACACACACACACACACACACACACACACACACACACACACACACACACACACACACACACACACACACACACACACACACACACACACACACACACACACACACACACACACACACACACACACACACACACACACACACACACACACACACACACACACACACACACACACACACACACACACACACACACACACACACACACACACACACACACACACACACACACACACACACACACACACACACACACACACACACACACACACACACACACACACACACACACACACACACACACACACACACACACACACACACACACACACACACACACACACACACACACACACACACACACACACACACACACACACACACACACACACACACACACACACACACACACACACACTTGTATATATATATTAATCAAAACAGAAAAAGAAAATGAACAATTCCAAAGTTTCTATTCACTAGCGCTTTCTGGATTTTTAACATCCTTCTTCAGATGAACGTACAACGTACATAATTTATGACTCATAACTTATGTATGTTCGCCTGAAGAAGGATAAATGTGACTAACAGAAATTTAAAAAACCATGATATGTTCTATCATTTTAAGAAAATAACATTTTCGTAAAAAAAATCTCAACAAAAAAAAATGGAGCTCATATTGCTTTAAATTAATGCTACCCCACGTTTCAACAAGAGACTTCACATAAAAATTTCAAATTAGTGTTCTCATTCTAGGGCAACAAAACTGAATTGGGCCCACAAAATAAGACAAGATCTTTGAAGAGTACAAACTCAAATAATTTGATCTGAAAAGATACTAAGTATTTTTTTTTTTTACACAAGACGGTTTGATTGTTGCAATTTTCTGCAAACAAGGGGATTCATTCATGGAGAAAACGCGTACAGTTTGCATAATAGGCGCCGGCGTCGCAGGCCTAGCTGCCATTAAACACTCCCTGGAAGAAGGATTAGTCCCAATCTGCTTTGAAAAAGACTCGGATTTGGGAGGGATCTGGAACTATCACGACGTTCCCAAAAATGGCGACCCCAGTTTGTACAAATCCTGCTGCATCAACACGAGCAAAGCGATGACGTGCTACAGCGATTTTCCGATCCCAAAGGAATTCCCAAACTTCATGCACCATCGGTTCTTTAAAAAATACTTGGATTTATACGCCCAAAATTTCAGTCTGCGGGACCACATTCATTTCGGGCATTGCGTAGAGGAAGTGAAAAAAGCAGACGACTTTCCAGATTCGGGAGACTGGATCGTTACTGTACGGAAACTTAAGACAGAACATGTAGATACGAAAAGGGTTAATTACGTCATCGTGGCTAACGGCCACCTTTACCGACCAAATGTACCAAAATGTCCGGGGCTAGACAAATTTGCCGGAAAAGTAATTCACACTCACGATTACAAAGACTTCAAGGATTTTGTTGGAAAGGAAGTTCTGGTTGTTGGCGTTGGGAACTCGGCATGTGATGTAGCGTGTGAAATAAGTCGACACGCCGAACAGGTGAGTGAACAATTATCAATCAAGATTCATTCAGAAATACTGATACTTTTCACATAAATTGGTGAAAAAAGGTTCTATACAAAAGTCAATTCAGCAATATTATAGCAATTGGTGAAAACATTGCATGTAATTTGAGTATTTTTAAGTATTTTTAATTTAATGAAATTAATAAAATTCCATAGGAAAATTGTATTGTATAGGAAATCTTAATATACTCTTAGGTTTACATCAGTACAAGAAAGGGGACATTTATAGTACAGAGGGTGGCCGATTTTGGGCGCCCTCTAGATCAAGTGGCGGTCACCCGATTCTCCCAGTCACTACCATCAAACTACATGCGGCCATTAAAATTCAAAATGTTCAACAAACGATACGACCTGTCCAAGTATGGATTGGCTCCAAATGGACCGTTCCGGATGACTGCCATCGCAATCACGGACGAGTTACCTGATCGTATAATGCTTGGGACGATTACCGTAAAAACTGACGTAGAGCGCTTCACGGAACATGACGTCATATTTACCGACGGGACCACAGTTAAAGATATCGACGCTGTTGTATTTGGTACCGGATATCTGCACGATTTTCCGTTCCTTGAGGATGGCGTGATAAGAATTGAGAACCAATTTCCTTTCTTGTATGACCATATTTGGCCCGTTTCCCTGGAACCATCAACGTTGGCTGTAGTAGGGTTAGTTCAACCTTTCGGTGCTCTTCCAGCCATTTTGGAGATGCAGACACGGTGGGTAACTCGAGTATTTGCTGGTCATTGTAACTTACCGTCTGCTTCGAAGAGAAGACAAGAAGTAGAAGAGAGGCTTTTGATGATCAAAGGAAATTCCGACTTGTCCCCCAGACACTTCATTGTCATCCACGCATTGCGTTACATGGATAAGCTCGCGGATTATATTGGATGCAAACCAAATCTCACGAAACTTTTTTTCACAGACAATGCTTTTTGGAGAAAATTGGTTTTTGGACCGTGTACACCCCAACAATGGCGATTGGAAGGACCAGGGAAATGGGATGGCGCAAGAGCTGCCATTGAAAATGTGGAAAAGAACATGTGGTTTCCCATGAAAACTCGCACTGCGGGAGTCGATCTGACCAAAGGACTTTACAAAGAGTGGATAGACTTGTTGAAAAACGTGGCTTGTGTCTTTGCGATAGTTGGAATTTTGATATACTTGATATCCAACAGAGTTATATGGAAATTCAATTACTAGACTAAGAGTAACTGAAAATATCCCATTATATCCCAAACTAAAGTGACAGAAAAACTGTTACCTTTAAACATAATTTGTTGTTCAATATCATATCGAGGATATATAAATGTTTTATAGAGATTCAATATTGAATGAAAGTTAATTGGAAATACTTCTTCAAAGAAAATATTTTCACAAGTGCTATAGTTACTAGTAAAATAATTTGAGATTAATATAAATTTACTAATTGTAAAAAATTCAGAAAAGTGCTTGACTGGACATAGCATCTAAAATTTTCACGATCATTCGGCGATGGGAAAGCTTTTTTATGTTCTTTGCCATGCGCTGAACTGGGAATTTGCAAATTATGAGTAAATTACTAGTAGTGAAATTACATAAAAGACGTTATTATTATAAAATAGTTATCCTTCATCAAGTCGATGACATATTAGTGATACTTATACTAGTATGTTATTTGTACATAGTATATTGTCTTTCCACAAATTTATTTAAAAATTAAATTTGTTGTTATGACAAAGTAGTGATAACAACAAATTTAATTTTTAAATAAATTTGTGGAAAGACAGATATATTTAAGATAGGAAATTCAGTATTATACAACTAATTATTTTTCAACAGATATAATTACTAAATTTGCAAATATATAATTTAGTTAAGTAGTTAAATTATTTACCGTCTTTTTCCAATTTATTTGAGTTTTCTTTGACTCATTCAAATGTCAAATGTTAAACAAATGACAGAAATTCTGCGGGACATTGTGTTGTTTATTTGGTAAATAGTTTTTTTACAAAGTGTAAAAAGGTGTAAATCGAGTAATCCCTGGCATGTCCACTTAATAGATGTTCTTTTGCATTGTGTGTAAATTGTTTACGTATCAGCCTTTGATATCCGGCCTGGTCCGATAGAGGCTTAATCAATTATGTAATTTAATTGTATTTTCTACTTTTTGAGGTAAATTTTGGGTTAGCCCACGGCAGTGTACAGCTGTGTTGAGCTTTAGCAATTAAATGGGCTAGCTTTGAAAGTCACGTGTTTTGTCACTGGAAATCTGACCTCCTTCGGCCACTTCCATGCGACACTTCTTCAAATAAACTTGTATAAATTATTTTAAAGTATATTAATTATTTCCTTCTACTTTGGATTACAGCTACGACAGATAGGTCACTAATCTACGTCAGTAGAGCTGAAAGAGCAGACATAGTCACACCAAGCGAGTGTCATTCAAGAACTATTTTCCTCATTATAAGTGTAGTACACGTTAGTCAAATAGAAGTGAAAAACAGACGTGTCAATATGATAGTACATCCATACATGTATATAGATGGAACACTTTTTGAAAAGGGGGTCCCTTATTTTGGAACTTAATATTTAATAATTATTTAAAATAGCATTTAAGACATGTATGTGATACAACTTCAAGTTTTGAGAAATTTATCAGAGAAAATAAATATCTAGAACGTTCTTCTTGATTGACACCACCTTGAATTTTGGAGGAAGAAATAGTCGACCGTTCTAAATTCTTAAATCGGTCACTTTGTACCTCTTCTTAATAAGAAGAGCGAGTGCCCTCAACAACCACCCCCTCCTTATCATACAGACTATCGACGAACTCTCCGTGCTACATAGATAAACTCAATTATACGGTTTCATAAGTTTGACCAAACAGCAATTTAAAATTCCTTTCACGGCAGGTGATCATGTAAAGTCCGAAGGGTCTCCGTCCAGGTAAGGTTTTTGGTACACGAATGTCCATAACTTGTACAAGGGGTATATAAATGCTTACTTTTTGTGTTGTTTTATTCTGTTATTACAATATAACAGTAAGAATAAAATTGCAATAATAAAGTGTGTAATCAAAGTTATAAGAGGATTTTGAACTAGGGATTTTTCTTTTATCAATACAAATATAACTTTTTTAAAAAAACTCTTTGGGTTGCAGAATGACGAAGACGGTTTGCGTGGTCGGGGCTGGAGTTTCCGGTTTAGCAGCGACGAAGCACTGCTTGGAAGAAGGTCTGGAACCAATCTGCTTCGAAAAAGACGACGATGTTGGAGGACTCTGGAACTACCACGATGTACCCAAGGATGGTTACCCAAGCCTGTACAACTCGTGTAGCATCAACACCAGTAAGGAGATGACGTGCTACAGTGACTTTCCAATCCCTAAAGAGTTTCCCAACTTCATGGCGCACAAACATTTTAAAAGTTATCTGAAACTTTACGCCGAGAACTTTGGGTTGCTGAAATACATAAAGTTCAAACATGAAGTGGTGCTCATTGAGAAAGCAGACGACTTTGAGGACAGTGGCGATTGGGTGGTTACGACCAAAAACTTGACCTCGGGGAAAGTGGAAAAGAGAAAGGTGAACTGTGTTATGGTTTGCAATGGACATCTCCATGAACCGAACATTCCCAATTTCAAAGGACTCGACAAATTCAAGGGGAGAGTCTTACACACTCACGATTACAAGGACTTCCATGGGTACGAGGGGAAAAGAGTTTTGATTATTGGTGTAGGAAACTCCGCCTCAGATGTTGCATGTGAACTGAGCAGACATGCTGAGCACGTAAGTCTATGGAGTTCAATAACGTTATCTAATATCATAATGTATGCATGTAGATGTAGACTCTACGCACTGAAAACAAGAATTAAATAAAATGAATTTAAACTAAAAATTGATAATATTATATATTTTCAATCTGATTACCACAATTTTTGTATTGAATGAACCCCTAAATCGATTTAATGAAAGAAACCATAAGAGGCAATGAGTAATATTATCTTTGAATTCTAGGTCTACATCAGCACACGAACTGGTACCTGGGTGATACAGCGAGCCGCGGACCAGGGCCGTCCATTCGACCACGTCGCAATCACTCGTTTCCGGCAGGGGATTCCTTGGCCGTACCTTCGTCCGTTCATGTACCACGGCGTCAACAACCGGTACAGTCATTCGAAGTACAGCCTCTCACCCAATACAAGATTCAACGGAGGGGCAGTTACCATCAGTGATGACTTGCCAAACCGGATCCTTTTAGGCAGAATCAATATGATAACAGACGTGGAGAGATTCACAGAAAATGGCGCTGTATTTGTTGATGGCACGAAACTTGACAACATCGACGTGGTGATTTTGGGTACCGGGTTCAAATACAGTTTCCCTTTCATCCAAAAAGGTGCAATAAAAGTGGAAAACGCATTTCCTTTCCTTTATGATCTGGTATGGCCCGCTGATATGGAGCCGGCTACCCTTGCCATAATTGGCCTTGTACAACCTTTTGGTGGCCTCCCTCCAATTCTTGAGATGCAGTCTAGATGGGCAGCTCGTGTGTTCTCTGGAAACTGCAAGCTGCCAAGTGCTTCACAAAGATTACAAGTGGTGGAAAAGACTAATGCAAATCTAAAATCAAAAGGTCTCAATTCTCCAAAATACACTCTGGTCGTATTCTTCATCCAGTATATCGACAAAATGGCCAAGTACATTGGCTGCAAGCCCAATTTGTGGAAATTCTTTTTCACAGATAATGCCCTCTGGAGAAAGCTGTTCTTTGGACCCTGCACTCCGCCGCAGTGGCGCCTTGAAGGGCCTGGAAAATGGCAAGGAGCCAAATACGCAATCGAACACGTGGAAGAAAAAACGTGGTATCCACTAAAAACACGCGAGGCGGGAAAACACGAAAAAGAAGGCATATATGACGGATATATTTCTCTTCTCAAAAGATTTCTACTACTTGTTGTAGTCTTCATTCTTGTAAAATATTTGTTCACAAATGGGTGTACCACTTTTCCCGTAAAGTCTTAAAGGCAATGAGTTAATCATTATCTTATTTTCATTTGTTGTTGTATTGAGACATTGACCTCACTAGCTGTATTCACCAATAAATACAATGTATTGATAAGAAATTTCTCTTTTCTTCTTTTATTGGAAGTATTTGTGACAGAACCATCTTTTGAAAAATAAATTGTTCGCATTCAACATGTCGTCTCGCAACCCGATACAGATAATCTTTTAAAACATAAGAATCAAATGTTAAACTACAATTATTTGCAAAATCTCTGTTCATTTGATAAACCGAAAATGGTTTCAAATAATTTTTTTCATTCAATTTTGAAAAAAATTACCCCCACCTATAGTAAAAGCATGAACAACTAACCGGGAAAGAGTGAACATATGTGGTAAACATATATTTTTTTCTAAAGGTGACGCTGTGCTTTAAACAAATATGGACATCTAAATAATCCTAATTTGAAACCTAGCTGCAGTGGTATTTCACCGTAAACAACCCCTAACGCGGGGGAGTCGACAAAAAGTAGGGGGGAGTCGATCCCAACGCATGGGGGAGTCGATTTTCTTCGCTTCGGAGACGGAAGGAATTTAGGTCACGCCTTTTGTAGGTATTTATAAGAAGTATTTCCAAAAAAGATATACCGCACGGAAGACAGCGATAGTCAAACTTTGTGTCGGTCATTGGTCCGAGTTCTCTATGCGTCTAGTAGTCTCAAACACTTCGAAACTATTTGACAAATTTCAAACTCACGGTTATCAGGTGGTCAAAATATGCACGATTTGTAAAATGTACGACTTGCTTTGGGTTACAGAAAGTTGAAACAGTCTAACAAATGATCAACCTTTTAAGTGCAATAATCAAATCTTAACAAATCTTAGGAAAAAATGAATTATCAAGACATTTTCTGTTCAGATGTAACGGTGACGTAGGGGGTACTCGATTTTTGGAAAACAGAACGCACGGGGGAGTAGAAAAATTAAATTCAATTCACTTATATTTTTATAAAGAATTACGAGGTCTATAAAAGTCGACTTATCTAATAAACATTTAAGCAATAAAGACAGGTACATGTACTACTCATGTTTTCCATTTAATTTCGTATTTTGTTTTTATTTTATTTTTAAATTGAATCAAAAAAGAATACATTTATTAAAAGGTATTTTCTTTCTATTTCTTTAGAAAATATATAGTTACGCGAACTATTGAAACGAACCACATGTGTGTGTCCGTATTCATAAACGTTTAATTGACTTTCAAGAACTATTTTTTAATCCATTGTTTAGCTGATCAAATTTTAAAAATTATTTGAAGAGCTATATTGATTATTTTACATGGGTCATTGATGTGTTTTGTACTTTTAATGTTGGAATTGCGTGCGTTTTTTTTCTTTCTTGATTGAGCGATTCCAGTAAAGCTACATATCGAAAGCACGGACTGTACATGTATGTATGTACAAGGGCTAAGTTCAAACTTCCAAGTAGCTATACTTCTCATTACCATGGTAACTTCTTCATATATGGATCCGGAATATGGCTGTTACTTCTGTGTGGCGTTTTGACAATAAATAAAAAATAAAATGCCTTTTTTTAGTGATTCATGCGTATTTTTTCTGCAATGATTGCTACATTCGTTAACTAAATTAATCATCAAAGAAAGCATTTCATTATTTATATGTACATCTTTCTTTTAAAAGATTAATAAACTGATCGTCAAAAGTAAACCTAACTGAATTATAGTCGATGTACATCAGTACGTTATTTAAGAGCAGCAGCCAAATCGTATTTAATTAGAAATTGAGTCTGACATCATCATGGTCATTTCGTGCAGTCTGTGATTTTTCCTAGCTTGATGAAGATTTCGAGCTGTTAATAAACGAGGCGTATAGACTTCAGTCCTGTCAGTGTCTTCAGAGCTATGAATTATACAATCAATTTCCGTAAGAAATAGAGGAAAGTATACTTGGTGGATGAAAATATATAGTGATAGAAAATGGAGGAATGACCAGATCTAGGCTCGAACCTGCGACTACTCAGTTTAATAACCAACGCTCCAACTAGCTAGTGCTAGTAGGAGCGTGACAGTACTGAGCCTATTATATATACACTATTACAAAATAGACAGGAAAAATGCATTCTTCAGTGATTCTTAGGGCTATGATAGTAGCAAGCATATCAGGATATATACATACGTAAACTGATAACTCAGGTAATGTACTTTTCTTGAATGTTAGCTACCATCATATACCGGTATGCATAACCCAAAAAAGCACTTTATTGTTTGAATAAACACAGTTGATGACTGTACTATTTATCGTACAATAGGACTGCATATATGGATAATTATATAATTCATCAGTCAAATATAAAATTTATGATTTAACTATGCTTCAATCAGCCCTAAAAGAAAAGCAGGCATTCTGTTCACATACAGTCCACAGGAATACAACTACTTTGTAGACCCCCCCCCCCCCCCCCCCCCCCCCCCATTTAACAAGTCAACGACGCCGCGGTCTTACTAGATAATCATATTGACAAGAGCATTCACCAACCACCCTACGATAGCAAATACATACATGATATACAGATGCCAAAAACAAATACAGCATTTTAAATCATATCCTCTGTATGACTAGTGTGTTTATATGTATGTAAAACAACGAATTAAAAAAAAACCAAAAAAAAACAAAACCAAACAACACACACACAGGATAATTACAAAACACAACAGATAAATGAAGTTGTGTCTTTGATATGGTTTGAGATACACAAATCACAAGAAAAGAGAAAAAGTCAAGTTATGAAGATATCTCGTTTTATTTGAACACATATTTTGCATTTTTAGCTACTGGTTATAAAACTTTTTGTAAACAGTGTTTAATATACTTTATATATTGACAACTGATATCAAATAAGGTTTGCAAATGATACAAGTTCAATGTAAAATTAAATATACACTATTTTCTACTCCCCCGTGCGTTCTCTTTTCCGAAAATCGACTCCCCCCTACGTGACCGTTACATCTGAACAGAAAATGTCTTGTTTATTCATTTTTTCCCCAAGATTTATTAAGATTTGATTATTGCACTTGTAAGGTTGATCATTTGTTCGGCTGTTTCAACTGTCTGTAACCAAAGCAAGTCGTATATTTTACAAATCGTGCATATTTTGACCACCTGATAACCGTGAGTTTGAAATTTGTCAAATAGTTTCGAAGTGTTTGAGACTACTAGACGCATAGAGAACTCGGACCAATGACCGACTCAAAGTTTGACTATCGCTGTCTTCCGTGCGGTATATCTTTTTTGGAAATACTTCTTATAAATACCTACAAAAGGCATGACCTAAATTCCTTCCGTCTCCGAAGCGAAGAAAATCGACTCCCCCATGCATTGGGATCGACTCCCCCCTACTTTTTGTCGACTCCCCCGCGTTAGGGGTTGTTTACGGTGTATTTGGTTCTTGTATTTGCAAATGTTTCTTCATGTAGTGTTTGTGTTCAGGTATGACAAAACTTATTCAAATGTTTTTGCACTTTTTGAACATTTTTTTGGAGATATTTTAAAATTGAACAGTTTAATAAAAGAACGAACAAATCTGGTATAATAATGATTTTGATCTTTGAATAGTAAAGATAAGAAAATTCATTCGTTTCTTTCTTCTTATTCTGCACAGAAGAATATGTATCGTTGACAATTTGAATATTTCATATTGCGATAAACCTCTTGCGTTTACTTTGAATTTTTCCCGTACCTTAAAAAACCATACAACAAAATCATTATATTTGGGTAGTTTTTTAATTCATATTTAAAAAAAAATGTTGAAATAATTTTTATATCAACACTTAAAATGTTTAGTACTCTTGGCTATTTAGTGACACACTGAACCCCCCCCCCCTAGATTTTTGAACTATGATATTTATCATGGACAATATTAATGCAAAAAATAACGATACAAAACAAATCCTTTTTTTATCCATAAATCCTATAAAGTCTATAACAATACGTGTTGCGACACTAATATTAAACTTAAAGGGTATAAAAACTTTGTATGCATACCACCAGTTGCATTAAAACATAAAACCGTACGTGTATTATAATATCTTTTTTCTTTTATTAAAATGCATGAACATGTGAAGAGATGAGCTGGCCAAATCAGTTTATAGGCCTTACACAAGTGAGAAACCGCCTTAAAACAGTTCAGGATAGCTGTATATTCCATAGATAAATTGGTGGACCTGTTCATGTTTTGTCATGTCTTCATTTCACCGGATGAATGTTTAGGTAGAGTCCGTTTTTACTGCGCAGAATCAGCATACTTTCCGGTTCCGCTGGTCGATTTGGATCTAACGTAAACCGGAACTTCCGTATTAGCATGGGGATGACGACTTTCATCTGTGTAACGGCAAACAGCTGACCAATGCAGTTCCTGCAAATTAGAGTGTCAAATAACTTGTTTCATAAATAATTTTACTCAAGAGAGTTTGAAACTCATGATACATTTTTTTATCCAAGTATTTGGTCTTAAGATATTCCTTATATTGAAAATAAAGTTAACTTTAGCTTGACTTCGACCGAGACATCACAAAAAACGTTACAAAATCAAAGTTTGATGAAAATGAAGTTGAATTCTAGACTTATCAACGTCGTCTTTTTTGTAGCGCAGTGTTATATATTTTCTTGTGAATTTTATATTATCTACCTTGGTCCTATCGAAAATGGCATGTATGCTGACTGGTACGTCACGCTGTCTCTGGAGAATCTGGAGGGGTCATATTCCTAGAGACGACAAAAAGTCTGTCATTTTTTGATCTACAACCAACCCTTAATAATATTGCTTCCGAGTGATCGGTAGAAAGTAAATTATAGAAATGTATCATATAACAATACAAATAGACCTCTTTGGCAACAATTTAATTAAACTTAGATGTTAGATCCACTCGTTTAGCCGGTACTTGCTTTGTAATTAGATTGCTTTTGCAGATTTAAAAATTATTTACAAGCAAGAGAGACGCTGAAGGCACGTAGCAACAAAAACCTCTACTTTTACTGAAACCCGTCTTTTATCTAATACATGAACTTATATAGAAATATAAATTGTTAAGGAACTGACCTCCTGTAGTTTTTTTTTCGTTTTGTTAATGCGAAAAAGTATCGGGAAAGTTTAAAGTTTACATACCGACCAAAATCAAAGACATAAAGTATTCATCCCTCCTCAACTCCCCCCCCCCTCCAGTGCATACGAAATATTCAAGTTAGTACCTCTGGTTCCGTCCATACTTCCGGGTTTCTGTGTAAAGCAAACAATGAGACTGCCATTCGAACACCTGCAAACGTGTTGAAATTTTGTTTCATTGCTCTATCAGTTTTACATTTGATCAGAATGTTAAAATTCAAAGCAAAACCCTCTACAATTTTGACTATAAATGGAAATATCTATATTCTTTACAATTAGTTGGTATTTTGATAATTTTTTTTTGTACAATTTTCACAGATGTAATCAATACAGCAGAATTTGTAGTAATATCCTGAGAATAGATTGTACCGTAAAGAGCAGAATTGGGAGAGCCATAATAAACGGAGAATAATGAACCGTTCTAAAAATTAAAGAACTCAGCATTGATTCGGCCTTGGTGGTTACCTTTAGGGATGACTCTGCCGTCGGGTAGAGTGATGTCGTTCTCCGCACATCGAGACACGTTGGGGACCGGTGGGTACAGCCTCATGCTCTCCTTCACACACATAAACGTGTACTCAATTTTATTCAGATCTTCCCTGTTTAAAAGATCAGCAGCGTGTATAAGTGATAATTTCTTCAAGAAAAAACCCACCAAAAATATTTACTATTTTACAACGAGTCTATAAAATGCATATCTATTAGCAAGTGTCTGTATTTCTGTACATATACACAGATTAATCATTTGCAATCCAAAAATAAAATATTTTTCCTAGTTGTATCGTAAGAAGTATTATTTTGGTTGGCTGTTAGTAGAACAACTAAACTCATTACTGTTAGGACCACGTCTAATCATCCCCATACCACGTGATATCCTGCCTGTCCCCCCAGGACTGTCGGATCTCCTCCCTACACCTGTCTTGGTGGTCCGGGTGGCAGGCCAGGTTGTACAGACACCAGGAGATGGCGCTGGCCGTGGAGTCGTGACCCTCAAACATGAAGGTGTCCACTTCGTCCCTGATCTCCGTGTCCGTCAGTCCGTTACCCTCACTGTCCTACAGAGAGCCCGGGGGTCATAAATTTAAAATCTCTAAGGTTATACATCTGTAGTATTCAATTCTTTATTTGGTCAAAACTGCGGCATTATTTAACACACAGGGATTTTTATTGTTTTTAAAAAGTAAAATGTGTGATAATATATTGGAATACATGTATTGATTACTCTTCAAAGTGCAGAACTATAATAAATGTGACAAAAGGCCCAGGGGCCACATTGCTCACCTGAACAACAATAGCCATAACTGGTCAAATTAGCGATACAATATTAAAATCAAAATATCTTGACAACTACAAGGTAAGTACAGCAGATTGATGTCTTGCATAAACAAATTAAAAATCTGCCGCTTTTTATCCACATATTATAATATTAATAGCAAATACCACGCCCCTTTTGTTGTTTAGTTTTTCTCTATTCCTATTTAAAAACCGTACCCCCTTTTTGGTCCACTTTTTTCCCCTAGAAAATCAAGGTTTGATCAAACCTTTACCGGTATCTGCACAACCTATGCTTTCACCCAAGTTTCAGCTTTTTTGGTTGAATGCTTTTCCAAAAGATTTTAAAAGATTTTTCTCTATATCTTTCTATATAAAAATTTAACCACCCTCCCCTCATTGTGGCCTCACCATTCCATCGGGGACCATGATTTTAACAAAGTCGAATCTACATTACCCAAGGATGCTTCCACAGGTGAGTTAATAATGCGGATATTTCACTAGATCGGTAATACGTCAACATACTCCAACTGTGTTATATATCTAATTTGATGATTTATAGTGGCAAGACCAGTAAAACCACCCATATAAAGTTTGTCATTTTCAAATTGTCAATATAGGTATTCAAATCCAATCGAGATACTGGAAATCGATTAAGATTGATCAGTTAGAGAGACCTAAATCAAGCCCAAACTTCATCATTATAACTTCATTTTAGGGGCAAACCTAAAAGGTTTTAATAAAAAAATTCCATATTTAATCCGGAAATCATACGCTGTTACAATGCACCCATTACAACTATACTTAGTATGTTCATTTAATCTAATGTTCCTTGTTTTTTGCCTTACCCTCCCTGACAGCAGGATGTCCAGGAAGTCCACCGGGCGAGACCCCGGTCTCTCCGAGGCTATCAGCTGACGTCGATCACCAATGATTTTCTCGGAATGTGAGTGGATGACGTCACAAGTCTTTCTGAACTCAGCACTATTTGTAGAGAGAATTCAGAAACCAATGAATCGAGGAATTTGATCTTTATTTAAAAATGAGATTTTTATCATATGATTATGAAATTCTTTTCTCCTCTTGGTCCATAACTCAAGAAACCATAATTAGAAAGAAAAAAAATCTTTTTTGGCAGCTCGCTTACGTCTTGATTTGCCTCAACCTTTACACAACAATCCATTACAAATTTACATGTGTATATAAGAAGTACCCATCATTACCCGTTTTGTGACATGTCATAGATGAACTGGAAATGATGGAGGGGGTTAGTGATTCTCTTCACGATCTGTTCTGATACGTCATACACCCCCTGGATGTACGGATGTCGGACCCTGCAATTACATGACGGTCAATTATGACTGATAATAAATAGAGCACTATTACACGGAAACCTGATTTGTTTTTGGCGAATATCCATTTTCGTTTTTATAGCAGTCATTTAAATATCGCAAGGTATAACACACATGCAGATATAATGTCGGTTATTGTTTGTCACACAATGATATACATTTAATGATACAAAATTAACTTTTAAAGTCGTACATAATGCCTTTGCCAATTAATAAAGAATACGGGTTTACTATATACTTGTACAATCTAGCAAAACACTTAGACGTACGGTATTTTAGAGAGAGAGAGAGAGAGAGAGAGAGAGAGAGAGAGAGAGAGAGAGACTCACGTCTCGGTCTGACACTGACTGCTGTACCCAAACAAACACTTCATCATGCTGTCCAGGGTCAACAGACTGATGTGATGGAACGTCTCCACGGGCTCATCCCCTTCTTTGGACCATTTTTCCTTTAGTAAAATTTTCGATTTGTATCATTATATTGCATATTGCTTAATCAGTTTGAATTTTACGCACTAAAATATGTATCAGTGCAATGATAAAGATCTTTTGCATTATCAACAAGTTTTTTTTAAAACTATATTTAAATCGTAATAAAATAAAATTTGAAAAAAACCCAGCTTAAAGTCGTTTAGATAAATAAAAATCCGATTGTTTGTAAATAAAAAAAAATGAACATTGTATCCCATGAAATTAAAATTAATATTTTCGTAAACATAAAATGTAACAATTTTAAAAAAGCATATAAACAAATTAGCCGCGTACCAGTAACTCGAGTCCCGACTCGTAGAATATTTTGACATAGTTTCGGAGGACCCCTTGGTGAAATGCAGGTGTCATCATGCGTCTGTTCCGGTCCCACTTCTTCCCCGAGCTCAGCAACAGTCCATCACCTGTGCAGGTGAAAAGAAAGGCAGAAAAATTACGATACACCTTATGACAAAAAAGTGAAAAAATATGAATGCACAAAATCTTTATTGCCTTGATAAAAATTGATATATTTGCTAACCTATCCATGGCCGCATTAAGGAATAAGAAAATTCGTCCTTTGGATCTAGAAAATAAAAGATTGAAGAAAGGGTGCGATTTGTATAATTATTCTAAACTTAAACATAGAATACTAGTAGCTTTAAGATATTAATATCAATAATTTTATTTAGATTGTATTTTGAAGTGCTAAAAATAAGAGAAAATCGATGATAAATGAATCGATCAGTAAAGATAATAGCGTCCAGACCTGACCCCGAGAGAACCGAGCGGACTGTTGCGGGGTGTACTGTCATTAGGAAGGCGTCCGTGGGTCCCATCCAGACGGGAAACGCCCCTTGATACCTGACGGCGTAGTCCGCTACCCTCAGCATCCCCTTGAAGTCGCCCGTCAGCTTCAAGAGGATTGTAGTGATAAAATTAACGTTTTGAATTTTTATATCAGTTATAAATATTTGTCGTCTTTAAAATATTGATTCATGTATGTAAAATGTTACTAGACTTCGACAGCGTGCATGTCTACGTGTCAAAAGTTGAATCAATAACTGCTCATTAAATATAAAGACCAGTCACTGTGCAAAATGGTTTGCCAGATCAATTTGTTATAACTGTAATACTACAATAATTTTGCTTATTGTCATGATTAAACTTTGAATATTAGCTTTAAATACTTTAAGCTAAAAAAATAAATAAACTGTATATATGTCAAATAAGCGAAAAATTTGCAAATTGGGTATAAAAAATGAATATCTAAAAAATTAAATTCAGTAGGTAACAACAAAAGCCCCTGCGGATTCGAACTCGGGATGTACGGATCACAAGCCCGACACTTTATCCACTAGGCTATCAGTAAGTTATGTGTTATCGTCGATAAAATCCTTTTAATAAAACGAAATGTCGTTTCGATCTGAGGTAAGCTATTTTGTGACGATGTGTTATTCCACCTTAAAAGTGCATCGTCACACATTAAATCCATATATAAATAGGAAAACAACGAAGTGATACTGAACGTACCTCTTGCATGTTACCATAGAGCCAGTGGGGCGTGGGGCCCGGGAAGTCTTTAAATGAAGCCTTCAAGTCATGTATCTTCTTGAGAAAGGACAGAATTTTCAGGAGGACGATGCCTATGAGAACTAAAGGCACTGCCTGTAACAGTGTCCATGTTAGCGCCGCCATGATGAATCATAGAGGGACTATTTGGGATATTTCTGTGAGCAGACGACACAATTATATTGGTCAGCAGAAATGGACGTTCTTAATTTGTTATCAAAGATATAACTAAATGTTGTTTGTTTCTTATCTATGTGGGACGCTATATAAGCACTTATCACATAGATGTCCATCAGCTGTTTCAAGCCCAGTGCCAGTCTGCATTTCCTGGTTAAAAACCTGAAGAGTTTATCAACCATTTTTAGAATCCATTCATTGTTTTGTTCACATTTTTGGCCAACTTGAGTGGGACTGTGCACAATCATAGTCTTCGTAAGATTGAGCCTTACAACTATGTACAATGTATGGTTATAACGGTATAAATGTAGTGTATGCATGTATTGGAGGGAAGTTAAACATAAATACAACATAGGGATCATCTCAATGTATGTAAACTAGAGCTTGTAGATTATATTTATCACAGATAGATACAAGAAAAGGGATCATCTCAAAATATGTAAACCACAACCCGTATTCTTTATCACCTCTTGCTGTTTTTTTCCCCTCAAAGTATCAAAGGGAGTGCTGAAATATTCATTAATAAATACATTATAGTTAAAGGAAGATTGAACATCTTTCAACTTATTTCCTCGTCAACATTTACTTCGTACGCGATATATAGCAGATAACTAATCATTTTTTCAGTGTCATTAAAATCATACTGGGTATACCTACCAATTAATGATCAAACTTTATTTTCTTATAACTTTTTTTAAAACCGTTTTATCATTAAAAAGAATGTTAATATATAAATAGTGCCTGTTTGGGAGGGTAACAATTGAAAATGACACCCCTCGAAAACCATTGTCAACCGACGCTTCGCGTCGGTTGACAATGGTTTCCTCGGGGTGTCAATTTCAACTGTTACCCTCCCAAACAGGCACTATTTATATACTATTAGTCTCACTGCCAATCAGAAAGCAGACCAACTCAACAGGTATTTGTCTCTTTACGGCACTATCGTCTCGTCTCATATGCAAAATATTTAAAAAATATCCAAGATATCTCTTTTTAATATTTTTCCTACTTTTATAATTGTTACATATGGAAAAAGAAACTTAAACGAGATAAAGCTTCTCATCACCAGCAAATTTTAACTTTACTAATATGCCTTTCTCTTACACAGAATTGAATTTCAAAGCTTCTGGCACTCAGCAGATAATTAGCATGGGTAGAACTGCAACACAGAGCAATGTTGCTTCTTAAATTCAGGGCTATACGTCTGTACAGAAAATCGATCTTTATGACAACACTCTTCAACGCAACCAAACCCAAGAATATGCTGAAACACCTGTGTTTCACAGACAAAACCAATCATGTGTCCAAAGTAGAGGCTTTTATGGACAATATCGACCAAGAGTCCACACAGGATCGTACTGAAGACAATCTCAAATCGTTGACATAGAGAGAGTGCATTATTATCGGAAGAATGGTGTTCAAAACGAAAAAAAGCAAACAATATGCGACCATTGCCTCGAACCAAATCTGTTTCCAGAACAAGAAGAGCACCAACCAACGTCAGAAAAAGCGCAAATCCAAGACCAGCGAAGTCCAACAAGAATCTCAGACTGCTCCGATTGTTGACAGAGTTACCAACAGTACCAACCAGCAGTCATCAGTTGGGTTGACCACCATACACCACGTGACAACTTGTGACCTTTCCCAGAACTCACCAACTAACAAGCCCGTAAGTATAGAAAGTCGAGACACGTCTCTACCTTTATTACGAGTTTTTTAAAATTCTATTTCTCAATTTATTCATAGAATGAGGCCATTTTATTATAAAAGTAACAATGAATTTTGTGTTTTAGGATCCTTGTAGTATGGTTCCCCAACCTGTCCTAATGCACGTCAAGCTTATGGAGGCCCAAACAAACCAAACCATTTCCAAACTGCTGGCTCTTAGAGAAGCGGAAAACAATGGCTACCAACAAGTTGTTGCCAAAAGAGAACAAGATACAGGACAAAGTGATAGTAATGGTAGAAAAAAAGATCAAGGGACAGAGCCAGAGTTATGGCAATGTTCAACAACTATCCACAGAACAGGCTGGTGCGAGGTACCATATTCTCTCTCTTTCTCTCTCTCTGTACTTTAAATTAATTGCATGATGTAAAGATATTAATTGTATTATATTTTAAATCTTCTAAAACGTTTAATGAAAACAGAAAACAGTCAAACGCATTGTCGTTCCACCCAAATCAGGCAGAACCCCGTCAGCTACCCGCTATACATGTACGTCTCCAGAATCATGAAGATCCTGGCCAGGGGACAGCAGAATCAAACTGAAATCTCTGAAGATAACTAATGCACAATTGAAGAACTAATGCAAACGAGATTTGACGAACTCAGGACAGAGTCAGCCTCATGGGTTCGTATTTATCGTTGCATCAACAACTTGATCTTCATGTGATCTCACGATTGTGCCTGGTTCAAGGCAGATTTTGACCAGTCTAAGATTGTAGCAAAATCTACGCGATACCTCAGAGACTCTCAAGATACAATTTTTATGTGATAATTTTTGTCAATTTTTCTTCTGATATATCTATATTTTTATTCAATTTAACTATGTTCCAAATTGATTCAGATAAGTCAAGCGAGGATATTTATTTCTTAATATTTTCATCTGTCATTTGTTTGTTTTTAATTTTTTTTTTTTTTTTGGTGTTGTTCGAGCTTTTTCTTTAAAGAGTTTTTCAACTATTTTCTGTTTTGGGTTTATCACTTCATTTTCTCATTGTTTGTTGTTGTTTTTAATAATTTCATTATTTTTGTGTTTTTTTATTTCAGCCATATAAAAAAATAAAATTTGCATATTTTTTTTCATCTTTTTTTTCAGTACATGTATGATTTTTATTTCTCAAAATACGCTGTACCTTTTCCCATTTCATTAAACACAGTGATGCTTTACTCTCTCAAACAGTCTCCTTTCGACGCGGTTCTATAAAAGTTGTTTGATACGTCTTTCCTTATCTAATGTTAAAGAATATTTCAGTAAAAACAACGTGCTTTGTTACAATAACACTCTTTATAACCAGAAGAAATTTCCTAAATTGCATCACTTTGAAAAAAAATATCTCGACTCAATTTCAGCAAGCAAATAGTACACACGTATTAAGATGATTTATATATAACTCTCATATTAACTTAAAGTTACGTCCTGCCGAAAGTCCAAGGTCTTGATAAAATGGTTCCATACCTATTTTAATGTGAGATTTCTACGAGCAGATACCAATACAACAAGCATTAAACAAGGATAAGACCTTGAAATCAAATACATGTACATATCATACAGTGTGCAAAGAATTTGAAACACCATATAGAAGAAAACTTATAATGATATTTAAAAAAGAAGGAAAACTAACAAGAAGATAATCCACACCAACCCTCTACGAGTACGTGAGATACAAGATTGTATTACAGTAGGGTCCATAAGGAAGTCAGGAAGCTTGCATGCCCTGACAAGAGAAAAGCCCATGGGCCAACTAGAAGATGAGGCTGAGGAGGCGGTAACAGGGACAGGGCACGGGAGAATATACAAGATCACTTAACGAGTAATGAATTCAGAGAGAACTCCTGGGGGGGGGGGGTCATACATATACATCATCAAGGTCTTATAGGAAAAACTATTGACAAGAGAAATGGAGCCAGAAAAGAGAACGACTGAACATTTCCAGGGAGTACTTAATTAATCAACCGCCATCCGATGAAACAGTTGTCATCCCAGAAGCCACAGAGGATATGACATTCTGAAGGCAGAAGTCCACCACTGTTTACACAAAAACGATCGAATACACCAATTGTAACCAAGCTTTTGGGGCATCATTGAAGAAATTTATGTCAGATTTCATACAATCTTTAGATTCCTTTCATTCACTAGATTTTGACCTTATAACGATAAAATCAATACCGTTATTTTAACAATAAACTATAAACAATTAACTGTTGTCCCTTAGTGAACGGGAAAAATTGATCATACAAAATGTTACTAAAACAGCAAATTGTTCAATAAAAAAGAATGAGAAACATTTTTAACAAGAACATGAACTTTGGATGGTTGTGTCAAAACCAATGTGTCGTAAATCTGCTTTCTTCATTGCTGAGGGCTCGGCCATGGGTCTTTGAAATCAACAAGATTTTCTGGGGCTTTTGAGCTAAGATATTTCACGTGAAACTAGCATATTTTAGCAGTTTAGGGGGGGGGGGGGCTTATTGCGTAAGCAATGGCTATAGGCGATAACTATGGTACACGGCACCGGCTGTTGACTGAACAACCTTTGAAATCGTTCTCCGCACCAAGTTTGAAGTTCAAATAAAAGAGATGATAGAACTGAGATAAAAGAAGCAGCCAAATTGTCCTCTATGGGAATTTGAGTCTTACATCATGATGATAATACATGTATAATATACATTTAGACTTTCCTGTAAAGTTAAATCATCAATTCAAAACAGGTTGTTGTTTCGATTTCCAATCTGATTGATATACAGAAATTGTTTAACATTCAAAGAACGCAACCTTGGATTGTGTTAACTAATTACGCAGTAGACTCACTCACACATCTGCTATTTGCTCAATTTTTATGGTTAAAACATGTTTTGTACAAAAAATAGTGTAAGATGAGGATCCTATTTCTTGAGGATCCTATTTCTTTCTATTGGTCACAATAGATTATTATCTCTGAGCATGGGAAAAAACAGTCAACAATTAGCAATAAATTTTACTGTTAAGTTCATTGTTGTTGAAGATGAAACAGGTGGAAAAAACAGTCGCTTTGGATGAACCAGTTCATGTTCGTTTGATTCAATGCGTCTCCTTGCTGTATTTACCGTAGATACAGTATGTAATACAGTACTCCTGGATCTCCACAATCTAACACTTTTGTGCCAATTGCTATACATGTAATATATATGTATATAATACCCGACACATTTAGCAATAAATTTTACTGTTAAGTTCATTGTTGTTAAAGTTGAGACAGGTGGAAAAAAAACAGTTGCTTTGAACAAACCAGTTCATGTTTGTTAGATGCAATGCTTCCGCTTGCTGTATTTAGATACAGTACTCATGGATCTCCACAATGTAACACTTTTGTGCCCACTGATATACACGTAACATCTATGTATATCATACCTGACACACAACTTCCTATGACCTTAAACATTACGGCTTCACAGTATTTGGGACAAGAATCCACTCACTAAATGGATCAGTAAGTAGATTGCACCGTATAAAACCAGCCGGACAGAGAAATTGTCTTAGCTCTGGGTCCAATCGTAAGGCTTCCACCAGTCTGCAAACTGGAGGACCTTCTTCCTCTGGTCCTCAAAGCCCTCTTTCTGAGGACGCCTCCAGAGGCGGGGTTCAGCGTCAATCATGCCACCCACTACCTCCTACAAGTATAGAAAATCACTGAGAAAGGTTTTTCTGATTGAAATTTTTTTTCTTATTCTAATTGAACATAGATTTTTTAAGGTTGAGGAAATAAAGGGGTACCTCCACACATAAAAATTATGGGATCATACTGTCAGCTTACCATAGGGTGAAACCATTCACATAATGGAACACTCTAGTTCACGTACTGTACATGAGGAAATATTTGAGGGGGTTTTTGTTGCACTACTGTGAAATCATTGGAATTCGTGGTGGCTCAATTTTCGTGGTATTCGTTGGTATCCCTCCCCCACGAATTCAAATCCTCAATGAAAACATTTTAGAAAGAGTTATCTTTGTTACTGAAACAGTAACCGACGCATCCACGAAATTACATCTCCACGAATAAGCAAAAACCCCACAACCCACGAAAATTGGCCCTACGAATTTAAATGATTCCACAGTATGTACCGGTATATGGTTTCGATTATTCTCAAGAAATTTTAAATACTGAACAGTAAGGTCTCATGTATACAGTAAATATGGAGCTTAAATCAGCGTGTACGGTTGAGTTAAATCAATTTTGGGTAAGCATAAGTAATGATATCTATATGTATATGAAATGTGATCAATATAACGCTACACAAATATACTTAACATATTGTTTAGTTATACAATAAATCAATGTGAATATCTTTTATACGCGGAAACATATATACCTTGCCAAAATACTTGGGGAATTGCTTTTCATCCTCAATAACATGAGCATATCCACCCTGCATTCCAAAATCCACAGCAAAATAAGGAAAGCCTTTAGGGATCTGAAAGATGAAACAGATTGACATAACTTGGTTTTTATGAACATGAATCATCAAGTATTTTTTCAACCAATATGTGGATTGTACCATTACATAATGTACAAGATATGTGCATGTACAGTAGTTTAAAAAGATGCAAATTGTAAATGTACAGTAAGATACATGTATGTGAGACTATTACTAAAACCAGAAAAGAGTCTCTACAATTGCTTGAAAATCCTATCTTTTCCAAAGTGATGAATAAAGACAGCTAATTCAGATTCAAATAAAATTAGGGAAAACTCTGCCTTTATCTAAACAGCTTAATTTTTTTACACTCATTCCTTTCCCTACAAATCTGATTTGAGCACATGGCTCAGTGGTCATAGGCCTTGGACCAGTAATCCAATGGTCACTGGTTCAATCCCAGCAACAACACTTGATGTTGTGGGTCGTAGTGTCCTTTGGAAAAGGCACTTATTTACATGTACATTGTCTCATTCTACCCAGCCAACATAATTTTTATATGACACCTGCTTACACAGGGAGTTAAACTGTTATGGATTGTGTCCCAACCAGAGTCATCCACTTAGCACTACAGAAATCAGGATAAGCACTGGCTTTATTTGCCATTATTGCTCCGAAAAGGGTTTGTTTTTACATAACTTACTGATCTGCGGACATCTTTTTTGCTGAGGTCTACTAGTTTCTTGTTGTCAGACCACTCAGACTCAGACTCCTGAATGGCTTTCTGTGAAAGATGTTTGTACAACAATTATGTAACTATACATGTACAATAAAACATGGTTATAGAAAAGTATTGAAAAGTGTCAGGACAAAGGGTTTTGATTTGTCATTAACGATTCATTACATGCATATATGATGAATTCCTTTAAAACTTTAGGATTATAGGGAATGAAATTGACTTGGCTATATTTGTGAATACAATACAAGTGTATTTGTTGTAAAAGCATTACAGTGGATGCATGTTTTAATTACAGATAACTTTCAGCACTGGAGATATAATATTGTCTGCTGACCTATTGTATATTCTGTTGATGTTTAAAATACATGTATGGTACTAAATGGTAACCTTGAAATAAATAGGAGCCAGATCGCCTGTCTCCCTTTCCATGGGGACACATTCGATGTACATGTGTGGATGATACCGTAGTCCCATACACGTTTCCATGAACACCACATCTTGGTCCATGGCCAGAAACATCTGGGTCAGTGTTTTACGGAATACCTGCAAACAGACATTGAGAAATGTTCAAATTTCTAAATGAAATATGAGTGTTTATACATCTGTACTTTTTTTTATCAAAGACTTGCATGCAAAGCACAGTTGAACTTTACAGTTTTCTTTCCTTTATTGAAGTATCAAAAGATTTTAAATTGAGAATGCTCTCTCACATTAACAAACAATGAGTACCAATAAAGAATATATTTTTTTAGTAGTTATGCCGGGGGCATAATGGCAAAAACTTCTGCAATATCAGATCCTTTGGGGTTGAAGTAGAGTGATTTTCAATAACCATTGATTAAATCTGGATTTCAAACAAAGGTATAGAAAATTTCAGTGTAAACTACCTCTAACAATGATTACACACTGGTGGACTTCACAGGAAGTTTGATTGAGCGTGCTCATACTGACCTGGATCTCGTTCCAGACATCCTCATCTACCACGGTTCCAGACACAGCATGCTGCATGGGGACGATCAAACAATGGCCCTCACACAGAGACTTACTGTTAGGGAGGGACAGATAGACCTGGAGAAATTCAAAAGGCAATCCTCAATAAAATAGGAAGAAAGTTGTTGTTTTTCTAAATAACTGCAAATTGTAACACATGTAACACCATGAAATAGATATCAAGTTTATCAGATTCCGATAAGAAAATTGGCAGTGGGAAAATAAAGATTGTATTCTTCTTTTTTAACCATGATAAAGAAATCAAGATAATGAAACTCAGTTCAGTTCAGCAAAGGAGCACTATAAAGAGGACCAAGATTGTGTGAATTTTTACCTTAGTTCCTATGCAGATGATGAGATGCTTGGGAGTTTTATCAAAACACATCTGGCAATCGGAGACGTTTTTGTGCTCTATAAAAAAAAATTAAAAAAAAAATTTCATTTAAAATCACTTTATTATTCTTTCCTTTACAAAATTACCTGACTTTAATCATAATTCCTGCCGCTCAAACACTTTAATTACCTCGAATGGCCATAGCTCGCTCTTTTTCCTCCATTTTGGCACCGGATTCTTTTGCATTTGCTCTGCTCACAAACATGTCATCTAAGTCGAAATCATCATTTGTTTTATCGACACTCTAAAAGTAAAATTCAAATATAGATATGAATCAAAATTTTTCAAGAATAATGACCTATGTGGAAAATCATTTTGCTTTTAACATTCTACAATTCAAAAATGAATATCTGTTTAAAAAAGAAATAAACACAATATGATTAACTAGTAAATTTCTCCTCTTGAAAAAGAAAAATGTATGAAAGACAAGTTCACCGACAAAGTTTCCTCCCTTACTTACCCTGCCTGCGAGCCTTGAAAACATGGAATTCTGGTCTTCTGCCGTTCCCATCTTTTCTCTTTCAACCTACAAGACATATGGATAAATAAATAACCTACTGTAATCAGGTTTCATCTCTTAAATTTAAACACAACAAAGTAAAGAAAACAAACCTTTTCTGAGCATCCACAAAAGTATATTTTTTATGGTCAAAATACTTCTGATAGTAAATTCATTCGATATCTTCGATAAATTTTAATTTCAATGTATATGTAAGTCCAGGGAAACTAAAATTTAGATTCTATACAATAAGCAAATTTTTTTACCATTTGTTTGAGATCAAATCTGTCATCGTCTGCAAAATATCTCTCCCTCTCTCCTGATTTTCCATGTGTGGTAACCTAAAAGAGTGACAATACACGAAATACAATTTCTAGTTCCTTAGTACATGTATATGTAGTTTTATTAGATGAATATTAACCTTGATACAGCTGCTAAACATTTCCTTATCTTGGTCACTGACAAACACTTTTCAATATAAATTTAAAGAGCAACTTCCCTTTAAGTTGTTTAGAAAATAAAGCAAAGACGCAAGAATCTACATTTTTCTACCTGTTATCAAACTACCCGGTAATCAGTATCTTTATCGTCTAAAATATAGTGAGTTGGAAGTTCTAAAACCCTTTTTTTTAAAATAAAATTTGAACTAAAAAATCTCACACATTGTTACATGTATAAATTATAACACAAATGTCTTAAACAAGACTTTTCTCAGCCATGCTCAACCATTTTGTTATAAATGTCTCTAGCCCTTTTTTTAGCCCAGATTTTTTTTCAACAGTCCAAGATAACACAGTTTGCCGTTGACAGAAGTACATGTTAATTCCATCTGTAATTTATCTTACCTTTTCCTTCTTCCTCCGTCGTTTGCCTCTCTGTGCTTCATGCTCCCGGTCAGCCACAGGGCGGGCTATCCCCGAGGCACCTGTTCTTGCCAGCACCACCACATTTTCTTCTTTTTTGTTCTCTCCACCGGGTGGCCTTGCCTCTTTGTATTTTTCATTATTTTCTCGAGCTTTCTCGAGTTGTTCTTTCAATTTTGTCGCAAGTTCCTATAAGTTGTGATATTAATTAATATTACACATCAATATATTTCAAATTCTTCTTACAGTAATTCTCTTACATTCAAGGCCTTTTAACCACAACTTGATAAATGAGAAAATGATCAAGATAAAAAAAATCCTAAAGTTCAAATTAAAACTTCCTCATAATCTAAAGCACATGATGCTAATGAGAACTCACAGTATTTCCCATGATCTCTGCCCTGACTATTTTGGCCCCGAGTTGATTCATCTCCTTCTCTGAGAGGAGGACCACCTCTTCCTCTTCACTCTCCTCTTTTGTCCTCTCACCACCACCACTCCCCCCTGCCTCAGCAACATTTTCTTTTTCTTTATCAGACTCACTATCCTCTTCAGAACTTGAATCTTAATTTTGATTCATGAAAAATTATTGTTGGATTTTTAAGCACAAGACATACATATAATAGTTTAAGATATCAATCTTTAAATACATGTATTTCATATAAAATATCAATTTTCCTATAAATGTACCTGTTGAAGATGATGACTCTGAATACCCTCTCTTCTTTGATTCTTTTGAAGACCTTTTCATGTCCCTTTCTTCTCTTTCAGGAGATTCTGGCTTATGGAATTCTTTTTTCTTCCATGCAGGTGCAGCAGATCTCACTCTCTCCCTATTATCACTTGCATATGAGTTGCCTTCCCCTGGTCTCATGAAGCGGTTTTTTAATCTGTCTGAAAAACCCTTTTCACTATCTCTTGATCTAAATGAAATCCTCTCCTTTGACCTTGACCTTTTCTCCCTTGATCCTGACCTTGACCTATCCCTTTCTCTTGATCTCCCTCTTTCTCTGGATCTGGACCTCCTTCTTTCTCTTGACCTTGACCTTTCCCTCCTCCAACTCTTTGACCTTAAATCATTACCACCTGATTCAGAATATCTCTGTCTATTATAACCACTATCATTATCATCAGAGGGCCTCATAAACCCCCCTCGTCTTCCTCTGTCACTTTCTCCCGGTTTCATGAACCTCTCTCTCCTACTGTCTACATCTCTCCGGTAACCTTCCTTTTCCTTTCCCCTGGTGATTTCTTTGTAAGCCTTTTCTGCTGACTTTAACATTGATTCCAATTTTTGTAGTGACTGAAAATTTATTTTAAGTGTAATCAGCAGAAATTTTATGTATAAAATTTAAATTTTGATTTTGTCATTTAAAAAAATTATTCGCTTTTTTCTATACCAGATACATGTATAAAAACATGTATAAATACCAGAAAAGTCCCTTTCATTAACAACCTTATAATGATTAGTGCTTTGGAAGACATTACCTTTGTTCTAAATATCTGTCTCTCCCTCATAGTGTTATTCAAGATGTATGAATACAATACAAGATTATTTACGACCGAGGCAAATAATCCTACTTACCCCATATTTCTCAATGGCCACATCCTCCAAAGTCCTGTTTTCCTCCTTGGCCTGTTCTACACACCTGCCGTATGCCTTCTTCATCCAAGAGAATCCCCCATCTCCCACAGCATGAGGGGCACTGGCCTTCTTCTGTGTCACATTCTCCTCCGGTAAACCAGTACCGCCTTCCTTCCAGTAAGGATTCAACTCCCTCTCATGCTGTCCTAACTGTGAAATCAAAATCATACACTCTTGTCATTAGTTCAGAAATGTACTTGTTCACAAGACAAAATTCAACTTTTTATTCCATTTTTAAATAATTAAATTTTGTGAAAGATTCAGTACAGCCCGATTCCAGTATACAGTCATGAAGGAAAATATTAGCATGGCGGTCATGTGACTTCAATAACATCTATTTATAAATATATCTATGAAATCTGGCCTTCATATTCACACACAAACACTCACTTGATCTACCATAACCTTCTTCTCATCCTCTTGATTTTCTGCTTTCTGGGCATCTCTAATCTCTTTACGAGTGATGGTTGGAATCAAGTCTAGTGGAGCTTCCATCCAACTGTCTCTCTGAAAAAAGAAATGCAGCACTGTATGTCATTTGTATACCACTGATTTCCTCTCATTAAGTTTAATCAACTTATTATACATCATCTCTAACAATTAGATTGTAGTTTCCACTATTAAACTTAAAAAAATTATACATTAACTTTCAGTATGATCTTTTAAAATAAAGATTTCATATTTGGTTATACATAGAGTTTTCCTTACTGAACTTGAAATCATTGATCACTGTTTTGCTATTCTTTCTGAAGCACACAATCATTCAATCAATACTTGATTAAAACAGAATTAAAGCCTTTTTTTAGGTGTATACCTGTAATTGTGGTCCTTTAACTACAGGCTTGCTGTCTTGTCCTTTGTCATCCACTGTAACAGGTGCTGCAGATTTCTCAATCCACATTGCTGCCTCGTCTGATTCTTCCTGTTAACAGAATTATAATTCTTGTTTATCTATTGTGGTATCTAGATCAGTCTCATCCCCCCACACTCATTCAAAACATATTATCAGTTTAAACTTATCAGACATTATGAATTCCATTAATAATAAATAACAAATATTAACAGTTTCAAGGGTATTTGTCTACGAGAACACTACGAATCCAATTTCAATGTTTAAGTGTGCAATTGCTTAAAATTGTATGAACATAAGTAATAAAGAATCATACTTTGAATATCATTAGGTGATCAAATACGGTAGAAATTGATCAAATCGATCATAAAGCCCTTTGAGCTTTATTGGATTTGTTCCCCGTCAACAGTATTTAATCACATTATAATATTGAAAGAATTCCTTATTCTGTTAATCATATTAATCATCCCTGGCACGTTCACTGTAACTTAATTTTATTATTTAATACAATCATTGAATATTCCAATGATACACACTGTACATACCTCACTTGAAGAAGAGGAATCATCCTTTTCTGCTTTCTTCTTCTTTTTCTTACTTTTTTTCTTTTTCTTCTTTTCTTTTTTGTGTTTCTTTGATTTTTCATAATGCTGTCGCAAACGAAATAAAATACAAAGCATTTCTTCAAATTCCTCCAGCTAAGTTTTAAATTATTTTTCTTACAAAGGCCTTGGAAATCAACTAGTCTAGTACCTGCATATTTTTCTTTATAGAATTCTGGTCAATTCTGTTATTCAAGATATAAAAGTTTATTTCATGAATAAATAAAAAAATCTTCTTGACCCTTGTCCTTTAACAGAAATATATATTAACTACCTAAATACATGCAGTGAATACCAAGGTTAGAGCAGGCAGGCTCGATTATGTGATGTTTTTAATACTCATCAAATAAATTCAAATTGAAGACGAGTTTCATTTTATTCTTTAATGTCCAAAATATTACATGTATTTACTGTATGTAATGTTGGGAACTGTGGGAACTGTGGAACACTTGATCAGGGGTTTCACCCCCCATTTTAGACCCCAAAGAGTCTAATGTTTATATTATATTGTAATATGTGAATAATTGTAAATTGATGGGCTGTATTGCCCAAAATTGAATTTCTGAATAAATAATAACATACAGAAATTCATTTCGTAAAATATATACATGTGAGTCAACATATGAGTAAATAACAAAAGAATAATTTTCAATTGAAAATCATAAATTACATTTATTAGAATAAGTTTTCAGGATTACAAGTGATTTTTTTTCCTTACAAACTTGTGAAAGAAAATTTGTTAAAATTTGTATAACAAATGAACAAACCTCTTTGTCTTTCTCAATGCGCTTTTCTAAGGATGGCAACATCCAAGTATCTTCCCCTCGAGCTTTGGCTTGTTCTCTCTTTCTTTCCTCACGTTCATATTGAGTTTTAGCCTGACATTAGAATATATTTAATAGAGTAATAAAATAAGACCCACTGTCATGGACCATATTTATGTATGTATTAATAAATGACTTCAAGTTGCCAAAAGCTAACTAAAGGTACTTTGTATACTTATAAACAGGACTGGTATCATTTGTTTTCAGATCACAGATGAAAATTACTACTGCATCAAAGTGCAATATTTGTACAAATGCTCATTTATGAAAAAAGTTTGATTTAGTTATAGCGATATGCAATGCTATATATATACCATATACATATATCATGTAAGAAATAGTCCAATCCACACTTTGCAAATGTTATTTCCCTTTGCAAGGTCAACTCAAAGGTCAGAAGGGGAAAACCAAACATTTTCCTTCTTTATGCTACCAAATATTTGGGCGTCCTGTGATAAAATCTGTGTGGGTTGCCCCATCCTGGGTCAACCAAAATACACAACGGTTACGGAATTCTACTGTCAAATAACAAAGTTACAAACCTCTAAACTATTAAGACTACAGCGAAAAACCTATGGTTTTCCCTAAAAGATGGCGGTCAAGGGACATAACTTTTGTAAAGTGTGTTTGTAGCAAAACTTAGTGACTGATTGTACTGGACCTGCAACCAAAGGGGCCCCCACTTTTACATTTTATGAAAGATATCAGACAGTAAGTAACTGAATATTCAATTGTATCCAACTTTAATGTAAACATGTACGCTGTAAACAACAGAAAACATTCAAAACATGGCAAATTATCTTCTAATATACTATCATTTCGAATTTCCTCGATTTTGTTAAGGCCTTTTTAAAAGTTTCGAACAAAAAATAAATGTGACCCAATTTACTTACTTGATTCAACACTTTTTCTCTAGCAGTCCTCTTTTCTTCTCGTTCTTTCTTTATTTCACGTGAACTTCGAAAGGCAATTCCCGGGTCCATTTCGAAGCTCTTCTGCCATTTAAGGTAAAATTATTCAAATAGGCAATGTTTTAGACAACCTTTTCGATGTATAATTCGAGTAACTCAATAAGTTATTTTTCTTGTCTCGCTCATCGTGAAATAAATTTTCATGAATATCCACATATGTGGAATAAAGTAAAAATTGTAACAAAAAATAAGAAAACTCAAGGAAAAAATCAATTTAGAAATAGAAAAATCAATGGAATTTAAATGAATGGTGGTAATAGTTCATGTTTTCAAAACAAAATTAGAAATAATGTACCAGGGTTGGAGGAGATTTTTTCAAAATAAGTCAAAGATACAAGTGAATCTGAGAATACAAAAGAATTAAGAGCAAAATAAAAATTATACACAGGATGAATCTCTGCCATTCAGTCAACTGAATGTTAACTGAATGGTCTGGAAAGGTGACTGAATGGCATATGCCATTCAGCCACATTTCAGTTACCTTTCAGTCACATTTCAGTTGACTGAATGACAGAGATTCATCCTGTGTTATAAGCAATAAATAAATAAAACCAACAACACTTAGCAGCCAAAAGTGTTGAATCTAACATAAAGATATATACACAAAAAGCCGCAGTGAATATAAATAATGCACGAAAAATGGCCAACGACACGACAAAATAAAATCGTCAGTTTTTCGGGACAACCAATCCCTTCCTCGTGCCATCTAGTCTGAATGATTTGAGTCTGTGCCATCAGAACCTTTCCTTGCTTTTCTTCCCCATTTTCGTCCAATGCAAGATCAGGGTCAGTATTTACTGCTGTAATATCTTCTTATTAGTGACCACTAACTGACTAAGGTTGATGAAATCTATGTTCCCCGTCGGACTCTCCATTTTTTTTTTCATTTTTTTGGGGGGGGGGGGGGGTCCTGCTGGTACGTGGATCGAACGATGGTTGTTGATTTTTCATCGGATGTCACCTGTTTTCCCAATCTATTTATTAGATATGATTTGTCAATCTATAAACTATTATTTAATAAAGAAATTCCAAAATTGTATTTGATCTTTTAAATTTTGGCATTTCCCTATATTTTCATATAGAGCTCTTTCTCTAGAGGAGACCAATATGTAGTATAAAATGGCCACGGCCATTTAGCCCCCTTAATGCCAGTAACGGGGCTGGTATATGAATCTGTCCCTGTCAGTGTTTTGCTTGCACAAACATTACAACATTTGGCATCGGAACACAATCGATGGATCTTCAAAATCATGTAAAACGTCTTCCATTCTTTCACTGTTGTAGAGAATGGGTAGATTCCATCTTAGGACGCTTTTAAGGTTCGCAATCTTGAATGGGGTGATTGGTTTTGTCAAAAGGGACCTTGTTTGGTCATTTTTCTCTTTGTATTGCCAAAAGGTTTCCATGTCTTTTGTTGTTTTAAATCTTATTCTTATCAATTGAAGATTGCTTTGTGTAGGCTTAGAGATCACTACAAATGCACGTCCTTGTATGTGATTGTCGCACAGTCTTTCGGCAATTACCCTTTCGCCGAGATTGGACGAATATTTAATTTAAAACTGGCAGTCCAACAATTACAGATTGGTCACTATTAAATGTGTAAGACAGACTGAATTAATATTCGTTTCGTCGGAATTTTCATCATGAAGAAACTGTGTTGAAGAACATTTGAAAGGCTTAAACAAAATTTTCTAAAGAATCAAATTGAAATAAAAAATCGATTTTTCATATGTCCATATTACTATTAAAGATCAATTCACCAATGTAGAATTTTCTGCCGGACAGCATGGGACATTATAAAGTGTAAGAGGTTTATTTATACTTATCGTAAGTTTTTAGCAAACCAAATCTTCAAGATGGGTCGGAATTCATACACATAAACATACAATAGTATGTACTGTGTATGTTATATAATTATAATATATTTTGCATTGTAACCAAGTCACAGATGATATAGGTTAATGTTAAATGAATACTAGTAATTTTATATCTTTCAATACTTTCTTAAGAAGTTTGACTATACGTTTTAACTGATACGGAACTAATAAATGTGATTCATAACATGTTCAGTGTTTGTTATTCTACTAATTTACACATCTTACGTTATATAACCTTCTTGTTATGTAATGTAATTATTCCCACTGCAAAAGGAATTTTACATAAGGGATCATAAATAAACTCTTATTTATATAAAAAATATTCCCCCCCAAAAAGTTGAATACCAAAACGGGGATATATTAAGTCATCTTTGCACATGCATGGTAGCAACCTAAGATGTGTACTAAATTAGTGGAATAACATACATAAAGAATATCATTAAAAATGCTGACTGTTTGTATTATCTTCCTAGGGTGCACTTGACATTGTTTTTAATGTACATGCTTCTTCCATGTTTATGGACTCGGACACTCCCAGGGTCTTTAAGTCAAGGTAAGAATTAATTCGAAAAAAAAAAATGAAGACAATATCACTTTCCAAGAGTTTTAAATATAGCTTTATTTACGTAACCATTTTTAATTACAGTTTCGTTGCGAGGCTTTATTATATCGATGGGGGGGGGGGGATAATCTCATAAATGTAACATAAGCTTAAGGAGTCTGGTTGGTCAACAAATTAACCATCACACCGTCTTAAAATTTTAATATATGATATGTTGATAGCTAGAAACTATTATTTAGTAAGGAAACCATCCAATTTTTGACTCTGATTTTGATTTTTTTTGGTCTTTCTGGTGCATGAAACCATTGATGTTGCTTTTTTCTGCGGATGTCACCCGTTTTCTCAATTTATTAGATATGATTTGTTAAGCTATTAACTAATAAAGAAAAATTCCATAATCATATTTTACTTTTTAAAATTTGGGATTTTGCTAATATTTATTTATTTTTTATATAGAGCTGCATGCCTGCTTTCCTTGATGATTCATGCGGTTTATGAAGGAAGCAATCATTGCAGAAAAAATTAACATAACCCGCTGACGCGAGTTACTAGTATATATAATTTTCTGAGTGTCGCTACCTTCATATACTGAATGAATCATCAAAGAAAGCATTCTATTGTTTAAATAAAAACGACGTTATGCGAAGCTTCCAACGACTCAGATAGTTATAACCTCATCAAAAATATTACCCCAATTTTAATTGCATGACCGCTGTTTCAAAAGAAAATCTGGCTTTATTTTCATCTACTCACTTATATACATACCTACATACGGCGATTGTATTGACAAGTTGTGGATTGATTTTAAAGGTTTTTATATTCACATGTGGCTGACTATATGCAGAATTAAAATGACCTATCTTTTAAAATTGAAAATTATTACAAAAATATACTTATGGAACTAATTAACACTTTAATACTTTTAACAAAGATCCAAATTCCATTAATTTTATGCCGTTAGTGTTTTGACTAGGAATAAAATATTGAAACTTCATTGGATAAAACGCGTCACGTGAGTGTCGTTTATATGTCTGTGGTCGGCAAGAAGCAAATAATAGACAGCAACATGGCGGTTGTAACCCGATTCGTCATTATACTTTTTTCCAATTTATTGATATAAATTTTTCAAAAAAAATAAAATGAATTTTTGACAAAATATTAAGTTTTACCGATTTCAAGACACAACAAAATGAATTGGTATTATAAATGTGTGATTTGATTTACGTTAAAATAACATTTTTTAGCTTAAAATATCGGCCAATACAAAATGAATATTAGATAATATTTTTCGTTAATTCGTGAGATTTATAAATATAAAAATTATAAGAATATAACTTACCTAGGAAGCACCTCAGTTTTGGAAATAAAATGTTTATCCCAGAAAGGAATTGGTTTGTGCGTGAATTTCAAAAGGCGTGACTATAATGTTTGACTCGAGGATGTACATGACGATGGCGTACACGCAAGAAATCTACAATTAAAACAATTCTTAAATCTTTCAAAAAAATATCTCATGCCTCTAAACATTTTAAAGATTGAACGTACGCATCTGGCAATTGATATTTGAGTAGTGGCAAAAATAGTAAGAAACCCCGCAATATTACATGTGTATATTTTTTTTCCTTATTTTTGAGATTTGGTAGATATTGAATAATAATCGTATAAATAAGATTTTTTTTAATCTATCATTATTTACATAATGTATTAAGGTGTGTTACATAGATTCTAGCAAAGACAAAGCTATACATAGGAGTAGTTAATAATTAGGTATATATATATAAAAGGTCACGAATGCAATAAATGTTTGGTCAAGATAAGTACTTATGAGCGTGGTTTATCTCTTTCAAATAATCCAAACTTCAGACCCCGCACATATGTTCCGATTGAGATATTATCTTCGAGATTTTCAAAGATTAAGAATCTTAAAGTTTGACAAAAATGGCTCAGATCAAAGTCAGCTAGATAACGAATTCAAGTGTTTTGATTAAAAATTTTATTTGAAATTCAAAATTAACCTCACATTGATAAATAGTTATCGATCTGGAAAATGGGCTTTTCTTAAATTGTTAAAATTGTATATTTTTTCGAAAAACTAATTATTTTTTCTCTGGTGATTTATGCGGGATACATGTATGAATGGCGGGTTATGTAATCGTTTATCTTCTATGATCGCTTAATTATTACATTACCTTAATTAATCATTGAAGAAAGCATTTTATTGCTTATATTTACATCTTTCTTTTAAATTAACGATTTGTTTAGAAAGGTTAAGTATATGTTAATGTAAATAAATTATATTAAATGTTCACCAGTACATTTACATTAGATAAAAGAAATAGCCAAGTCGTCTTATATGCGAATTGGAGTCTGATATCATCATGATTTTTTTTTTGTGCGGTCTGTGATTTTTCTTAGACTGCTGAAGGTTTCGACTGATCAGTAAACTGGTAAGAACTGAATCGTTTAATTTCTGTCCTGTCAGTTTCTATACAACTGCAAATTATCATCAATTTCCGTAGGAAATAGAGGGAATCATGCTTGGTGGATGTATAATGCGTAGGTTGTAGGCCAAGAAAGGAACGTTTAAACAAGCCGGGTCACTGATGAAAAAAAATTGTGATCGTATTCATGATATGATAAACAAGTTGAAAATGAAAACCCGTCTATTGCATTATATGTTTAAAAACTGTTGTAATCTATTTGTTTTGATATAATTTCATATGATCATTTTATATACAGTTAAAGATACAATTTCAAACAAATTTCACATGGGTTAATCGACAAGTTAGGATAATATAATGTATGAATTTGATATGATATTATTATTATCTGAGTTTATCAGATTTAAAGAGGCATGGTCACAATTTTGGTCATAAATTATTTTTCCAATTTTAATGTTTCCAAAGCTTCAGTAAGGCAGTTTTAATATGCAACCGATACTTGAGTGTCATTCGTTGAGTTTTAAACGAGTTACAGAGCTTATAATTCTTTGCTATGTAAACCAAAATTTGTTTACATTTTAAATGTTGAAGTGAAAATTCCAGTTTTAGACCTACAACGAATATGCTGAACGTTAGGAGTTGTTATTAATTATGCTTAAAATGAATAGAAAAATACCCAAAGCTTGAAAAAAGATTTTTTACTGGTATATTGAACCTATGTAAACAAAAAACAGGGCACGAGCCTTGTTTACATGACAAAGAATTGTGAGCGCTATATCTTGCTTATAACTGAACGACTGACTCAAATTTCATTTGATCATTTGAAATGCATTCCTAAGGCATTGTAAATAATAAAAGCAACCACAAAAAAAAAAATAATAATAAAAAAAAATTTTAGAATTTAACCAAAATCGTGAGCATATCCCTTTAAAATATAGAATTATTTTTTCATCAATGGAAAACTACATGACTGTAAAAACGCAAATTTCAAGAGGATTAAAATATTTTGGGGATTTTTGTTAATTTGAAATTCATTAGGTGAGCGTTTTTGCACAGCAATGTTTCCAAATATGAACTCACACCCACGAAATATCATAATAATCAAAATTTACAATAAGTCACCACCTAGAAAAAAATTGGAAATCTAAATTATCAACATACAACAGGCTTATAACGAAGTGCCAGGGACCTTTCACGAGCGATATCCATATACTAACAGAAAGCGAGATGAAAGGTCTACTTTTAATTAGATTGATTGTTTTTAATAAATGAAAACAACAAAATGACAAGTCTGATATCCATATAGATAACAAAGAAGAAATACGACAACAGCAATTGGACCCTCTGAGAAATATGATTGAAAATGATGACTGTCTCGGGGGTGAGGATACGGAAGAAGATATGTGCTCATCAACTACCCCACAAATCGATCTCCAGGAAACAGGCTTAGAGAAAACAGGCTTAGACCGGAAACTGCTCGGACTTCCGGGATGGGAGTACATCACCGTTGGTATGGTGGTAGTAGTTGCTGCCGTTATTGGAGGAAGTGTAGCGATCGTCTGCAAAAGGTGCGGCGGTTTGTTTGGAAAAGGTTCGGAGAAAGACAATGATTAAATAAATTACTGACGAATTGGAATTTTTTCTTGCATTTTTTAGTTGTTTCACATATATACATGTATGTTGCTGATCAAATACAGTACAAAATTTGAACTGCAAAGATTTTCCATTTTATTCGATCGGCATATAGCGCGAGTACCATCGAAAAGAGCAGAATATACAAAATCATCCTCACAGGTGTACAATAGAAATAACAATGTTGATCAGATTGGAAATGTTCATTCCAGTTGCTAAAAAAAACCCAGTTCGATCGAAGATATCAAATTGTTTTAAGGTGGTCTGCGATACCTCCATATTGTGATGCACTTCCGATCGAAAAAAATCTACAATAAAAAAAAGCATAAATAAAATTTTCTTTCCCGAAAGTTTTACCTAAGATCGTGACGCATTGGATTAAAGCGCTAACTACGAATCTTTAAGTCATGTTCTGGCGTTTATACTAAATTTTTACTTTTCAAAAAAAAAATTAAAAGATATTTAAATATTTTTTGGCCAAATATTGCAAAATTTAAAAATTTTGAAACGGTGAAAGTATTTTGATTATAATGTACTTTTATCCACATTAATATCAACAGATGTTCCATATACCATCTTAATCATATGAAAAGATAAAAACTAACATAACTACTGTATTCATGAAACTTATTATCTTAAGAATTTATTTTTTACTCTTTCTTTTTTATCATTGCTCACGAGATCAGGAAAAAGGTTTGCAAGGGCCTGTTAAACGAACAACCATTATGAATCTTTGTTTTTATATTAAACGCTGTGTTTGAACATGTACATATTGAACTAAATATCTAAACGCATGGCTAAAAAAAGTTTAAGTCCAATCTGTACATGGCTTTATGTTTCATGCATTATTTTTTCATTAAATCTTGTTTAAAAAATTCCTCTCCTATCTCTAGGCGTTAAAAAGACTTACCGTGTCAATAGAAGGGGATCACTAGGTAAAAGGAACCCCAATATTTAATGTACTCTCTGTCTTTATTCTTTTAGATGGATTTTGTCAGATATCAATGTCAAACACGAAAGCCTTATTTCTGTCATTTATAAACATTATGTAAAATTTGCGACGCATATTCTAACAAAGGATTGCTCTTGACTGATATAAATAGCCGATAAATTTTCAATTTTGTTGTGATAAGTAAAAGACCTAAACATTAAACCTTTCTGCAGTAGATTGATCTTACAACATACAAAATGGACTCCTTGAAACTGTAAGAGGTTTTACTTTTTAAATTTTTTTTTCCTATAAATCAGTTGATATCAAACCATGCAGGAGTATGATGCATAAAAAAAAGATGCTGTGTATAATTATGCGAATAGAAAGGGCCGTTTTTACAGTGAAAGTATTTTTTTTTTCGTTTTCATTTAAATAACACCCAGACTTTATGGAAAAGAAAGCTTTTATAATACTCAAATATTAAGCAAGTACATGTATAGAAACATAACTTTCTTTTTTTATCAGCTGAAAAACGTAAATGAATAAACAATTAAAATTCAGCATTTTTTTTTCAAGACCTCACATTTATGAAAGTTCTTGTCTGAATGTTTTACCCATTCCTGCAAAGCGTCCATAGATCCACTGCTACTACTGCGTTTACCATGAAGTTGTTGAAAAAAAAATTGTCCATGGACCGCCACTCTAACACCCTATTTAAAAGGTTGTTGTTGTGTTGAAATTGCTTTAGGTTGTACGTGATTCTGTGTGTCGTGTGTATTCTACAGTCTTGGACTTTGTCAATGCATCTGTCTTCGAATCAAGGTATGAATATGCTGTAAATAGTAAGTATACTCATATAACCTACTAATATTGGATAATAAATAACAATATTAACTGGATATATAACTCTTTATATTTCTATAATAAATTGTATGAAAACTGAAAAAAAACAATTCAATCTTAATTATTGCTTCGAAATATCATATTTTCAATATTGCGAACTTTGGCCACCTCACCCCCCCCCCAAAAAAAAAACACAAAAAAACAAATAACAAGTTAATTATAAAACCATAGAGAAATCGTCATATGGATATCAATTCACGTATTTCAATCATAATCCATATCTACAGATAAAGAAAAAAGAGGATCACAACACCTTAAGGACGTTTCGCTTGACATTTTAAGGAACAAGTCCCTGACCATGGGTTCTTTCGTTATGGAAGGAAGTGGGGGAGGGGACATTCCACCAACACCGGTTGTATTAGATCTGCAAGCAACAGGCTTAGACCGGAAACTGCTCGGACTTCCGGCATGGGAGTACCTCATAGTTGGTCTAGTGGTGTTTTTTGCTACCTTTATCGGAGGAAGTGTAGCGATCGGCTGCAAAAAATGTAGCGGCGTGTTTGGAAGCCGTTCGGATAAAGACACAGATTACTAGTGGAATAAGACACTAACCCCCACCCCATCCATTTATGGCGTGAGAGTAGCAAAGAGAAAGAGCTATGCGTAATAGATTTTTGACACTAATGTCATTATGTATTATACACTTTGTGAATTTATATATAGACCAAAGGATGATTGGCTACAAAGTGGAATTTCATAATGCATGTAATAAAAGTGCGTTGATTTAAAAAAAAACCCCAAATCTTATGAATATTAGTAAGTATGCATAATATAATCTGCATGAAAAGCGTCATTAAACTACTCATCTATACGCAAACACTAAGTCCTGGAACTTTAAAAAGTATTAAGCCAAAAATATATAGATATTTACTAAATATCTATATATTTTTGGCTTAATACTTTTTAAAGATTTTTAGAAGCTGATAAAATAATAACTAAATATTATTTAGTTATTATTTTATCAGCTTCTAAAAATACCAAACAAGACTAATCAATATTACAATAGCATTTAAAACAAGGGGAAACATGACCATAATTGAAAAATCTCTTTTATGATCTCTTATGGTGATCTGTTTTAAGTAAGTTTTAAATCTTCACATAAAAATACCACATCAAAGCTCATAATTAAAATGGAACAAATTAATATAGATCGACGCATGTGTATCATCTGATAGTATTTCAGAAAGGCACATATGTACGGACAACTTGAAGGTTTTACATAACAGGAAAACCGTTTGGAATGCATTAATAATCATTCATTTATAGCTTTAATGAATTGATAAAAACCTATTAACTTACATCAACAATCGTGGTTTAACAGATAACTGTTAGGCAAACGGGATGATGGTACCAACATTTGTAAACCTATTAGGCCATACACTATTGCTAGATGCATTTAAGACCAATAGTTGCTTTCATTTCTCTGTAAAGGTTATTAATATCATCACATTTTTTTTTAAATTAACAAATTTATGCAACCCCCCCCCCCCCCCCCCCCCCACATGCAATGACAAAGAAAATATTTACCATGATATGTTGTTGTGCAAAAGTTAAACAGACGTCTATAATCTATATGTCGACAATAAGCCATACTAGTATATAAAGGTATTTTTGGTCATCGTCAGATAAATCATCAGTCGTTGAATCCCTGCTGTCATTACAGCGAACGCATGATCCCATTGACCTATACATGAGTCCAATGCTCAAACAACTTTTATCTATAGCGCTTTCTCCCTACTGGGCTCTTCAGTAGATTTAAAAACAAATCCACACTTTGTTTTTAAATCTACTGAAGAGCCCGGTAGGGCGAAAGCGCTATAGATAAAAGTTGTTTGAGCATTGGACTTATTTTTTGTGTTTATATATATATATATATATATATATATATATATATATATATATATATATATATATATATATATATATATATATATATATATATATATAATGCAGCATGCGTATTATACGAAAGCGTTTACATGCGAGTATCTATGGCTTGCCCACCATCCCCCTCCCCGACGAACAATTTTATTGTTTTTAATAATATATTTCTTTTTGAAAGAACAGACACAGAGAGAACAGACATTTAGTCACACACTTATACATACACACACTTATACATACACACACTTATACATACACACACTTATACACACACACACTTATACATACACACACTTATACATACACACACTTATACATACACACACTTATACATACACACACTTATACATACACACACTTATACATACACACACTTATACACACACACTTATACATACACACACTTATACATACACACACTTATACATACACACACTTATACATACACACACTTATACATACACACACTTATACACACACACACTTATACATACACACACTTATACACACACACACTTATACACACACACTTATACACACACACACTTATACATACACACTTATACACACACACACTTATACACACACACACTTATACATACACACACTTATACACACACACACTTATACACACACACTTATACACACACACACTTATACATACACACACTTATACACACACACACTTATACATACACACACTTATACACACACACTTATACACATACACACTTATACACACACACACTTATACACACACACACTTATACATACACACACTTATACACACACACACTTATACACACACACTTATACACACACACACTTATACATACACACTTATACACACACACACTTATACACACACACTTATACACACACACACTTATACATACACACACTTATACACACACACACTTATACATACACACACTTATACACACACACACTTATACATACACACACTTATACACACACACACTTATACATACACACACTTATACATACACACACTTATACATACACACACTTATACATACACACACTTATACATACACACACTTATGAATAAACACCTAGAGGTATTATTTTGTGGTTACTTGCTTACATGGGAAAAAGTTTTAGTAACAAAAAAGGAAATAGAAAAAATAGTCATTATAAATAAGACAAATTAAGAAGATGTCAGCAGCAAAGATACCTTTCCAACTGTCATGACTTTTCAAAAAATTGTCCTTTTTTACAAGATATCTTCCAATATTGTAACGTCGTTTTAAGTGACAAAGGAAACCAGTCAAGCATGGAATCCTATTTGACATAAGACAAAAAAATATATATTGTTTCACATAAAGAATTACAAAATGGATGACTTTGTTATGAAACGACAATGAATTTGGCCGAGTATGATATATGATATATGATATATTAAATCCAACTCTTTCAGAGGTCTTCTGTAAATATATAATCACTCTACAAGTTCACTCCACAGGGTATGTATTTTCTCAAAAGAAATAAAAATATGTATTATCGTTTTCACATTATTTTTTTTTTTTTACTAAATCCACACTTGTTAGTAGTTTTAATATTAATTTTTTAAGGTAGTATCCAACTGGAAGAATTTTGTGTAAAATTCTAAATGAAAGCCATTGTACAGAAGAATCTTGGTAGGTTTAAAACAAATCTTAAAAATGTCATACACAGTAAGTTCTTCAACATTATTATCAGTTTGGTCTGTTTTCCATTTGGTTACAGCAATTGGGACAACCACATTTACATTCAAATTAATTATACATTGTATATAATTTTTGTACACTTTTCATGGAGTATAATTGTTTGGAAAAAATTGTATACAAGGATTATGTTTTTCTGTTAACAGATGTCCTGTCAATGTAAGACATTTTAGACACAGTATTACATTACACATATATCCTTGATATTTTATTAACATTCAAATTCATCAATACCTAATTATAATCAAAGTACTGAAGAACTGGCGGGAGTTGATTTTGTCGATGTTTATTTATTTTAAAATCAATGATATGTTATTTTGCATGACAAGTACATGTATACGTTGTTTCTAATTTGAATTACGCATATTTTTATAATATGAATTTTTGAACTTTTTCGACTAGAATGTCGAGAAACCTCCATACAAATCATGTTAAATAATATTTAAAGATAAAATTAATTCAATCAAACTATGTATCAGTGGTAGAAATATTTCTCGAAAATTGTATGGATCCAAGCAATATTGAACTCTAGTCTCGTTCAACCAAACGCTCGGCTGACACCGTAAATCTCCGACAAGGGTTTACGGAGACAGCCGAGCGTCGAGTTGAACGACACTATATTGAACTCTGGCGTAGGAATACATACGACTACAAAAAATATTTAAATTGTTCGTACCATTTAAAATCTGACTATTTTTAAGGTATTTGTAAATAAGTTTCCTTGAAAAACAATGCTTAACATACATTACATCGAATTCATCAATTATTTTCAAGAACTAAGTCTTGTCAGGAGCAATGATTTGTGCTGAGGTCCAAACACTGTTTCACTTTCGGTTTGTCCGAGTGACTGCATAGGAGAGTTGATTAAAAATCAACTCCCAAAAAATACAATTTTCATCGTAAAAATCATGTATGACCTTTACACCGTTCTTGTACCAGGCTTTTATGAAAACATGTCTATTAGCTATGTGTATTTTTGAGTTATACCACACTGGAGTATTTAACAAAGTATCTTCTTAATCTTAAAAGATAAGACATGTAAAGTTAATTCACTTATTCAATAATGCATTTTTATCAGGTATCCTGAAACTCCAACATAAATATGTTCTGATGAAGAATGATATTAATTTATTTTATTATTCTGAAGAGAGTTTGTAAAAAAAAATTGCTTTTAACAAAGTCAAAAAACTGTTGTTTTAAGAATCTATAGATTAAAATTCAGATTTTGAATTTCGGAACCATTTATAGATATTGAATAGCTCGCTACATTTTTTCATCAAACAGGGAACATGGACACATGAAAAAACCTCTTGAGGTTCGATATTGTGTAAATACATTTTTACCTGAATATGTATTGGTTTTTAAACTTTTAGCAAATTATCATCTTATATTTATTTTTACACTAAGGGATATTCTTTCTCGCCAAAGGAATTTTATCGATTTTGAAAATTAGAGTTCGTTTGATTTAATATACTTGTACTTATTGGCCCGAGCCATGGTTGACAATTTTATCAGATACTCCTTTCACCCGTAAAGTTCCGGTAATACTCGAAACGAGTATGAGACTTTCATTATCCAGGACTCTCAATTTACCGGGCGTGTAGGAAAGACAGAAATACAGAAATGTTTGTCAAACGGCAATTATACCGTTTAGGATCATATGAATGCCAAAGGTTTGTGTTCAAATTTATATATTGGTTATGACCTAATTAAAATTTTCAATGTAGCCAAAAAGAAAAAAATTATCAACCACTAAGTATATAATATGACAATGTCAATGAGCAAGAGGAAATTTAAATCATCGACTTTAGGAAAATATAGATCAATATATTATTTTTTGATAAATCAAAATAGTAAAATGACAGTAAAAATGTAAAATGCAAGTAATATACAATTAATTTCTATAATTATACATATAGCTAATCAATACAGAATATGACAATAGCAAGTGAAGTCTTAGAGAACTAAGAGTGAAAAATAACACAATTTAAGTACTTTTGAAATGGAAGGAAAAAGTTCCATCATCTTCCCAACAAGCTGAATACCTCATAAAATTGTGAATAAGTTAACATAATAAGAGAAATTATGTAATCATAAACAAACAATTGCAATTAATTTGATTATATAATAGCAGTCGTAATGGATGGATATAATTTCAAATAGAATCTGAGGTTTGTTTTCAACAAAATAAACAGAGTCGAAATTCAACTCGTATTTACCAATTGATATCAAATGTATCCACTTTTAATTTGACTGATTAACAGCAATCAGTACTTCGCTAGAATAAATAAATAACTGACGAACGATATTAATTCTGTTGAATAATAAACTGATTAGAAAAATTATTCTTTCTGTCCCTCTATTTTGTCAGGTCGAAAAATGTTGATCAAAACTAAAAACAAAATAGGAGATTTTGCATTCCAAATGACATGGATAAAACTATCCGGATGATAACTTTTCATAAAAGTAAGCACAAGTGTACCAGAAAATTAATTTAAAAAGTAAAAGGTATACGTGGCGTACTTTTAGTGAATTACATTAATAAGGTCTGATTATTTGCTTCATTACTTTAAAAGATAATACTTTTACATAAATTACGTTGTATAAGTATGTTTTCAATGCTGGGTTTTCCCGCACTTATGTGCAGAAGCGTTATAAATGGCGGATTACATTAAAATTCATCAGACCTGTAGCAAAGACAAATAACTAAAGACTAATGTTTATGGGCCTAGAGTATGTGAAACGTCCAACTATAAGAAGCATGATGTATATTTTTAACTAAAACTCATGTCAAAAATCTTACTCCAAAAACGCCACATGTACCTATAAAAAAATCAGATTTAACCATCTTAAATCTTCATAAGATTTCTGTTTTGTTCGTGTTCTCTCATCTTTTTCTTGTCTTCGCAATTCATAGGATTTTGATCCCCTCTGTTCCCCATAAACATAAATGGGAGGTGAGTTGACTGAAAACCGTATCTCTATGAGATAAATGAAAAATCAGGTTTATAGATCCTGCTTATTTTGAGAACTGATTGTTTGTGGTGTTTTTTGGAATCGAAAAATTTTGGCGATACATCAATGTTTTTAGATAAAGTTAAATTAGGCTATGTTTGATTAAAGTAAACATTTTTTGCATCAAAACGAATGGTTTACCAAAACCGACTTTGTCTTGAGTAGATGATCTTTAAGATTTAAAAAAACTGTGCTGTTTGCGCTGTTTCAAAACAAAACTGTCAATTGTTGATTTATCTTGTCTATGAAGATTTTCACAGAGAGTCCATATATTGCGTTATGAATGCAACACATTATCTCTCTTTTATTTGATTTTTACAAATCGATATCATTCGTTCACGTCTGTTTTGAAAGGATGCATTATTTGTAAGATTTTTTTATATCTTAGTATTGCCTTTGCATAAAAAGTGTTTGCAAAAATAAATCATTTCAAGCCTGTCTATTTTTTAAAGATCGTGTCATACAGTTGATTTATTAAAAATCAAAATTCAGAGGCCAAATTCATTTAACCCAATAGAGGTGGATATATTATAAAGTTTGGTTATGAAACAGGCAACATGAACTGTTTTAAATGGTAAGTGTTTTCTAAATGAAAATCTTTTCTCATTGAAAAATTGAAATGAAACCAGTTTAATAATAAAATGAACAGATATTTCGTAATCATCATACCGGTATTGATGTATAATTTTACTTTTGATTATCGCAGTTTTTGTTTTACAATTTCCTGGTATATTATTGGTTATTATCCATGCCACTTTGTGGAACTGATTTAGCTTTTGAGATTGTTGTTGAAATAAAACAAATTCTTATTGATGTTTTATCGAGCAGAATAATGTTTTATTTAAAAAAAAGGATGATACTTAATTTTTATAAAATGAATAGACTTCATTAAAGAAAAATAAGGAATAAAATTAAGATGAAATAAGAATCAATCAGATTGTTAATTATTGTTTTTACTTGTCTTTGCAAGCGGAGTTTAACGTTTTAGTTGTTTGGTTCATTGTTTCCCTTTTATACCGTTATATACATGTACAATCGACAATAAAAAACATAGTCACCATACTTCTCTTGCAAAGCTGTTTTCTATAATAGATATATACATGTATAAAGGTCTAATTTATCTTTAGGACAATTTTGATTTTTGGGGTAATATGTCTGCAATACACCTGGGCCCTATCAATACAGCGATCGCTGAATAAAGGTAAGAGATGATTACACAAATTCTCAAGAATAAAATTAACAGAACGGTAATTGAAAAGAAAATAGCATCTGATAGGATTTGAATATATTTTATTGTATGATGGTTTAAACAAATGGATTAGGCAAATGATGATTCTAAAACATCGACTTATTTGTAAAATATTTCCTTATTTCAACTGCGGTAAACAGACAAAAGCAAATTTAATGATGTCTATATCAATATGTAGATCACCTTAAAAAAGAACAAATGCAGCAGATAGAAGACATTTTCCCTGCTTTAATTGAAAATGAAGAAGAGTGGGGACCTTTCGAGATGGGAAAAGGACAAGGAGTAGGTTTTGGACACACGCCAATTTCATTAGATGTAGAGGAAACAGGCTTAGACCGGAAACTGCTCGGACTTCCGGGATGGGAGTACCTCACCGTTGGTATGGTGGTAGTAGTTGCTGCCGTTATTGGAGGAAGTGTAGCGATCGTCTGCAAAAAGTGCGGCGGTTTGTTTGGAAGACGTTCGGAAAAAGGCTCAGCAGTTAACTTGGATGAAGTTTAAACTATTTTTCGAAATATGGTCAAATTGTTCACAATGTCGCTAGTTGTGGAGATACATTTAAAAGTAAAAAAAGAATTATACAATAAACCTTTCATGAAATCTGACTTTAAGTGTGTTTTGATTTAAGAATTTCTCCATACTGAGTTTCAAAGAGGCAACTGTTTTATTTATATAATTATTAAATTCAACTGAATATCAATCGTTTTGTAGAGAGTACCTTCTCATCAATCGGTTTATCGGTTTCCTTAGTTTACGCACTTCTGCTCTGATAAAAATTACCAAGGCAAAGGAAGTGTTCATATATATATATATATATATATATATATATATATATATATATATATATATATATATACACACTTTTCATTTATCTGAAATCAAAATTAGAGACCACATCACTTACTCTATAAAAGTAAATGCATAACAAGTAATAGCTTTCCAAAAAGCTTGCCTGACTAAACAAAATTATTCAATGGAAGCAGACATGTATCAATAAGGCTATCTTATTAGAAATGAATTTTAATTTTCGCTGCTGATCATAAATTTATAATCGGAACGTGTAAATTTAAGACGAAATGTCCGCCTTTTCTTCGATCTAGAACATGTACATATATATCACTTGAAATTCATTTATTTATTTAATTCATTTTTTTTTCAGGAATGTACACATATTATATAAGTGCATGTAAGCTTGAAATCTGGAGAGTAAATAGTCGGGTTCTTTTTTAATTGTACATGTATTTGTTATATGAAGATGCAAAATCAACTGAAAGGCATTTTTAAAAATTTCCAACCATATGAAATATGAAAGGGTATACAAACACGTATTGTTTTTGAATGTGTGTGGGCAGCTTCATCAAAATCATCTTGACAAGCAAATAAAAAAGGGTGAAAGAAAAAAACCCTAACTATAACTTCAATTAAATTAGAATTCCTTATTTGCAGTTTCATTTAGTGCATGCTCCTACAAAAGTAGAAATGGGGGGGGGGAGCAAATCCATGATATTTCCATTTATCATATAGAGCTAAGAAAAGTGCCAGCTGCCAAAAAAGTGGGGAGGGGAAAGCATCCCCACTCACCCCAACCCCCGATGATACGTGCCTGTGATGTAAACACATGATGTGCTCTGGGGTATTCGAATGATCACTACAGACTCATCAACTAATCGGTGCGCAAAACTATGAATAAGACATTGTGGCGCGAAATCCTGGGTTCACGCAACGAATGAACTCATCCATTGGGATAGGGTTAGATGAATATTTTGACATTTCTATTGTAACAGCTACATACATGTATATTATACTTTGGATCTAATGTTTAAGAAGAAGTCTAACGAATTAAGAAACACACTTGATTAGTAATTGTTAATTGTAGTAATGTACATTTAGTAAGACACGCGCTTATGGTCCCTTTTCAAGGTTAATGAAATCGCCCAACTGAACGAAAATCGGGTCACACCCCGCTTCGGCGATTTAGTTCCTCCAGTAATCATTCCAGCTGTATAAATATATATTTGTTTTAATCCAAACTGATGACTCTCTTTGATAATCCAACACCAATCATTACTTACATTGTACCGTAACAGAAAATATGTTACAACTTGTTGCGATGACCCCCTCCCCCCTTTTTGCCGTTTTTGCCGTAGTGGAATGCTGATCTATTTTTAAATCAGGATTACACCCGTGCACTGCATGGCGAACGTCCCATTTACTTGAAAACTCTTGCTCGCTGATGTTATTACATGCCATATAACATTTTCATCAATTGTGAATGTAAATGCTGACCTCTTAAACATGCATCGGTTAATCTTTTTTGTGAAATATCATGATATTGCTTGTCCCATTGTCTGCACTGTTTCGGAGATTGCAACTTTTAAACCTTAGATATGCCTGACGTCATGCATCATAAAATTTGATTATCAACGGACAACATGAAAATATTGTACATTGTAAGTTTTTCCTCAATGATAGGTTTTCTACCTTAAAGTTAAAATGAATTTTAAGCAATGATTGTATGGATAAAACATATTTGTAGTTCGTTATATTGAAGAAAAATTTTAGTTTTGATATTTAATTTCATCAGACGTCTTTAGCAAAGCTGCATGGTTTTATTCAAAACATGTTTTGTTTAATTTCTCTAAGACTTCTTTGGTGGGTTTATTTGTGCAATATGTTTTCCATGTTCTTGGAATCTTTCAATACATCGTTCGCTAAATAGCGATACTTACAACAATTACTAGTGTATGTTCTCTTTCGCTTCGCTCTGCCGAACATAAATCAATTCTAATAAAAAAAAAAAGACAAAACAGAAATGGGTGAGACATAGTTTGCCACTTATAATTGCCAAGCCTGAACAATCAAATTTAAGACATTAAGACAGTTTTCCCCGCACTCATGCTCATTGGGGTTATAAATGGCTGATTACAATAATATTTATCAGACATGTAGCAAAGTCAAAGTTGAGACAAATAACCAAAGATATAACATGTTTTATGGGACAGGAGTTTGTGAAACGTCTGATTCTAAGGTTCATGATGTATATTTTTACTCCAACTCATGTCATAAATTTCACTCCAAAAACGCCATATACTAGTATATACCTTTAAATTTAATTTAGGAGCAGAACCAATTGACTATGGACTGTTTCAAATTGTAAATGTGTTGGATAACTGTGCTCATTTGAATTTTTATTACAGATACAAGCGCTTGTGCTTGTATATTTATTTTCAATTGTCGAACAGAGATCGGCATTAAGATGACCTTCTTTCATTTCTACCGTTACATAACAAAATAGATAGATCGATACGTCCAATATCTGTATCACAAAAGGTTTTGTTGTTGTTGGTTTTTTTTATTAAAGAACCTGATATCTCTTAATTAAGGACAAAACTGATTAGTAATACATGTATAAACGGGATGTTTGAAAATTATTTCTTTATCGTCTGCTAATCAAACTTTCGTTCGTAGTTTCTCATTCAAAATCTACACAACAAATCTTGAGTCAATTAACCAACAAGACGAAATGATAACGAAAATAAAGTCTGGAAAAAACGAAGTTGGGACACGTTCATTTGTACGGATTCAATATATATTTCAATGAAAAGTGCACATCAATAAATGAACAAACACAAAATATTAGATTGTTTCAAATCGTTGAAATTAGAGCAAGTCATAGAAAATCTCTTTGATTCTCTAAAAGATGCTGATATCTATGTTGTTGACTTTAATTAAGAATTGCAATAAAATAGACAGCACTCGAAAAATAGATCATAACAAACACTATATTTATTAAAGTATCATTGTATAAAAAGAACATCGCTTACTGAATATAGATAAACTTCCATTGTACATATGGTTGAACTGAGTCGCTGCATGCAATATTGATCGAATCTTGTGTAAACCGTTGTGAGGAATTATTTTACGGATTAAATTTTTCAAATTCAAGGAATACTTTTTTTAAAGTTATGGTCATTCTGCACGATAACTAAATCTACAAGGGTGATTAATTATTTTTAAAAAAACACATCTCAGTTGGGAACAATATAAAAACATGCCATGACTCCAATATTCATTATCAATTTCAATAAAGGTGAAAGGCCGTATGTTTGGCCTTCATAAAAAGCATTATAAAATTGCATTAAAGAATATTCATGAATCATTTGTTTCCACATTGATGTTGAACATATGCAAAAGAATATATCTTTATCTGAACAAGTTCGAAACCGCTAAACTGCTTAGCGCAATATTCGGTTAAAATGAAATAATCCGCTTGTCTAGAGAAGTAGATGACAAAAAATGGCACATATAAAAAGGGGAAGAGCAAAGGGCCTATGATGATTGTATCTAAATAGTTCGTAAATCGCATGGAAAAGGTTTCAACGGCGTTTAACAATGCGCCAACCATAGGAATTAAAAAGTATATGAAATCTTCTTATGATTTAATTTCAACCGAACATAACACAAAGCATTATTCACTGAAAGGTTTCTAGTAGTCATTGAAGTCTTGTAGCCAGCATCTTCTAGATCAAGGTAAATGGAGGAAAGGAAATCTCAGTTATGGTTAAACGTTGACATTGGTATTAAAATCATAGTACTCTGCTCTTTTACTAAAGGCACTTTGAATCAAAACATCAGCCGAATAGTAAGCGATGACCAGTTTTGAATTGTATATGGTTTCCAGAACCGACGGATATCAAAGAAATAGTGGACGTTCGGACTAATATAAATATAAACGAGAGACGGGCCAACTTTCTTTAGATTTAATAATGTATAAATATACATCAAGTGATGGAAGTGTGTTAAAATTCCTAAAACTTTGGAACAGTGACTGTAAAGTGATTATTGCAAATGTAGCTGTCAAAATAGCAGTGGTGTTCTCTCTGCAGGGTTTGAATGCTAAGTGAAAATTTACAAGCGAAATAAAACAAAATAAAGTTTAAAAGGGGTTTTCATAAATTAAAAAAACAGGGGATTTATATACGGAAGCCCTGGGAGGACATTGACCTACTTCTTAATTAGTGTCAATACTTACTTATTTCTCATCACTAATTATTACTACTGATCTTAATATGTATCTTTTAGGTCATCTTGGTATTGATTAACAATGACCTGAATGCATAATGGTAGGAAAACACATATATAATTTATAATTGTGAACACAAAATACTAAAAACGGAATTATGTTATAAAACAATTTTTTTTTAAAGAAGACTTATGGTAGTTGTAAAATTGTAAAAAATTGAGAAATCTTTGATTGTTATATATTAGCTAAACTAGATTTTTACCCGTGCGTGCATGCACGGGTTGACATTGCATATGATATCGGGCATTTACAAAATATATACATCGAAACACCGTATATTGTTGACATTTGCATAACGACACTTCAAGCCTACAATAATGCTATTAATTTCACTACACTCTGTTCAGTTGGAATAATCTAACTGTGTCTCTGGAAATGCCTTTATCACAGTCAAAATGCCTCCATCGTCGGAACCCACGGGTTCATCGTCGGAACCTGTGGGTTCCGACGATGAAATGTCTCCCATATACCCGTAATGTAGCAGAAAATTGCTGAATCGCTCCAAAACGATTTTGGAGAAAATTAAGTTGCATTGAATATAACTGTCAAATTGTTCACAAAAACCATTTTAAGCTGTAAATACCTTTTCTCGAAAAGTTTAAATCTATCATTGCAGAATCCAACATATTTCAACAACGTTTTTTACACATCTTGTTGACATTCAAAACTCTCGGAATTTTTTCTAGTAAATGCACTGTCTTAAAGTTATCTCCCGTATTTTCTTTGATGAACATAAAAAAAATTCCAATGAAAATTAACACACATTTGTTTTATCCTTTCCAAGTTTATCCATGCAAATATGATATTGTGGAAACATAAAATAAAGAGCCTCTAATGATTTAGCGTGAATGTAACGCGCATGCGCAAGATTATAAAATCCAAAAAATTCAGATGATTGCCGGAATTTTTTGAGGAATTTTCGTTGATTATTAATTAAAGAAGCCTGATTGAGAAAAAATAAAAACAAATTGGTAATCTTCAAGTACCAATGATGTTTAAAACATATAAAACAAAAGACAGTACTCTTCCAATTTATCGGTATTAATGCTAAAAAATTCGAGTCTATTATTTTAATATAGTAGTTTAGATAAATCTAATTCGTTTGCTTTATATCACATGTTATCTAGGCATATTTCTATTCACTTTTTTCTCCTATTGAATTTTATTGATTGGTCTGAGTGATATTTACCACATTTCTCTAAAAATAATCATTCCATATTTAAATATTGTGCGATTTGGGCTTGAACTAGATATTTTCTATAAAGATACCGAGTACAAGATTTAGGTTGAATGTTATCAGCCTTTTCACCTGGCTAATCACTAAATATATTGGCCTTTAAGAAATTTACAAAGATCGAGCACGAAGTTGATATGATATGTCAATAGGTTGACCTTATGAAACGTGAAATTATATTTGTTTAAATTCATACAAAAATTCTTAAATTAATAGATAAGAATACATCCATGCACTTACTGAAAAGCAGCGTTTGAGATAAAGACTACACTTTTAAGGAAGTCTAAAAGGGGCATGGTCACGATTTTGGTAAAAAATTATTTTTCTGATTTTAATGTTTACAATGCTTCAGTGAGACATTCTTAAAAGGCAACCGAAATTTAAGTGTCATTTGTTGAGTTATAAGCGAGTTACAGAGCTTACAATTCTTTGCTATGTAAACAAAGCTTTTGTTTACATTTTGAATGTTGAAGTGAAAGTGAAAATTTCAATTCTAGACCTAAAATGAATGTGTTGAACGTTAGGAACTGTTTATCTATGCTTAAAATGAATAAGAAGATAAAAAAATCAGCTTGAAAAAGGCTTTTATTGGTATATTGAACCTATGTAAACAAAAACAGGGCACGAGCCTTGATGACACAGATTTGTGAGCTCTGTATCTTGCTTTAAACTTTAAGACTGACTCTCACATTTCATTTGATCATTAGAAATGCATTTCTAAAGCACTGCAAATAATAAAAACAGAAAAATAGAATTTGACCAAAATCGTGACCATGCCCCTTTAAAAGTTGGATTTACCACAAAGATTTGATTAGAATAGCAAAAACGTTAATTTTACTTATTAATAAACACATTAATATTAATGTTAACTTAGTGAATATAGCAGATATACAACCATTACAATGGGTCATAAACTACTAATAGATGCATGTACGGAGAGGTGTGAATAGATCGAATAATTTGATGTACATCATATGCTTGATTTACCTACCGTGGTTAAAATGTTCATCATAAAATATTCTTAATGCATGCATTTATATTTGTCCTTCTGTTTCGATTAGGAATGCTTTATCTATAAAAATCTCTGAAGATTTAAATGTATTTGATTTGTTCAGAAATTGATCTGACAAAGTCACCAAGATCAATATTTCTTAAGTTGAATTATAGTTTTGTAAATATAAATCTAAACTTTGGAGGCCGAACTTAAATTTATTTTATTAAAGTGGAATTTACCACTGTTAGTTTGGACAAGGAAAAATATGGTCTGTCTTAAATGGTAAGTGTTTTGTCATAATTTTTCATACACTTTGCTTCTCAGTTATTTTTCATGATTATAATAACTGTATGGTTATATAGAATTTATGATGTCAAAACTATTATATAGGAAATTAATATATGTACATTTAATGTGTGTCACTTTTCAATGCGCGTGTTTTTGTTTATTTTTGTGAAAATGAAAGTATTTAAACCCCTTTTTGATACCATTTATATCATGAACAAAAAAAAGTTAATTTTTCATTTTTGAAAAATAACAATCGATTGATACTAGCAACCAAAAGCCATGTTTTTGTTCAAATAGTTATATAATAATGATTAAGAGGGAGACGGGTCATTGGGCTTTGTTCATGAATTTCTTTCTTTACTTATATTATTTTTTTTTATCCACATACAGGTTTTTCTTGATTGTTTGTGTGATATGCCTACCATATTCCTGGGCCCTACCAAATCAAAGGTTTTTAAATCAAGGTAATTTAAATTAATACAAATACACAAATAAAGATAATATCACTCTTTGGGGGGAGGGAGTAAGGGTGTAAAAACGATGATTTTTAAAAGAAGATCTAGAAATGGACGATAAAAGCGGGAAACATTTTTTTTAAATCTTTTTTTGGTTGATTAAGGATAACGTTATCTGAATAAGTGAAAACAAAACACCAAGCTTACGTAAATGTTGTTTATATATACATATGTGTATTCAGATAAACAAAATCTTCATCGGCAAGTTGAGCCGCTTCCAATTGAGATTGAAAATGAAGAAGAGTTGGGTCCTTTCGAGATGGAAGGAGGTTCCATTTCGACTACCCCACGTACGCCGATTATCTTTGATATCGAGGAAAATGGCTTAGACCGGAAACTTCTTGGACTTCCGGGATGGGAATACCTCACCGTTAGTCTAGTGGTGGTAGTTGCTACCGTTATTGGAGGAAGTGTAGCGATCGTCTGCAAAAAATGTGGCGGTTTCTTTGGAAAAGGTTCCGAGAAAGACAGTGATTGAATACGTTGATTTGTATTGATGCAATAGATATTTTAGTAATAAGAGCGCATCAATAGATAAACAAACACAAAATATAATCTTGTTTCAAATTGTTAAAATTAGAGCTTGTCAGAGAAACTCTCACATTCTCTAAAAGATACTGATATCTGTATTTTACAATAAAATTATCAATATCAATTTAAGAATTGCAATGATATAGACATCACTCGGAATATGAATATTATTTATCAATACATTTATCATGGTAATAATAGCATTATTTAAAAAGAATATGGCTTACTTCATACAGCTACAGTATTTTTCCATTTTTCATATAGTTCAACTGAGTCGATGCATGTACTAATGATCAAATCCTTTACAAAACATTGTGAAGATTTATCTAAGGATTAAGATGCAAATTCAACATTATTTTTGTAGTTTTCTGTTCATATTTGAACGATTACCAAATCTACTATATGATTTTTTACAAAAACTACATCTCAATTTTGGGAATACCTTAGAAATATTCGAAAACATAAGGGTGAAAGATCGTATGTTTTGCCTTCATATAAAAACGTAGTAAAGTTGCATTCTTAAAAGAAGCTTTATGAGTCATGTTTTCACATAGATATTGAACATGCAAAAACCTTTATCGGTTCCTTATAATCTGGAATATCAATAAAAGGCATATATCAAGCAACAAAACGACTAGTAGCAACGTGCATATACAATAATGTCTTTCTTAAATTCCAGTTGGAAACTAACTCAACCAGTAGATATTACATTATTTTCAGGCAGACTTTAAAAATATTTATAATGATCAATAAATTGAAATTGTGGCATCCATACTTTTTTTACACTAAATACCAATTTTTCATTTACTATGTAACTTCCCGACTTAGAAATAAATTAGCTATTGGATCTTCATAACACCTTTCTTCTGTTAAAATTTTATTTATACATTTCTTTTCCTATTATCAATATTTCAAATAACCTTACAACTTTACTGTAACCTTTATCTTTTCATTAACGACTTTCGGTTCTTGGGAAGATTTTTGAAACATTTTATTAATAGTATCATTTGTACTTATGTCCCAATTGCGTTGAAAACATGCGCCTTTGTTTTATCTGAACAAGTCCGAAAGTGCTAGTCCGAAGAATGCTTCCATGTTAGCTAAGTGCGATGTTCGGTTGAAAAGAAATCGTCAGTAGAAAAAAGGCAAATTTGGTACCGTCTAAAAATAACATATATCTAGATACTTTAGTAACTAGTTTCAACAGTGTTTAACACCGCGCCAATTGAACCTCTCACAGAAATTGAATTTGATAAAACAAAAAATTGAAAATCCTTTTAGGATTTACGATTACAATTTATGATTTAACTTCAATTGAACTTCATTCTACATTCAACGCATTCTTCAGTGAAAGGCCTCCGGTAGCCCTCGCAGTCAGTATCTATCAGAGCAAGATAATTAGACGAAATAGAGATCTCGGTAAGTGTTAAACTTAAAGAGATGTTTGATAGCTTCCGATCTAGACATTGATATTAAAACCATGATACCATGCTCGTCCACTGAATTTAGGCACTGAATTAAAATATTGCCGATATTCGGTCTACTCTTAGAGTACGCAATGGTTAGTTTTGGATTGCAAATGGTTTCCAGAAACGAGGATGATCAAGGAGATAGTTTGTATTTAAGAAAATTACACAAGCTTGTTTGTAATTAACGATGAAATTGATAAGTTTAACAAGGACATGCATTTCTATGATATTAATTTTCTATAGAAAGGTGGTGATATTAGGCAATTGGGCTAAAAATAGAAAGGAACATCATTCTTGGTTTAAAGATGATGCATGATTTTTTTAACGTGGTTTGCAAAAATAAAAAAGGGATCAGTATGCACTCCACATTTTTTGCAACATTGTTTGATTTGTTTGTCCGTCCAATATACCAATAGTGTAATTGTCTGTTTATAAGACTGATGCTAGAGATTAACCGAATAAATCTAATTTGTTTGCTTCAGATATTGTTACTAACAGATTTAAGTTGAATGTCATCAAAGAATGCAAATTCTACTGATGAACAAATAGTATAGTATGTCGTTTGTTCCAAAGATAAATATCATATTAAATGTATCCCTTTCACCCGGCAAATTACAAAATACATTGGCCACAGAAAGTCATAATGACCGAGCCTGAAGTCGATAAAATAGGCTGACTTAATAAAATGTGTACATATTTGTTTAAAATCATACACTAATTCTTAAATCAATAGGAAAGAATACAGAGAAGGATTTAACAACAAGCCGCGTTTGAGATAACAGATTATACACTTCAAGAAAGTCTAAAAGCTTGGATTTACTGTACTACCAGATGGCTTTTGATTAATTAATAAAACAGAAAATGAAATAGGGAAAACTAATATTTTGTTTTACTTATATTATTAATAATGTTGATGAGTATAAATATTACACTACATATATATTATGGACCATTGAAAATATTTATAGATGCATGTAACGCATAATATGAAAAGGTCAAACTTTTTTTATGTACAGCAAAATTATGCTTGATTGACGTATTGGGATGATAAATAAATATTCATTCTAAAATTTTCTTTATATTCGTTCTTCTGTTGTCTTTGTCTAGAAGATTTTTGAAGATTACGACTTATTTGATTTGTATAGAAATTGATCTCAACAAAGTCACCAAGATAACGATTTCTTTTATAGGGTGGATTATGCTTTTATATGACGGCCGAACTAAATTAAGGAGGTTGACACCTGCATTAATAGTAATGTCAATCACCTGAATACCACTTTGATATCAAGATGGGGACCTCAAATATGTTCATTTATTTTATTTGTGACCCATGTCACATGACATTTTTTAGAAATATGGTGCACCAAACAGAAATGATAGTTTTCCTGAAATTATTGCTGAAATTGATTATTTGAAGAAATCAATACTTACAGTTTGAACTATTATTTAGTTTAGCTGCAGATCTGTAGCTCTCTGGTTGAAAAAATTCGGATAGACAAACCAGAGAGCTACAGTTCCAAGCGTTGTAAAAACCTCCGATTTACGCCGCCGTTTTTGTGTCGCTCGCTTCGGGAATTATATCCGACTTTAAAAGCATTAATTCAACCGCCTAAAAAATTGGATTTATTAATTAAACATATAGTTTACCCTAACTCTGCTAACTTTGTTTTCCTTTCAATGGTTCACAACGGCCATCCTTCGCCTTGGAATGTCATCGTTTTAAAAAACTCGCCTTATGACAGCCATGTTTACCTAGTAGCGAGATCTCGGGTGCGTCGATTTACCCAAATGGACCCAAATTCAAGCGGAAAACAATTATAATAAAATCCTCATAATTTAGGGAAATTTGGAAAAATAAAAGCCGAAGGTCCATAACAATAATTAAAATTATTTTAAAAAGTTGTTTTATTTTTACATAATATATATATTTATATTATTTGAATATAATTACATACATTATATACTTTTACAAATCGAGATAAAATGCTCATCTTTATTTTTCAAAAACAATTTTTAAAGATATACTGAAATAATTTTAATTATTGTTTTGGACCTTCGGCTTTCATTTTTCCAAATTTCCCTAAATTATGAGGATTTTATTATAATTGTTTTCCGCTTGAATCGCCATTTGGGTCTTTATTTTTCTTAATAACGGCTAACAACCCCATGAAATGACTAAAACAAGTGATAATATTAGTAATAAGGATTTTATTATAATTGTTTTCCACTTTAATCGCCATTTGGGTCCATTTGGGTTCATTTGGGTCCATTTGGGTAAATCGACGCACCCGAGACTCGCTACTAGGTAAACATGGCTGTCATAAGGCGAGTTTTTTAAAACGATGACATTCCAAGGCGAAGGATGGCCGTTGTGAACCATTGAAAGGAAAACAAAGTTAGCAGAGTTAGGGTAAACTATATGTTTAATTAATAAATCCAATTTTTTAGGCGGTTGAATGCTTTTAAAGTCGGATATAATTCCCGAAGCGAGCGACACAAAAACGGCGGCGTAAATCGGAGGTTTTTACAACGCTTGGAACTGTAGCTCTCTGGTTTGTCTATCCGAATTTTTTCAACCAGAGAGCTACAGATCTGCAGCTATATTTAGTTGTGATTTCAATACAGTATGAAATTGAACACATGTTGTCACTATAAAAGTAATATCTAAGTCAAATTTTTAAAAACCTCGCTATTCTGGTGGCTTTAAATGCCAGAGCAAAATGTACTCAACAGCAGAGGTTAAAATTGTCACAAAATTTTAGAGTAATCAAATTATAACGCAAATAAAAATATAATAGTAATGTCATCTTTACAAAACTTGGCATACAAGTAGACATACGTTTAATGTCTCATGCAAATATAAAAAAAAAGTATAGGGATCAAATCTAAAAAAAAATTTGAGATATGGCATGAAATAAGCTAATTTTAGGCAAAAAACTGGAGTAATTTTTTTCTTGACTTCTGTGAAATATAAGTTAAATTTGCAAAAATATATCAACAGAAATATCAAAATATTGTAAGAAGGGATCAAATCTAAAAAAAATTGAGATATGGCATGAAATAAGCTAATTTTAGGCAAAAAACTGGAGTAATTTTTTTCTTGACTTCTGTGAAATATAAGTTAAATTTGCAAAAATATATCAACAGAAATATCAAAATATTGTAAGAAGGGATCAAATCTAAAAAAAATTGAGATATGGCATGAAATAAGCTAATTTTAGGCAAAAAACTGGAGTAATTTTTTTCTTGACTTCTGTGAAATATAAGTTAAATTTACAAAAATATATCAACAGAAATATCAAAATATTGTTCAGAGATGTTTTTCAGAACATCATGAATATATTGCATTAAACAAACTCTCTGGAAGTTTAGTTTGCGCTAAAAATGAGGAAGCTATGGTCACGGTACTCTTAAACTACTGAGTTATGAAAATTGTTCATTTTCTTCTTGAAAACCTTCCGCCACAAAATATAATCCTTTACTAAACTCTGTTACTCTGTAACTTTTTAAAAACAATTTCAGTCGATATGGTTTACTTGGCATTATAATATATATATATAATTATACAAATAGAACAATAATATATGATACCTTCATATCCTGCATGGATAACCAAAGACTGCAAAAAAAAAAATAAAAACCCATTGATTTTATTGTCTAAATATCACAGCCGTAGAGATAAGCAAAGGGTATAAAATTGTTATTATGTCCATATTCAAATAAAAAAGGGGGAGGTAGTCTGCATGAGGAGTTTCGTCAGAGCTCCAAAATGAATTTAAGCTTGCATGACAGGTTCATGTACGGGCTAAATGGTACTCAGGTGACCGTCAAGGCCTGTGGGCCTCTTGTTTACAACCTTTCCAAAAAGCGTAAAAGCAGTGATTTACATCTGTATATGTAAATATGATACAGATGCGGACCATATTTGAGAATTCTTCGATATATACAAATGTAATATGTATATGTATTTTTTTCAAACGGCAATAGCAATAATTAAGAGATTTTAGACGTGGATCAACGGGTATATTTATATATTTGTATTAATATAATTATATAATATGTAATTGTTTAACAGTCCGTTATTTGATATACATTTAAATATTGCAACTGCGTTTCTGCGGAATAGTTCTTTAAACAGAATTAATATTATGCTTATTTTTATAAATTAAAAGTAAATTTGCATGTACATATGCTTTATGCCTTTTTAAAAAAAATTTCACATATTTTTGTTTTACTCGCAAATGTAAAGTAGGACATACTTAGAAGATTTGTTTGGCGCGTTTTTATCGAGACAAAATAATCTAATCGGAAAATTTTGGAGTTCTTCATTCTTTTCAAAAACAACACGTTATTTTCTTCTTTGTGGTGTGTTTTTATGTAACCAGCCAATGATGATTTATACAGCAATTTTATTTTTTGCGGCTATTTGACGCTAGAGTCAATATGATTTCTTGTTATTTCTTGAAGTAAATATTTATTGTTATGGTTGGGTATGTATTGTGTATTGTTCCCGAATCATTGCTCGCACGAGGTGTCTATAATCGACGAAACGAAAGTGAAAGTTTGGATTATATATAAAGGACTAAATCAAAGGTAAACGATGTTCATCATGAAATTCAAATGCTTTTTATGCAATTTAAAAAATATATTCAGTTATTTACGGATTGACCATGTTGACACGTAATTTTCTCTCAACAAGTCTAGCACAATCTCCTAATTAACTTGTGTAACGTTAATCCATTCATGCATCTGTGTCAGTTCAGATGCATCTGTCAGTGGTAGTGACTGTATCAAAGGCACTTCCATCTTAATTTGTGAAGAAAAAAGTATTACAAAATCAATTTCGTGTTTAAAGGGTTTACATTTTTTCTTTACAAATTAAGTCATAAGATGGGGAGTGTCTTTGATCTATATATATATCTTGAAAAGGGTGTACATGAATATAGCTTTTCATTCAATTATTCAGAATAGCTTGGTAAAAGCTGTTTTGTGAGTTTTGTCGGCTTACTTTTTTCTGAAATCTGTACATTCTCAGCAGCCATAAATAGTAAAACTTGTACTTTGAACTTTTCTTTACACAAGTCACAATTCCTATAAAGATTATCCATCAAATCGTGTCTCCAACAGATGTTGAAAGGGCTTCGTTAAAGTTCATAGGGCTAAATAATTAAAGCAATTAACTCATGACCAAACAATTACTTTGAAATAACACAAAGAACAGTTCTAGTTAACTTTTATAATTTGTAATAATTCTACACAATATATTTACATCTACTGAGTATTTTCTCCTCAATTTCTTATGAAAACCAATTGTGATTCATAGCTGTATAGAAAGTGAAGGGGCAGAAATCTATATGATCCAGCTTTAACTAGTTTATCGATTGATAAAAATGAAAACGAAATAATCATGATGAAGACTCATTTCACACAAGGTGAAGGTGATGGACAGTTTGCCAAACTTCAGCTGAACAATGAAATTGCATCTTTAAAGTATGTGTTGAAGTTCAAAAACTGCAATGGTGATGAAACTAACATTGATTTGGGATGCTGTTTTTATAGTCAATAGTATACACAATCATCAGTTAATTGTCACAAACTTGCAATTGTTTATTTCTTTAATTCTTGTAAAAAAAACTATATAGTACATAAAATGTCAGAATAGCTTCAACAGGATATTCGAAAAACTTTTATTGAGTTATATAGCTGAATCAAAATATAAACATGTAGCTAAAATCAAGGGATTGTGTTGGACCTGAAAGATATTTCGTTGTCATATGTCATAGTAATTTGCCATAAAGCCATCCTTAAAAAAAGTGTTTGGAATTGTCGCCTGGAGGTCTCTAGACACAGTGGGAAGGGAGGGAATTTATTTTTTTATTTTTCAAACTTGAAGTTTAACTATTGAAACTAAAGATTGATAAAAAAAAAAAAAAATCTCCATATATTTATATAAATTAATGAAAAAAGTTCCAAAGAATTTTTTTCATTAATTTATATAAATATATGTTTTGCTTATAAAATAATTTATATAAATATATGTTTTGCTTATAAAACTTTATAAGCAGGGGTAATTCAATGAGGCAGGAGGCAATTCCAAACAAACAATAATTTTAGTTTGGCCTTATTATTGTAGCTGTTTAGACCCTAAGTTAGAGCCAATGGCTCAACAAATGTCAGCAAAAGCTGTAAAGGCTATGCTTAGGAAAGAGTGTAAAGCCAGAATTGCTGCTATACCAAAGCTAATTAAGGAGTCCCAGTCTAGAAGACTAACACAAATGGTAATTAGTTATCAGAGTCAATGAAAATTCTGTCTCACTATCTTGATTAAACTTGTGTAAATTATTACATCAAGCTGAATATAAATTATATAGTACCCTTGCCATATTGAAATAATTCTCATTTCAAGATTTGATCCTGTAGTTTTTAGATATACCAAAAGTACAGGAGAGTAATAGCTTCGGTATTTACTTGAGTCGAGACGATGAAGTCGACACAAAGGTCATTATACAGACTCTGTTAAAGCACAGGAAAGAAATTTTTGTGCCCTTCTACAAAGGTGACACGATGAAAATGGTTCCTCTAAATTCGTGGCAAGATTATGAAAGAATGCCAGAGACCGCCTGGAAAATCAAGCAACCAGAGGATGGAGAAACACGATTAGATGCCCTAAGTTTAGGTACGTGTAACAAGTATGAATGTTTGTATTCATGAATAGATATTGTATATTAAGACTGGGGGAATTCCAAATAATTTTTGATAACCCTATTAACAGAATTCCTATGTTTAGCTCACCGAGACGAAGTCAGGGGGAGCTTATGCTATACCCTCGGCGTCGGCGTCGGCGTCGGCGTCGGCGTCCGGACCTGGTTAAAGTTTTTGTTGCATGTCCTGTATCTAAGCTATTACCTGTCCTATCTTCACCAAACTTGCATGGATGATGCATCTGGACCTACTTATGGACTTGAAATACTTGGATGCTGAATCTGAGTCCTAAATTTAAGATGCTGGAGGAGGTTAAGGTTGTTGGACCAGGTTAAAGTTTTTGTTGCAGGTGCCCTTTGATAGCAATATCTAAGTTACTGCAGGTCCGTACTTCACCAAACTTGCATGGATGGTGTGTCTTATGATACTGATGCACCAGACAGGCTTGAGTGCTGAATCTGAGCTATAGGTTTCGGATGCTGGAGGAGGTTAAGGTTTTTGGAGCAGGTTAAAGTTTTTGTTGCAGGTGCCCTTTGATAGCAATATCTAAGTTACTGCTGGTCCGTACTTCACCAAACTTGCATTGTTGGTGTGTCTTATGATACTGATGCACCAGGCATGTTTGGATGCTGAATCTGAGCTATAGGTTACAGATGCTGAAGGAGGTTAAGGTTTTTAGAGCTGGTTAAAGATTTTGTTGCAGGTGCCCTCTGATGATTATATCTTAGTTATTACTTGTCCTAACTACACCAGACTTCCATGGATGGTGCGTCTTATGATACTGATGCACCTGACGGGCTTGAATGCTGAGTCTGAGCCATAGGTTTCAGATGCTGGATTAGGTTAAGTTTTTTGGAACAGGTCACATGTTTAATAGATAATAGTACTATTTCAAACTTGCATAGTTGATTAAACTGTAATATGAATGAATCACAGAGGAAGCTTAAGATGCAGAGCTTGATCTCCATTATCAAGGATGCTAAAAAATATATCTTAGTTATTACAGGTCCTAACTTCACCAAACTTGAATGGATGGTGTGTCTTATGATACAGATGCACCTGACAGGCATGGATGTTGAATCTGAGCCATAGGTTGCGGATGCTGGAGCAGGTTAAGGTTTTAATTGCTAGTGCCCTCTGATGATAATATCTTAGTTATTACTGATCTGAACTTCACCAAACTTGCATGGAGATGCGTCTTATGTATACTGATGCACCTGACAGGCTTGAATGCTGAATCTGAGCCATAGGTTTCGGATGCTGGATGAGGTTTAGTTTTTTTGGAACAGGTCACATGTTTTATAGATGATAGCTTGCATAGTTGATTTAACTATATCATAAATGAAACGCAGAGGTTGCTTCAGATGCAGAGCCTGATCTCCATTATCAAGGATGCTAAAGAAATCTCCTACCTCACTCAAACCTGCTCGATAGTAGATGTGTTTGTTGATAAATGATATAACATGATTCCTATGATATAGTATTGTATGGTATGAAACAATATTGTTTTATATGATACAATATAATATCATATGTAATATGATAAAAAGTTATATGATACGATATAATATTGTATCAATTTTTTTGATATTTAATGTTATGATATTGTATCATGATATCGTTATGTAAAGTATTGTTTATTATGATACAATATTATATAATATTATATTGTATTATTAATTTATCATTTTATCACATGATACTATTGCATAAGATATTGCAAAATATAATATTGTATCCTATGTTACAATATTGTGTTATAATATTGTATCATACGATATTGAATAATATGATATTAGTTTCTGTAATGTAGAATTATATCACATGAAATTGTATAATATGATACTGTAATATTGTATAATATCGTATCATACGATATATTGTATAATATGATATTGGTTTAAAATATGATATATTATCACATCACATGAAATTGTATTGTATGATATTGTAAAATAATGATACAATATGTATAATATAATGTTGTATTATATATTTTTCTTTATCACATAATATTGTATCATTTGATATGGTACAATGTTGTATCAAATTAAATTGTATCATATGATACAATATCATATTATGTTTCAAAAATGATACAGTATCATACAATATCATACTATATTATAGAGTATAATATCATGTTTCAATGTTATGATGTATTAAGTAATATGATATTGTAATATAATACTTTATTGTTTTATATATTAAGATATTATATTATGTGATCAAATACAATAACGTATAACACAATACAATGTCATATCATACGTTACAATATCATATCTCATCATTGTTTATTATGGTATCTTATTGTATTGTATGATATATGTTGTAAATATGATAGGATGCAATATTTAATTTTATATTATTGTATTGATTAACATATAAACATATGATTATCATACAATTTTTTAACAGATGATGTACTATATTGTGTCAAAACAGAATCCATGAATATCCAAGATCATAAAGTATGATTTTCATTTAATATGATAAAGGTGGTCTCATAAAGGTGAAGTCTCATAAGGGTGATGTCTCGTCTCGGTGAGCTTTGTAATCTGTGATTACCTATGTTTTTTACTCTTGCTTTGTTTGAATTATGTGGTACTTATTAATATGCATGTTCTTTAAATTTCCTAGGTGGAATTGAGGTACTCGTTTGCCCTGGACTTGCTTTCGGTCAAAATTGCTCTCGGCTTGGAAGAGGGAAAGGTTACTATGACAAGTACATCGAGACATGTAAACAAAAAGGGTCTTATCCATTCATGGTTGGTTTGGCATTCAATGAACAGGTGACAAAGGGCGATCTGGCATTGGACGAAAACGATCAATATTTGTCTGTTGTACTGTACCCAAGCATGCACCGATATGAACTACCTTCTGGACTGAAAGAGGGAAAGACCTTTATAGAAAGGAACTTATTTTATACTTTTCCTTATTGATTCATGCAAATACATATTATGATTTTTATTTGATTAAAACTTGTGTATGATACGGAGTGTCTGATTTAAATATTTATTGTGCATCAATTCCATCAATGAAAAATGTTTTTTTTATATCAATGTTATATTTGATGAAACATCCTTCTTAAAATATTTTTTGACAAAATGAGGATACTTTTTTTTAGTAAAATTCAAAATTTTTTTTAATATTAAGGTACTTCACTACACCGAGACTTATACTTTTTAAGACACTTTGTCACAAGATGGCGATTTTTAAAAATGTTTTGTTAAACTGTTTGTATCAATCGATTCAGATGTATATCGTCATAGCTCAGTGGTTAAAGTATCAGGCTTGTGAACCGCAGGTCATGAGTTCGAATCCACCTGGGGCTTTTGTTTATGTTTACTGAATGAAATTTTTGAAAATCCAATTCTTACCTAAAATTGCACATTCTTTTGCCTATTTGATATATATACTTCTTATCCATCATGCTTTCTATCATAATCAAGCAATTTTCTGCTGATTTGAGAAACTATTTCAAGGTGTAGTGAGACACCTTAAGGTTTTGCAAGCTTAATGATACCTGAATGTCAGAAAGAGGACACCACAAAGGGGGCGTTTATAGTGGAAATAGCTCCACTTTTTCAGAATGATTATTTACACACAAAAAACTCTAGGAAGACTTGCTTACTTTCATATAAACTTGACAAATAAAAACTTCACTTTCATAAATATTCAGAATTCTGAAATATTTTTTGTCAAGTTTACATAGAACTTAGATAGAATAAGAAATTTTAAGAGTTTGTGTATAGCTCACACCAGGTATCATAACTTTATGGTAACCCCTGGGTCAGGCAAGGGAAAGACCTTGATAAGGATGGGAGAGGGAGACAGTGGTTCAATTGAAAAAGAAATTATATTATTGTAGTAAATAAAGACAAATACGTGTACCAGTATTAACTTCCGAGTATTGTTATTATTTCAAAGTAAAGTGGTATGGGACACTTCCATGTTGTGACGTATTATTTATCAAAATAAAGAATTACATCAAGTATGATTTTTATATTATTTATGTAGTTTCTTTCCCAAAGTTTTGATATAACAGCGTGAAAGTATTTTAATTGTAATGTACTCAAATCCACATTAATATCGGCAGATGTCCCCTACCACCTTAAATGGAACCAAGCAGGCATTAAGCATTTTAAAATTTATGCGTAGCGTAACTCTCTTGGGTCAGAGAGGGGCCACAGGTGTGAAAGGGGTGTGGTGGGGGTGTTTTCATTGAATTGTTTAAGCAAGTTAAAAGTATAAAATACAATTTTGTATCATTTTTTTTAGAGGAAAGGTCGGTTTTACTTGAAAAAAGAATGAATATGGACAATATTATAATTTGTAGGTATGCTTGTTAGTTACATTGTATATGACGAAATTTCAAATTAATGTGCAGATCTAGACTTTAAATTAACACAATCATGTAGTGAATAGAAATCTATAAATTTAGGGATCAAGTGCATATGTTATAAAATCAATGTGGAGCAAGATAGCTAGAATATAAAGCATGCGCGGATCTAGAGACGGTCGAGCTGGAAAATTATTGTCGAAAATAGGACACCCCCCCCCCCCTCCCTGCAAATTTGGGTATTCCTCGGGATCCCCTCTCCATGGATTTTTTTTCTGGATCCGCGCATGCATAAATTTCAGATAATATTGAAATATACGAATGAAAGCCACGTTTATATGTATGTTTTACTAATGATTCGTTGTGCCAATTTTCTGCTAGCATCACAGAAATTTTAAACTTGTTTAAAATTACAAGTTTAGTCTGGATGGTTAACAAATTACCTGTCAGATTTGCCTTAATAATACAAATATGGTATTTTTGACCATCGAGTATTTATTTATTAAGAATAGTAAAAAATCAATTTAGATTTAAAATTTTGAACTTTTTCCAATATTTTTACACAAAAGAGGTCTTCGTCTAAAGGAGATCAGTAAAGGCTAAATATGGCCGCGACCCTCCGTCCCTCTTAATATTAAAAACAAAATCATTTAGATTTCCTCTTTATTAGAATCAATAACCCTGCAGAGAATTTAAGTGCATCAAAGCATTACCTCAATCAATGTGTTTTTATGTTCAAATCATATGCACTTGATTAATATCTTGAACATGTGTTTGCAGGTGATTGTTAAGAAAAATATTTCTTCAATTAATATTTGATATTTTGCATTTAGGCAGAGATATTGAGCTTGAATTAAAAGTTCTATGCCAACTGGAAAATTTATAAGTCAGAGGTTAAGATCAAAGATAAGTCTTTTGAAATGCTTTTCAAACCTATTGTTTATTATTTATAAGCGGAGCCCTTTGAGAAGGAAAGTACGCAAGGACCGAGGAAACAGCGATACAAGTCATGTTTAGAAGGATTGATTTATTGGAAAATGTGTGTAAAATAATGCTGCTGTCACATCTTGTATTTAAATTTGAAACATATATTTGACAAATGAATTTGATTTAAGATGAAATAAAAGTTATTCAGTTGTAATATTTGTTAGCAAATAGAGGAAAACAGTATGTTTTTTCATAAACAATGTTTTCACGGCCCGGAACAATTTTTAAAAATTTTATAGAATGATTGCAATTATCAGTAATATATGGGGTTTAGAAAGACTTGCCATAAATTATGGCAAGTCTTTCTAAACCCCATATATTACACCTACACAACACTATTTTTTTTCTTTCATCATGCTCTGCAAAGTTTCTTCAAAATGCATAACAAAATAGATTTAGAGAAAAAAAACCCCCCAAAATAAAGAGATTGTTTTAGTAAAGATTGGAGATTTTGTCAACGCATCTTGAGGAAATTTTGACTTGAAATCAAAAGCTAAGTACCAATAGCCAAATTAATTTCACACCAGGAGATGAATTTATACCCTTTACATGTAATCCCCCATTTCGGTGTACATCGGATTTCCTGAGAGAGTTGTCGTTCTTTTTATCATTTTATGTAGTGATCCGGGGTTTTCGCTCCAATTTTTGCATCCATCATATTTTAATTTCTGGTTCGTGTATACAAGATAAATAGACTAAGTTATCTTTAAAATCACTTTATTATCTACTTAATATATAACTCCATCAGAAATAAAATATTCGATTATTAGATCTGGTAATAAAAATTGTTAAAAGCACTATATTATCTCACAAGAAGATCGACAATGTATAAAAATATTCACAAAAATATTGGAAAGTCACCAGATAAAATATATATATACACGATCAAGGTACAATAAAATGTAAAAAAAAAAAAAAATGAAATGAGTGAATCACTCTATTATGCAAATGCAGCGTATATTGTACGAAGTACAAACTAGTAGAATTTATAACCGTAAAACTAAGTAAATACTATATTTTCTAAAATTAAAATCTCTGTCAAAGGTTGATTTGTTTTACATGAACCTCCCCTTAAAACCTCAAATCATCATATTCACTATATGTTGCAATTAAAATTTCAACTTCTGCATTCTTAATCAAGGCTAATACACCGTTGCATGTCCTCTAAAAGTGTTTCTCCGGAGTAAAAATGTTTCTGATAAAATACGACAAAATTGCGCTAGTTGTAAGGAATAAATGCAAATGTTTTAAGTGTTTTCTCTCTTTGTCCCGCTTTTTGTCCGAAATCGCATTCTTCTGCCAATGTGGAGAATTCTTTCGACGCAATATCAAAGTGTTCTTATATAATTTGTTCACACCCGAATATTGGAAAAGCCCTCGTTGTCAACACCTTTCTTGTTACTCTGAAATGGAAGCAAAAATAAAAGTTTGTGAGAAAAGTGTTTAGAATTAAATCTTCATATTTAAACTGTCAAACTACTGATGTTACATATGTTCAAATTGGTTATTCACAAATAAATAATGGTTGGGGGGAGGGTCATGCAAACTTAAGGGTTAATTGGTATTCTTAGACATTATTGATTTAAACAGTTAAAAACATGACAATTTCAATCATATTTAATTTCTCCACCGTTTTTTTCCATAAGTTTTAAGGTCAAAGTATGTAGTAGCCATTAGATCCAAGTTAGAAAAGAAAAAGAGTGCACCAAGCAATTGAAGCCAATTTTGAGCGAATCACTTCCGAAATCAAATCATATTTAGAACTTCAGATCTAAACAACGAGAAACAAAGTGTCTTTAAGAACACGAACTACACGATGCCCGTGGGCCTTCGGGGTCGCCCGGAGTAAAATAACAAAGGTTTTCCATTTTTTTTTTTGCATTTTTAAATCTTAAGAAAAATTGCAAAATGTTAGCAATTCCGATTAACTTTTACCCAACAGACTAATTAAACAATTACGTACAAGATAAGAATCGTCCCTCATATCAATGCATTAAATTAAAAGCAACGTATTACCGGTTAGCGTAAGGATTGCAATGAAAATATAATTGGTCGCATGCCGAGAATGAAAAATGACATTTTACATGGTGATTTATTTATTCCACATTTTCATCCACCGAGGCTGGTCTTCGTTTTGCACATCATCCTAGGGTCAGGGGATATAAAGCACATATTCAAGAGAATCTATTTTTTTTTTAGAACTAGTTGAAAATTACATATTTAATTCTTTTTTTTACTATTTCATTTCTTTTTTGGCGCGCTGGAATATATTTGGCTTTCGCACAATCTGAAACAAGTGTAAAATATCAAATTTGATTGAACTGATTTTCGTTTCCACTTTTTAGTATCATTTCTCAAATATATCTGTCCTTTTTTGTGTTTTAATCGTTCGTTATAACGACGAGTGTTGGTTATATACTAAAATAATACGTATTACCGAAGGAAAGATTTTATTACTAGTTATCAAAGTTTTTATTACTTTGTGAACCAAAATCGCTTAATGAGAGAAGGGAAGGCGCAAAACTTTCAATTTCAGCTTAAGTCAATTAGAGAGAGTAGCAAATCACACCATGGAATTTAAAAAAAAAAAACTTTTTTGGCTCACCTACATGTTCAACCCCCTCCCCAACTCATATGTTCATTTGCAGAACTAAGAATATTCATAAATCACGATTTAACACTTCGCGAAAAATGGCTGAAAAACTAGACAGGGGAGAATTAGTGTTGTCAGTGCGTATTCGAACCATTGAAGATAAAAAAAGTGCATAAATGTAAAAGAAAACAAGTGAGGCTTAATAATATAAAAGAAGATCAAGCACTAAACAAAGATGTGCACTATCAAGGAATTGCAAAGCTGGCGTTTGAGTGCACTTGTGAAGAAAACACATCAAAAGTCACATCTAACTAGAAGTAACAATCAATAATCACCAAGATTTTTAAAACTTAGAAGAATCCTCGGCGTGAGGGACATATCCAGTATTTTGTAGTCCTGACTTGTTTTCAACCTGAAAGTTACGACATTCCATAGTTCAACTTAATTTCACAAACTCGCTGTAAGAATGTGTTATTTCTTATAATTTGATTTACTCCTTTTTTGTCTTGCCCATATTGCCAAATTTTAAGTGCATGCTTTCTTGGAGAATCATCATCGGATGTTTAAACATGGCGGAAATCTAATCATCCAGTATAGTTAGAA